>NC_084930.1:14375000-15000000 GCF_958298935.1 Phragmites australis | reverse complement strand
CAACCTCTCCTCATGTCGATATATAGGTACACCAATTGGTTTCATATCTTTTATGTAATCAATGCAACACTCAACGGCTTCCTCGGTAGTATAGCCCTCAATCATGGAACCCTCTGGGTGAGCATGATTCTGTACATAGCCATTGAGAATGGCCATGTACCGCTCAAACACATATATCTGATGTAAGAATACAGGGCCCAATGCAATTATCTCATTCACGATGTGAACCAAGACGTGTAACATGACATTGAAAAAGGATGAAGGGAAGCACATCTCAAGTTGGCATAGAGTTTCTATCAAGTAACTATGTAGAGCACCCAGTTTTTCAGCATCGATCACCTTCTGTGCAATTGCATTTAAGAAGTAACACAACTGTGTGATAACCACCTTTATGTATCCTAGCTGGATACCCCTGATTACAATAGGGAGCATCTGCGTTATCATCACATGACAATCATGAGACTTCATGTCGATTAGCTTCAAATCTTTCATTGAGACTAGTTTCTTGATGTTGGATGAGTTACTAGTTAGGACTCTCACCCCACATAAGCACTTGCACAATGCCTTTTTCTCCTCAGGTTTTAGAGATTAGCTAGTCGAGGGAATTAATGTTTCCCATTTGGTCTCTCTTCAGGGTGTAGCTCTAGCCTGATTTTAAAATGTACCATGTCCTTACATGACATGATTCTATCCTTTGTCTTACTAGGTATGTTCAGTAAGAGGCCAAGTATGCTATCACATAAATTCTTCTGAACATGCATGACATCAATGCTGTGGCGAACGTCCAAGTCCTTCCAGTAGGGTAAATACTTAAAAAAAATTGGCATCTTCTTCCGTAGCATGCCGATCGAAGTGTCACTTTTCTTTCTCTTTTTGATCTTCAGTGGCTTCCCAAAAACAACCTTGATGTTCTTGACCATTTCAAACAATAGTACTCCGCTGCGAGGTTTTGGACCAGTACATTGCTCAATCATATTGTCAAAATGTTTCTTCATCTATTGGTATTTGTGAGTTTTGTGTAAGAGTTGTCGGTGTCGCGTGTACACTAACTTCTGTAAGTATGCTAAGTACACAAATGTGGTTTCATCGAAGCATACTACACATCCTTGCTTCCCTTTAACCTCTCTCGATAGGCAAAAAAGGAAGGATAATCACTGATGGTAACAAAAATCATGGCTGTTAGCGTGAAATACTGTTGGAACTCATCCCACACCTGGACCCTGTCATTCCACAATTTCAACATATCTTCCATCAATGGTTCTAGAAAGATGTCTATATCATTGCTAGGTTATTTCGGTCCTTAGATAAGAATAGACAACATAAGGTACTTCTGCTTCATACATAACCATGGAGGAAAGTTGTAGATGGCTAGGACCACTGGCCAAGTGCTATGTGAGGTGTTCATGTCACCGAAAGGATTCATTTCATCGGTACTCAACGTGAACCTTACATTCCTTGGTTCTTTATTGAAATCTGGATACATGACATCAAACTTTTTCCATTAGCGGGGTGTTGAAGCTTAATTCCATCCTTCTTGCGCTTATCAAAATGCTAACGCATAAGTTCAGAGTCCCCTAGGGTTTGAGTACAAACGCTACAAGCAAGAAATCACTAGCAGGTACCACATCACCATAGCATGATTTCTCTTCTTCTCCGTATTGGAAGAAGTGTCTTCTTCATCATGGCTAGTAGTACTCTTCTTCATCTTTGCAATGGCAGAAGCATCTTTATCCTCACAATCATCATTCCTCTTGTAACGACTTGCATTGCACACTAGGTATCTATCCAAGTCTTTGTACTCTTTTCGATAGAGGATACAATGGTACAGACATGAGTGTATTTTTTGCACATCCAATGGCAACAGGCATATAAGCTTGTTCGCTTGATAAGTGGTGTTGGGCAAGGAGTTAGGCTTCAGAAGCATGTTTGCTAAGAGACTCAATAGATCTGAGAAACTCTTGTCAGACTATCCATTACTGGCCTTTAACCTTAGAAGTTCAAGCACGAAATGCAACACTGTAAACTCCTTATCATAGCCACTCGATTCTTCATACAAAAGTTCCTTCGGTGCCTTCTGTAATGCCTTGAAATTATCTAAACCTCTCATCTCTCTTAAAACATGCGGTTCTGCGCGGTGCAATATTTCCTCCAGATCAAAATCATCATCATCACCTTCCACTTGATTAGCAGCGATGTTGTTGTTTGATTCGTGTATGTTTTTCACCATGTTTGGACGAACATGTTTAGTCCTCAACAAAACCTCTTGAGATCAAGTGCCATTTGATTATACTTTATATTTGTCCTATAATTTTTGGTTCTTGCAGTTAGAGCATGGACAGTGTATTTTCTTTGTCTTCTTAGTAAAAGCGTCCTACCCAGTGGGTTCAATAAAAGTATTGAGTCTTTTGATGTATATTTCTCCATGTCTTGGCGCATCGTACATCCATGCTGTGTCCATCTTTAACTTCAACCACAAAATTAGATCCATAAATTAATTAATAAGAAAATCATAATAAAAAAGTTTTTTAAAAAAAATGGGAAACATTGGGCTTGTTCTGATTGTAATATATCTACTCAATTGAATCTACATTGGCGCAAATTTACGGCTCAAAACAATGTGGATTCATTACTCTCTCTCCCTCTACAGCTATGAAAAACTAAGTTGAAATGTGCCTTGGTTTATTTGTGATGAGTGATTGATAAGGATTTTGAGTTGGTTTATTGATTCTTGAGATTGCATGGGCATGGTTATGTACTGCAATTATGATCATGACTAAGTAAAGTAGTGGAGAAAATGGAGGTTGCAATTTTATCTCTGTGTCCAAGAAAATTGCATACGCCGGATGATTCGGCGCTCGGGAAAATGAACATGCCAGAGCATTCAAACTTTGAAGTGCTTGCCTGATGGTCCGGTGTTCAGATGAAGTGCACTCCAGAGCATTTATTCTAGAGAGATTGCATATTGCCTCTGGTGGACTTGTACTCTCTGCATGGTCCACCGAATGCTTTGCCGAAGTAATTGTTTCAGAGAGATTGCAAAATGGTTGTTTGGTGGAGATGCACATGCCGGATGGTCCAACGATGTGATGATTTGCACGCCGAACTAATAATTGTATAGAGGTTGCAAAATGGGCGGTCTGGTGAGTTGAACATGTTGGATGGTCTGATGCTCATGAGGAGTGAACACTGGATCATCCGACATTCGCATTTTTTGTAGGATGTGTTGTACAACAGAGTTTTGATTTTGACTAATTTGTGATGAAATTAAATGGTGTTGGAGATATATGTTTAATTATCTCATGATGTGTAGGTGATGGAGGCAACTTGGCAGTTGACATCAGGATGATTGGAGCTAAGAGGGGGGCTTAGTACCGGATGATCGAGGAGGCTGGGTGGAGTTAAGGGTGATCCTAACTATGCACGTGGAGCTCAAGGAAAGCGTGAGAAGATGGATGAAGATGATGTATTGACATATTCAATTGAAGGAGTTACCGGTGCAAGTGACAAGGTAGCCCGAGGGATTGGGAGCAGAAGAGACTTATCAGCGGTCAAGATCGCAAGATGCAGTACACGTGTCGACATTGGGATGCCTGCTTGAGATGAAAGCAAGTGGCAGCGAGTCACGCTTTGAGAAGCATGCGAGGTAGTTTCACGGTTTGGCCTCAAAACCGTGGAAGGATGGAGTGCACATGGCATCATCATGAAGCTTGCATCGAGGCGAAGCTAAGTCTTGAAGAAGCCATGACCATTCGATGGATGGAGCGAAAAATAGACCAAAATACCCCGCTGGTAGGTAGGAGGTCATTGGAAGAGAAGGGTATTTTGGGAACAAGGAAACTTAAAAGCTAAGTTACCTCTCTAGGCCTATAAATAGAGAGGTAGGGTTGTAGGAGAGGCTTGAGCTAGCCGCTTGAGTTTGTATGCTAGGGTTTTAGGTGAAAGGAGAGAGGAGAGCTTAGCCTTTATAATAGGTGAGATCTTTTTGTGAGAAAAGTACCTTGTAATCTACCGAAGAGGGCTGACCTTTACAAGAAATGAAGTGCATGTTTCCTTTGATGCTTGTGTACATCTTCTTCTAGTTTCCTTCTATTGGCCCCCTTGCTTTGTTGCGAGTTTTTCTTTTTTTGGTTGTGATTTTTGTTTTGTTTGATGAGCTAAAATTTTCCCTCCTTGAGAAGTCATTCTCTTTGTTGATAGACGCATAAAATTCACATACAAATGTATACAAGTGGGTCTTGAATTTCCTTGCCTCTAAATCATCAAGTTGGAGAGTTTCTTCACCCGGTAACTATCTTTTTGGTTCTAAGTGTTCCTTTTCAAAGTTGTGATCTTTTTGTGGCAATGACTCTTGGAATGAGTTCCAATGGAACCTAAGGGTTCAGATGCATCCATGAGAGCCACATTTCTTAGAGTTTGTCATTGCGAGTTGTCTCTCTCTTATTTTTTTTCTTCCACTTGTTGTTTTTGAGGAGCGTTGGGTGACAAAATAGGAGAATGCCATCAATTTTGGGAGGAGCCTATTCACCCCCTCTAGTCTTCACTCTCGATCCTACAATTGGTATCTAGGCCGGTTTGATCACTTGTTGACTTTTACTGGCTTTGTGATCCGTAGGTGACAATGAAGAGACATGAGAAGATCCCTGTATTTGAAGATTGTGACTTTTCGTACTGGAAGGTGTTCATGGAGGTTTACGTCTTAAGCCTAGGAAGTGCAATATGGGAGATTGTAGACTCCAACTATGAGATTCCTGTCGCCCACACCTCTCAAGCCTAGATTGAACAATATGAATCCAACAACAAGGCTAGAGATATATTGTTTAAAAGCCTGAGTCATAATGAGTTTGATAGAGTTCAGCATGTCCGTACTGCTTGAGAGATTTGGTCCACTCTTAGTGTCTTTCATGAGGGTACTATCTAAATCAAGGCTCAGCACCAAAGCACATATAATCAAGAATATTAGATGTTCGGGCAGAGCCCTATAGAGTCTTTGGATGCCATGTTTGCTCGTTTTGATGGGATTGTTAGCAATCATAGATCGATTGAGGTTTTGCCTTACTCTAACCATGAGAGGGTGACCAAGCTTCTCTATGCTCTTGACCGTAGGATATGGAAAGTGAAAATCTCGAGCATTAAGAAGTTATCCAGTTATGACACATTGTCTTGTAATGAACTCTTCAACAAGCTTGAATCCATCGAGATTGCCAAGGAGGCTAGGATAGGCCTAGGAAACCCCCTTTCTTAGAACATGGTGTTGGTTTCAAGACCTAGTAGTGGTAGTCAGGCTGGAGTTGGTTTTTCTTGTACTAACCCTTCACCTGGTGGATGTTCTTTATCTTCTTTGGTTTCTATCATATAGGAGCAGTTGGGCGCATTAGATGATGAAGATCTGCCCTTGATGGTGAAGAAGTTCACCCACTTCTACAACAACAGAAGAGACCGGGGGAGAGGTGGTTCTCGTGCCTGTTTTGAGTGTAGTGACACCACTCACTTCTACAACAAGAACAAGAAGCCCTTCTTCAAGAACCGTGACAAGATGGCCAAGAAGACGGCCAAGGTGGCATCTTGAGCTTTTATGGCTGGGCGCAATGACATTGACACTTTATCAAGCGAGAACGAGAGCTCAGAGGAGGAGGAGGAACCGCAAGTGAAGAACAAGACGAACAACAAGGACTTCATCGGCCTCTACTTCATGGCGGACAACAATGACAGCGACCCTGAGCTTGATACTTCTGAAGTATCACTTTCCAATGCCCAGCTTTCCATGCTTTCCATTCTGTTTGACACCCTGAATGATGTTCTTGTTAGCCCGGATAGGTAACTTAAGAAAGTTGTTTGTGAGTTGAAGGAGGTCAAGTCTAGATATGAGTGTGTGATAACTAAGTTTGCCTTGTTCAAGTCTAGGGCCAAAGATGAGGAGTGTGATAGTTACCTCTTTGTCATGAGTGAGCTCGTCGAGCTTCAGACTTTGCTTGCTCAAGTCACCAGTCAGCTTGAGACTACTGAGAAGAAGCTCCTTAAGGAGGAATCTAGGTCTACTCTCTTGGGTGATTGCAAGAATTGCCCTTTGCTTGCAAATGGATGTTGAGATGAAAGACAAGCACGTCAAGGAGCTAAAGTTTAGATTGGAGAGTGCTGAGTGTTCCAAGGATGTGCAGCCAAACTATTCCACCTACATAGTCCTTAAGGACAAACTGAACTAGGTTAGAGGGAAAGTTCAGAAGCTCGTGGCTGAGAATGAGTATTTCCTTTCACTTGCGGAGAAGTGCTTAGAAGGCAAGGGCAAAATAGATTTAATCTTGGCTAAGACCAAGATGTGTGTTGATAAGGCAATTTTAGCCTTGCGTTTGGGTTCCAAGAGGGTGGCTCACAATGGGATTGGTAAGACTATTTTCACCTCACCTACTATGCTAGAAGCCCAAAAGTCCAAGAGCAATGCCCACACCAAAATCCATTAAGAAATCCAGTCCAGAACCCAAAAAGAAGAAACCCATTCCATAACCCACAAAGAAGAATCTCATTTCACAACCCACAAAAAAGAAACCCACACCACAACCCAAGAGAGCTCAATAGCCTAAGATGAGGGCTCCTATGAGAGAGCCTAGAGTGATTGATAGTCGAGTTTTCGAGAGACGCTACCACTGCACCTATTGCTAGAGAGAGGTTCATCTTGTTCTGTTTTGCTTTCGTCGTAGGAGGGATGAGTGGTGCGAGTGGGAGTGGAGCACTCAAGACATGTAACACCCCTCAGTTGGTATACATGAGCCATTTTCTCGCTCTTGCCCACAAGTTTTATGTGCTTTTCAGTTTTCTCCTAGAGGTGGTGCCCGATATGGATCTTACCATGATTCATATAGTTTTGGTTCATGTGTTAGTGGCTTTGAGTTGCAGTGCTTTGGCGGACCATATTTTCCTCATCGTGGTACTCGCTCTCAGGGCACTAGTTTTGATTTGCATGCACCTACTTTTACTGCTTCAGGGCAAATAACCAAGTACTTGATTTCCAAGAGGTTTCTGTCCAACCCCAGTACTGAGTTATCTACCTATTCTTCATCTCACATGTAGGTGGCAGGCGGAGGCCTAAAGAACTAGTGGCTCATTGACTTCGGTTGTTCGCGCCATATGACCAGAGATGCATCATCGTTCTCTAGCCTCACCCCGATGAAGCAACACGAGTATATCACTTTCAGGGATGATCAGAAAGGTAGAGTGAAAGCCAAAGGTATGATAAGAGTGAGTGAGAGTTTCACTCTCAAGGTTGTGGCTTTGGTGGAGCATTTGAGATATAATTTTCTTTCCATATCTTAGTTGCTGGATGAGGACTTGGAAGTGTGCTTCAAGCGTGATGCTTCTTGAGTTCTTGATTCCTCAGATGATTTGATTTGTCAGATTTCTCGAGTTAGGAGAGTTTTTGGAGTTGATTTTTGTGAGTCTTTTGGTTCTTCTTGATGTTTGGTTCTCCAACCTTCTTCTAAGCTTTATATGTGGCATAGGAGGCTAGGGCACATGAGCTTTGATTTTCTCACTCGTTTGAGTGCCCTAGTCTTGATCTAAGGATTGCCCAAGCTCAAGTTTGAAAAGAACCTTGTTTGTGCTCCTTGTCGCTATGGCAAGATGGTTGCTACCTCTCACCCACCAATCAATCTGGTGATAACTGAACGGCCGAGAGAACTTCTCCATATGGACACTATTGATCCATCCTAGGTTAGTTCGGCGGGTGAAAAGTGGTATGTACTTGTCATTGCTGATGACTACTCTCGCTACTCCTAGGTGTTCTTTCTTGTGAGCAAGGATAAAGTGTTCTCACACTTTCGAAGCTTAGCTTTGAGAATGTTCAAGGAACTTCCTGGTGCATTGAAAGCAATTTGCAGTGATAATGGCATCGAGTTCAAACCTATCTCTTTGATGCTTTCTATCTTGAACATGGCTTTGAGCATCAATTTTCTGCCCCACGTGTTTCTCAGCAGAATGGCATGGTTGAAAGAAAGAATTGAACTTTGGTGGAGATGGATAGAAAGATGCTCGATGAGCATAGGACTTTTAAGAAGTTTTGGGCAGATGCTATTAGCATAGCTTGCTATATTTCCAATCAGATTTTCTTGTGCTCGATTTTGAATGTGACTTCTTATGAGTTATGCTTTGGGAGGAAGCTGAAGGTCTCCAATTTGAGAGTTTCTTGATGTCGTTCCTTCATCCTAAAGTGTGGCAATCTTGAAAAATTCGAGTCGCTCTCTTCCGATGGAATTTCTTTGTGGTATTCTCTTCATGGTCATTCCTACAGGGTCTATAATCTTGACACTAACACCATCATGGTGTCCCGTGATAATGACTTTTGATGAATCAACACCTTGTGCTAGTCCTATTCTTGAGTGTGCGGGTGATCAAGAGATGAGTAAAAACATCTTTGTAGATGGTGACCTTCTAGTTCTCGGTGATGATAAGGATGATCCACTATTTCCTACCATCACACATGCTTCAGAGCTAGCTCCTGCCTCTTTGACACTGGCAGAGGGTCCTGTAGCCTCTACTTCCACTTCAGTTGCTTTTGAGCCTGCACCAGTAACATTTGAGAGGGAGATAGTCTCATAGGGCGAGGCTCCTCAACGCATTCAATGAGCACATCACCCACAGCTGATGATCGTAAATCTTGGTGAAAGGGCAACGAGATCCAAATCTCCTCAACATGCTCATTTCACTGGTTCTGCATTTGTTACTTCTTTTGAGCCACATGATGTTGGATACACTATTTCTGATTCAAATTGGGTTAATGCCATGCATGTAAAAAATTAGAAAACTTTGAGAGAAACCAAGTTTGGGTCCTTGTAGAGCCACTTCCTAATTTTCACACCATAGGCACCAAATGGGTTTTCAAAAACAAACAAGGGGAGGATGGATCAGTTGTTAGAAACAAAGCTAGACTTGTTGCCCAGGGTTTCACTCAATAGAAGGGATGGACTTTGGAGAGACATTTTCTCCAGTAGCTAGACTAGAAGTCATTAGGAGTCTCCTTGCATTTTCAGAATTCCAAGGTTTCAAGTCATACCAAATGAATGTCAAAAGTGCTTTTCTAAATTGTTCCATAGAGGAAGAAGTCTATATCAAGCAACCCCCTAGTTTTGAGCACCCTAAATACCCACATAGAGTATACAAGATTCAAAAGGCTTTGTATGGGCTTAAGCAAGCACTGAGGGCTTTGTATGATAGGCTTAAGTCTTTCTTGCTAGAGCATGGGTATGAGATGGGGTCAGTGGGTATGAGCGTGGGTATGTTTACCTTCAAGGATGGCAATGATTTCCTATTTATTCAGATTTATGTAGACGACATCACTTCTCGTGGATCTTCTCATGCACTTGTGGCCAAGTTTGTAGAGATTATGAGCAGGGAATTTGAGATATCGATGATGGGTGAGCTCAACTTCTTACTTGGGCTTTAAATCAAGCAATGCAAGCAAGGTACATACGTCCACTTGGCAAAGTACACTAAGGATCTGCTGAAGAAGTTCGACAGGAGCGATGCAAAGCCCTTGGCGACACCGATGGCTACCTCGACCATGCTTAATCCGGATGAAGATGGCGAGGTGGTAGACCAGCGGGAGTACAAGAGCATGGTTGGCTATCTCCTGTGCCTAATAGCAACAAGACCTGACATCCACTTAGATGTCTGCTTGTGTGCTTGCCGCCAAGTGGTGAAGCGCATATTGAGGTATCTCAAACACACACTTGAGTATGGTCTTTGGTTTTTTTTCTTACTCTTCACTTTCTCTTTGAGGTTTTTCGTATGTGGATTTTGATGGTTGTAAAATTGATAAGAAGAGTACCTCCGGTACTTTTTATTTCTTGGGTACCTCTCTTGTTTGTTGGTCTTCATGTAAATAATCTAGTGCTGCGCAGTCAACTACTAAAGCTGAATATGTTGCTGCCGCTAGCTGTTGTTCTTATATTTTATGGATGGTTGCTACTTTAAGAGATTTTGGGTTAGACTTCAAGAGTGTGCCACTTTAGTGTGACAATATCAGTTTCATAAGCTTAGCCAATAACCTAGTTCAGCACTCTAGAACCAAACACATAGATGTTAGATTTCACTTCTGGCGAGACCACAATGAGAATGGAGACATTGATTCGAGATACATAAATACTCAACACCAGCTTGCCGATATCTTTGCCAAGCCTCTAGAGGCTGCAAGGTTTACTTTTCTGAGGGGAGAACTTGGATTATGCCATCCCTATGCATTGTGTGAGGGGGAGTTTCCTTCTTACATACTCTATCTTATTTTTGTTGCATTTGCATTGCATCTCATCTTGAAAGATAATCATAGTAGTTGAGTTGTCACTTGTATGTCTTCAGAATTTTTAGTTACTAGACTTGGATTTGGACTAAGTTGAGTAGTTGTGTGGAGCAAACTTTTAATCTGAGGCTTCTCTTGATGCTTTGACATGAAACATGTCAAGCAAGCTAGCTTTCCTAAAGATGTAATCTAGCAATTTTATGAATCATGTAGACTATGAAATGCTACATTCTTAATCACCATGTTTGTAATTGACACTGCTTAACTTGATCTTATGAAAAACTTGGTAAATTTTGCAAATTTGAATAATCTTGAATAATCAAGTTTCTTGTGCTAAAATATGATCCAATACGGTTGTCTTGATGCTTCATGTGGTTTCCAAAGAAGTGAACCCATGGTAGTTCAAGTAAACTTGAGGATAAAGTGAATTACAAAGAAATGTGCCTAAATTATCAATGTTTCTTTAATCACTTGATCTACCTAAGTCTTCATTTCATAAGTGAGTGTTTGCAAAGCCTACTGTCATAAATGCTTGTTTGCCTAGTTTAAGATTGAAGTTTTCTAGTTCTTAATGCTTGTATTGCATGGCACGAGTGGATGTTTATGTGGTTGTCACATTTAACATGATTCGGCTATGTGAACTTAAATGTGCCAATAATTCTTCAGGATTCGCTTGTAAAGTTTCATGCTCTTATGTCGCTGCCTCTTTTTGAGCCTTCATGCGATTGTGAGCTTCTTATTCTACTCTCCATAGCCCTTTAACATTTCTAGCTTTTGCAAATACTTTGTAGTATACTTGTGGCAGCTCATTAGGATTCTTGTTCATGCATTGCATGATATTTTGTCCTTGATGTTTGCATTGCCAAAGAGGGAGAAA
Organism: Phragmites australis; assembly: GCF_958298935.1. NCBI lineage: Eukaryota > Viridiplantae > Streptophyta > Magnoliopsida > Poales > Poaceae > Phragmites > Phragmites australis. The sequence goes on along the minus strand of NC_084930.1, from coordinate 14,988,841 downwards.
ATATGCACTAAGTTTTTGGGGGAGAAAATATAAATCACAAAGAAGAATTTTGCATAATGAAACTTTGCATTTATCAAAGGGCAACATTGTATTGAGCTTATGTCTACCTCTCTTTAGGTTTTTGCAATTCTTCTAATGCCAAGTGACATTTTCTGCTCTTTCTTCAGTTTTTGATCACTTGAATGAGCTTTTGTTGTTAGATATCTTCAAACCAAAATTTTGTGCTTTGAAGGTTGTCAATGCACATATCAAGGGGGAGATTGAGAAACAAAGTTGAAATGTGCATTGGTTTATTTGTGATGAGTGATTCACAAGATTTTTGAGTTGGTTTGTTGATTCTTGAGATTGCATGGGCATGGTTATATTATGCAATTATGATCATGACTAACTAAAGTAGCGGAGAAAATGGAGGTTGTAATTTTATCTCTGAGTCCAAAAAAGTTGCATAAGCCGGATGATCTAGCGCTTGGGAAAATGAACATGTCGGAGCATTCAAACTTAGAAGCAAAAGTCCAAGTACTCGCCTGATGGTCTGGTATTCAGATGAAGTACACACCAAAGCATTTATTCCAGAGTAGTTGCATATTGGCCCTGGTGGACTTGCACTCTCCGGATGGTCCGGCGCTCGAAGGAATGAGCGTCGAATGATTCGCCAGAGTAACTGTTGCAGAGAGATTGCAAAATGGTTGACTAGTGGATATGCACACGCCGGATGGTCCGACGATGTGATGATTTTCACGTCGCAATAATAATTGTAAAGAGGTTGCAAAATGGGCGGTCTGGTGAGTTGAACATGCCACATAATCTGGCACTTGGGAGAAGTGAACACCGGATCATTCGGCATTCATGTTTTCTATAGAATGTGTTGTGTAACAGGGATTTTAATTTTGACTAACTTGTGATGGAATGAAATGGTGCTAGAGATATATGTTTGCTTGTCTCATGATGTGTAGGTGATAGAGGTAACTTGGCGGTCAATGGCAGGATGATCGTGGCTAAGCAAGGTGGTTAGTGCCAGACAATCAAGGAGGCCATACAGAGTCAAGGGTGATCCTGTACACGTTGAGGTCAAGCAATGTGTGAGAAGATGGATGAAGATGGCATGTTGATAATGTTGGTGATATGCCCTAGAGGCGATCGAGTTTGCGGATTGGATCTGCTAATGGGCTTTAAGGTTGATTAAAGGTTCATTAGGGTTTAGAGTCATAATGGGCTTTAATGTTGATTAAAGGCCCATTAGCGTGCTCTATATAAGAATAGGCAGGGGCCAAGGCGCATTGAGTTTTTCCGAAAAGCAGATCTTGCCACCAAAAACCCTGGCCGCCTCCTATTCCCGAACTCCCTTCGAAACCCTAGCCGGGCGCGCGGTGCTAGCACACCGGCGCACGGCGATTCCATCCTTGTACGTGTGGATACCGTAGAGGTGCTGCTACTATTGCGGTGCTGATCTGCTCGGGGGTACTCGGGACGTGCTCGGAGTACTCGGGACGTACTCGCGAGTACTCGGAAGGTGCTCGGGATGTGCTCAAGACGAGGTTGATGATCGACTACTTGACGCGCACGACGTTGGATTGGTCTGCTCCAACTCTTCTTCTGCTACACTGCTCGTCAAGTGGTAACGATTCATGATCCCCTACTCGCATGGCTTCCTGATTGAATGCGGTAGAGAAAATTTATTTTGTGCTAGCGTAGCCTACCCATTACCCTACAGTGGTATCAGAGCCATCCTACGTAGTTTTCGATCTGGATCAGTCACATATAGAAGATATGTGATAGAAATAGATTAGATCTATTGTTTTTCTGATCAGTTCGTATGGTGGATTGATCAATGCACGGTTGGTTAGGTGAATTAGAGATAGGATGAGATGCCAGTCGATGGAACCACATAGCCAAAAAGATTACCTCGATCTCCCACCTGGTTTTGCGTGCGACTTGCCCCTACCGGCTGGAATCACCATTGGGGCTAACTGCGTGCATCACGACATGGTCGGGAGAATAGCAGATCGAGGTTGTGTGTGCCGTCATCGTTTCTGGAAAAACCTCTCGACATAGATTGTTGTAATAACATGAACCCATCACGACATTAGAATTCGATTCTACGCTTAACTCATTTTTGCAGAGAATGTTGTGACTGGTATGGCCTTGTGATATGAGATGCATGTGTGTAATTTTCATGGCCTACGTGTCATGGTTAATTGCAGCCCAAGGCTGTCAGGTTAATGTATAACGGCCTGCGTGTCGACTTGTGATGCTTCTTCTCATGTAATTTATCTAGTGCTATTAGGTGTAATAGACTAGAACAAGATCATGGAGATTTGAAGCATGATGACCCGGAGGACAGGAACCGTGGCGATGGAGATCACCATGTGAAGGGGCCATACTATGTCACAGTTAATATGATTGCCTGTGATGTTTTTATGTTCCTGTCATACTATTCTTTCATGTTTTATATATGGTGGATATGATTTTCATGATAGAGTAGTTTCCCTCAGAAAAATCAAGAGTAATTGATGCCCTTCCAATAGCTGCACCTACAAAGGTTTTGATCATTGTGTGGTAGGTCTGCCAAAGCAGGGTGCCATCATTTATCTTAACCAGTTAGAGTGGATGTCGGACATCTACACGCATAGTATTGGTTTACTTGATAAAGCTATCAAAACGGTTTTGGGCTTTGGGGTATGGTGTTGGGCGCCGGGGCATTCGATGCCACCCAACAAACAAGAGTCACATAGGGATGTGATTAGCAAGGCGTTGCTTACCTATATCACTAAGTTTCTAGCAGTGATGCCAAAGCTCACTAGAACTTAGTTGAATATGGATCTTGATCCTCTATATGTTGTTAGAGGGAAAACACATATAGTGGAGTATCTTTTGTTAAATTGTTTAATAGAAGATTCACATAGGCATAGTGCTGAACCTGAATTTTCTGTTGTAGATTATGGCACCGGCCGCTAGTAACACTTCTAGTTTTAATTTGCGATCGAATCTTGAAAAAGAGAAGCTTTCCGGAACAAACTTTATTGATTGGTATAGAAATATGAGAATTGTTCTCAAACAAGAGAAAAAGGAATATGTTCTAGAGGTCCCCTATCCTGATGAACCAGCTGATAATGCACCTGCCGCGGATCGAAGGGCTTATGAGAAGCACACCAATGATTCACTAGATGTTAGCTGCCTCATGCTTGCCTGTATGTCCTCTGAGCTTCAGAAGCAATATGAGAACAGGGATGCCCATGATATGATTGTGGAACTCCGAGGCATGTTTGAGAACCAAGCTCGGGCCGAGAGGTACAACACCTCAAAGTCCTTGTTTGCGTGCAGGTTAACAGAAGGCAGTCCAGTCAGTCCTCATGTGATCAAAATGATTGGTTACATTGAGAGCCTGGAAAAACTTGGTTTTCCCCTTAGCCCTGAGTTGGCTACGGATGTAATTCTCCAGTCGCTCCCTGCGAGCTTCGAGCCGTTCATTTTGAACTTTCATATGAACAGCATGGAGAAAAGCATGGCTGAATTGCATGGGATGCTAAAAACTGCTGAGGAAAGCATTAAGAAGAGCTCTAGTCATGTGATGATGGTTCAAAAGGATAGCAAGAAGAGAAAGCGCAAGGGCAAGGCTAAAACTTCGGATGAGATCTCGAGTTCTAATCCTAAACCTGTTGGAAAGCCCAAGGCTAGCCCTGCCGCTTCTGACACTTGCCACCACTGCCATAAGACTGGTCATTGGCGGAGGAACTGCAAATTGTACTTGGAAGAACTCAAAAGGAAGAAGGGAAGTAAGACTTCCTCTTCAGGTATAAATGTTATTGAAATTAATCTTGCTACTTGTCCTGATGATTCATGGGTATTTGATACCGGATCAATGATTCATACTTGCAAATCGTTGTAGGGACTGAAAAAGACTAGGAAGTGTGCAAGAGGCGAATTGGATGCTCGCGTCGGCAATGGTGTAAAAGTTGCTGCGTTGGCCGTTGGCGTTTACTCCTTATCGCTACCCTCAGGATTAGTTTTGGAATTAAATAATTGTTATTATATTCCTGCCTTGGGCAAAAACATTATCTCTTCTTCATGTTTGGAAGAAGATGGTTATGAATTCATAATAAAAAACAAGTGTTGTTCGATATTTTTGAATGGTATGCTCTATGGTAATTGTCCATTAGTGAATGGATTATATATATTGGATCTTGAGGATATAACTATTTATAACATTGATACAAAGAAGCCTCGGCATGATGATTTGAATCCCACTTTTGTTTGGCATTGTTGATTAGGTCATATAAATGAGAAGCGTATGCAGAAGCTCCATAAAGATGGTCTTCTACATTCATTTGATTTCGAATCATTTGATACATGCGAGTCGTGTTTACTTGGCAAGATGACTAAGACGCCTTTTACTGGTCAAAGTGAGAGGACAAATGAATTATTGGCCCTAGTACATACAGATGTATGTGGACCGATGAGTTCTACAGCTAGAGGTGGTTTACATCTACCTAATGAGGCACAAGTCTGAATCCTTTGAAAAGTTTAAGGAGTTCCAGAATGAAGTACAAAATCATATAGGCAAGACAATTAAATTTCTGCGATCAGATCGTGGAGGTGAATATTTGAGCCATGAATTTGGTGATCATCTAAGGCAATGTGGAATCGTTCCACAATTGACTCCACCGGGTACGCCACAATGGAATGGGGTGTCCGAGCGGAGGAACCAAACTTTGTTAGACATGGTCCGGTCGATGATGAGCCAATCTGATCTTCCGTTGTCCTTCTGGGGATACGCTCTAGAAACTGCTGCTTTCACATTAAACAGGGTTCCATCTAAGGCTGTAGAGAGGACACCATATGAGATATGGACCGGGAAGCGTCCCGGATTGTCTTTCCTTAAGATATGGGGTTGTGAGGCTTATGTAAAATGTTTGTCGTCCGATAAGCTCACTCCCAAATCTGATAAATGCTTCCTTGTGGGGTATCCTAGGGAAACCAAAGGATATTATTTCTATAACCGGGAAGAAGGCAAAGTGTTTGTCGCCCGGAATGGTGTCTTTCTTGAGAAAGAATTTCTCGCGAAGAGAGTTAGTGGGAGCACGGTGCAACTCGAAGAAATTCGGGAACCACATGAAAGTGTTTCAGCTCCTATTGAACCACAACTCGATATGCAAGATGTTGCAGAACCTGTTGTCGAGACACCAGCCCCACGTCGATCGGAAAGGTTCAATCGTGTACCCGAGCGATTTATGTTCCTAACCACAGAGCAGCGCGACATATTATTGTTGGACAATGATGAACCTAAGACTTACTCGGAAGCAATGGTGGGACCAGACTCTGAAAAATGGCTTGGAGCCATGAGATCCGAGTTAGAATCCATGCGAGAAAACCAAGTTTGGAACTTGGTCGATCCCCCTGATGGTGTGAAAACTATAGAGTGTAAATGGGTTTTTAAGAAAAAGATAGACGTTGATGGAAATGTTCACATCTATAAGGCACGATTGGTGGCGAAAGGTTTCAAGGTGTTGATTATGATGAAACGTTTTCGCCCGTCGCAATGCTAAAGTCTATTCGGATTCTCCTAGCAATTGCTGCATATTTCGACTATGAGATATGGCATATAGATGTCAAAACGGCTTTCCTTAATGGAAACCTAAGTAAGGATGTGTACATGACACAGCCTGAAGGTTTTGTCGATCCGAAAAATGCTGGGAAGATTTGCAAGCTGCAAAAGTCCATCTATGGACTAAAGCAAGCTTCTCGAAGTTGGAATCTTCATTTTGATGAAGTGATCAAAGGGTTTGGTTTCATCAAGAATGAAGAAGAGCATTGTGTTTACAAAAGGACTAGTGGGAGCGCACTTGTGTTTCTGGTCTTATATGTGGATGACATATTATTGATCGGAAATAATATTCCAATGCTCGATGCTGTCAAATCTTCATTACAAAAAAGTTTGTCAATGAAAGATTTAGGAGAGGCAGCATACATATTGGGCATAAAGATCTATAGAAATAGGTCGAGAAGGCTAATCGGATTAAGCCAGAGCACGTACATTGACAAGGTATTGAATCGGTTCAATATGCAGGATTCCAAGAAATGTTTCTTGCCAATGTCACATGGCATCACTCTCAGCAAGAATCAATGTCCTATGACATCTGATGAGCTCGAGAGAATGAGTGCGATCTCGTATGCTTCTGCTATCGGGTCCATCATGTATGCTATGTTTTGTACACGCCCAGATGTCTCCTATGCTCTAAGTGTTACGAGCAGATATCAATCGAACCCAGGTGAATGTCACTGGGCTATAGTAAAGAGTATCCTCAAGTACATGAGAAGAACTAAGGATATGTTCCTAGTCTATGGAGGTGAGGAGGAGCTCGTTGTAAATGGTTACACCGATGCTAGCTTCCAAACTGACAAGGACGATTCGAGATCACAGTCTGGTTTTGTGTTTTGCCTTAATGGAGGTGCGGTGAGTTGGAAGAGTTCCAAGCAAGAAACGGTTGCTGATTCCACGACGGAGGCCGGGTATATCGCAGCTTCGGAAGCTGCAAAAGAGGCTGTTTGGATCAGAAAAATTATTTCTGAGTTGGGTGTGGTCCCTAGTGCGTCCAGTCCAATGGACCTCTATTGTGACAATAGTGGTGCCATTGCACAAGCCAAGGAGCCTAGGTCGCACCAGAAGTCCAAGCACATACTTCGGCGCTATCACCTCATTCGAGAGATTATTGATAGAGGTGATGTAAAGATATGCAAGGTGCACACGAATTCAAATATTGCTGATCCGTTGACGAAGCCTCTCCCATAGCCCAAGCGTGAGGCACACTTGAGCTCTATGGGTATTAGATACTTGCGGGATAGACTCTAGTGCATGTGAGAGAATGTGTTCTGTCTATGTTAATGTACTTTTGGATAATTGTTATCTGGTTCCATGAATAATTATCATTTACATTGATCAGCAAGTATGTGACTTGTTTGTGAAACTCTTTGTTTTATGATGTTGTTCTAAATAGTCTCTAATCTCATATCATTGTGTGGGACAATAATGATTTATAGATTAGCACATTTGACTGAATGATGATCATGTTTCACGGATCATAGATATGGAGATATCAAATCAGTAATGTGAACACATGTTAGAGAACATGATGTTGGATAGACCCACCCTGAGATACTGCTGGGATTGTTATTTTTAATGTGCCATCAGTTGTTATCTCAAATGGTGTACCTACAGAATCCTTTGACTTGAGATCATCATTGATTCCAGAATGTGTAGTAACACACTTAGGGGCTTCCAAACGCTATTCCGTAACTGGGTAGTTATAAAGGTTGCTTTCGGGTGTGTTAAGAAACATGTCGTGGGATGTGAGTGATCAAGATGAAATTTACCCCTCCTAAATAATGGGAGAGATATCTCTGGGCCCCTCGAGGTAGTTGGATTGGAAAGTGCATGGCCATGCCAATGTGATTAAAGAGTTAATCATGGTGAATCCACTACTTGATCGAGTGAATGGTCGAGCTATCACAAGGGTGGCACGAATCTCGCCTTGAGCTTGACTAGTATCGTGTGGTAAAGGGATTGGTGCATGAGTATATCAAGGTTCAGCCGATATGATCTTTATGTGCATTCGGGAGTCAATATGTCCTGCTAGGTACCGCTATTAACTTGCAATTCGGAAAAGGGTTTCCGGATAGCGGCCGTTTGCACATGAACCTAACGGGTCACACACTTAAGGGGATGGAATATAAAACTTGTACTGACTCTAGTGCAAGTGGGAGATTGTTGGTGATATGCCCTAGAGGCGATCGAGTTTGCGGATTGGATCTGCTAATGGGCTTTAATGTTGATTAATGGTCCATTAGGGTTTAGAGTCATAATGGGCTTTAATGTTGATTAAAGGCCCATTAGCGTACTCTATATAAGAATAGGCAGGGGCCAAGGCGCATTGAGTTTTTCCGAAAAACAGATCTTGCCACCAAAAACCCTGGCCGCCTCCTATTCCCGAACTCCCTTCGAAACCCTAGCCAGGCGCATGGTGCTAGCACACCGGCGCACGGCGATTCCATCCTTGTACGTGTGGATACCGTAGAGGTGCTGCTACTATTGTGGTGCTGATCTGCTCGGGGGTACTCAGGACGTGCTCGGAGTACTCGGGACGTACTCGCGAGTACTCGGAAGGTGCTCGGGACGTGCTCGAGACGAGGTTGACGATCGACTACTTGACGCGCACGACGTTGGATTGGTCTGCTCCAACTCTTCTTCCGTTGCACTGCTCGTCAAGTGGTAACGATTCATGATCCCCTACTCGCATGGCTTCCTGGTTGAATGCAGTAGAGAAAATTTATTTTGTGCTAGCGTAGCCTACCCGTTACCCTACAGATAAAGTCAAGTGAATGGGATGTTGGTGCAAGTGACAAAGCAGCCTAAGGGATCTGGACTGGGAAAGACTTGCTGACCGTCAAGATCGCAAGACGGAGTACACGTGTCGACATCAAGATGCTTTCTTGAGGTGAAAGCAAGTGGTAATGTGGTACGCTTGGCGAAGCATGCAAGGTGGTTTTGTGGTTTAACCTCAAAACCATGGAAGGATGGAGTGCACGTGGCATCATCCCGAAGCTTGCATCGAGGTGAAGCTAAGTCATGAAGAAGCCATAGCCATTCAATGGATGGAGCGAAAAAAATAGACCAAAATGCCCCGGTGATAGGTAGGAGGTCATTGGAAGAGAAGGGTATTTTGGGAACAAGAATACTTACAGGCTAAGTTAATTTTCTAGGCCTATAAATAAAGGGGTAGGGTTGTAGGAGAGTTTTGAGCCAGCCACTTGAGTTTGTATGCTTGGATTTCAGAGGAAAGGAGAGAGGAGAGCTTAGCCTTTGTAATAGGAGAGAGCTTTTGTGAGAAAAATATCTTGTAATCTGCCGAAAAGAGGACTCACCTTTGCAAGAACTGAAGTGCATGTTTCATCTGATTCTTGTATTCATCTCCTTCTAGTTTCCTTCTATTAGCTCTCTTGCTTTGTTGCGAGTTTTCACTTTTTGAATGTGATTTTCATTTTGTTTGATGAGCAGAAATTTTCCCTCTTTGGGAAGTCATTATTCTTGTTGATAGTGGCATAAAATTCACATAAAAATATATACAAGTGTGTCTTGAATTTTCTTGCCTCTAAATCATCAACTTAGAGAGTTTTTCCACCGGTGACTATCTTTTTGGTTCTAAGTGTTCTTTTTCAAAGTTATGATCTTTTTGTGGCAATGACTCTTGGAATGAGTTCCAATGGAACCTAAGGGTTCAGATGCATCCATGAGAGCCACATGTTCTTAGAGTTTGTCATTGCGAATTGTCTCTCTCTTAATTTATTGCTTCCACTTATTGTTTTTGAGGAGCGTTGGGTGATAAAATTGGAGAAGATCATCAATTTCGCAAGAAATTTTGTAAGACGCCTATTCACCCCCTCTAGTTATCACTCTCAATCCTACAATCTAGATCTAGATATATCCAAAAATCCCCATTCATGATAAAACCACATAAAGGCTACAAACATTAAATTGATGCTACATTTTTTAAATATAATGCTAGAATCATGTCAATATACACAATTGAATCAACATTAGCTACAAATTTTAGCTAATTCGAGGATCTAAATGGCTAGAACTATGTCCATCTATAGATAACATACAAACCCTAATTGAGTCTTAAATCTAGATCTAAACTTCAAAAATATGCTTGTTAGGGATGAAATACTCTTGCCTTAGATAACCAGCTCCTCCAAGAAATTTAAAAACAAAACCTCCCCCTTTGTTTTTAAATCTCTCAGCCGCCTTTGAGTTGTATTGTTTGGACACAGCAGCTCGGTCTGAATGAAGCTCAGGGCATAGGTACTATTTATAGAGAAATTACCAGAGGCGGGTCACATAATGAGCCACCTTTGGAAATACGTCTTAACATGCCGCTAATTACCAGGGGTGGTTCACATGAGAAAAATCGCCTCTGGAAATGACCTTTTTCATATGCAGCTCCTTACAACAGCCACCTGTGGAAACCATACAATTTTTAAAGACGGTTCACATAAAGAACCGCATCTAGAAAATGTTATTTCCACAGGCGGCGCCTTATGTAAATTGCCTCTAGAAATTGTACAATTTCCACATACGGCCTGAAACCGCAAGGCTCCCGCCTACTACTCAGGCGGTTTGTAATATAAACCGTCTATGAAAAGACACCCTGACGGTCCCGAAATAGTTTTTTTATAGTGTGTATCCATACCTTTAGAAAACGTTCTAAACACAAGTATATCACACTCAACATATGCTGTGTGAGTTTAATTTTTTTAAAAAAATTGCTTAATTAGCTGAAATAAATGTATGCATTCATTTGAAAGAATCATTGTATTAATTGTTTAGCATCGTGTACAAGATTCCTTAGCTTTTGTATGCATCTGACGCATCACTAATACATAATCTATTTAGTAGGATACTCATATACCGACGGATCTACAAAGCCATCTGTGCAAAAAGGTACCACATACGGCTCCAATCTAAAACCGTCTGATATCTGTGTAGCCTCTTAGCCCATTTATGTGTACATTAGCGTGAGTTCCCCGTAAATATCTGTAGTGCTCCAAACAACGTGAAGCGCAATAAGACATACACAAAGAGACATGTACCAGTGGCTAGGTCACAACTTTATATATTTGTCAACATACACAAAGAGACATATATATATGCCTTGGCTGCATCTTGCTAGAGTTGTTGCGGTTTATTACATACGTAGGCGCGCAGGTTTCCCATTTATGATGCGAACAATAGGAATATTACCTAGAATTCATGAACAAGTAGCTAGCATCAGTGTCTCAACATATTATATAGCAGCCTTAGTGTGGCACAACAGAATGATCGACTATGGTGAGACCGCACATTACAAACTAAGCTGTGAGCCTAAACGAGTTTAGTGCTGCATGGAAATGTGGAAATATTTGACATGATCATCAAGATGTAAGCCAGGCAATTAATAGAATTAATTCATAGCAAGACATCATCATGAGAATCTTGCTGCCAATCTGAGGTATTTCGTGACAGGACCATGCATGACTCCATATCTCCATCACTCGCTCTTTATGGCCAGCTAGGACTTTTAATGGTGATGCATTTAGAAGTGGGCATGCAGCATGTAGCACCAGAGCATGTGTCGTGCGTGAAAGCGCAGCTGCGCAGGCATCCACATACTCCATGCATGGATTTGAGACTGTGCATGCAACATTTGAAACATTGCCTCTAGCATCATCTATAGCACTAGAAAAAAGAAGTAAAAAGTATTACCATTAATTTGCATGAAGCAATGCCTTGGACTCGATTAACAATCAAAACCTTCCAGGGATCATAAGCAGTAGACAAACCCTGATTAACAATCAAAACCTCATGTCACGACTTGTTTGCAGTAAAAATAGTTATAGTTTTTGTTAGTAATGTCTATGGAGAAAAAGTCTCAAATAACGTAAACAGTACAAGACATACAAGCAGTTTTTTTTATGATTTAGAAAACCTTAATAAAGTCTATGCGTAATTGTTTTTCTTGGCAATGTATAAAATACCTATGTCTTAATCCAACAAAAGAGGATTTCTCAAATGTCATGTTGAAGAACATATTTAAGACCTACTCTCTCCGATTCCAAACATAAGTCGTTTGCAATCTCTATTGATCAAAATATTAAAAGTTGATCATCAATATATAAAAGGCTATGTAAATCAAGAACATAAAGTTGATTCCTAGATTCATCATACAAATACGCAATATATATTTATTTTTTTCATTGGAATCACTAGTCAAAGTGTCATATTGTGGGCTATCAATGTCATAAATGACTTTCATTTGGAAACAGAGGTTGATCGGGCTATTTGAGATATATGCATGTGCCTAGCATGACTATTAACATGCATTGTCTTACCCTAAAAATAAACCATATATTGCTATATTTGTTACCCTCACTCTATTTCATACACACATGACAATATCCAAAATTCACGGGCCTTGTATATCATAAGCAAAAAAGGCATAAATACTACATGAAAAAAGCTCAAAAGTGACGGGTCATAATCGATATGGGTGACAGGTTCTATACTTGTCACTCATAACACGTCACTGATGACCAGTTATAAGTAACAGATAAGGACCCGTCACGAATAAAATCATTAGGGATGGGTTAAAACTTAGTTCGTCACTAATAGATATAGTAAGTGATGGGTCATAATTATGACCCATCACTTAATAAGTGATGGGTCACAGTTATGACCCATCACTTATGACTAATGAAAGGTTTTCACGCTTTTTGGACATGAAAAAAAGTCAAAAAAATAATTTTTCACCCAAACCAACCTAATTCAGGGCTATCACCACTCGCCACATATCACTTGCTATTTTTCGAGCTGTTTTCATAGTATGCGTTCTGTGGAAATTGAACTCGCGAAATATCCTCGCGCGCGTAGCAGCCTTACGTCCTCACCCTCACGTGTGTTCTGAAAGGGAGTAGGATATTTTATCCTCTTAACCTTTTTGCTGAAGGTCATAAGTGACGGGTCACATTTGTGACCCGTCACTTATGACTTGTAATAAGTGATGGATCATATTTATGACCGGTCACTAATGTTCATTGTAAAATAGACACACAAAACAGTTGATCCGGAGTACCTCTAGTTAAACGGGTATAACTTTTACATACAGACTCTGATTTCGACGTTTTTGACTCTACGGCATCTACAGAAAAAGTTATATCTGTTTCTCCCTCACTCTGTTAGGTTCAGCGAATTTTTCAAGCAAAAGTGGCTTGAAAGATTGAGTTCTCGCCCTCGAAAGTTTCTGTACCACTTTTAGAACACATGTTTGTGTCTATAGAAGGCTCCCCTTGCATCAAACTTGAGCAGAAATATATAATGGTTTCTATTATAGTATTGCTAAGGTGAGAAAAAAAATAAGAGAAAAATAAAATAAAAATAAAAAATATTTGTGAATAAAAAATAATGAATTTTTTTAAAATCCTTACTAAGATAATAGATTAAGAAGCATCATATAGCTCAAGGTCGTCACATCAAGCAGGCAAGGCACAATACGTAGGTAAGACAAACCTATTCTGATTTTGGTTGGACTGTCTATACTTGACATATGATTTTGACAGTTAATTAAAATATATTGGTAATTATGCATCATTAACAAGATTTCTTATATTCATGCTACTAGTGGATGCGCGCCTTAACTTTATTATCTTTTCACAAGATAGCAGTTCCTTTTTAACTTTGTAGCCTCTTTGCCCATTTATGTACAGATAAGAGTTCGTTCCTCATAGACGTCTGTCGTGGTCCAAAGAACGTGAAGCACAATAAGACATACACAAAGAGACATGTACTAGTGGCTAGGTCACAACTTTACATATTTATCAAATTTGATGCATATATATTCCTTGGCTCTACCTTCTTAGAGTTTTGCAGTTTATTATGCAAGCAGCTTTCCCTTTTGAGCAGTGAACAACAGGAATATTACCTCTTATTCGTGAACAAGAAGCTAACATATCTGTGTCTCATCATGTTATATAGCAGCATTAGTGTGGCACAGCAAAAGGAATCATCTACTATGGTGAAACTGCACATTACCGACTAGGTTGTGCTCGCGCCTTAAATGAAAATTTACTCAAGTTTGCTGCTGCGTGTTAGAGTGAAAATATTTGAATTGATCGTCAAAATGTAAGACGGGCAATTAATAGAATTAATTCAAAGAAAGAGACACCATCATGAGAAGCTTGCTGCCAACTTGAAGTATTTCGTGATACGACCAAGCCTGCCTCCATTTCTTCATCACTTGCTCTTTATGGCTAGCCAGGACTTTTAATGTTGAAGCACTTGCGCGGGTTCAGAAGTGGGCAGCATGTGTCGTGCGCGAAAGCCCTGGCATGCACGTACTCCGTGGATTTGAGACACCATTAGAAACAGAGACACTTTACATATAGCCTCCACATCTTATATAGCATTAGTAAAAGGGAGATGCTCGTGTAATAATAAACAATCTGAATGAAAATTGTTCACCTTACAGCGGATGTCCTTCTCTCTCTTTCTTCAATCCGAGCTGACAAGCCTCCTCTGCCCCGTCCTCCTCCTATGTCCCTGGGAGGCTCCACGCTTCCAGACCCACCGCCACTGCTGGCTACTGCATGAACCAGGTGGTGCAGGGCCGTTGATATCTTTCCCCCGCCGCCGGCACCCTACAGCGCTGATTCACCGCCAGCCGTGGACGGCGGCGCCGCCCTGTCAGTCGCGCGCTAGCATGGGCCTCCTCCAAGCCCGGCAGTCTCCGGAGCGCCGAAACCCCCACCTCGTCGATCGCCGGCCATTAAGCATGAATCATTAGCAGTACAGAACCTCCCAAAACTCCTGCTAACTCTCGAACAAATCCTGCAATTAATTTACTGCCGAACAGGCGGGCAGGCAGGCATGCATATACTCCTTGCACAATTACAGAACATGCTATTAGTGACTATTCAAATTCGTCATCAATGAAAGGTATTGAAACACCATTGATTACTCGGCATGAAAAGTTCAAATCACTGTCGGTTCATGGCTCCATACTATGCCAGGTGGGGTATCACTACTGGTTGGTAAAAGACTATCTTTGCCGATTGACAACCGGTAGTGATATTTGTTTCCGGTTCTTTTCAAAATTTTGGCGGTTGCCATTAATAACGTGCTCATTTTCAAAGTTTAGTCGTTGCCTCCAATAGTGTACCACATATTTCTAGATATGCACATATAAATATAATTCACAAGACGTCAAGTTTTCTCACAGCATATATACACAAGCACATGTAAATTGAGTATTAAGCATGAATCATTAGTAGTATAGAACTTCCCAAAACTCCGGCTAACTCTTGAACAAATCCATCAATTAATTTACTAGCCGGGCAGGTAGGCAGGTATGCATATACTCCATGCACTACTACAGAATATGCTATCAGTGGTGATTCAAAATCGTCATCAGTGACAGATTTTGAACCATCACTGATCAATTAGCACTGATAGTCACTGAATATCAGTGCCGATTATGGAACGGCACTGGAAGTCCACATCACGGCTGGTTCATGGCTCCAATCGGCAGTGATAGGTGGGGTATCACTGCCAGTTGGTAAAACCAATCGAAACCAACCGGTAGTGATATTTATTTCCTGCCCTTTTCAAATTTTGGTGGTTACGGCATATTTGTAGACACACACATATAAATTTAATTCACAAGGCATCATGTTTCATCATAGCATATATACACAAGAACATATATTGAAGTTGTAAAACATCAAGTCTCATCACAGCATATATACACTGCATATATGTCAAGTTTCAACAAGGATAAGCAGTTTAGGTTTCTTGCTAATCGAAGGGTCTAAACTCTGCCTTTTTTGTTAATTGAAGGTAACGAGATTGATCAGTCAATTTCATGGTACAAGCTAGTTGGAATGATGACATGGTAATTGATGAAATCGACAAGTTATTCTTGAAGTATGTTGATTTGAATAGGCAATAGTCGATCTGTGGCTAGCTTGAGGAGCTGCAATTTCAAGAATTAAAGAAATCAATCCTTACGAATATGTGTCGGAACCAAAAATTAGTCATCAATATATATGTTGCCTACCTCAGCATTGGTCTCATGGAGCGATACATCTCCGTTGACTCCGTGCATGAATTCAATTACACAAAAACCACATAAATTGTTGTCCGGGCCCTATTTCCTATAAGGAAAGTCCTGTCAGACTATCGATTCTTTCGCATATGGCAAGTGTCTAACACTCTTCTTGATGTATCGTGTGTACACTCTGTATGTGTGTGATTATTACCGTAAGTAGTCTTATATTTAATGAAATCAAACATTGCAAGAGCAATAAACAAATGATCAAGTTTATCTTTGTAGCTAGTCAATGACGGGTTGGTAGCTTTCTTTTGGATTATTTTGTGATCCAAGATAACGATCTTGCTAATGTCTGGCTGGATGATAAAGAGGATCCAGTCACAACTGCACATATATCACCATAGGTTAGTTGGTCCTAATTCCTAATGTTGTATTACTAAAAAAGAGTAGAATATTCATAGAGGGAAACAAATACCCAAAGTGGTAGGGTAAAAGTTTCTATTTCTTCAATTGTAGCTCCAGAATACACTCCAATGCATAGTTATCGGTTTCTTATGGTTTGGTTTTGATTATTGTCGGGTTTACTTTATGTGGGTCGATGAATCCCACGTGGTGGATGTCGTCCGTCCTACATTTGCGTACCTCCATTCTACACATGAAATAAGTTAAGACATTCAATCTTATGGTATAAAAATGTACACTATGAATTATACCAATATGACACTTACAGACTCTAGCAACTCAGGCTAGACACGTCGACAGCACCTTGGTGGTACACTTGATACATTTCCTTGAATAATATAAAAATAGTGTCACCCCCGTGAAGGAAATCATGATGCTTGTATCTGGCCTTGAACAATTGCCTACCCTCCTTCGACTCCTTCATGTACTACACATGGCATTTCTGAAGTTGAAATGTTAGGTTGTTCCACACGTCTAGCTCGAGCAATAGTTCGTCCAATTTAAATTTCCATTTCTTGGTTACTTTTGGTGCCAAGGACTTGTCTAGAAGTTGCTCTCTTGTCATTCTGGATTCTTCAAAAAATCTTTCTAAATCATGTTCTTTTACATGTAGTATCTATTAGATCGTAGATTCCTTTAAGTATTTCTTACTATTAATGTCCTCATAGTCTAAATTACGCTTAGGCGTAACAGGTGTGGCCATCTTCAAGAAAAACTTCTACGTTTCTACATTGATTGGTATTTTCTTCTTAGGCTCTGGCTTTTGCAAGAATTTATTGACATTGGCGTCTACTATAGCTTTAGTTTCCTCTTCAGTTTGTTCATAAGGAAACTTCTCAGGTGCCACCAACTTATTAGATGGCCTTTGCTTCTGGGATAAAATCGATTTCTAAGATGAACTCAAATTCTTAGATTGTGGATGTGTTGTCGACATATGAAGGGGAGGAGTTGGCTCTCTTGGTGGCAGGGGTGTCGACTTCTATGAAGGAGGAGTGGCTCTCTTGGTGGCTCTAGTGGCGACTTTCGTGGGGAAGGAGTTGGAGATCTTCTTCGTGATGGTGGTGGTGGTTGCGACCGTGGAGGAGTTGGAGATCTTCTAGGTGGTGGGAAGGCTCTTGGTGAGTCTAACTCCGCATTAGATGACTCGTTTGTCTCTTTTTCAAACACTATGTAGCGCTTGTACCACAGAACAAAACCACCTACTTTTGATCTGAGCCTCTTGGAATCCTTCTCTCCAAGGTAATCCATGTCAATCTTGCAATATGGCTTTCGTACAAAGTCCATGTGGACCTTGGCGTATCCCCATGGTATCAGGAGATCATTGAAGAGAGCGCCTTTCACGCATTGCTTAACCTGTCCCATAGCCACCGTGGTGGTAATGTTCAAGGTGGGCATAACAAGCTTGCACACTTTGCTTTTTGTGATGTCGTCCATAGGATAGGGTCAATTCTTCTTCTGGAAATCTTATGGACGTGCAGCTGCTCTGACGACCACCAGGGCTGAAAACATTATCTTTGGCTTCCTGCTGCCTGTTTCCTTACTGAAGTGTTTCTTTGATTTTGGCATCTATCATCTGTCACTCATATACAAGTTCTTGTCGTACTAAAGCCAACACCTCTTCCAATTCTTCTCGTCTTCTTTTCCGACTCCTGTAACTTTTGGTGTCTTTATTGAATCCCTCTTTCTAAGGCACCACACCCTTACCTCTGGTGTTACGTGGGTGCTCCTTGGTTTATAGTGCCAAGGTTATCTAGTCTTTCTCCCTTTCTAAAAAGAGCCTTGGGAAGACTGGGTTTGGGTATTTGCAATTCTTTAAGTCACTTCCTATTCTCTATTGCTTTTGAAGATTAGGTTGCCCTCTGCTGACAAATTACCCCACTCGCATACAGATAGTGCTTCGTTCGTTCAATCCACTCGGATGTCGCAGTTGTGGTACCACTACGAGTTACTTGTTCTTTCATCTCTTTCCACTCATCGTATTTCCTCATATACCCACGTGAGCCAGTTTTTAGGGGGAATAAGTTCTTGTGAGAGTTGGTCTTGTTTGCCTCACTTAGCTATTTTGCTTCCTTTGACATCCTGTACTCTATTAAATTCCTCCAAAATGGTTCCACCGTCGAATAATCGTCCCATTTCGGTGTTTGGACCTTCAAGTAATAATCTCTCCACAGCTTGCCCTTGAAAGTTCTGAACGCGGTGCCCATTATTGATATGGCGTGACTCTTCGCTTTGGCCATGTTGCATCCTTTAGAGTTTTTGAACTTTGCCACCCATTTGCCTCACATAGGTTCCTTGATATTATTGGGAATCACCCACTTGTTATCTCGGCTGCCTTTCCAACTTCTATAGGTGACTACAAGATGGTCCCTCATGAAACACTCGATTGCTATCTTCAACGGCCCCAGAACATCTTTAGTTCTTGTGGGCTTCCCGACTGAATTGACTTCCGTGATGATAAAACATCCCTCATACATCCCATTGGGACCTCGTCCACTCCTCTCTTCTTCGAATGTCTCACCCTCCGGAGCATCAGCATCAGGATCGATCTCACCTTATGAAGCATCATCTTCGATTGTGCCCTATGCAACATCAGCGGATGTCTCAACCAAATATATTGAAAGATGCTTTCATTACATGATTATTCCTTTGTTATAGTCACAGCATATGTAGGTAGCTTCCTCAGTGTCATCAATGAGAGGCAGTTCAACATTCTCTCCAAAAGGAGGCATGCCATTTTATTTATCGTAGTCTTCTTCGTTGATAACATCTTTAACACCGACAATCTTTCTTTTTCCTTGAAGAACTTGTGCAACATCCTTGGCAATAATGAATGATTCTTCTATGCATCCGATGAGTTTGAAGCCAACGGTAGTCATATCCTACTTGTCGACCTTGACACCCTTGGGAGTCTAACACATTAGCATCGAAATAGAGGGACCCTCAACTTGCCATATTCAAGCTCCTAAATCTCCTCTATGAATCCATGGTATGTCTCCCTATTGCCAGTGTGGTCATATGCATCAATACAGATACCTCATTTTGGTTACTGCTCTTGTTGTCTTGTGCTCCTGTATAAAATATATAGCTATTAATCTCGTATGCTTGGAATGTGTGAATCATAGTTGACAGGTCATTAGCCAGCCGTTCCAGCAGAGCATCATCAGTATCCTTACCCATCATATGTTTATGTAATCAATTTTCAAAATTATCTTTGTGCTCTCTTGCGATCCAATCATCTAACTTTGTTGGATTTGTGGAGTGTAGTATGCTCATGTGCATATTGACATACGAGTCTACTACAACTAATTGTTGTAGAACTGCGAAATATGCTCTAGTGAATGAAACACGATCTTTGATATGGATAGAACTATGACCTATTTTCCCTTTCCCCTTTAGCCTCACCTCATAGCGAGATATAGGCATACTAATCATGTTCAGTTTCATGTAGTCAATGTAAAATTCAATGACCTCCTCCGTAATCACCCTTGTGCAATGCAACCTTCCGGGCAACCTTGGTTATAAATATATTTCTTCAAAACCCCTATGAACATTTCGAAAGGATACATTTGATGCAGAAACATAGGGCCAATGATCTTTATCTCACCCACAATGTGAATAATTAGATAGGGCACTATATCAAAAATATTTGAAGGGAAAATAGTCTCAAAATAACATATATTATGGACCACATTTTCCTGCAGCTTTGCTAGTTTTTTTCGGATCAATGACCTTTGTGAAATTTCATTGAAGAATGAACATAGCTTTATGATTGGGTCTCGGACCTTATCTAGGAGAATACCTCTAATTACAACTGGAAGCATCTGTGTCATCATCACGTGACAATCATAAGACTTCATGCCAACTAACTTCTTTATCTTTCATGTTTACTAAGCTTCTGATGTTGGAGTAACCAGTTGCAACTTTGACATCACTCAAGCAACCACATAGGCTGACCTTCTCTTCCTTGCTCCTAGTGTAGCAAGTTGTGGAAAGTTTTGTGTCGGTGTAAAGGATAGTAGTATCCCCTCGCGGGTGGATCCACTTCGGTAAGATATCGGTAGGTGTTGTGTGTCACGTTTTGTCCTAAACCATGGTCGCCCCATACGACCAGCCTACAACCATGCAACCAGGCTCCATGACCAGTCCCAAGGTCACAAGAGCAAGCCCCATGACCAGTCCCCTCTGGTTGTGGGGAAGGTATGCGTCCAAACAGTCTAAATCACAATAAGTGCCTTTTCACTCGAGTATTTCTCTTCCCTATGTCCTCTTTCGGGTTGTCCAAAGCATGGCCGGTGCAGAGCTGCCGTATCCCATCCCATAGCATTAAAAGCAATGGGACGGCCTGACGGGCGTGGTAGGAGGTCTTTTTTCAGGTGCGCAGGCGGCACATGGGATGGGACAAGGTAGCCTAGGCAACCAGGATGACGCGGGTGGTGGAGCAATAGGACAGGCTCTGTAGCGCTGTAGAGCAAATGGATACGTCTGCTCTTAGTAATGGTAGGTGGGAAGCTCTAGGCCTGAGTCTATGTCTTGACTCAAATGTAAATCCTCTCTTCCTTTGATATATAAAGGGAGGAGTACCAGGCTTGTAAGATAAGGAGAGAAAGGGAGACCTAGAAGTGAAAGAGGACTAGAGGTTAAAGAGGTCGAGAAGAAGGCTGATCAAGAACATCATTTGTACCTCATAGTATGAACAAGGGTTCCCGATCTTCCGAAAGGTTCTGGTAACTCTCGATTTGGTGGAAACGAGACACAAGTCGATCCGGCTTCCGAACAACACGATCCGAAACCCCGCAATCGCAGCACCACGTCTCCTCTGGTTATCAACCGGCGTTGCACGGTTGACCTCGCCAAGAAGGCTAAAGTCCTTGCCTGCGAATCGAAGAACACAAGCAAGAACAAGGAAGAATGCAACCAAATTGCGGATGAATGATTAATCTCACGAGTTGGGGTCTCACAAACCGACGAAACGGCGAAACTGTTCTTGACAGAATAATCTAAGCAAAAACCCGCCCTAACGAGAGCGGCGGCGGCTGATAATAAGGGTCTAAGGGTCGTCACACCCCCTGGTCACGCCCCCCTAATGGGCTCAACGACGATACACGGCCCAACGGACCAAAAAACGGTGACGCAGCACCGGGACAGATTCTGGATACTGACTTGTTTCGATGTTTCCTGTTGACTCAGAAGTAATTTGGATCTCAAACCAACGCCATTGGTTTCCTTATGAAATTATCTTTCCAACCATATGTGAATCGTCGAAAACGGAGTCCGGATGCGTCCTGGGCGTCCGTTTTACTGCTCGCTGGTCCTGGAGGTCGAGACTGATTCGGACTCGAGTTGGACTGGACCTCCTGCTGTTGTTGGACGTCCTAGCTGCTCCTCCACGCCTCCAAGCCTTCCTCTATGTGTCTCCTTGTCCTCTCCATGATTCCTAAGCAACACATAATCATTAGGTAGTAATCTATTCTCAAAATTATATAAAGAGTTGCTTAGGAACGAGCTCACCTCTAAATTTAATTGTCGTGCGCGAGCTCTTGTGATTGGACCTTGAAAGTTCAATGGAGGATCATTGTATGTATCCGAGGGAGTGATATCCTCATCATCCTCCCCCTCTTGAATTAGAGTCGTCCTCGACTCAAGCTCATCATCGGCTCCTAAGTAAGGTTTCAAATCTGCAATGTTAAAAGAAGGACTAACCCCGAACTCGGGTGGCAACTCAAGTTTATATGCATTATCATTTATTTTCTCAATTATCTTATAAGGACCAGCAGCTCTTGGCATTAATTTAGACTTACGCAGCTCTGGAAACCTATCTTTTCTTAAATGTAACCACACTAAATCACCCGGTTCAAGTTTGACTTCTTTCCTACCTTCACTACCAGCAATTCTATACTTTTCATTCATCTTTTCGATATTTATTTTAGTTGTTTCATGCAACTTACGAATAAAATCAGCACGTGCACTAGCATCACTATGTGTTCTTTCAGTGGTAGGTAAAGGCAAAAGATCAATAGGAGCGCGATGGTTAAAACCATACACTACCTGAAAAGGACTTACCTAGGTGGTAGAATGTGTTGCCCGATTATAAGCAAACTCCACGTGGGGCAAATATTCTTCCCACATCTTCAAATTTTTCTTCAAAATAGCTCTCAACATGGTACCCAAAGTGCGGTTCACTACCTCCGTTTGGCCATCAGTTTGTGGGTGGCAAGTAGTAGAAAACAATAGTTTTGTACCCAACTTATTCCATAGAGTGCGCCAAAAGTGACTCAAAAATTTAGCGTCGCGATCTGAAACAATAGTAGAAGGCATACCATGCAAGCGAACAATCTCTTTGAAAAAGAGGTCAGCAATATAAACGACATCATCACTTTTATGACAAGGTATAAAATGTGCCATCTTAGAAAAACGATCCACAACAACAAAAATGCTATCCCTCCCCCTCTTAGTCCTAGGCAATCCCAAAACAAAGTCCATCGAAATATCTGCCCAAGGAATAGAAGGAACAGGAAGAGGCATATACAAACCATGTGGATTCAAGCGAGACTTAGCCTTTTGACATGTGGTACAGCGTGCCACGAACCGCTCAACATCTCTCCTCATCTTTGGCCAAAAGAAATGTGTGGCCAACATATCCTCCGTCTTCTTAGCACCAAAATGTCCCATCAATCCTCTTCCATGTGCTTCCTGCAACAACAAAAGACGAACGGAACCAACTGGAATGCATAGACGGTTAGCTCTAAATACAAATCCATCATTGATCACAAACTTGTTCCATGTACGTCCCTCTTTACAGTTCAGCAATACATCTTTAAAATCAGGATCAAGCACATATTGTTCTTTTATTGAGTCAAGTCCAAAAATTCTATAATCAAGTTGGGACAACAAAGCATATCGTCTAGACAAAGCATCAGCAATTATATTATCCTTCCCTTTCTTGTGTTTGATAACATAAGGAAAAGATTCAATAAATTCAACCCACTTAGCATGTCTACGATTCAGATTATTTTGAGAACGAAGATACTTAAGCGATTCATGATCTGAATGTATAACAAATTCTTTAGGCCACAAATAATGACGCCACGTCTCTAAAGAACGTACAAGTGCATACAATTCCTTATCATACGTAGAGTAATTAAGAACAGGGTCATGCAATTTTTCGCTAAAGTATGCAACGGGCTTACCTTCTTGCATCAAAACACCTCCAATGCCAACTCCACTAGCATCACATTCTAGCTCAAAGGTCTTACCAAAATTTGGAAGTTGCAGCAATGGCGCGTGCGTAAGCTTGTCATTCAAAGTGTTAAAGGACTCCTCTTGTGCCTTACCCCAATGGAACACCACACCTTTCTTTGTCAACTCGTGTAAGGGGGCAGCAATGGCGCTGAAATCCTTCACGAAACGACGATAAAACCTGCAAGTCCAAGAAAACTTCTCACCTATTTGATGGTTTGGGGCACCGGCCAACTCTTTATGGCTTCAATTTTCATCTCATCCACCTCAATTCCCTGTGGAGTAATAACATAGCCAAGAAAAGAGACTCGATCCGTGCAAAAGATGCACTTCTCAAGGTTACCAAATAAACGTGCATCACGTAAAGCATTAAAAACAGCACGTAAGTGATCCATATGTTCATCCAAAGACTTGCTATAAATCAATATATCATCAAAGTAAACCACCACAAATCGTCCAATAAAAGCTCTTAAAACCTCATTCATCAAACGCATGAAAGTGCTAGGTGCATTAGTTAAACCAAAAGGCATTACTAACCACTCATATAATCCGAATTTAGTTTTGAAAGCTGTTTTCCATTCATCTCCAAGTTTCATTCTAATTTGGTGGTAACCACTACGCAAGTCAATCTTTGTAAAAATTACAGAGCCACACAACTCATCAAGCATATCATCAAGTCTAGGAATAGGATGGCGATATCGAATAGTAATGTTATTGATTGCTCTACAATCAACACACATACGCCAAGTACCATCTTTCTTAGGAACCAAAATCACAGGAACAGCACAAGGACTAAGGCTCTCACGTACATACCCGCGGTCCAAAAGCTCTTGGACTTGCCGCTGAATTTCCTTAGTCTCCTCGGGATTGGTTCGATACGCAGCACGATTTGGCAATGTTGCTCCCGGGATCAAATCGATTTGATGCTCTATCCCTCTCATAGGTGGCAGTCCTGGGGGTATCTCAGCTGGGAAAACATCCTCATACTCCTGCAAAAGGTTAGTGGCAGCAGGAGGTATCGAACTAATAACATCATCAAGCGAATACAAAACTCGTTTGCAAACCAAGGTGTAGCAAATATCATTATTAGAAATTTCAGCAAGGTCACTTTTTAGTGCAAGCATAACACCACCCTTCAATTTTATGCCCTCTACCTTAGAACTAGGTGCAGACTTATCCTTTTTAGGTGGGTAAAGAGAATTAGCAACTTGCTGATTTTCAGATTTAGTATCACGCAAATTAGCAGCTCGTTCTTTATCAGCTTGTACAATTTCAGCAGGGGTCATAGGAACCAAAGTAATTTTCTTTCCTTTATGCATAAAAGTATATGTATTACTTCTACCATGGTGTATAGCATCATTATCAAATTACCAAGGTCGACCCAATAAAAGTGAGCAAGCTTCCATAGGTACCACATCACAATCAACATAATCAGCATATGAACCAATGGAAAAAGAAACTCTGCAAGTTTGTGTTACCTTAGCTTTTCCAGCATCATTAAACCACTGAAGGTTATATGGATGGGGGTGTTGGCGTGTGGTCAAGCCAAGCTTCTTGACCAAATCTGAACTCACCAAATTATTACAACTACCTCCATCGATGATGACACGTGCTCGCCGATTTTGGATGACGAAGAAAATCTGGAACAAGTTATGGCGTTGCAGCTTCTCTGGTTGTTGTACCTTTGTGCTGAGCGCCCGCTGCACAATGATGCTCCTATAGGTCGCTGTGTCATCACTGCCCAAGATTTTGTTGCTCTCCTCAACAACTAGTTCTTCTTCTTCTTCTTCCTCAATGTCAGAGGCGCTGATGTACCCATCTTCCGTTGCAATGTATGCCCGCTGACTTGGGCAATCCTTCTGCACATGACCGAATCCATGGCAGCGACGGCACTGAATGCCAGAGGTGCATCCCGTTGATGCAACAGAGGAGGCACTCTTGGAAGGTCCCTGCAAAACAGAATTTTTACCTGAGCCTGAAGGTCGTGTAGTGACCGGATTTGGTGCCGTAGCTGCTTGTTGCTTGCTCGCTGGTGAGGGAGCCCTGTAAGTGGATGGTTTGGACAGCCCCAAGGGTGGTCCTGTGCGCGGCGTGTATGTGGTGCTGGCCTTGTACTTGCCCTGCTGCTCACGCCCCTGCAACTCCTTCTCTGCAAGCATAGCAAACTGAAACAACTGGTTGACATTGTTAAATTCTTTATAATCAATAATATCCTGGATTTCACGTCTCAAACCCGAATAAAATCGACAAATAGAATCTTCGTTTCCCTCTACTATGCCACAACGCATCAAGCCCTTTTGAAGCTCACCATAATAATCCTGCACAGATTTATCTCCCTGTTCTAAGCGCATCAATTTCTTACGCAGGTCTCTATGATAAGATGGGGGAACAAATCTATCACGCATAGCAACCTTAAGCTCTTCCCATGTACGAGGTGTGGCACCATCTGCAACTAAACCAGTCCACCAAATAATAGCAAAATCTTTAAACTCACTAGTGGCTTGTCTAACTCTATGTTGTTCAGGTACTTGGTGGGCACTAAATTTTTGCTCTACTGTCATCTCCCAATCAAGATATCCCTCAGCATCATAATGTCCCGAAAAAGAAGGTATAGTAAATTTAACCTTAGCATAAGGATCTTCAGGAGCTCGATTATACATACCTCGATGGTGGTGGTGATGTGGAACGCCACCCATACCTGTGGTGTTAGTGCGAAGACGACGCCGTAATCTGTTTTGCAATGTCGCCGCTGGATCAACATTACCATCGTCATCATACAACTCATCACCGGTGTTGCTTCCATTCACATCTTCGTTGTGCACAGGACGGTTTTCCAAAGCATTTACCCTGTCGGTGAGCTCGGATAACCGTTTGTCCACCCGCTCAACCGCGTTTGCGAGTTTCATCTCAATTATCGCTTCAGTGACAGCCTTGATGACTGTCTCCTTCATCTCCTTCTGAGCATTGTCTACAACAGCTTGTAGCTGCTCTTGGCTGACACACTCCTTGAAGTCCTTTGGCGTTTTATCTCCATCAACTGACATTGTGGAAACAAACACAACAACAAACAGTGAAGGTTATCCCTAATAATCATACTACAAAGGTGGAGTGGTGCCTCTCAATCAAGATCAGCAAAGGTAGACACCTTACCAAGCTCTTACCAGGGTTCTTACCAGCAAAGCAAAGGATACCTGGAAGGCGTGCGAGCGATTGCAGGGATGCAAACTAGTGCTGTCCAGAAGAATCTGTGGAGCTTGGAAGGCACACAAAGAGAACAGATATGTATATGTGGAACACAAATCAGAAACAGATAGTAATGCTGAATTATAGTCCCAAGTACTTGTTCTCGTTGCTGGCCTAAAGTGTTGCAAGTACCAAGTATGTGTGATAAACAAGGTGGAGAAACAAGTATGATGGATAGCAAAAGCAACAGAAACAAAGAACTAAACAGCACACGCTAACACAGCTCACTTTGCCCTTCTCTATGTGCTCCTCTAGATATTGTTCCTCTTTTGCCCCTCTCTCTTTTCTATTTTTTTGGGCTGTCGTTGTTTTTTTGGGAAAATTCAACTTTTTCTTTTTATTTTTTTGATATTTTTTTTTCACTTAGGAGCACACAAGAGGGAACCACAGAAATTTTGAGCTTAAACAAGTGAAAGACGTGGCCTGTAGAATTTTCTGAAGTTCAGCCGGAAAATGAGAAAAATATTTGGAAATTGAAAACTCAAACTTCGGAGGAGAATTTGGGAATTCTGATTTCACCGAACCCGATGAAGCGGGGACGAACGGATCCGAAACGCCGTTTCGATGCGAAAAACTCTGTGACTTTTCTGAAAACGGAGTTCGTACGCGAAAGTTATGCCCGATTTGAGAAACGACTCCGAATTAGAGGACAAAACGGGAAGAAAGTGGGGAAAATATGCGACGAAGGCTAGGGTTTGATGGAAACGGTTGGGGAAAACACACGAACTGGACTCTAACACGACCTAACCAGCAACAAGACCTTGACCAGGACACAAACTCAACACGACGGACTTTGAAACTGAAATATGCAAAAGCTAAAGGCGTGGAAGGGTTGTAGGACAGGAAAAAAAAACGATATGGCAGTGGACTATGGAACGAAGGCGAAAACACTCGAAACTAAGGGTAGATATGAACCTGACGGTATACCTGAAGCTCTGAATACCACTTAGTATGAACAAGGGTTCCCGATCTTCCGAAAGGTTCTGGTAACTCTCGATTTGGTGGAAACGAGACACAAGTCGATCCGGCTTCCGAACAACACGATCCGAAACCCCGCAATCGCAGCACCACGTCTCCTCTGGTTATCAACCGGCGTTGCACGGTTGACCTCGCCAAGAAGGCTAAAGTCCTTGCCTGCGAATCGAAGAACACAAGCAAGAACAAGGAAGAATGCAACCAAATTGCGGATGAATGATTAATCTCACGAGTTGGGGTCTCACAAACCGACGAAACGGCGAAACTGTTCTTGACAGAATAA
This sequence comes from Phragmites australis, assembly GCF_958298935.1. Classification (NCBI taxonomy): domain Eukaryota; kingdom Viridiplantae; phylum Streptophyta; class Magnoliopsida; order Poales; family Poaceae; genus Phragmites; species Phragmites australis. Next base: position 14,961,007 of record NC_084930.1, on the reverse strand, counting down.
TCTAAGAAAAAACCCGCCCTAATGAGAGTGGCGGCGGCTGATAATAAGGGTCTAAGGGTCGTCACACCCCCTGGTCACGCCCCCCTAATGGGCTCAACGACGATACACGGCCCAACGGACCAAAAAACGGTGACGCAGCACCGGGACAGATTCTGGACGCTAACTTGTTTCGACGTTTTCCGTTGACTCAGAAGGAATTTGGACCTCAAACCAACGCCATTGGTTTCCTTATGAAATTATCTTTCCAGCCATATGTGAATCGTCAAAAACGGAGTCCGGATGCGTCCTGGGCGTCCGTTTTACTGCTCGCTGGTCCTGGAGGTCGAGACTGATTCGGACTTGAGTTGGACTGGACCTCCTGCTGTTGTTGGACGTCCTAGCTGCTCCTCCACGCCTCCAAGCCTTCCTCTATGTGTCTCCTTATCCTCTCCATGATTCCTAAACAACACATAATCATTAGGTAGTAATCTATTCTCAAAATTATATAAAGAGTTACTTAGGAACGAGCTCACCTCTAAATTTAATTGTCGTGCGCGAGCTCTTGTGATTGGACCTTGAAAGTTCAATGGAGGATCATTGTATGTATCCGAGGGAGTGATGTCCTCATCACCTCACTTGAAGAACAAGAAGAAGAATACACAGGATGTAGGGATATTACCCTAAGGGGGGCCTAAACCTGGATAAACCCCAGCGTTCTTGTACCACACACACACACAGCCGAATCCAACATACCCTTCCCGAACAAAGATCACGCACCCATCGTCCGATACACCCCGGAATCATTGTCAGGGATTTACCCTCGACATTTGGTGTGCTAGGTAGGGGGCGCGTTACCGAGTACAGGATTCAAGTTGTTGTAAGGTGTTCTTCATTGGGTATGACCTAGACAGAGCCGATATGTCCCAAACTCAGGACGTTGGATCAGGATCCGAGGGCTCCGAGAGTCTACTGAGGCATCCATGCCCCCGTCGCCAAGGAGAGCTCACAAATCGCAAGCTCTAGGGGAACGGGTTTCTTCGGTGGCAGCCCCACCCAGAGGATCACTCACCGTGCAAGGAGTGCCACCCTCAGCCTCGTGATGTGAACCAAAACCATCAGGCAGGTATGATTCAATCTGACAAAAGAATATCGGGGAACTAATCGCGTGTGTCATTTCTCCAAGCAGGTTCAACCCCAGGATGAACAGAAGGGTCTCAACTCGAACTTCGGGCACGAGTAATGACCACTCCTCATGGGAAAGGGGAATTCTTGTTCTACCTTGCAGGATTTCAAAGGGTCACAGACATAGTACTGGTTGCTAAGCGGGGCATGCTTCACAGACCAAGAAGGAGCAAGCACAGGACCATGCATCGTCAGGTACATGATTCAATTCCATTTTTTCCAGTTGTTAAATGCGAAGCGGAGTATGAAAGCCTCTTAACCGGAACATGAGCATCGCCCACGTGGGGAGAAACACTTACTAGCGATGAGGGACTCGCTACTACGTGAAACCACGTCGCCAAGGGGTCTTCAGTCTTCAGACGATGGCGACATACCTCTCCGAAATGAGAAAGCTAGAGCAACACTCCATCGGTAGGGAAGTTACACACGTCCCTCGCAAGGATTTCTGCCTTGACCAATGGGCTGGCCCGCCTAGCCTCTTCTTGCGAACCTGTCCTGCTCGGAGTCTTTGAGAAAAAGGCTCACACAGCTTAGAAATGGAACACTAGAGGCAACACCTTTGGAGGCAATGCCTCCCTCGGTGCCGTCGACCTCGGGTGGACACTATATCGATGCCCTGCTCGATTCGGGTACGATCTAGATGGATCAGATCTTGGACTACCTTCAAAATCAAGCAACCCCTGATGATGATGTGTCAGCAAAAAAGGTCATGCAAGCTAACCGTGAGAATCCTCCTTGGTAGAGGGATGCCTCTACGACCAAGGGAGCAATGACCCTTTACTGAAGTACATCGCTTAGGATGGAGGGAGCACAGCGCTCCCTAATGCCCTCAGAGGCACACGAGGAGGCCGGACCTCCCACCGTCCTCCAGGGTGCTCGCGAGCAGGTGAAAGGGTGTGAGTCGTGCCAGCACCATAACCGGAATACCTACCTACCAGCCCGGGCACTACAAACCATACCACTCTCTCGGCTGGTCACTGTCTGGGGATTGGACGCCGTGGGACTATTTTCTAAAGCCCCAAGTAGCCATAAATTTCTAACCTCAGGCACGGCCGTGACCACCGCATGTGGAACTGGTCGCAGGTCACTAACGACCTCCAGTTTCCTTAGCCTCGCGTAGTCGGTTTGACCGGGGCGGTCGGTCACCGATCATACAGCTCGCGGGACACCAGCTCTACATATGAGGCTCCTTGGAGACAAGCCTGTTTGACTATTTTGCAGGACCGATGAGCATGGGCATGACTTGTAAGTTTTTCCAAATTAAAGTAATTAAACCCTTTATGTTGCAGGACTCCATCGACGAACGTGGTTTCCCGCCACATTCCGAGATTTGGTAGCCCGCTCGCTCGTGTTGACGGGGCGAGATCCGAAATTAACCTGCTCGTACGATGATAGGGTAACGGCGCTCGAGGGTTAACGACCACATTGCCGCATGTCCTAAATCGGGTCGAGCACTGGTTACCATCGAAAGGCTCGTCGTGCTAAGGGTCTCCCTCAGCGTCAGGAATGTTGCTCGCAAGCGGCTTAATGCGATCCTCCCTGAGCGGTTGTCACACCCAGTTTTAACGGACAAAACCAAGTGCGGCTTATGTGTGCCTAGAAAGTTTAACATACATAAGGACGTCATAGGTGAATTAGAAAAGGCAATACTTTTATTAAATAAACGTTCACTTCTTACAAATTAAAGACTTCACCTAAGCAACCTCAAATATTAAACTAAACGACAGCATCTAAACGACGGCAGCGGGACGAAAACATTGGTGACCAAACACTCCACAGGCACTGACTGGAAGACACGCTCCTTAGAACACCAGGTCGTCGTCTTGGAAATCTTCAAAATCTTCCACTGAGCAGCATATGTTTTTGTGGGAGAAAGCAAGGGTGAGCACATAGGGTACTCAGCAAGTGTGGGAAAGTAATGACATGTAGGCTTATATCAAGAATAGGCTAACACATGGTATATTTGCGTAAATGCGAGTAATGAAAACACATTTGGACTCAAAAGCATTAAGCAATTATTAAATGAATGTAACCCAAACAATTTAGCATCCAGCGTACAAGGCTCCCCACCTTGCACCCCATAACAGCCTAGTACTCCCTGTACTTTATCCAAAACCATCTAGTACTCCCTGTACCAGAACCATAACCAACTAGTACTCCCTGTACCAAAACCATAACCAACTAGTACTCCTTGTACGAGAACCATAACCAACACCCTCTAATCATGTGAGGATCCAAGTCTCTCATATCCGCGAGCACGGCTGTTATAACAGTTTTACACTCTGCAAAGGTTGTCCAGCTTTTCCCACGAGTCAGTGAATTCCATGTTGCCGTGTTTGCAAGACACTTAACACACGCCAGTGGTGTGCCACCAAGAATCACTATATGACACTTTCCACTAACCAGAAACTAATCCAGTATGTGTCTGCCCACTAGGTTTCACCGCCAGGCTTTATGCAAGCTAAGCTCCTACCCAGAAGGCCCCTTTTGTGCTGACACAACACACACTGGATAGACTCTAATTAGTATATCACACCTTACCTATATCAGCCTCGTGGTTGGTACGTTACTTCTTGGGTTGTCGCTCCACAAACCGGTCCTTACTTAGGTTACTTGAGCAAACACTAAACCAACATCAAAACCACTTTGCTCAAGGCCTAAGATTCCATGTTGCTAGACCATTAACACATTAACAGCCACTGTTGCATATGTTCATTAGTCAAGATTATGACACTTCTCAACATCCCAAAAGCATGGCTAAGCAATCTACCCATAAAAGACACCTAACCATAACTCATCTAGGTTCCAAGGGATGATAAGGGAAAATCTAGGATAAACCCTAACATAGGTGACTACCCATCATATTGACACTGCATGCAATTTTGTAAAACAAAACATATAAAAACATAGGTTCAAAATGATCAAGGACACTTGCCTTCTCCTTGCTGTTGCTCAGTGTATTCTTGCTCCTGGTCTTGATGTTCCTCAAATTGATCCGGGACGTTGTCGGCTAATCGCACAATAACCGACAAACAAACAAACAAGATACACTAAGAACAGGGCACCAAACAAAAGAACAACAAGATAAAATCTGTTTAGAAAGAAAGAACACTGAAAAATGAATCTATCGGTGCAAGAATCGCTTAAAACGGAGCTACGACGAAAAAGTTAGGGCTAAAACAAATCTAGGGTTAAATCTGAAAAGAAAAGGGCTTATTTTGAATTAAACAGAAAATTCAGGGACCTTTTTATAAAAACAAGGGACCTAATTGTAATTATGGGAAAGTATAGGGACTTAACTAAAAAAAGATAGGGCTCTTTTGTTATTACAGAAAATTCTAGGGGTCTTTCTACAAAATTACCAATTTCTAGGAATTATCAGATTTATTTTTATACTGGAAAAGCTTGAAATATTGACTGGGCTGCTTTGGCTGGCATGGCACGGTGACAGGGATGACACATCAGCAGAGAGGGCTAGGTAGCAGCTGAGGTGGCTGGATGACATGGCGTGGCTGCTGACTGGTATAAGAAACGACACGTGGCAGCTTCTGGTTGGTTAGCTAAAGGGGTACGAATAGATCTAATCTGGGCCCATGAGGATGGATCCGATGACTGAGCTCAAAGGGGACGGTCGGAGAAGGAGTTGTCGGTGGAGCCAAGCTCGGGCACGGCGGCGACACGCCGGAGTAGAGGGAGAAAGGTTGTCGCCAGCCTCATAGTTCGACGACGAGCAGCTTACCGAGAGCGATTCGGCACTGGAGAAGCTTAGCAACGACGAGGGGCCGCGGAGGGCTCGGGTCTTCGTCGGAGAGGGCGCTCTGGCGGCTTGAGCTCCGGCGGGCGGCTGTGAAGCTCGAAGCGGCTAGATCGAGGCAAAACGGCACGGACCGGCGCAACAGCGAGGGCAGCCAAGCAGCGGCGCTAATGGCGACGGGGAGCTCGAATTCGGCAATTTGGCTCGGGTTTTGGCGGTTTTGACGATGGGAGATCCGAGGGGGACGGCCGGTGGTTATATAGGCGGCAAAAAGGAGGTCGGGACGGGCTAGGACTCTCAAAGGCGGCGGTGGATCGACTCGGATACGGCGGCAGAGTCCAGGTGGAAGACGAGTCCGACATGCATGCCCCACATGGTGGCGACTCGGGTGAAGGCGGCTCGACGCGGGGCGTCTTCGGCGCGACGGCTGACGGGTGCACGCAGGATTGTGTCGAGGCGGTCGAGCGCGGCCCAGGCAGGAGGGAGGCGGGGGCTGAGCTGGCCGGCTGGGCCAGGCCGAAAGGAAATTTGGGTCGGGGGAAAAGAAAAGAAAATAGGCAGCCCGAGAGAAGGTTTATTTCTCTTTTTTTTTCTAAATACAATTCAAATTTAAATTTAAAGCAAATCCTCTTCAAATAAAATGCATCAAAAGCCAAATAAAAATCCTATTTGCCTAATTCAGCATGAGTGCATGATAATCAATTATATCCTATGTTAAATATATTTTCTTTTATATAAAATATGATTTTACTCTTTTTAATTATTTAAACTCATATTAAATTCTAGCAAATTTTAAGAAATTTCTAAAGGTGAAAAAATTAGGGTGTTACAGCGGTGCAGGCACTCCGAAGACTATTTGTCATCCAAACACGGAGAAAAACCACATAAGGGCCAAATGCCCGTCAGTACAAAGCCCAGGAGCTGGTTCCAGTTAAGCCTGTGGCATTCCTCCTTGGACCCAAAAATACCCCTGAGGGGGCTGAACTGGACGGTCCACAGACATGAATGAACGGCATACAAAAATGAAGCATCCCACGCGAGTTCCCCCGCGGTCATTAGAGTAATTTCAAAGCCGACGCTGACTACCGGCAAGAGGTCCAGGTCAGGGAAGTGGTCGCTGACGCAGGCAAGGGCCAGACAGGCGCCAGAGACTCCAACCTCAAAAAGATGGTCTGTGACGGTCTCGCAAATCCTCTGCTCAAGGCCACCTACCTCCTCGGATGCCAACAGGAATCACTTTACATGACCGAACATGGTGTTCCCAGGGGTCGGACAGACCTAGACGCCGACGGACCGAGGGAACGAGTCAAGGGGGTGAAGGCTCGGCTGAGTTGGTTGTACAACACCACTCACCGCTCGTGGCTCTCCGTGGTTAGCCACTCAAGTTCCTTTCGCACCGCATAGAAATCTTCCCAGTAGTAGCAAAGGCGGTCGTAGAACTCCTCCCTCCACTGGGCACTTTCCCTGGTCGCCCGTTCCAGATCCCTCTTCGCCACGAGCAACTCCTCCCAGCAGGCTAGTCGAAAAACAGAGCGTAAGCCACACCGGTGTCAGCCGGACAGACCCTACTGGTGTAACCTAGGACCATCACGTGGTGCTAGTGGTCAGTGCAACGCGCTTTGAAGGTCACTCTAAGTACTTGCCCATTCGGCCACAAACCTCCACACACATTTGGCCTCCACCTCAAAGGATTATCGGTCGGAAGGGTGGTCGACAGATATGGTTGGGGATTCGATGGGGGCTGGTGGGATCAATCGGCGTGGGTGGCAGATCGGTTCGGGCGGGAGGCTTAGACACTCCGGGAACTCTCCGACCACAACGACACAATCTTATCAGGAAACAAAGGTGTGGGGGCTCCTTTCAAAAAATGTTTCATAGTAAAGGTTACAATCGAGTTGTTTATTGAGATTATTTAGAAGTAGGACATGGAATGCTCATTCATCCAACAAGCAATACTACAACAGTTCAAATATGAGATTACTTATCAAAAGGGTTGAAGTGGGAACTAGAAAGCCTTAGAGAAGAGGTGGGGTACCTATGAAGCTTCTTATTGCAACCTATCTCGTGTGCTTGATATTCTGAAGGAAGGAAACCCTGGCACATACACTATTTTCAAGGAGACTGAGTTCAATAAAAACATGACTAGGATTTTCTAACGTGCTTTCTTTTCTTTGCATCAGTGTATTTAGTCTTTCTAGCATTGTCATCTTTTGCTTTGTGTGGATGATACATTCTTGACTAGGAATTACAAAGGTCACATTCTCACTGCAATTGGAGTTGACGCGAATAACCAGATACTTCCTTGGAATTTGCGTTCATGGAGGGCAAGAGTAGGTTCAACTGGCTCTAGTTTTTAGGCATCTTAAGGTTGAGGTGGTTCACGATTGACCAACTATTTACATCGTACAAGACCGACATGCTAGGATATTATTTGCTATAAAGAATTTATAAGAAAAATCAAGTGGGGAGTTCCCATGGCTTGACCTGCAGAACAGGTGGTGCATGCATCACATGGGAGTAAATTTCTACAAGCAATTCAAGTGCAAGACACTGATGGACATATTCAAGAGACTTTGCAGTCAAAAACAAAGTTGGAAGAAATTGGGTAAGAGCACAAGGACGCACGTGTAGGAGAGAAGTAAGAAGCAGCCTAATGATGATGACACTGTACTGCATGCACTGCCACCTCTTGGAGAAGGCATTGACCCTCCTAATGTGAGAAGAAGGGCAGCAAGAAACATCAAATGTTTCTCATACTGGATTGATGCAGAGCCAAAGAAGGAGTGGTCCTTGCTCTATGACAATAGAGGTGCTAGGTTCATCTACTGGGTTATATCTTTATGAAAAATGTGTATTACAATCAAATATGTTTTACAGCTATAACTATTTTTTGTTGATATAAATTGGTAGGTGTGGCATCATGACTATGAACATAGCAGATGTTTACAATTAGGCCATCAGGGGGCTGCGTGGATTCCTTGTTGCAATCATTGAGGGCATATTGTACAGCATTATTTGGTACTACAAAAATAGGCATTATTTCTCTTGTTTGTCAGCCAAATGATGGAACACTTTCAAAAGAAGAATGAGAAGGCAGTAGAACACATGGTTCGTAGCATGGGCATCAATGAGCATCGCTTCAAGATTACCCTAAGATCAAAAGGAGGAGTTGGGAGCGATACCTAAATTGTCACTCATGAGGTGAACCTAGGACAAGTTTTGAATGGATGGTGCCAATGCATCTGCAACAAACTGAAGGTTTTACATATCCCCTGCTCTCATGTGCTGGCAGCATTATCACAAGTTGGTGTGGGAACCTCACTATATGTGTCACCATTTTACTTCAAGGGAAATGTGGTGAAGACGAGGACATGGGAGTTCCATGGATTTAGTGCACAACGTGACTTCATAGTTTATGACAGACATATGCTGATATGTCTGCCCCCTATTACATTACTTAGCCATACCCATGGTAAAGGTGGTCGGCCACAGATTAGGTATATTCGCAATGATATGGATGAAGCTGAAGTTGGCAAGCCTATGAGGAGGTGAAGTGAGTGTGATGAGTTTTTTCATATGAAAAAGGATTGCCCACAATCTAACTGTAGAGATGCTAGAGAAGGGCCATCCACCAGTAGTGGACATGGGGAGGTGTCTGTGGAGAACAAGCAGTGCACGAGATTGGAGCAGAGCAAGAGGGATATGCTACCTCAAAATTTTGTGTTCATATAGTTATTTGTGTATGATTTATGTTCTTGATGTAACAACTATGTGATACTATTTATGTACTATTTATGTTCCTGATGTAAAAACTATATGGTATGACATGTGTAATAGTTATTTTTGATATTTGTAGTTTTTAAATGTGTTTTCCTCATTATACATGTTTTGCCTAACCTCCTTTGTGTAACATCTGTTCGACCGCATTTGCAGGGAAGGAGACATTGTACGAGCTTCTGGACCATTCGTTGGACCAGCGTCACCGTGGCTTGTTACAGGCCATGCGTGGACCTATGTACGTTCTAGTGTGAAGCACCCCGGTCATCCTCGATGCTTAAAACTTTATTATACTACTCCCTCGATCAATTGTTAGTAAACACAAGTTTTACAACAGATGATACCACAGTCATATGAGGAGAGGAGTGGTGAAATAGATCCACCATCCTAAAAATAAGTAAAGGACTCCTGTGATCAATAGAATCCACATCGTAGAGTAGAAAAAGCATGGTGACATGCCACTTCCACAGGAAACTCAGGTGTGGACGTGACCAAGACTATTCGTTAGCCTCACCATCAATGTTAGTGAAGTCCAGGTTTTCCTTAGAAATCATAAGCAAAGGTGAGCACAAACGTACTCAACATGCCCCAACCCTTGCCCTACATCAAGGGGATTAAGGGATATAAATACATGCATACAATATTGAAAAGCGTAAGGCTATAAGTTTAACTTTTGTGAAAAACCAAGTTTACACATGCAATGGATCGTTTCCATAAAGCAGGTTTTGTGAAAACACCATATCACCAATATTAAATGAAGGGGGGTTAAGCCATGGTGGAAAGTCACCAGGGCCCAAGTTTTAATGTTGTCGGATACTCCATCCACAGCAACCCACAACAACTACCGGACCTATTTCCCAAAAATAGGCACACCTTGCCCACTCACTCTAAAGAAAATGCACACAACCCATGCTAGTTGCTGTCATCGAACCATAGTTCATCTGTGACCGCGGACACGGCTATTCGAATAGTTTTACCTCTATAGTGTGGTACACTTTATCCACAAGTTGAGTTTGGTGACAAACCACCGTCGTGGCGATGTGACTCAACAAAGCCATTACCCACCACATCGTCATCTCACTAGCCACCTATGGGAGCTAACCATGGGTTCCTGACCTAACATAGGCCTTCAGCCAGGTCAACAACACTCCACCTTCTTGCACCTGCTACATGGTCTCCCATTGCACACCTGCCTCCCAATGTCTAGTAGACCAGCTGGTGGGATTTAGGCTAAGCTCTGCCTCATACAGAGTCGAGTGGCTATATGCTGAAGACTAGGTCGGATGTCACAACAACTCAGTCCATAATAATGATAAGGAAAACATCTCGACACTAAGCCTACCACACAAGCAGCACTTAAACTCCCAAGGCATTACTGGTGAGAACCCTAATTTGTCCTAGCTCTAATAGGTTCACAGTTGTTATCATTAACTAGCAAATCTTCCCATCCTAATGACTCGCACAACACCAAAGCACCAAGTTCCACACATTTCAAAAAACGAATCATGATTAAATATGAAATAACAGTAAGGTACATAGTCCTAAGCATACTACTATCAAGGGATTTGTCTTAGCGCATCAATATTGTTGAGATGGTAATTCTTGGGATTATCAAGGTTATAGTCATAATGATAACAATCAGGCTGGCTTTTCTGCCATAGGAAATAACTAGATCAACCATTCAAATTAGGCTAATAAGTAATACTTCTTGCAATTATTCGGTGGATAATGGCTACTACAAGTTGTGGTGATAAAACTAGGTGTAATATGATCAACGAGGGAAACAGATTGAGACTTTCCTCTGCTAAAGTCCTTGAGGGGGTCCTGCTCGAAGTCTTGCATTCGAGGCTCCTCCTCCTCCGCCTCCTTGAACACTCCAATCTCTAAAGCGTGGCACACAACAACATAAATAAATACAAACAAAGCACAAAGTAAATTCCAAAAATTATAAAACTAATGGGAAAGGGAACAATTTGAATTTAGATTAATATTAGTGAAAGAATCATCAAAATAAGAGTTAAAACACAAGAGATATGGACTTCAGAAGTTGGAAAAAAAATAAATTCAGGAAAAAGATAAGGGGAGAATATTTCCTAAATATTCTTTGGAAAAGGGATTTCTGGAAAACAGGAAAATGTTACTGTACTATACACTTGGTTCATGGGCCAGTAGAACAGAGGGACTTTAGCCTAGGGTCTATGGTGGACCAGGGGAGTGGACTGGGTGACATGGTGGCTAACTGGGTTAAAGGGGGTGGGGCCGGAGCTGATGTGGCGCCGAGGTGGCTACCGACAGGGATGACACATGTTAGTAGGAGAGCGATGGTCAATAGGGTGGCACTGGGATGGCGGTGCTAGGAAGCTCACGGTGGGGTTCACTGGAGAACTCATTGCCTACGGCTCCAGGCCTTAGGTCTGACCGAGAGTTGGTCCACGAGGGCTAGCATAGCACGACGAAGCCAATGGAGGGCACCTCGGTGGTAGGTGGTGGCCAGAATAGTGCCAGTGGTACGCCAGAGCTAGGGAAGGTGGGGCCAAAGGAGGAAAGATGTGGAGAGGCGGTTTGGGTTGGATTTTTGGAGCTAGGGAAGGCGGAAGCATGCATGGGGTATGGGGAAGGTTTCTCCATGCTCGGTTTGGCTGGCGAGGCATCACCAGTGACTGGCTATGGAGACAAGGTCAGTAGACATGGTGGCATGGTGGGGGATTGGAAGAGAAGGAAATGGGCTGATCAGAGTGGTGATAGAAGTGGTGGGTGACCATGTGGAGCTCGTCATGAGGTTCAATTGGCCAACAGCGGCCTTGGGCAGTGGATTGACGACGGTGGTCTCTAGGGAGGGAAAATACAGTGAGAGATAAAGAGAGGAAGGGGGAGGGCGAACCTTGCCTTGTTGTGCTTGGTGGAAGGCGGTGAGGAGCAAATGAGGGAGCGACATGGTTTTTATAGCCGAGCGGAGTGGCAATAGTGCTGGCAGTGGGGTCCAATGGTGGTGCTTGTGTGCGATACAGTGCGGCGATTCATCAAAGGGTGATAGCGCCGTCGATGTAGCATTGTAGACTTTGCGTGCCATGGGACGGGGAAGGTCGAGCTCAATAGTCAAGGCGGGGATGTCTTTTTCTTCATGCACATGCTCGTGTCGGCATACTCTAGGGCACGGTCGTCATGCGTGGTGACTATGGGAGAGGAGCGGCAGAGTAGGTGTGGTGTGAATGACTACTCTGTTGGCGGTATGGGGCGGCGGTGGCAAAGGTTTGGCTAGTGGTGGTGTTGCGGCTCGACGGCGGGGTCCATCGGTTGGTAAGCTCGGCGCGTGCACGAGTAGGACGAGGAAGAAGGGGCGATGGACTGGCTAGGCTGGGCCACGGGAAGGAGAGAAATGAGAGAGAGCGGGCCAGATTGAGTCCAAAGAGAGGGAGGAAAAGGAAAAGGTTTTGGAAATTATTTGGATTTGATTTTTTTATTTTTTTATTTTCAATTTGCCAAAAATTTGAGATGTTATACAGTGTTGGCGATTCGTGTACTTATGAGGGCTTGGCGACTTCACTCCCAGTGGCTCAGCAGGTTTTACGCATAGTTCAATTTTCCATGAACTCATTTAATTTTTCTTAACTAATCAACTCATGCATTGCAGGTTGTCCCATGTAGGATTTCTTCCTCTTGCACAGATGATTCAGGCCATAGATGAGGATGTTGGTCCGCATCAGGTGGTTGAGGGTGACAAGGATGAGGCTGATGGTGATGATGGCCAGGTGGAGCGATCACAGTGGTTCCTGTTTGACGATTCCCTTGTTTCGGCTTTGGTGGACCAATGGAAGCCGGAGACATACACGTTCCGCATGCCATTTAGGGAGATGGCATTCACGCTACACGATGTCTCCATGCTCACTGGGTTACTGATTTCTAGTAAAGCGATCAGTCCCTTGGTCACTCCACCTAGTTGGCTGCAGGATTTGTTCAAGAGGTTCTAGGGAGTTGTACCTTACCCATTCGATGGGGACATCTTGCCCATTTTGGTAGATCAGAAGCACGGCCCAAGAAGCAGTGGTTGGAGTAGTTCAAGGTTAGTAATATTATTTTGTTGCTTTGTTAATTTCATATTGCAAGTGGTTTGTCCATTTATTATGAATCAATGACTTATGTAGGTGGAGAGGATAGCCGAGGATCCCACTGACTACCAGGTTGCTCGACTCCTAGAGGCTTACCTGCTGTGGTTGTTCGGTTGTTTGTGAAGGTGGTATGCCCTAGAGGTAATCGTAGAGATGATTGTATCACATCTATGTTTATATACTTTTGAATAATGTGTTATCCCAAATGACTATCATTTACATTGATTAGCATGTCACTTGTTCGTGCAACTATTTATTTGTATCATGATGTTATTCTAAATTGATCCATGGTCACGTATCACTATGATGATTCATAAGACCAACACATGTATTAATTGATGATCACATTTCATAGATCATAGGTATAGAGATACCAGTTCAATAATGTTGACATTTATATTGGAGAACATGATGTTGGATAGACCCACCTTGAGATACTACTGGGACTGTTATTTATGATGTGACATCAGTTGTTATCTCAGATGGTGTACCAACAGGATCTTTAGACCTGAGATCGTCATTAATTCCTAGAGTGTGTAATGGCATACTTAGGGGCTACCAAATGCTATTTCTTAACTAGGTAATCATAAAGGTATCGGGTTTGTCATGAAACATGTCTTAGGGTGTGAGCAATTAGGATGGAATTTGACCCTCCTTGATAACAGGAGAGATATCTCTGGTCCCCTTGAGTTAGTTGAGTTGAGAAAGTACATGGCCATGGAAATATGATTAAAGAGTTAATCATGATGAATTCACTACTGAACCGAGTGAATGGTTGAGCTATCATAAGGGTGGCACGTATCTCGCCTTGAGCTTGAATGGTATCGTGAGGTAAGGGATCAGTGCATGTGTATATCAAGGTTCAGGAGATATGATCTTTGTGTATACTCGGGAGTCAACATGTCCTTCTAGGGACCACTATTGATTTCGGTTTGGAAAGGGTTTCCGATTCGTAGCCATTTGTACATGAACCTAATAGGTCACACACTTAATGGGTTGGAACAAAACATATGAATTGAATACATATATGGATTTGATTGGATTGTGATCCATGAGGTGTTAGAGTCCTAAAGGGCTTCCAATGTGGGTGCCCATTAGCGAGCTCTATATAAGGAGAGATGTGGGATGGGGCGTGGATAGGTGAGCCACTCCCCACTCTGAAACCCTAGTCATAACTCTCCACACGATCTCTTAAAACCCTAGCTACACGCAGTGCTAGCATATCAGCACTCGACGATCCTGCCCTATACGTGTAGATACAGTAGAGCCACTGTTGCTACTGGGGCGCTGATCTCCTTGGTGTGAAGATTGCGACGCTTCTGTCTGACTGGTTGAGAACCTACTCGGCCTACTCGCCTGGTCATGGAACACGATGCAACTACTTGGAGCTAGTTGAGGACGTGATAGACCCGCTCAAGGAACTTGTCGAGGAACTTGTCGAGAAGCACGACCAGCTGGTCGAGGAGCATGACAACCTGCGCGGGGCTAGTCGTGGATCTGATCGAGAAGCTGCTCGAGGAGTTTAACGCTCATGACATTGAATCGGTCTACCTCAATTCTTTTTTTGCTGCACTGCGTGTCAATTAGTAACGATCTATGATCTCCTACTTGCATGGTTTCCTAGGTCAATGTGGTAGAAAAATTTTGTTTTTAGGCTAGCATAGCCAAACCGTTCCCCAGCAGTTTGATGTTCACATCCACCCATGGGAACATCGTGAATGCATGTTGGATAGCCTATGTCCTGGCTATAGCTAATGTAGACATCAATGATGTACCTCAGATGTCCTGGGATTTAGCCATTCTTGGCGCCACGTACCGCGCCATGTTCGAGGCCGGTGTGAGGACACATAAATCGTCCATTTTGGTGGGTATGCCTCTACTACTTCAGCTGTGGTCTTTGAGCGCTTAGGTTGGATGACCCCTTGTTGATGAGCCCATGGCCCCTTCAGGTACGATCAATACTATTAATATTCCTCAAATCGTACAAGGTCCAATTACAAGAGCACGTGCATGACAAGGTCCAACTACCAGGTGAACTCGTTCCTAGCTGTTAATGCTTCCTTGGATGGATTACTACTAAATTCTTGTAATATTTTATTACATAGGAACATGGGAGAAGCATTAATGATATGTTTAATTCCATTATAAATACTTATGAGCTCAAGGAGCTCTTAATGTCTGGAGGCAAATATACTTGGAGTAATAACAAAATAAACCAACTATGGAAAAATTGGACAGAGTCTTAATGAGTAAAGATTGGGAAGAAATGGTTCCCTTATCGACTCTTAAAAAAACCCTAACAAATACCTCTGACCATAACCCTCTTGTGTTGAATACTGGAGATGCTCTTGATAAATAACCAAAACTATTTTGTTTTGAAATGTCTTGGCTCTCACACCCTGATTTCAGGGCTAAGATTACTAAGATTTGGAGTAAATCTCTAACAACTAAATCTAACTTAGATGTGTGGATAATAAAAGTAAAAAGAGTTAAGAAATTTTTGAAAGGTTGGGGAGACAATATTAGAGGGGAAACCAGGAAAAAATGAAAGATCTAAATGAAGAATTACTGGCCCTTGAAAACCTTGAGGAGGAAGATGCCATAAATGAGACTCAGCTTAGGAGGAAGTGTGAAATCCAATCTGAGTTATTGTATAGGTTGGATGAGGAAGAAGTTTATTGGAATAAAAGATCTAGTTCTAAATGGCTCTTAAAAGGAGACAACAATACATAATTTTTTTCATAGAATCACTAATGGAAGAAAAAGGAAGAACACTATCTTCTTCTTCTAGCAAGACGATAGGACCATTGAGGGTGATGAAAACCTTCTCCTTCATGCCACTGAATACTATAAAAAGCTTTTTGGTCTTGGGGATAAGCCTTTATTCCATTTTGAAGCTAATTGCTAGAGTGGGGATGAAAAAATAAGTGATGAAGTAAATACTGATCTGACTTGACCTTTCATAGTAAAAGAGGTAAAGAATGTTGTTTTCTCTATGGAAAACAACACTGCTCTAGGACCAGATCACCTACCTATCGAATTCTACCACCAATGCTAGGACATTATTGAAATTAAGCTGATGAATATGTTCCAGGATTTTTATGAACATGATTTGGATATGTGTACACTGAACTATGGGGTTATTACCCTACTACCCAAACTGAAAGAGGCCAATAAAATACAACAATATAGATCTATATGCCTCCTAAATGTAATCTACAAGATATTCACAAAGGTGCTAACCTTGAGGCTTGAAAAATACATGCATAGATTGATATATTGTTGCCAAAATGCCTTTATGACGGATAGAATAAAATAGAGTAGTGGGTTGGTGTTGAAACTTGACTTTGAAAAAGCTTACGATAAGGTCAATTGAGAATTTCTTTTCGAATGCATTCAACAATGAGGTTTCAATGAGAAATGGTACCACTAGGTGAAAGCTGTGGTAACTCAGGGTATCCTCAGTGTCAAAGTTAATGGAAAAATTGGGCTTTATTTCCAAAGCAATAAAGCTGTCACGCAAGGAGACCCATTGTCCCCCTTTCTGTTTAATATCACAACTGATACCCTTGCTAAGATGTTTGCCATGGCCAAACAAGATCAACTTATTAGAGGATTGATTCCTAGTTATATATAGAATGGTATTGCCATCCTTCAATATGCAGATGACATAATAGTGCTCTTGAAAGATGATGTACAAATGACAGTCAACTTAAAACTTCTGCTTTACAATTATGAAGCAATGTCTAGCTTCAAGATCAACTTTCAAAAGAGTGAAGTCCTTATGATTGGACATGAAGAGGAGAAAAAGCTTTTTTATGCTGAAATGTTCAACTGTGCCATTGGGGAGTGGACTATTAAGTATCTTGGTGTCCCTGTGAGCAGCAGCAGACTTCAGGTGATCCATTGGGTACCTTTGTATGAGAAACTAATCAAGAGACTTGATGGTTGGCAGGGTAGCTGTCTCTCTCTTGGGGGCAGAAAAACCCTAGTTAACTCCAGCCTGAGTACTATTCCCATTTACCACATGTCCATGTACCTACTACCTAAAACAGTTTATGTCAAACTTGACAAAACTAGAAAAAAATTCTTTTGGCAGGAAGGTAAAACTATAAAAGGTATCATCTTGTCAAATGGGACAAAGTTTGTAGACCTAGAAAAAAGGGAGGTCTGGGAATTCAAAACCTCAACAAGTTAAACATAAGTTTGTTATGTAAATGGTGGTGGATACTAGAAAATGAAAATGGTCTGTGGCAGTAGATTGTGGAAGAAAAGTACATTAAAAACAGAAGTATCTCCCAGTTGAAGCCTAATTCTAAGTACTCCCCTATGCGGAATGACTTGATAAAGGTAAAAAAAGCTTCTACCTTTTTGGTAGAAAAGTGAGTATTGGAAATTGTACTAAAACAAATTTCTGGCGAGATGATTGGTGTGGGGGAAGTGTCATTCATATAAAAATTAAAAAATCTGTTTGAGATTTGTAATGAGCAGAACATTATGGTAGCTGAGGCTGCCTCAAAACAATGGACCTTCTCATATAGGAGGTGGCTTAATGAAGATCTCCAATGCCAATTAAGAAGTTCGAGAGATATTCCAATGACCCATGCTTTGTCTTCTGAGAAGGACAAACCTATATGGAATTGGGGACAGTCGGAAAATTCTTTGTCAAGTCCATGTATGAGTATTTATGCAGAAACCAGAATGGCTTGCCATATAATATAATTTAGAAATCCAAGATCCCCTTGAAAATCAAAATTTTCATGTAGTTGTTGCATCAAAATGCTATCCTTACTAAGGATAATCTCACCAAGAGGAAATGGAAAGGGGATCCCAACTGCATTTTATGTTCTGAGGCAGACAATATCAACCATCTGTTCTTTGGTTGCACCTCAGCTAAATACGTGTGGAGTTTGGTTGGGCTAGTGATTGGAGCTAAATGCAGACCAACAAACATCGATAAGTACTTTTTGTGGATTAGCCATTTTCTTCCTGGTGCTAAACAATTCTATATGGTGGTCCTTGCAGCAATAGTTTGAGCTATTTGGAGAATAAGGAATATAGTGATTTTTGACACACAAAAAAACTGTTCGATCTCCTACTAAGATTGTCTGATGTGCATGCTCTTTTTTGCGTTATTGGGTAGGTCTCCAAGTGGGACAAAACCAGGATGTGCTGATGGCCGGCCTGCAGATCATGTAGGAGACGGTGCTCCTCTACCACCCTAAGAAACATGAAGATGAAACTACAACCACCCAAGCTATTACAGTCAACAATTGTAACCAATAGGTCCGTAGAGGGTGTGCTGTTATGTGCAAGTGTCTATCTGAAGTTGCTTTTGGTCCTCTTGTGGAGTTCTGGCGTAGGGGTTGACTCGCCATTGGTACATAACTATCTGAACTTTGATGGGCACATATGCGTGCAGCCTAATGGTCACATATGTTGGTTATTTTGGAGAGTTTTGTTCCAGTCCAGCCCTAGCTATTGTGGTGTTAATCCTGGAAGTTTGAGCATTAGAATTAGCTTGTTTTCCTGTATTTCATAGTTTGGAACTCATTGTAATTTCATTGCTTTAGAGTAATGAAATTCGGGGATAACCGTTGTGGAAACAAAGTTTCAGTGTTTATAGGCTCGATAATTAGCATAGTAACTCAACAATCACCTGACAACTCAATAACAGTACCAGTTGATTTCTTCTCCTCGTGCACTTGAGGGGCACCGGGTCATAAAGTAGAGACAATCTCTTTGACTGAAGAGACCCTTCGGCTCCTTGATCAAATGATGTTTTCCCCTTGTCGCCAGCACCAATGGGGGGAATATCATCAAGATCAAGGATCTGGGTGGTGAGAATGTGTTCTTGATGGAAGGCTACACTTGGAGTCAAAAAGACAAATCTGGTCGAATATGTAGTAATCAACACTGCTTTCTTACCTAATAAAGTTCCTACCTCTGGTCGAGGGTTGATGAGGGAGTAGGGCTGAACACAGCATTCTTGACCTTCTTTAAAGAAAAGTTTGCTCAACCGAGCTAAAGTATCCTGCAGAGACATAGTTGAAAAAGAACAAGGAAGAATCACTCAAAAGAGTTTGATTGCAACAACAAAAGCAGCAATATGCTAACTAGATCTTACATCCGACCGCATCCCGGGAACTATCTTTATCCTATGCATATTCCCAGGCAAAGCATTCTCGTGCCTTCAAGGGGCTCAACCTCCGATTGATGAAGTCCTTGGCCACATGCCAACCGGTTGAACCACTCTGTTATAGCTCTCCAATCCGATTGACGTAATAGGCAGTGTGGTTAGGCTCGTGGTGCTTCTTCATCCAGGATGGATTTTGGTAGGGATGGAGGCCTCTATAGGCTAAGGGAGAGTGGACTGGGTCAGGGTTGGAGATATAAAACCAGTATTTTTCTAATCTTTCTACCAAGAGTAGATTAATACAACCGGGATATAAGAATTCTTCATTCCAAATCTCAGCTGAAAACCACATCCTCCGACACACTTTTCTCTTTGTTCTTCTTCAAATGATAAAAATACTGAAATAAATTCAGACTCGGCTCGATACCAAGGAAAGCTATGCATAGGTGGACAAAAATACTCAACATTGTGATTGAATTTCGATTCAGGTGGTGGAGCTCAATTTGGTAGAAATCGAGTACTGTGAGAAAAAAACTAAGAAGCGAGAACATTAAAACCGCAGCGGAAAAAGGATTCTAAAACCACAATCTCATGTTTGAATTTGCAGGATGGGAATTCTTCACCTGATGTTGGCCTCTAGTTGCCCCAATTGCGAGGAGAAATGATTTGTTCTCCTTCAACCTCTTGTAGCCATGTTTCTTGCATCGTCGAAATCGCCCAGGCCTCATTTAGGAGCCTCATCTCATCAGACTACTATGGGGAGGCATTGCTGGTCTTCACGCTAGATTTCTCCTCCAATGAGGAAGGAGCGGAGTTCTTCATAGGGAAGCTAGAATCCATGGTCTAAGTCTTCAGGAAGTGGTGCATATTTAGGTGCAAAAAGATGGAAACTTGTATGAGAAAACTGAAGGCAAGAACAAGGAAGGATTCCTATAGTCTAGGTTTGTACGGGGAAAGAGTCTAGGATTTAATGTTTCCGTGGCAACCGCTTCCATTACAGTGGCACTTCATGTGACATGAAAGACATGATGGTGGTGTCGTGCGAATCTCTGCACTCCCATCCAACTGCATTAAGTGCGCCTATACCCAATGTTTCAAATTTTGGAGATCATTTTAACTCTACTTAGAGACGGATGTTGAGAAGTCATGCTTTTAAGCCTTTCTCAAGTCCCGAGTGCGGACAACGGTAGGGTGCTCGACCCAATAGTGTTTCCACTTGATACTCACAATAGAGCTTTTTCTGGCTTGATTATTTTGACTATAAGCTTGACCTACCATACTTGACCAAATTCAGACTTGGAGGTACTCAGGTATGCGCTTGTGGAAATCCTCCTTGTTGAGTAGAGTTAGGGTGCTACTGTCGAATATCTAACATAGGGTATATATGCATAAGGAATATACCATAAACAGATGGGGTATATCATACACCTGATGGACAACTCCGAATGCTGTAGATTTGAATATGCGGAACCCGGTATACTCAGAGATCATGAAAGCCTATACTAGGAAGGTCTTAATCGAGTTAACCGACTCGAGTACGACTAGTATCTTAACAGGATTTAGTTGTCTATCCTTGACCAACAAGATTGATGACTCTTGATCAACTACAGCAGGCTCAACGCGGCACAAGAGCCCTATATAAGGCAGGGACCCAGACCCTAGGAGGGAACAGGAGAAATGGAAGAGGGAGAGAGAAGGGAGAAAAAACGGATCTCGCATACACAACTAGACACAAGCACCAAGAGTAGAGGAGTTACTCGGTGACTTCATCCTTAGGTTAGACTAGATCTGATCTACTTTTTGTAATAGGTTTAGCCACATTGCTTGTACTCGAGAGGTTACACATACAGCAACCTCCATACATGACATAGGGTATTACTCCAAACGGGGGCCCGAACCTATCTACATCGTGTGTCTCACTTCACGCTCAATCCCTGATCTCGAAGGTACCCCAGTCTCATTATAGACACATTGCCAAGAACAAATCTTCGACGGACAGGATTTGCGAGCCACAAAGGATGATGAACCTCTAGAACGAAGCCCTACTTCAGGAGTTTGCCAACCTCCTCCTAGATTGCTTGCTTTCTATCTTTCATAAATCTCCACTGCTTTTGTAGCATAGGTTTGGAGTCGAGTTTCATAGCTAGTCGATGCTCGATCACTTCCCTAGGGACTCCAGGCATATCAGACGATTGTCATGCACCCACATTTTAGTTTGCCCGGAGGAAAGTGATGAGCTCGATTTCCTATTTGGGATCAAGGTTTACTTCTATCTTGACTATCTTGGCTGGTTCAGATGGGTTGAGGGGCACTACTTTGACTCCACCCCCTTCCTTCTTGTCCTTAGAACCATCGTTGTTCTCATCTTTGGCAGTGGCATCGGACTGGGAGGCCTCAGTAGGCTCACGAGCTTGGAGTCCTTGATCTTGGTGGTGGATTGATGCTTCTAGAGCTTAGACTCTACGCCTTTCAAAGTGGTTGCTGCTCGACAAAAGTGTTCAACCATATCTAGGCTCTACTTATCACACTTGACTACTGCACGCTGATCTCCATTGATGGTTTTGACCCCTTCGGGATCTGGGATCTTGAGTATCTAGTATGCGTAATGTACTACAACCATAAACCTGCCGAGCATTGGGTATCTTAAGATCACATTGTAAGCCTTCTCGAAGTCCGTAACATCGAAGGTTAAATTTTCTATGCAAAAGTTGTCAGGCTCGCCAAACGTGACCCGCAACTTGATCTAGCCAAGAGGCATGGTCGATGAGTTCAGAGTTATGTCGTGGAAGGGTTCAGCTCCTTTCTTGAGCTCTGACCTTTCGATCCCCGTCCTATCTAAGGTCTTGGCGAAGATGAGGTTGAGCAAACTAACCCCATCAACTAAGATCCGAGAAGACATGATGTTGAGGATAGTTAGCTAGACCACAACCGGATACCAACCTAGCTGCGGAACTGCGGCTGGATGGTCAACTTGGTCAAAGGTAATCTTGACTTCCGACCACTTGAGGTAACAACGAGACCTCATAGAAATTGGGCTCCTCATCTTTAGTGTCCGATTTAGCCTGTTTGCTATGATAATGAGCAACAGTAGCCTTGAGCTTATCAACAACCTTATTTTTTATAACTTTGCATATGTCATAGTCGTGTTGGTTGGTCCGATGGACTGGACACCACTTCCCGCCACCTCAGCTTAGGCCTTTGTTGTCTCTACTGTCGCACGACTTGCCCTTATCAATCGCAGCTATAGTCGTGTCTAGACCCTTACGCTTTTCATCAGGTTTATTCTCCTTCCCTCATTCTTCAAAAACTTGGGCTTGTCTTTGCTAGACTCAGTTTTCTTGGCGTGTACCTAGGCTTTGGAACGCTTTGCGCACTTGTCTGCCAACTCAAAGAGTTCCTTAACCGTATGAATCTTCGAGGTAGCCAACTTTCCGATGAGATCCATATCCTTGATGCCTCGCTTCAAGGAAATGATGAATGAATCGTCGGAGATGGTCGGATCGTAATACACTTGTCACTGAAGTTGCGAATGAAATCTCGAAGGGATTCATCCTTACCCAGATTCAGCTAATGAAGATCGTCTTCTATCCCCGAGCGCTCGAACGTACCCTAGAAGTTTGCGATGAATTGAGCCTTCAGCTTAGCCCATGACTAATCGAGTTGGGTAGCAAGTTTAGCAACCAGGACCTCGCAAGTCCATCGAGGGTGGTTAATAAATCATTGGCCATCACCCTGTTGTCATCACCGGCTGCTCGAATAACAGTGGTATAGATCTGTAACCACTCGTTATGGTTGAGCTTCCCCTCGTACTTCTGGATCAGACCTACTTTGAACTTCTCGGGCCATCATATTGACCGAAGCTCATGCAAGAAAGCTTTGCAACCTCTGTTGAATGCATCGAGAGGAGATGATATAGCACTATCACACATGTTCCTTCGATCGGGGGAACCATGTCGACCATCTCATCTTAGAGATCTATGGTAGTTGTAATGATGATCATCCTCACATCAGTCCTCACGGCAGTTGTCTACCACTCTTCGTGGATAATGCCAATCATTAGGAATGCGGTTCCTTAAGTCTTCCTGATTTATTCCCCTATGGACAGGGTAGTTACAATTTGGCCCACAAGGATGTGCTAGAGTTTGACCACCCGAGCTTCCCGTCTGTGATCCCTCGACTCAAGGATGTCTGTGTCTGTTAGGGAGCCTAGAGCTACTGGGGTTATTCACTTGAGGCGCTTTGATTTGAGTCGTGATGAGTAGAGTCTTAAGTTGGTTGACCATCAGGGTCAGTATATTCGACGGATCCAACTTGAGGAAGGACCTTAGAATCATATGAGCCCCCCAGATGTTAGCTTTCAGAGTACTGAAAATATCACTGCCCAAACTTGGTTGTGGTCGAGCCGATATCACTTCGTGATTACTATTCTGAATGAGTTTGTTCCTTGATCTTTGGGGCACTACTGATGGAGGCGTATCCACATCAAGTCGTCGTTGAAGACCAGGATGAACTTGACCTCATGCGGTCCATTGATGAAGTGTTATGTCAGCGATAGCACCCGACGGTAGCACCTCCGTGGTGCCAGTTCCTATGTTAGCGACTATCATCGCTGGGTCTTCAGGGATTTCCACATCATCATTCATCACAACATTCGGATCTCCAACGTTCTACTCTACTGGTGCTTCGCTGCCTCTAGCCATAAATACGAATCGATTTGTTTGACTGCTCTGGCCGTCGATGGAGCTGTCGTTGTCACTTTTCTGACTTTTGCAGCCACTATTGGTGTCCATGAACTGGAGAATGTTAGGCTCCTTGGGATCCCAATCGAGGTGCCCCACCTTGCGGTATGCGTCCAATAGGTTGGACTTGAGAATACCAGTGTAGATCAGTCCACCCCTGATTGTCCCTATGGTAAACCAAAGTTCCGAAAGTGATCTCGGATCTAGCGGGAGGTGATTTGAGGATGACTGCTGTCGACTCAAAGTGGTCATAGAAACCGGTGTCAGAGAATCCAATGCGCATGCGCACTTAAGACATGATCGATCTTGAAAAAAAGGAGAAGACCCCTACCTGGCACACCAACTATCGAAGATTAGTTCCTGACAATATATCCATAATTAGACTATGGTACCTTCAAGATCAGAGATCGAGCATGAAACAAGACACGCGATATAGACAAGTTCAGGTCGCCGGCTGGAGTAATACCCTACGTCTTGTGTAGATGATGTTGTATATGTATCCTCTTGAGTACAAGTAATGTGGCTAGATCTATTACAAGGAGTAGATCGGATCTAAGCTAATCTAGAGCTGAAGTCGTCGAATACGTCTGCTACTAGGATCTTAGTGCTTGCTACGAGTTATGTATGCGAGTTGAGTTGTCCCCTCGGTTGTAGAAATTGTGGAGTTGTCCTCCTAGGGGTCTAGTTCCCTTCCTTATATAGGTCCTGGCACTACCCTCACTCCAATCATAATCGACAGGGAGGCCTCTTGTCTTGTCTGCCAAGGCAATGCAGTTGAATCCAGCCTGAATACTAGTCATACTCGAGTCGGTTAACCCAATCGAGACCTTCCGAGTATATGTACTCATGATCTCCGGGTATACCGGGTTTTGTTGACTCGGTTCCACAATATCTCGAATTGCTAAATATATGAACAAAGTGTCATGTCCATATACGGTGTACTCCTTATGCGTATATTCTCTATGGTTAGATATTAGACGCGACATGCCATTGTAACTTGTCGTAGATTATATAGGAATAAGGTACGAGTCGTTGCATGTTGCCTTATGTTCTGTAGCTGCAGATAGGCAACAAATACTTACAATGAGCTTTATATGTGATGTAATTTATTTGCATTAATGAAATGGCCATGATTTATCATTCTACCAATACATCTTTTTCAATGTCCAATGTTTCCATAGGATTCCCTGTCTTCCATGTAGAGCCAACAATAACTCCTTGCTGAACTTTTGTAGACACCAAGTAATAGCTTTCATAGGTAATCTCTGCCAGGCATCAATGCCACAACTTTTTTAGCTTTTACTAGGAATCCTTGCTCATTTGTCCTTGTGCATGATACTCCTATGCTCCAGCCCCCATCCATGCCCATGCACTCAGCCAATGCACCAGCCACCATAAATAACCCCACCCTGAACTATGGATAGACCACTCCTTCCTCAAATCTCTTAACTGCAATATTTTCATTAGCTCTACCAAGCCCACCCAAGAAATATTGGGGGACTTCCATCGCCCAAGGGGTCGAACTACCGATGTGCTTCTGTGGTAACCCTTGTAAGCTTTGTGAGTCCTGGGACATCTCCTACACCTCTGGCAGATGCTTCTTTATGTGTGCCAACTACCAGTACGACCTACCTCGATATGGACCGTATGAGTACCCACTGGTATAGCGACATAGATCACCCATGTGGTACTTTCTATATGATTTCATGCACTGCCTTACTAATCTCCCCTCTTATTTCATTTGTCCCGTCTCCTTCACCTGTATGTGATTTTATGGAATGGCTAGACAATGAGTAAAATGAGCACCAGAAGCAGTGGGTTAACATGAACATGTATTAGAGGAGGGAAGCTTACAAACGCTGCTAGTACGAACAACATCAGGAGGAACTACAGATGAAGCGACAAAAGGAGGAGCGCATGAGGAAGGCCACAAAGGAGTGTGTCGTGGCTCAAGCACACGAAACAGAGAGGGAAAGGAAGCGGGAGAGGGCTCGTCGCACTAAGGTGGAGGAACCCGATGCCTTGAGAAAGGGTAAATATCCTAGGTGCACTCAGTAGAGACTATCTATTGTAACCCAAGCTATTCATTCCCTAAGGCATGTTATTTTTAGCATCGTTACGCGATTAGGCTAGTCTTTATTCGTACCGTACATACCAACATTTTTTATCGTTACCTCTATATGGTTACGGTCCATTCACGCTACAACGAAAAACCCTATATCTAGTGTAATATTCATCAGCATATGTAACCTTTATGCCGGGTTTTATGATAACTATGGTTCAAAATTACTATTGTTTGTAAATTTATATTTTCCACCATCATAAGGTTACTTCTCTCAAAAAATTACTCACACAATTTTAAATCAAATAAAAAAATAAATGTCGACAATTTTACATCAAGCCAAACTTTAAGAAAAAATGAACTACTCCATGTTGCCATTTGGACAACTATTTGCACAACAAAATATTTCTAGCTGAACTAGTCCAACAAATTAAAACTAATTTTTCCATGCATAAAAAATTAAACTAATTTTCATATTTTCGGTACTAGAATACGACAAAAATAGCTAAAAAAGAACATTTTTCATCACCAATAGATGAAATTTTTTTTTTTCATTGTGCGAAAATATTTTCACACAAATGATCTGAGAAAAATATAATTTTTGCGGGACGGAACAACGAAAACTTGAATTTTCACGCTTTCAATCATAGAAAATATTTTTTATATTTCAATGAAGT
This sequence comes from Phragmites australis, assembly GCF_958298935.1. Taxonomy (NCBI): domain Eukaryota; kingdom Viridiplantae; phylum Streptophyta; class Magnoliopsida; order Poales; family Poaceae; genus Phragmites; species Phragmites australis. The sequence continues at coordinate 14,934,595 of NC_084930.1, read as the reverse complement.
TTTCACTAATCCAACCTGCAAAAACCTAGTCTTCACTTGTTCATTATGCAAAAACTAGATGTCGCTGAACATCTCACGACATTGGGGTATTTTTGTAATTTTTCGAATTTGTTCAATATTTCTGAAATTTTCATAAAAAATAATATTAAAAAATCTCTAGGGAGCACCTCGCCATTTATGCTTCACGCATTACTAAAAAAATAGCCTTTATTGCCGACTGTTAAATCGCCTTTACTGTTGGTTTTCAGCAGGCAGTGGGTAACAGCAAAGCGTGGCTTCTCGCCCCGGGACACTAGGGTGGTCCCCTCGGGGAGGAGTGTTTTAAGGGATTGACTTTGGTAATTTTGAGAAATTCAATCACATTCAAGAGCATTTCGATCTTTTGAAAAAACGAATTTCGAGTTTCGAAGAAGACAGGCCCCCAAGAAAGCCACTCCGCCTAAAGAGTCCTATTCCTATCCGGTCCCCCTCTCCCCAGGAACCGACCGTTTGGAGTATAGCCAAGTGGTAAGGCATCGGTCCAATAGGGTATTGTTAAAAGATCATCGATTCCTACAGAAATCTAGTGGATGGTTTGGAAGGCTGGAAGAGTGAAGAAAGGTTCTTTACCCCCGAGGAAAATGGAAAAGTAGAAAATCTACATAAGCATTGATGTCATCCCTAGGAATTTTCATTATTATTCAACTTTTTTTTGGACTAATTAAGTAAAATGGACAATAAAGGCGCTCGTACATAAAGTTTCTATATTGGAGCTTTCTAATTAAATAAAATAAAAATATAATTAGACCTGGCTACATACCTAAATATCATGGCTAAATTTTTTAATTTATTAAAAATTAAAAATAAATATGATCATAACTAAAATTTCCATATTAGAGAATGCTTATTAATTAAAATATAAAAAATATAATTAGAGCTTTCTACATACCTAAATATCATGGTTAATTTTTCTGATTCATTAAAAATCAAAAATTAATATGCTCATACCTAAAGTTTCTAAATCGGAGCTTGCTAATATTAATTAAAATATAAAAATATAATTGGAGCTTGCTATATATCTCAATTTTATGACTAATTTTTCTGAATCATTAAAAATCAAAAATAAATATACTCATACATATAACTAATGTAAATCAATAATAAAGACACTTTCCATCATAAGCTACTAATTAAATCTTCCATATCATATATGAGGTATAGTTACATCCATATTATCTTAAAACATCATGGCCATATGTTCATCTCCATTATTTCAAAATCTAGAGCACTTAGCAAATAAAATTCAACTACAAATGGATTGGAGATGAAGTTACGTTCCTTAGAACACCTAGGGCATGAAAATTCTCCAAAAATTTAAAGCCCTTAAGAAATCAACAAAAATAACCGCCACCAAGCAAGAACAAAGCTCATTTCTATTGTGATCGGATTTGGAGAAGAAGAGAACCATTGGTATAAGCTAGCAGTGATGTCATACTATCACCGTCGATCGGTGGGTTTAGTTAATAGTAATAATAGATCTAGACATCACTACGGGCTCAAGCCATCGGTTGACAATGATGTCCTTTTATCATTACCGGTTCGTAAATCTGAACTGACAATGCTTCTCTATCACTACCGATCTATTAGCAATTAATAATAATAGACCGGTATATAAAACATATTATGTAAGTAGTCACTTACTATCCTCTTCAGACGAGCAGCAGACCGTGTCTTCTGTTCACTGAAACGGCGCGCAGGTATTAACGGTAAGTCGTGGTGCGCACCATTGGTAGTACGCTACGTTTTGCAAAAATAGCCCTTCAGGTGAACCATATGTCTTCAAGCAACCCCTACCTAGAGTATATGGTTTGAGGAATCAGCTCATTTTATATGCTATTATGAGACCATTCTTCGATATTTGGTGAGATAACATCGTCTTTCATGTTTATTCTGCACTATGCTTTTGAGAAATGAAATTTGTATAGGTCTAACCATTCTATTTCTTAAACTAAACAAGTTTGCTGCGTTTGAAAGTTAAGCTTCTTTACAATGTAGCTCTGGAAAATAAGAAATGCCTGGGTTTTCAATGATTCGACTCCAACTGTTCAAAACTGTCTGGAGTTTCTACAAGAGGGATTTCGCTCGTATAGTTAATGGAGCTAAAGATTCTAAAAAGGAAGATATGTCTGAATGGCTTTCTTCTTTAGAATAATTTTGTTAGGGCTTTTTTTTCTTTGTTTTTGGTTGGTAATTTGATTTTGTACTGTTTCTTTTTTTTTAATTTTAATATATATCCAGTAGGGGACGATAGTACTGTTTCAAAAAAAAATTGTAGCTCTGTCCATGGTGAATAGTGAAATTTGCTCTCGTCCTTCGACGGAGAAAACATATGGAAAAATGCAAAGCCCCGAGGCAACCCTTGCCCTGAAACCAAATTCTTGCCCAACACCAATTTCTAGGCAAGAAAAGCCTTTTGCGGGGATCCATAAGTGCCCTCATTGAGGAAAAGAAAATGGGGCTGCTAGCACTGGATGTCAAATTCGGGCGCTAGACCCTTGCCCTAAATAATCACATCTAGAGTTCCATCAGAAAATGCACCGCAACATCCGCACTCAACAGTTGTAACAAAAAAAATTGTCTGCAACAAAGCAAATCAATCGTAGCAATAAACTATGATTTGGGTCTCCAAAAACGAGGAAAAAAAAATCTCAAGCTCTATCGAATTAAAAGACATACTGCAACAAATTAAGAAACATACTGCAACAAATCGATAGCAGTAGAACAACATGCAAGAGATGTCTTGCAACAAATCAAAAGATCTACCGTAGCAAATCAAAAGACCAACTGAAACATATCGAAAGCCCTACCGCAACATGCAGGAGGACTCTTGCAAACGAATCTCTACAGCTGAATCAACATGAACACACGACCAAGGATTTTATAATTTTTTCATTCACCATTTCAGTTTCGGTCTTTTCACTGAAATTTCGGTCATATCAGAGAAACAAAATTCTAAAAATGCGCAAAATTTTACCAAAATATATGCAAAATTTTAATCCCTGCCCTGGCCTTGGCTTCCTTTGGCGGACTCCGGCGAGCGGGAGGGAAAAATTTAATCACAATAGATGGGATCCTTGGTGCAAACAGCGGCGAGCAGACGGAAGATGGCCAGCACAAAAAAATGGAGCTGTCCAGTAGCAAGGTGCTCGAACGGAGTTCACAGTTCCCATGAGAGAGATGGGGTAGAGAGAAAGGATATGGAAGAGGGAGTGGATCTTCACCACGGGAAGGGGGTGAGCTTTCCCTTTTTTTCCTTAAGAGAGAGAGAGGGAGAGATGAGATGGAGATGAGTTGGGACGGAGAAAAGAGCGAGGTCGCTAGAAGACGGGAGTCGCGTGCTAGGTGTGCGGAGTGGGCGAGCTATGCGGTGGAAAGGGATTCCAGAGCGTCCAAACGCAAATGGATCAGGAAGCATGGGCTGCGGGCGCACTCTTGCCCGTCGGATGAGCACGCATTTCCGAAAGAAAAAAAGAGAGAGGGTTCTCTTCTTATCCCACAAAATAACACAAGTGTGGGATCGATCAACCCTGCGTTGATTTGGAGCGTCAAAACGCGATCGGACGGCATGTTTTCTGATCTCTGATTCACCGAGCATGCATTGCCAAACTGCCAAAGCTTAGTTCGTGGGCCCGCCCCACTTCAATGCACATTTATCACTCATGCATACACGTACTCCCAGCCGGCTTTCCTCCCCCTATTTATGATCCTTCGACTCTTCTCATGACCATCCACGAATGACGCAACGGTCGACCTCAACATACGCTTAAAGAAGCTAGCTAGCTCGATAGCCAAGATCCTCCACTCGCTCAGTGCAGACATTCTCTCCTACCCTTCCTTCACCTAGACAGAGACAAACTTCGTACCTTGCTTTTGTACGTGCTAGAAGAATCATGGCCGACGCACTGTGCGATCAGCTGTTCGCTGACGTCGACGGCGAGCTCCCCCACCACTCTGACGCCGACGACCTCTTCGGCATCCTGGAGGCGTGGGAGGACTGTGTGACAGGCGCCGGTGCCGCCTTGAGCCCTTGCGGTGTCGATCAGCCGCTGGCTGCTGACGCCGCGGTGGCAAATGGTAAGCGGCAGCGGGACTGCGAGGACGGTACGGTTCAGGCACCCAAGAGGCAGAGGTCCGCGCCGGTGTCGTCAGAAGCTGCGGAGACGGGCGAGGAGGGTATGGCGAAGATGACGTCGCACATCACGGTGGAGCGCAACCGGAGGAAGCAGATGAACGAGAACCTTGCCGTGTTGCGGTCCCTCATGCCCTGTTTCTACGTCAAGCGAGTAAGATTCGGTAGCCTTATCTACTATATGCATTAGTATCGAAGTGCTTGGTACCTTGATCGATTTCATGGAATAAGTCTGAGAGCAATTCAGGTTCTTCGTTATTCGTGCACGTTGGTCGATAGATAGAGCTGTTCCATCATTTACTACTCCACGTTCTACTAGTACTATCATTCAGTAACATCGATTATCTCGTTAGCCCGTGATACCCTGGAAGTTATGTACTCTATAACATCCACTATAATAGCTTATTATAGCATGTTTATCACATTTTTAGCTCTAAATGCATCTTATTGTACCTTCCTTTTGCATTCTTTGTGTAGGGGGACCAAGCGTCCATCATAGGAGGGGTGGTGGACTACATCAAGGAGATGCAGCAAGTTCTGCAGTCGCTGGAGGCCAAGAAGCATCGCAAGGCCTACACCGACCAGGTAATCCTCAGCCCGCGGCCGCCGGCGTGCTGCAGCCCGCGGCCACCGCTGCCGCTCAAGTCCACGCCGCCGATGAGCCCGCGGCTCGCCGTCCCGATCAGCCCGAGGACGCCGCCGGCGCCCGGCAGCCCGTACAAGCCATGCAGGAAGCCACTGCCGCCTCTCCCTCTGCCCCTGTCACCGCCTGGCTCAGCCTACGTTTCCCCATCGATGACGCCCACGCACGAGTCCGCAGCCTCCTCGTACCTTCCGTCGCTGGACGCCATCGCCACCGAGCTCTGCGCCTACGCTGCCAACAAGCAGCAGGCGGTGCCCGCAGCGGCTGGCGGGGTCCCCGACGTGAAGGTGGAGTTCTCCGGGGCGAACCTGGTGGTGAAGACGGTGTCGCACCGCGCGCCAGGGCAGGCGGTGAAGGTCATCGCCGCACTCGAGGGCCGGTCGCTGGAGATCCTCCACGCCAAGATCAGCACCGTCGACGACACGGCGGTGAACTCCTTCACCATCAAGGTGTGCACCTCGTTCTTGTCACTCTTCATAATTAGGCCAAATATTCCAAGAATTTGCAGTAAGCATGCTGGGCGGGCCTACCTAACCTACACTGCCTGGACATAGTGCTAACCAATGGAACACCATTAGGGCAACACTGATGCAGTGATGCAGGCAATAAAAGCACTTGTTTCATGTGAGCTTTGCATGTAACGTGCATGGAATGCGTGTTGAAGCTGCACTTGTCATGAATGTGGTAAGGTAGCTAGGTGAGTAGCTAGCCTAGGTTGTACCTGGACATTGGCATCCTGGCACAGTAGATCTCAGAATATACAATTACAGTATAGTGAATAAACCGGTAGTAGAACTGTATCGCTTGCTCTCGGACAGAGTGACACTATACTCACACAGTGAACTGATGTTGGCTCCTGCTGTTCACTATGCATTAGCTCTTGTTGTTGTGGACTTGTGACGCAGTGCTATACACATCATCTTCAGAGCTTGTCTGCTTTTATTATTCTCTTTTTCTGAGATGAGTTTTGTCCACATTATATGTTGAAACCATCAATTTGTTTATTGGAGATAGTTGGATAATTTAATTTCGGCATAACGTGCCCTTCTAAATTAAGAGATAAGCAGATTAGAGTACAAAGTGGGCTGCAGCATCCGGGCGACCACCGACTCATCTTATTTTGTTTTACCATCGTGTCTACAAAAGGAACGAGTCATTTCTTTAATTATGTTGCCTTGTTAATTTGACCTTTGATCCCCTGGTAACATCAAAATCGCACAACGTACGGCTTTAAAACACCTATGCTACAACAGGTTCATGTATCATGTCAAAACACATTACTTCTATGAATTAATTCCTTTTTACTTACAATAACTATTCTTCGACTCCTCACTTAATTGCGTTTCTTAACGAGCTATATATGTTTCCACAGATTGGAATCGAGTGCGAGCTCAGCGCTGAAGAGCTGGTGCAGGAGATTCAGCAAAATATTCTAAATTCGTCGAATTTCCACTGTTGACTGAGAAGCTGCAGCTGATCAGGTGTGGCAGCTTAAGATGTCTGTGAATAGCTGGCCGAAAGGGGTCACATAGTGACACCTAAAGATCTAGGTCGCAAGCTAGCCAGCCAGACTAGACTGATGGTCATGTTACTACCATATTAGCTCTCTATAGTTGCTGTCACCGACGGCTACGTGCATCTCACGATGTAGAGCTCAAGAGTTTCACACATTATCTAAAAGAATGTTGCAGTTGCTGATTATATTGTTCATTTCATCTCACAACCTCAACTTTTAGGCCAAGTCGCCAATGCAATGCAAGTTCACCGCAACTGCTGCGGTTGCTCTAAAGTTTGCCCTAAATTGCACGGGCGGACGTGCTAATTGGATACTAATATGCAAGTTGGCATTTGCAGCAGGTAGCTAGAGCCAGGTACGTTCTTCTGCAGCTGAAATGGACTCTGAATGCATCACGCTGTGGGTTTACTGAAGAGTCTGTCAATAGGGCCATCTTGTTGGCCAGGGATTGGCCGAGAGACCAGAGTTAATTTCCGCAGACTGGTCACGGGGTTAGGATCAATATTGATTCCAACCCATCTAATAGGCCCTGCCATGTATTCAAAACCGTCCTCTAAAAGAATGTAGTCAAAACGTAAGTACTGCAATTTCGGAGTAGTCCTAGAAAAAAACTGTACATGCAGATTGCAGACACAAATTCTAAACTTACGCAGAAAAGCACAGATCCGGAGCACAGGCTTCTTTCTTATTCAGGATAATTGGATAAATGGCACTGCAAGTAAAGTCACAGTTCAATACTGTTAGGAATGCCTATGAACTCAATACACGCTCGCTCCTTTTTTTAGGGGAATACATCCGTTCAACATGAGTATATTGCTAAAAAAAAATCTACGGATAGGATTGAATATATTAGGGCGTGTTTGGTTTACAACCTTACAGTGCTAAGTGAAATTCCAAGGATGACGTTACTGTTTGGACCGGGTTCCTAGATAAGGTGAGCCTTCAGATACGGAGATATCGAAGAGCTCTCAGAGTGACACGTGTTGGAGACGGAACAGTTTTTTATATCTCCTCCGGGTGCACTGTGGCTCTCACTACCGGAGACAGCTTCTTTGCCGAGTGCCTCAGGCACTCGGCAAAGGACGATATACAGTCGGCAAAGGCTTTGCCGAGTGCTACACTCGGCAAAGGGCGCTCGGTAAAAAAATTGTCGGCAAAGACCTCTTTGCCGAGTGCACTTTATCAGGCACTCGGCAAAGGCTTTGCCGAGTGCTAAGCTGACACTCGGCAAAGGCCTCCGCTTTGCCGAGCGCCAGTGAATCAAACACTCGGCAAAGGTGGCGTCTGTGCCGAGTGCCACCTGGAGGACACTCGGCAAACAGGCCATCTTTGCCGAGTGCCTGGACCGTGGCTCTCGGCAAAGCATGTTGTCAATTTGCCGAGTGTCATGGCCATTGCACTCGGCAAAGTGACTGACAACAGCCTTTTTTATTTGTTTTTGACATCCCATCCAAACAAACAGATATATATATAACAAACATCACCAACATCACATATATATCATCAACAGCACATATATATCACCAACACCACATATATATCACAAACATCACATGTCTCACAATATATCACAAATAAGTTCACAAGTAATCCAAGTGCTCCATCATCTACAACCATAATTGCAAATAGAAGTACCATTAACAACCACAAGTATCATCACCAAGATGGTCAATGAAACTGATTTGGTGAATGATTCGCTGAAGCATGAGGATCGTTCGATGCCGCCGATTGATTCTGCACAAAGGAGAAGAGATTGCATGTGTGAGACAAGATAAATATATACCATACATGAATAAAACTTTCATACTCCACTAGGTTTGACCGTAAGCATGAACATACAAACTAAAACATTTATACTCACAGGAGTAGAATAGTGAGGAGGTGGAGGTGGAGGTGGAGCGAATAGCGAAGGTGGCGGAGCCACACCTGTAGCGGCGCCAATACTTTGCATGTACTGAAGAATCTCCACCATCCTCCGCTGCTCGGCCTCCATCGTCGCCTGCATTTGCTCCCGTATCCTCCTCTCTTGTTCCAGCTGGGCCTACAATATATTCACCCTAATGTTACAATAATGCAAAGGAAAGGTATGAAAAAACCAATGAACGACGAATAAACCAGGAATAACCTCGAGTGCCTCCACCCGGTGGTGTGAAGTGTCCTTCCGAGGTCGTATGGCCGGGCTCGTGCTCGTGCTACTTGCTCGAATCTGGGAGAGACTGGGAGTAGCGGCCGAGTCGATTGCGCCGTCGCCAATCCAGTATCGCCCATGCTTCTTGCCTCCTCCCACCCTCATGACGACTTCTCCATCAAGGTCCTCGGTGCTCGGATCGTACTCTGGCCCATGGACCTCCCTTGCCATCGATGTGTACTCACTAAGGCGGTTGTGGACGGTCGCATTGCTGTACGCCTCGGGCCCGTCCTCCGGGTTGTAGTCGACGTCGGACGTCGCCTTGCCCTTGTGGGCCATAGCAAATGCCTTGAAGATGGAGCAAGGCTGGCCACCATGTGACGCCGACTGCGAGAAAAACAGCAAGATGATTAGAAATCATGCAGAATTGAGCGTTAGAATAAATAAATGAATTCGCGTACCCATGTTTGTGCGTATCCGCTGAGGTTGCGGCTGCCTTGATGGTGTGCTACACCTGGCATCATTTACAAATCCTACCCCCTCACCTGCTACATTCCCGGAATATCCGGGGGCATTATGGTACAAATGAGCATAATCATATAATTACAGCAGTACCCTGGGCGATCGAAATCGGGCTCACTGTGCCGAGGTGATTCATGTCTCCAAAGGGCATCGAAGCCTCCTCCGCTCAGATGCCTGTCGGATAGCCTTCGTCCCTCGGCGAAGGTCAGCTTGCGTCTTCGCCCGCTGCAAACGCTGCAGACTGCAGGTCCGCGCTTCGCTCTTCAGTTGAAGGCCTCCTTCGACTTCGCCGATATGGGAGGTCGAAGATGCGAGCGCGCCTACACCCTTCGACCAACATAGATCTAAGATCTTCGCCGCTAGCAGATGAACTCCCTGTAGCAAAACCACAAAGGCTATCACGCAACATTTCCAGTAGACTTCGCGGTTCCCTTCGAAGTGGGGGGCGGGAGATCATCCCCAACAGTAGCCCCCTATTGGTAAGGTTTATCTTCGATAGGCCGAGCCTGTAGCCTGCAAGATATCTCAATGCCGTCCCCTTCGGCCTGTCGAAGTCTACTGGGGTCAATGCATGCCGTTGAGTTTTATTGTGTATAAGGATTTTTTTTTTGATTGACAGACGGCTCCTTGGTAACTGCCGAAAGGTCTCAGTAACTGCCTGCATTTAATGTTCTTGATGTATACTAAAGCATGGTTTTCGGTGCCGGTTCAATTTTTGATGCGGGCAATTGTAACCGCCACTGCTTTGCACTATAAATATCATGCCACTGTCAATATTTTTTACCACGCTGTTGCTGAAGCTGTCGCTCTCTTACGAAGTCGACTAAACTTTCTCGAGCCTTTCGGAGGAAGCCCTCGGTTTTCAACTCTTCGCGCAATCTGCTGTTCTAGTCAATCTCTTTGGACTAGATGGCGCTGAAGCTTCGATCCTCTCGCCCGAAGACTTACTGGATTGGGCAGTCCAAGGTGGACAGCGAAGTGCTAGCCGGCCTTGTGAGGGAAGGTTTAATTAGCGATGTTTCAAAGGTCCAGCTCCCCGGCCGACAAGAGACACCGGAGCCAGCTGATGACGAGGCTGTTGTGTTTGTGCATTACTTCCAAGCAGGTCTTCGTCTCCCGTGCAATGAGATGGTCATTAAAGTACTGAAATTGTTCGAAGTCTATCTCCATCAACTGACCCCCAACGCGATAGGGAGGATGGGGCTCTTCGCCTTGGCAGCTCGTTCGGAAGGTGTGAAAGCATCCGCCAGGGCCTTCACTGCCGCACACCGACTTCATCACCAACCCAAGCTAGTCTTCGCTTGCGGAGTTCAGAGCGAGGCTCACTATAGGTGCTTAAATTTCGCGTATCACGCTGGGCTATCTACGCCCGTCGTGGTATATAAGAACAAATGGCCCAGTGACTGGATCCAATGGTGGTTCTACCACAAGGTGGACACTGAGGAATATCTCGTATCAAAATGCGAAGAGGTGAAGGGAAACCGCGCGCCGGAGGTGCGACTGAAGTCGTCGCAACAGACGGCTCTCGAGGCCTTCGCCAGGTGCGTGAAATATCTTTCAACTCGCGACCTGGTGGAGGAGTTCATAGCTGCGGGAGTTTGGCCCCTGAGCCGGGACTGGGCTATTTCGGAGTTCGGGGAAAAAGGGCCCGAGGGGCTTTGCCGGCCCCACCCTGCTGTACGTGGCTTCGCAGGTACTCGCTTATCCGTAGTTACTCATACAATTTATGTCTGTCCTTGCTTAACAGTTTTGATATTTTCCAGATTTGTCAGTGGCTGAAGTAGAGGCCAGGCTGTAATGCTGGTTGGCAAGTTCACACCAGGCGAAGCACAGCTGTGTGCCGAACAAGGCCTCATTCGAAGACTGAATAGAGTCTTAGAATATCAAGGCCTATCCTATCCTGAACGGCCGAAGGTCGCCACCATGCTGCAGGGTGGCGCGGAAGGTTCTCTGGCAGCAGACGCGAGCAAAGAGGCCGTCGTTGGCCCTTCAACGAAAAGAAAACACCCTGAGCAATCGCCGAAAGGAGGTCGGACTAAGAAAGCTCTCGCCCTCCGGAAGAGGCCACGCAAAGCTGCACCCGAAGTTGCTCATGCAGAAACATCTCTGGAGGGTTCCACTGCGTCGCACGATATGCCCCGATGGGAAACTTCCGAAGGCACCCAGGAGGGCCAGACTCGAAGTCATTGTTCTGCTCCCGCATCGATCTTCCAACACTGATCCTGAGCGATGACGAGGAGTTGACACAGGCGAGGGCGATACCTGAGGCCACCACTCTGGAGCCCGAAACCGAGGGTACCGGCAACGTTGAAGTGGTGGCATACTCTTCGCCCTCTTCGCCTTCGAGCTCATCCTCTGAGACCGAAGCATCGACACCAAGTGCACCCCGCCGCGGCAGAAAGGGATTGATGGGCCTCGGCAGGCTGTTTGACGTGAAGGCCATTGCGCCTAAGGCGTTGAGGCCTGCCTCTTTTGAGCCAAGTGCCGGGGAGGTTGATGACGCGAAGAAGATTTTTGGTACCTTCGTCCTCCCCAAACTCGAAATCCCTCTTGGCCAGAAGTCCGCTAACAAGCCGCTCGATGCCTCCGACGTGGTCATTGTGAAGGTATATTATTATTTTCTTATATTATTGTACTTAGTATTTTGCTTACCTGTGTTCGACATTGCAGGCTCTGCTTCTATCGCGGGCTCAGCGTAAGCAAGATGAGAAATCTGAAGCCCGGGCACAGAGTGCACACGCACAGATTGATATGCTACAAAAACGGGCAGAGAAAGCCGAAGGCCAAAAATGCAAGTTGTCTCGTCGAGCGAAGGTTGCTCAGCACCCTTCGCTCGGAGAAGCAAATTGCCGAAAACAAAGTAAACTGCCTTCGCCAAAACCTGCAGTCCTCTGAGGCGCAAGTGTGCGACCTGCAGGCACTTTGTGCAATGGAGAAGGCAAAAATGCAGCAGCTGCAATCCGAATTGAGCGAGGAGAAGGCTTTTTCTGATGATGCCCTTAATGTTGTTGGGGAGCTCGAGCCGAAGGCAGTTGCCGCATGCGAAGCCATTAGACATACCTTCAAAGGTATTGGTGCCTCGGCGACTCCCCCAACAATAGAACTTGTCGGGCTGGGGGACTTATAGGTTGGATCAACGAAACCAGCGGAAGCCTTCTGCCTGCCGCTCAACTTTATGGCGACTTCTGCGCGATGGTTGCTTCCCGAAGTCTCGTGCAGTCTATTGAGATGACGGGTTGTGACCATCATACTGCTCTTCAGAAGCCCTCCTTCCAGTATTCGGTGGACCTGTCGACTTCGGCCATTACGAAGGCATCGAAGAGCACCGCTCGATCATTTACCACAAACTACTAGTGCAAGCACAGTCGCGAGCTCGCTCTTCGGGAAGCGGAGATGAACCGACAACGAGTACTCTGATTTCCATATTTTTTTATCTGGTCGAAGGTCATAAATAAATTATTTGTAATCAAATATATTTTTTCCAGGCCAAGGCGAGGGATGATCCCTCGTCGAAGGCGACAGCCGAACATACTGGAAAGGTGGGCTGATTCAGCGCGAAGCGTCGTTTTGTTTTTCATTTTGCTTTTGTGATTTTGATGATGTAACACATTGGTGGAGTAATATATCTTATATTTACATCAAAGTATTTTTGACTTGTTGCGCTCCCTGCGCAGGTCCTTCCTTCGGACACTGCGCAGGTAGTCGAAGAAGCTGTCCCCTTAACCATGATGAGGGATAATTTTTATGTGTCTTGGTCTTGCTAGGAATCTTTTCACCGTCGTCATGCCAATATCGAGCTGGAGCGGTATTGGCATGCGAAGTGTAGATCATATGATGATATGAATGCTAGGACGAAAGCATTTTGGAAATCCCTTAGTCCTTCAACATTAGCTAGTCGCCGAGCTGAACGTGATCTGCGCCGTATGGAAAGAGGAGATGTCGAAGGCTCGTCTGTGCTCCTTGAGCCAAAGGTTGAGCCTCAAGACGAAGAGCCACTTCTGCGCCGGTCGCAACTTTGCTATCGCCATGGCCCTTCTTCGCAAGTAGTAAAGCACAACGGTGGCAAAGATAATGTTCGGGCATCCCCATCATATTCGACTCGTGTTGGGGCCCCACTGGCCCCAACGACGCATTTTCATGCCAGCGAAGGGGTTGCTTTTCAATTTTCTTTCAGCCATTGGTATAAGGATTTTGTTGATCCAAATATTGATCACTCTGCGGAATAAATTTTGTGTTTGCATTATTACTTGTTTTCTTTTGTTACACTTCGGCGGCATCACGCCCGAAGCGTTGTTTGCGATTTGAGGTATTCCAAATCTTATGGAGGGGAGGGGCTTTGGACTCGACGTACTGAGCAACGCTGTCCCCCAGATTTTTGCCGCAGTTTCCTGCGATTGCACAGTAGTTCTTGTGTTGTTATTTTTTTCTAAAACACTGTCCCCCTCAAATTTTAGTCGCAGGTAACTTTGGCCTGTAGAGATCTATGCCATTGGCCGAATGATTTTGCGTTAGTCGTTTAGTCTGTCTTTTGTTAGGTTGGACGACTCTTTGACTTATCCTCCGAAGGTTTGCTTTTTCTATGGTGCGAGGGCGAGCGTTTTTAGCCCCCGATTTCCGCCCGAAGTGCGCCGCCTTTTCGCAGGTTACGCGACAGTTCGGTTTTTCTTCCGAAAGTTTGTTTTTCCTTCGATGCGGGGGCAGGCACTCTTAGCCCCCAACTTTTGCTCGAAGTGCGTCACCTTTTCGTAGGTCAAGCGACACTTCGGTTTTTCTTCCGAAGGTTTGTTTTGCCTTCGGTGCGGGGGCAGGCACTCTTAGCCCTCGACTTTTGCTCGAAGTGCGCCGCCTTTTCGTAGGTCAAGCCACACTTCAGTTTTTCTTCCGAAGGTTTGTTTTTCCTTCGGAGCGGGGGCAGGCACTCTTAGCCCCCGACTTTTGCTCGAAGTGTGCCACCTTTTCGTAGGTCAAGCGACATTTCAGTTTTTCTTCCAAAGGTTTGTTTTGCCTTTGGTGTGGGGGCAGGCACTCTTAGCCCCCGACTTTTGCTCGAAGTGCGCTGCCTTTTCGTAGGTCAAGCGACACTTCGGTTTTTCTTCCAAATGTTTGTTTTTCCTTCGGTGCAGGGGCAGGCACTCTTAGCCCCTGACTGTTGCTCGAAGTGCGCTGCCTTTTTGTAGGTCAAGCGACACTTTTGTTTTTCTTCCGAAGGTTTGTTTTTCCTTTGGCGCAGGGCAGGCACTCTTAGCCCCCGACTTTTGCTCAAAGTGCGACGCCTTTTTGTAGGTCAAGCGACACTTCAGTTTTTCTTCCGAAGGTTTGTTTTGCCTTCGGTGCGGGGCAGGCACTCTTAGCCCCCAGATGATTTTTGTACTCTCGTTCTCTCATTTTTTATTATTTTTTTAAAGGTCAAAAGTGTACGTCTTTTTGCTTACACTTCGCACCGCCCTCGCGTCGTCGATTGGTGCGCCAATCCACCCCTAGTTTGGTGCACTTCGACGATAAAGTATTAGTATCCAAGACAAGCAGTATTTTTTGGGGGTACTACTATATCAATGTTTACATGGGTTCCTGCCTCGTTAAAAACCTCACCCCCTAACGAAGGGGTCCCCCTGTGAGGAAAAGAGTGCAGTACCCTTACAAATTGATTACAAGAAATATTGCGAAAGAAAAATTACATAGAAGTCTTCGACTTGGTCGCCGACTTTCAGGCGTAGAACTTGCAAAGATTGTCTGCGTTCCAGGTGTGCGGAAGCTCCTCACCTTCCATATTAGTTAGATGATATGAGCCAGGTCTTAACGATCTTTTGACTAAGAAAGGACCATCCCATTTACTCTGAAGTTTTCCCACCGATGTTGTTGTACTGAATCTTTGTAGCACCAGATCTCCAGGGGCGAAGGTTTTTTTGGATACATTCCTATCTCTCCATTTTCTTGTCTCCTGTTGATAATTGGCTAGATTTTCTGCGGCTTGCAATCTTACTTCTTCAAGGGCATCCTTCAATGATAATTCTTCGCATTGCTCTGGTTCATTTCCAACCTTGAATGATTTGGTTTTGCATTCCTCTGGGGTCATTGCCTCTTCACCGAAGAGGAGGTGAAATGGCATGTACCCGGTCGGTCTTGCAACCATCGTTCTTAATGACCATAGCACCTTGGGCAATTCTTCGACCCACTTCCCTTTTGGCAACCCTTGAAGACGCTTCGCGACACCAGCGAAGATGATGCCATTCGCTCTCTCAACTGCCCCATTAGATTGTGGGTGGTATACGGATGCAAAAATTACTATTATCCCCAGGCTATTGCAGAAATCCCTGAAACCTGCACTATCGAATTGAGTGCCATTGTCCACGGTTACGTCGCTTGGGACTCCGAAGCGGCATACGATATTCTGCCATAGGAATTTCTATATGTTTCTTGATGTTATGCTCACGAGTGGCATTGCCTCCACCCATTTTGAGAAGTACTCTACCGCAACTACAGCATATCACAAATTTCTTGGAGCTGGCAGCAGCTATCCAACATTGTCGATTCCCCACCGCCTTAGTGGCCAAATTGGCGGAATGAGCTGTGTCTTCGTTGTGGGTCTGTTTGACCCCTTCACCTAGAATTGATACTGCTGACAACTTGGGACCATTTGATCCGCATCGTTTACAGCCGTCAGCCAATAGAAGCCCTGCCTGTATGCTTTTCCGACTAGAACCCTTGTGCCGATATGAGAACCGCACAACCCATTGTGAATCTCTTTTAACAGGTTATGTCCTTCTTTCTGGGATATGCATCGCAAGAACGGTGTACAGACCCCGGCTTTGTACAAATTATTTCCTATAACTTTGTAGTTTCTGGCCCTCTGTGCCATACGCTTTGCCCCGACATGATCTTTGATGTTTCTCTGACCACGAAGATAAGCCAATATTGGAGAATGCCAGTCTTCGCTTTCGATTGTTGCAACGAGACGTGTTTGGTTCAAAGTGTTTTCAGGGGCTGGTTCACTCAGCTTCTGATAGAAAACGTCTGAAGGCATAGGCAGGTTCTGCGAAACCGCTTTTGCTAGCTCATCTGCTTCGGAGTTATCATTTCTTGATATACTCTTGATTGTGAATCCGAGGAAGTATTTTTCCATTCTTCGCACCGCTGTTCTGTACTTAATCAGCTCTGGTTCTTTTGTCTGGAATGTCTTGTCAATTTAACTTGCTACGACCTTCGAGTCTGTCATAACCAGCACTCTTCGGGCGCCCAAAACCTTCACCTTGTGAAGTACCAGGAGGACTGCTTCGTACTCTGCCGTATTGTTTGTAGAATGGAACTCTAATCTAGCGGCGTATCTTAACTTCTTCCCTGAAGGTGAGAATAATATTGCTAAAACTCCTGCTCCTGTAGCTCCCCAAGCTCCGTCGCAATATGCTGTCCAGACAGGTTCTGGTGGTTAATCATCCGGGGCTTCGGTTAAAGGCGTCCATTCCGCCATGAAGTCTGCCAGTGCTTGCGATTTCAATGATGTTCTTGCCACACAAACGATCATGAATGAAGCGATCTCTGTTGCCCACTTCGCTATTCTACCAATGGCTTCTTTGTTTTCAAACATGTCGCGAAGGGGTAAGGAAGTTGGTACTGTAATCCTGTGAGACGTGAAGTACTGGCGAAGCTTGCCGGATGCCATTACCAGTGCATACACTACTTTTTCCAACTCTTTGTATGACTTTTTTGGGCCTGCTAGAGCTTTCTATACATAATATATTGGTACTTGGCGCAGTTTGTTGTCTTCGGGTTTTTCCTACACAAGTACAACGGTGACTGCCGAAGGGGATGCCGCTATGTATAACAACAAATCCGCACCTGGATCCAGGCTGGTCAGTGATGTAAGCTTCGTCAGGTAGCTTTTTAACTCATCGAAGGCTGCTTGCTGCTCCGCATCCCATTTGAAAGGGTCAGAGCTTTTTAACACTTTGAAAAATGATAAACTTTGAAGATTTTGCAATGAACCTGTTCAGTGCCGCCAACCTTCCTGCCAAGCGTTGAGCTTGCTTTTTGTTCTGTGGGGGTTTCATATCTAAAATTTCTTGTATCTTCTGAGGATCCACTTCGATGCCTCTCTTTGACACCAAAAACCCTAGTAGTCTTCCGGATTGTACTCCGAGGACGCATTTTTCTGGGTTTAACTTTAAGCTTGCTTTTCGCAGACTTTCGAAGGTTTTCCGCAGGTCTTCGAGGTGTTGGCTTCTTCTTGTACTTTTGACCATTATGTCATCAACATAGGCCAAGACATTTCGTCCTAGCTGTGATCTTAATACTGTCTGCACCAACCTGGTGAAAGTTGCGCCAGCATTTCAGAGTCGGAAGGGCATCCTCATGAAGCAGTATATGCCGAAGGAGGTCCTGAAACCTGTTTTGTCCTCGTCTTCCTTCGCCATCCATATCTAATGGTACCCTATATATGCATCTAGGAAGCTTAGCATCTCGTAACCAGCCGCGGAGTCTACTAGCTGATCAATTCTAGGCAATGGGAAGTCATCCTTGGGACAAGCTTTGTTTAAGTCTATGAAGTCGATGCACATTCTCCATTTTCCGTTGCTTTTCCTTACTAACACCGGGTTGGCCAGCCACTATGAGTGTATTACTTCACGTATGACTCCGGCATCGAGCAGTTTTTCCACTTCAGCCTTCATTGCTTCTTCTCTTTCGCTCGAAGCTTTCCTAAGCTTCTGCTTCCTTGGCTTCGCCTTAGGGTCCACATTTAGGTTGTGCTGAATGATTTCCCGACTTACTCCTTGCAGGTCTCTAGGAGACCAAGCGAAGACATCGTCGTTACCTCGGAGGAACATTACTAGTTGCTGCTGATCCTCTGTCGGAGCCTCCGCTCCTATAGTGACCTTTTTATCTTCTTTTTCTTGATGTAGCTGTACTATTCTGGTTGCTCCTTCTGGTGCAGCCTTCGCTGCCTTGCCTATTTTTGGCTGGTTGCAACTTTCTTCCCGACCCGTCGAAGGGTCTGTTATCATGTGGACATTTCGCCTTCCTGGAGCTATTCCCACTTCGATTCGTCTAGCAACTCGCTGGTCTCCCAATACCTTTATGACTCCTTCCGGGCTAGGCATCTTCATGCACAAGTATGCATGGTGCGGTATTGCTCCGAATGTATTGAGGACTCCCCTTCCAAATATCGAATTGTATGGGTAATCAATGTCTACCACATCGAAGGTAATGTCTTCTATATGGAAATTCATCTCTTCGCCAAACGATACTGGGATTGCTATTTTTCCCAGAGCGTTGATTGTGTTTCTGCCGAAGCCTAGCAATGGCGATCCAGCTTGCTTTAAGTCACTTCTCGGAGCCCCATTTTGTCGAAGGCATCAGGGAAGATGATGTCCGCTAAGCTTCCTCCATCGATCAAGATCCTGTGTACTTCATTTCCCGAGATGTTTGCTATAATGACGAAGGCATCTGTGTGTGGATAGTCTAAGACCTTCATGTCCTCTTGCGAGAATGTAATGGGAATGTTCAACCATCTTGAACTAATGTACGTTGGTCCCACTCCGACGTGGTTGACCCTTCGCACATATTATTTTCTTTGTCTCTCTTGGATTCTGTTTGCTGGTTAGATCCCCTGAGATGGCCAACACCACGTTGTACCCACGATTTATCGTGTTAACTGATTTGCTACTTTCTGGTGGTGCTTCGATCGCGGGTCTCAGTGGTGGTGGAGTTAGCTCCCCCTGGAGGTTTATTTGCCTAGTTTGATCAAATTGAGCTGAAGTCGCAGGTGCATACCGTGGTGTAGGAATTTGTTGCCATTGGTTTGCAAACGCCATGTTCTGATTGTGGTTCTGCCACCCTTCACTTCTTCCGAAGCTTGTTGCATGGTGCACTGTCCTTGCGTGATCAACAGACTGCTTCGCCAAGCTTTCTTTCATAGCCACGACCTGCGGGCATTGTTTGGTCCGGTGGCCGGCTCCTTCACCATGCAGTTCACAGTAAAAGGTTGCTGAGTCCTGCGGAACCTATCCTCCTCGGCTTCCGCGGCCTCTTCCTCTACCGGCTCGACCTCCCCTATTGGCCACACTGTAAGCTTCGCATGCTCCTTGAGCGGCTTCGAGCAGGATGGGCTTAATCTAATTGACTTCTTTTTGCCTTGGATACTCAGAGCCTTCGGGTTTTCTTGGACGGTGCAGCCTGTCTCTAGGATTGCTGCTGCCTGCCTCTCTAGCTGGTGCTTGTTTTACTTTGGAAGCTGCCATTTCGTTTTTCCTTCGGAGATGATCGAGATCAGATCTTGAGTACTCTTACATCTTATTGAGCAGCTCTTGGATGCTTCCGAATCTTTTTCTCGTGAGCTTTCCTGCTATAGCTCGCCTCTGATGCCCTATATTGCGGCATCGATGATTGTATCTTCGCTCAGCACCTTCGTCTGACAACGTATGTGTACGAAGCAGCGCATGTAGCTCTGCAAGGTTTCTGTTGGTTGCTGTTTCAACGTGAAGAAGTCGGTTGCAGTGATTTTGTCTGCCTGATTTCCCTGGAAGTTGTTGTATAGTGCACTACGCAATTGCTCCCATGAATATATGAATCCCGGGGGCAACGCGGAGTAGCAGGATCTTGCTATCCCTTTTATGGCCAATACGAAGGCCTTCGCCAAGGTTGTACCATCCCCTCCGGCAGACTCCACAGCTGCTTCAAAACTCATCACAAATTCTCTTGGGTCTGACTCTCTGACAAACATAACCACTCTGGGCATCTTGAATCCTGGCGGCCATGGCTAGAGGGGACTCCGGGTCTCCCGTGGACGACCTTTGCCGAAGCTCCTACGAAGCTCGTATCAAGTCTCTCAGCGGCGTTGGCCGGCGAGATATGCCCTCCACTTGGTGGAGCATATCGATTTCTTCCTGGATTTTCTCCAATATTTTCCTAGCTTCATCCGCCCGCATGCAGTACTCTGTGGCTTTCCGACTTGCTGCTAGGCCATCCAACATGCGCTTCTTCTGCGCTAGCTGTTTTTCCAACTCTTCGGCTTCTAGCCTTGCTGTTCTTTCTTCATTTGTTTCTTCCTAGTTCTCAAACTCTATGAACTCGTCGGGTTCTTCTCACTCTTCATTTCACACCCTTTCGTCTTCTTTTTCCGGAGGCCCAAAGTGCGTGCGATCTATTGGTTCCATGACCCGCATTTGCTCCGTGTTAACCCGGACTGCTTCGCCCTGGCGGCCATCACTTGGTTCTTGTGGTGCTATTTCAACTTCGCAATGTTGTTCTCATCCGGCCGAAGTTCCCCCGGCCGAAGCATTACTTGATCCTGGTATGGCCGAAGGGGGTCTATCGGCCAAAGGCCCAGCCGCGGCTGGAGGTTCCGGTAATGCCTCCACTATTTCGGCTGGCTTCGATTTCTTCTTGGGTGGCATGTCTTCATGGGTTCAATCCCGCGGATGGCGCCAACTGTTGGGACCGGGTTCCCAGACAAGGTGAGCCTTCAAATACGGAAATATCGAAGAGCTCTCAGAGTGACACGTGTTGGAGACGGAACAGTTTTTTGATATCGCTTCCGGGTGCACTGTGGCTCTATTTATAGCCCGTACCCAGCAACCACAGGTGCTGTTTACAAATCCTACCCCCTCACCTGCTACATTCCCGGAATATCCGGGGGCATTATGGTACAAATGAGGATAATCACATAATTATAGCAGTACCCTGGGCGACCGAAATCGGGGTCACTGTGCCGAGGTGATTCATGTCTCCGAAGGGCATCGAAGCCTCCTCCGCTCAGATACCCGTCGGATAGCCTTCGTCCCTCAGCAAAGGTCAGCTTGCGTCTTCGCCCGCTGCGAACGCTGCAAACTACGGGTCCACACTTCACTCTTCAGTTGAAGGCCTCCTTCAACTTCGCCGATATGGGAGGTCGAAGATGCGAGTGCACCTACACCCTTCAACCAATGTAGATCTAAGATCTTCGCCGCTAGCAGATGAACTCCCTGTAACAAAACCACAAAGGCTATCACATAGCATTTCCAGTAGACTTCACGGCTCCCTTCGAAGTGGGGGGCAGGAGATCATCCCCAATAGTTACAATGCTACAATGGATTCCACATGTTGAAATCAATTATTCCAATATAATCTTGGAGTTAACTTGTCCAAGACAAGGCTAAGATTTAGACAATGAAAGAGGTCTTCCGGCATCTGCATCATGTGATGCATACAACCATAATTATCGGGGATTATTGCTTATTTGCCCCTACTCTAACCATCAATTTTGGATTTGCCATTAACCCTACTATCGTGAACAGTAGAGATACGTAAGACAAAAAAAGGCAGGGTTTTATATCTTCTCCCACATGCTTATAACCAACAATGAAACACTACACAGAATTAGTGAAAATAGACATAGTGTTATAGACGGTTTCTTAGGATCCGTCACTGACACAATACCCTCAATGGTTGCTAAGATAGGCATGTCTGTAACAAGAACACCGTCTGGGTGTGCCTGAACTCACAAACGGTTTTGACAAATCAGTCTGTTACTATCATACAGACACTAAAGACGTTTAGACAAACACATATGTGATATTATCATAGGTGATTTCTTGTAATATTTATCTGTGTCTATATGATAGAAATAGATGGATTTTATGAAAACTCGTCTACATTTAAATACTCGGACACTATTTTAAATTTGATCACTCATCTCTCCTGGCCCTTTTGGCTTCCCACACACACAACCCGCTCGTCTCCCCTGACTCTTTGGCTTCCCACACACATAACCCGCTCATCTTCCCTCAATATAAATCATCGATGAGTGTTTATTTTCCTCGTTCTACTTGTTGCCATTCGAGTGTTCAGCTTCCACACACACACAACTACAAAAAAATTTCTTGTTGGAGAAGCGAGATATGGGCGTCAAATCCCCTTCATTGCACTAAGGTGGGCATCATAAAGATCCCATCACAATTTTGTTAGGGTTTCTTACGGTTTGTTTCGATCTATGTAACTGATGGTAATAACTTATTTCCATTGCAGATCTGCCAATGGCTTAGTTCACTGCTATCAGACAGTGGCAGGATAGGGTTGTCCCTATGCCTGCTTCCACGGTGCAGATGCTTGGTGCCGATTCGGCCAGGTGGACTTCGTGCTCTTCGCTGTTGTGAAGGGCCCCTCTGGGGACAATATTTTTGCTGTGAATCATGTTCTCCATTCACTATGTAAGAAACCAACAAAGGACACTACTACAGAACAGTACATCACTGCTGACTCTGCTGGTTTTGGAGCCGGCAGTGGGTAACAGGTAGTGATAGTCGGGGACTATCACTACTGGCTCCGTGAACCGGCAGTAAGTGGTTACCACTGCTGGCTGAAGGATTCGGCTAGCAGTGATTCCTTGGGTATCATTGTTGGTTGGTGGTTTCAGCCGGTAGTGTTATGCCTCCCCCATTCTACTTCGGCCCTATCCTCCCTCTCTGTCCTCCTTCTCTCTCCTCGATCTCTCTGTCTCTCTCCCACTCAATACATGCATACAATGAGACATATGTAATACAAATCAATAATAAAGGCACATTCATTAATACATACTAATTCATGTCACACATATATAAATAATAGTTAATATTATAAATGAGTACGTTACGACCACATTTAACCAAAAAAAAGTCACATCTTACATAGCAAAATAGGCATAAAAGTACTGACAGTTGACACATTGATCTTACAAGTCACATCATCTTACATATCAAAATAATAATGATTACAACCAAAACTAGGATTATGACATCTTTACACGTGAAATCACACCTTTTTATTTTCAAAGTTAGCCAATTTTAGCTCAGCTTGGATAAATTGATTGTTGTATGCTGCAACAGCTTAATGTTTGGACTTGTATCCTTTGTAACATGCTCCTTTGAATCCATTAACTTGTGCGTGGCATTCCTCCCAACTGGAGAACACTCCACTTAGCCGACCACGATGAACAATATACCATGCCATAGCAGTCCTAAATTTCAGAGAATATGCAAAAATGATATGTTACAAACCACACTAACACATAAGAATGTTCTTGCAAAAAACTATTAGGCACAGTGGCTTTAGAAAATGGCTTTATTAGGACTTCAGTACTGATTACCTGTTTAGAGAGAAAGAATTCTTCTCAAGACAGTATTTATGTGCCAGCCCTACTAGTTCAGAGAGCAGCTTCTCTCAAGATGAGCTGGACGCCCTATCTGAGGTTGGCCTCAAGAGTTTTCTTTTAGGTTGGGCTAAAGAAATACAGCCTAAAGTCCTAGAAGTAATCGGTACTAAAGTCCTAGAAGTAATAAAGAAATACGGTCTCGAGCCATATCATCATCGCTACTATTTTATTATATTTCAAAAGAGGAAAAGCAACAAACAAAAACAAAAAAAAATTAGTCACAAGCATCATATGCAACTACCATCCAACAAATAGTCTATTATTTAATTGGTCAGCATCAGATTATGGAGATAATTATATACGACTGCAAGCTCGATTGGGATAGTGAAAAGACGTGCAAGGTGAGTGTGTAATAACCATCCCAGTTGAGCTTTACAGTCATATGTATGGTAAATAGTTCTCCAATTTCATCATTTGCAAAAAACTAAAACAAGTAAGAAAACAATGCAGTTTTCAATGGCCGAGTTTTGAATGAACTTAAAAAACATGTCAGCTAGTTGATTGAAGTTCCATTCCTGTTATGTCCTAAGCAACTGCATAATTTGGGATATACAACAATATAAGCAAGTAATCCCATATTTACTTTCTCATTGCTGAAAGGATCATATAGCTCTTTTTGACTGAGAACATTGATGCGTCCTTTACATTAACAAGCAGGACTTAGTTTGATGGAGCGTTAAGGAGGAAATTGAAAAGGAGACTAAACATTGTAATAGTCTTACACTCAAGTTCACCATTTATGAAGAAACATGAGAGCATTGGAATAGGACACATGCATCTGTTCAGTTGAAATTGGACTGGTTTTATAAATTATGGTTCTACCTACTTCTTAAATTGCTACAAAATCTAACTCGGAATGCAAATAGTTGCCCATCAGGCCAATACACACAATGAGTATCATGAGCACATCCAGCACCCAACAGGCAAGAAAATACAGTTAACTTCATGAATTCGATGTGCTATTAAAGATGATTTTCATCTTCCTATTTATGGCAAAACATCCATCGAACATGCGTAAGTGCACAAAGGCATTCATTCAGGAAATCTGTAGAAGCAACGGCCTGCAGTCTACATCAATATGAGGCCGTGGGAAACCGATAAACAAGAAGAGGAGAGGAAAGGAGAGGAGAAGAGAGGAGAGGAGGAGGATGGCGGGAGATGTCATCACTAACCTTGGGAGTGGAGAAGGAGAGGATGGCGAGGCTCTGGGACGGGGACGACAGGCTCCAGGGATGGTGAGGCTCCGAGACAGGGTGGCCGGGGCTCTGGGACAGGGACGGCGGCGTTAGGGCTCTGGGACGAGGATGGTGGCTTCAGGGCTCCGGGACAGGGATGGCGGCATTGGGGCTCCAGGACGGGGACGGTGACGTCGGTGCCGGCACGAGGAAGGGAAAAAAATTTCTATGTGTCAAAGGGTGCGAGGCGTTGAGTAATTTTATAGGGGGGGGGGGGGACTTTTACTGCCGGCTAAAGAAGTCCACCGGTAGTGAAAGGTGACCTTCACTACCGGCTCAATAGGACAACCGGCTGTGAAAGGGGTTTCACTGCCAGCCCAAAGTCCACTGGCAGTAAAAGTGGCTTCACTACCGGTTGAATATATGCACCGGCAGTGAAACCCCTTTCACTGTAGGTGTGGATAGCAAAAAAATTTGATTTGGCTGTGTGCGCGCTAAGACTTGAACCCACGACCTACTCCATGTAAAACCGAACAAACCACTATACTACTCGAATGTTTTCAATTGATTTTTTACTATCTGTATTTATTAATATTATGTTAACATCAAATCCTAATACATATTTATTTAACTTACAAATTGAAGCTTCTATAACATAAGTGAGGTATAATTGCATCTAAAACAAAGTCAAACATAGTAATTAATACAATTTAGCTACTTTGGCTTAACAATTCGCCCTTCATTATGATCACGGCATACATAGGGAGGTTTGTCGGTGTCTCCCAAGGGACCTAGGTTGACGTCCTCTCCGATAGGAGGAAGCGTGTCAAATTAATTGTAGTCTTCCCCGTCAACAACATTCTCCACTCCGACAATCCTTCTTTTTCCTTGAAGAACCACATGGTGCTCATCCTTGTTAGTCGGGTTCGGGTCCTTTATATAGAAGACTTGCATAATATCATTCACAAGTACGAATGGTTCTTCTCTATATCCAATGAGTTTTTGGTCCACTGTAGTCATACCGTACTTATGGGGGAGAGAGTTCTGAAATGGCTCTGTTAGCTTGAGGAAAAAGAAGGTGGAGAAGAGGAGGACATCAATGTTGGCTCATATAATCCGCTGGTAGCGATGTACATATATCACTGCCGGTCAGTGGATTAAGCCAGCAGTGATGAGGGTGCTGGGTATCACTACCGGCTCAATCCATCAGCCGACAGTGATGACTCTTATCACTGCCGGTTCATAATTACTGCCGGCCCATGAGGAACCAACAGTGATAGGACGGCATATAAGCCCAGTTCTGTAGTAGTGGGAGATACTATATTAGTGACGGCTGCTCAACACCCATCACTAATGTCCTAGTAGTTACAAGTCTAATAAGGACACATCACTAATGTGCCTTCTGATCAGGACCAGATATAAACACATCACTAATGAGTGGTTATTAGTGACGGGTCATAACATGACCCGTCACTGATGATAATAGTGATGAGTCAAGTTGTGACATGTCACTAATGACTGGTCATCAGTGATAGGTCATTCTAGGCCAGTCATTAGTGAAGGGTCAAGTTATGACCCGTCACTAAGGATAAGGTCATCAGTGACGGGTCACCCTAAGCCAGTCATTAGTAATGAGTCAAGTTGTAACCCATCACCAATGACTAGATCATCAGTGGTGGGTCATCCTAGGCCAGTCATTAATGACGGGTTAAGTTGTGACCAGTCACTAATGATAAGGTCAGCAGTGACGGGTCGTCCCAAGCCAGTTTTTAGTAACAGGTCAAGTTGTGACCCATTACTAATGACTAGGTCATCAATGATGGGTCGTCCTAGGCCAGTCATTGGTGACGGGTCAAGTTGTGACCCGTCATCAGTGACAGGTTATCCTATGCCAATCATTAGTGACCATTGTATATTTTTTATTTTTCTTTTATTTTTTGTCACCTCAGCAGCACTAGAATATGAACTATTATACATTTATGCTCAAGTTTGATGTAAGATGTGGCGGCTATGGATACAAACACGTGTTCCTAAAATAGTGCAGAAACTTTCGGTGGTGAGAACTCAATATTCCAAGCCATTTTTGGCCTCAAAAAATTCTCCAAAGCTGACAAGATTGGAGAGGAATGGATGTAACTTTTTCTGTAGATGTCTGTAGAGTCAAAAAAAGTTAAAATCAGAGTACGTATGCAAAAGTTATGCCCGTTTTACCGAATGCATTTTAGGTCACCTATCAAATTATAACCCTCGATGAAATTTGGCAAAATTAGTTGTGGGGGGGGGGGGGGAAATAGATCAGCCTGAGGATAATGATTAATGATTGCTATCAAAGGTCCTTCCGGAGCCTTCGGTCTCTAGACCCTCAGCGGGAGGCCTGGCCCCAGAGGCTACAAACCCCTTTGGGCCACCTCTTTGGCATGTACGTGTCCTTCCGAAGACTCGAAGCTATAGCAAGTCCCTCAATAGCCTCCGTTCTCCATACTCTCAGCAGGAGGCTTGGCCCCCATAGGTTGCAGACCCCTTCAGCCGCCACTCCGGTGCCCATGTGGCCTTCCGAAGCATAAAAATGCAGCTGGCCTCCGGAGATAATATTAGGGAAGAAAGGACAGTCCCCTGTAACCGACCTGATGCAAGGTGATGGGCAATTAATGCAGGGAAAGTGGTGCTTATCCTGACACCCTAGCACGATGAAATTCATCTTGACACCCCTGGTAGAGCAGTGCCGGGCCGCAATTGGCAATTGGCTCACCCCTCAGGGGGCAGGCACCATAATAGTTACCATGATAGATATTTATTTTCTATGTAGGGTAAAAAGTAGTTATCCGTATGGGACACCATGTGTACCGTCCAGTCCCACTAGCATATGGGACAGCGTTCCTCCGGCCTTGACTGACCCAGAACCTTGGGTCGGTACTGAAACTCCAGACGGCACGAAGCCATTCCAGCCTCTGCATGGTGAAGAACACACTGCACTAGGAGAGGTCGCGGCCGAGGTGGTAACCAAGCAGGCCTCTTTCTAGTGGTTCTGGGCGGTCGAACCTAGGAATGTTCCCGCCTGGACTTGGTCCCAAGATATCTCCTTTGATAGCACCTGGGGTGCCCCGTGCGAGCCAACATATTCAAAGAATTTGCCTACCCAGCGTCCTCCTCGGGCTTGTCCAACGAAAGAGGGTTCTGAGGAGGCACAAGGCTCTGGAGTGCGTAGACCACCAATGCCCCCGACGTAGCCCTCATGATGCCAACCACGCACAGGGAACCCCAAGTCCACCTCTTCTAGAGAGGCGTAGTCGGAACCACTCTGGCTCTGAATACCAGTTCACCAGACGACCTCGACAGTCTCCCCAAAGGAAAGGAGGCCCTAGGGAAACCACGGGCTCCAGGGAACATGGCCCCCAGTAGTGACCTCAACGTCAACCACAAGCTTCGGTATCCCCGGAGACATATGGGTGTATTCTACACAGACCAGAACGCGACCACAATACCAACGACTGCCGAACCCTCATGACCTTCCGCGAGGAGTACCTTGGAAGACAAGCAGGATACCTGCCACAGAGAGAACAAGCGAAGGACGACATAGGGGTCGGAAGCCTAGGGCAAACTCCCGGGCAAATCCCTAGCCCTCTGACCCCACTTCATCGCCACCAACTCCGCCATCGATAATGCAATATCCTAGCGATGAGGACTGAGTTGGAAAATGCTGTCACAATGCTCCAGATAGATTACCTCTGCAGCCAGGCAACGGATAAGGGCCGAGGGGGTCGAGGACCACCTCTCCCAACAAGCCTTCAGCTCCAACTCCGACACACACCGTCGTTAGGCTTCGGTTGGGTTACCCCTAGAGCTGGGCAACAGCTATGTATCTTTTTTTGCTGTTTTGCTCATTCTCGCCTGCTGTGTTCGTCCCTTGCCTAGAGGACCATGGCCTCCTATTTATAGGGCCATGCGTAGCTTGGTGTACAAGTTATCATAATGTACAAATATCCGGGATCTAACAAAATTACTGGGCCTTATCCCGGATAACTACCTTCTATCCTATCGGGGAGAAAAATATCCACCGTGGTAATTATCGTGGTGCCTACCCCCTAAAGGGGGCGAATCGGTAACCGATTGCGGTCCAGCACCGCACTGTCAGGGGTGTCAGGATAGCCTTCATCACACCGGGGTGTCAGAGTGTCGTCCATTAGCTTAGGCCTTTAATGCTGGTCACTTCCTTGCAGGAAAAGCACGACTGGTGCTCCCCTTCCGGTAGATCTTTCCCAAAGCCTGCTGACTCACCCCGCTGCCTTCGAGAAGGTGGCTCGATCAGCCCGAGGCGGGGGCCTCGGGAGGCATAGAACTGGTAGGTGAATGCTTTGGGAAGCGAGACCCCGGTGGGCCGGGGTTTCAGGAGGCCGAAGTTTCGGAGGATCGAGACTTTGGGAGGTCGTGTTTTGGGAGGCTTTGGGAGGTTGAGCCGAATGAGCCAAGGGAAGGCTTTGTAGGTACGAAGGGGGTACCGTGAAAGGATCTGATGACATCGGAGATCGAGCTTTTAACAGAGGATATGGAGATCAAGGCTCTAGAGGGACCTGGATGGTGATCTTCAACCATTATCCTCAGGCTGGTTGATTTCCCCCCAACACATACACTACCCTCCAGGTGTTCCCCATCGGCCATGATCGAGACCGATCATAGTAATCTCTTTAGTGATGGATGTCCTTATAACTCGTCACTAAATGTAGCCTTGGCGGCTCCCTACCAGGGCCACTTATTAGTAACAAGTTGTTATGAGACCAGTCACTAATGGCTCACTCATTAGTGATGGTTGTCCTTATAACCTGTCACTAATGAGTGATTTTTAATATTATTTTATTCACCGAGAAGCACGACTAGGTAGTGTCTACCCATCAAAAATTTGCTCCTCCCTCTCCCCCTCCTCTTGCTCATATATGCATGGTGGATTCTAGGGTTCTAGTTGGAATCAACAAATTTGCTCCTTCTCTCAGATGTAAATATGTGGATTGTCCCCCTTAGTGCACATGCGTAACCTACATCTCTCATTCGGGAGTATTTGATTATAAATATAACTTGGTAAATCATCATATTTATATAAAGATGCTCCCGAATTGTCCATGTACTTTGGACAGTTCGAGGATATGTGGCCCGAGTATTAGGTTTTTTGTGCTCTTGTATGGTTCTAGAGAGAATTTCGGTGGCGTCTCCCTGTTGTTCTCCGGATACACACCCTCTCGGCTCATTGTCAATACGTGTATTTAGGGAATAGCGGGGAGGTGCTGCCGAAATTTTCTCCAGAACTGTACAAGATCATGGAAACCTACTCATGCCACATATCCTCGAATGGAATTAGGACATATCTTTGCCTATTAGAAATTAGCTATGATCCTTCGCCGTAGATAACATGTATCATATTTGGATGTTAATTGTTATCTTGAATATCACTAGAACACACGTACACACTTAATTTAGTTAAATTGAGTTAGAATTTTTATACTTACTCTACCGTCTCTGTCGTTTCTATTTAGAATTAATATTTTTTCAATTAGTAGATGGTGAACCGAAGTTAGATATACCTTGATTTTCGTACTTGTAATGAGTACATAAGCGGGGTGAAGTCTTTATTGATTGTCGCGGGGTAAAATGACAATTTGGTGTCCATGATATGATTGCAAGAATGAGAAGAAGTTCCCAAAACCTGACAATGTGTACGATCACTTGTTAAGGCGTGGATTCAAAGAGAGATATCACGTTTGGAACAAACATGGCTAGGAAGGCCTTAACGAAGGAGAAATGGATCAAGTCCTCCTGGACGGCAATACGTATCAAGGACTCCCACCAGCCAATGATGTAGATGATTATCTCAGGGACGTAGACATATTAGGATTCAATGATGACTACGTAGATTTCATGGAGAATATGGACCAAATTGTGTGTGATGCTAAGGGGCACAACGAGTATAGTGATGGTGAGTTTGCCAAATTCCAGGAACTGGTGCGAGACTCGAAGACACCATTTTATCTTGGCTGTAAGGAGAAATACATGTTGTTATTTACAGTGCTTACACTTCTGCAATTGAAGGCAACCCATCATTAGTCTGATAGGAGTTTCAAAGCATTGTTGCATGTCCTCAATCGAAGCTGCGGGCATGCGGGACGCCTTGGAGTCGTGGTTCCACAGAACGTAGGAAACTAGACTGTCTGGACAAAAGAAAACACAAAATAGGAAAACAACAAAATAGGCTAGGCAGGCAGGTCATTTGATTTTTTTATGGACCAAAGGTACCAAGCCACTCGCATCCTACCGTGCGGACTACTAGGCCTAGCTGTTACTTTAGACCTAGTCATACTCGTTATCGTATGGATTGTTAGGCTACACAGGTACATGAGGAGGAACCCCTCAGTTTTGGGGGCCCAGGATGGCCGCCCCGCTCGACCCCACTTAGGGTCGGCCCTGTTGTTATCATTTCTTGCACTTTTTGACCGTTGTATCCATGGTTAAACAATTTATGTTTCCTACTCTCTTCCTTTAGGGAAATGCAGAAAAAAGGAAAAGAAATAAAGCTCATTAAGCATGTAGAATTTTACATACTTTTTTTAGAGCCTCATGTGATTCTTCTAGAAGCGACTCCATATCATCTATAATATCCAAAATAGGTTGATATCGAAGTTGCTTTGCATATCCTTTGTCTTCTGGTGGATCTATCCATAAGCTTCTCCAAGAGTACAGGCATTTTGCTGAACAAGCAATTCGCAGTTGCAAATGAAAAAGTTGTCGAATATCTAACTATGGGGTATATACACATAAGGAGTATACAATATATGGATGAGGTATGCCATGTGCATACTTAGCAACTTCAGATATTATGTAGCCGAATCCACGGTACCTGATATGTCCGGAATCCAGAAGGTGTATACTAGGAAGGCCTCGATTGCTTACCCAACTCGACAAGACTAGTATCTAGGACAAATCTATCTACTTGGATGACAAGGAAAAGTACTCCCTATCGACTATGGCTGAATAGGAGGCGGTACATCACACCCTTATATAAGGACAGGACCCACCCCCCCCCCCCCCAGGAGGCTCTCTTTTCTCTCGACTATTGGAGGCAGGCATCAAAACCTTGGTGCATGAGGAACTTGGCAACTTTAGCTTTAGATTAGACTAGATCCAACCTACTCTTTATTTAGGTTAGCCGCATTGCCTCATAATCATCCACACATGATGTAAGTTATTACTCCAATCGAAGACTCGAACCTGTATATATCGTGTGTGCCTGGCTTCATGCTCGATCTTTGATCCACAAAGGTAACCCCATTATTTCTAGACACATTGTCAGGAACAAATCCTAGACAGTTGGTGTGCTAGGTAGGTGTCTTTTGCTTTTGAGGATTGACTATGTCTCGAGTGCACATTGGCACCGGATTCTCCAATGTTGGCTTCTACGACCACTTTGGGTCAACAGCGATCACCCTCAAATCACTCCTAGTTGGATCAGATATCGCATTTGGAACTATGATCTTCCACTGGGACCATCAAGGTGAACTAACCGCACCAGTATTATCGAGTCCAGGCCATTGGACGCATACCGCTAGGTGGGACATCTCGATTGGGATGCCAAGGAGTCTAATGTTCTCCAGTGCATGGACACCGATAGCAATGAGGGTGGTGAAGACGACTCTGTCACCAACCAAAGCAGTCGAACAGATCGATTCATGTTCATGGTAAGAGGAACCAATATCCCACCTGCTGACCTAATGGTGGTAGATCCAAAAGCCATGGTAAATAATGGCACGAAAATTCCCTATGATCCAACAGCAGTAACCGCCGATCATGGTACCAGCATTGCCAACGAAATACCACCAGAGACATCTACAGCTGGATCTTTATGTGTCCCTAACACGACTCTCTATCACCGAACCATGGGAAGTCAGGTACCACCTAGTCTTCAACGATGACTTCTGGTGGGCACACCTCCACCGCCAGTGGCTCAAGCAACGAGGAAGGAGCTCCCTCAGGATAGTAGCCGTGGAGCAGCATCGTCTCGACCACAGCCAAGTCTGGGCAGTAATGTTTTCAGCACTCCAGATGCTAATATCCAGGGAGCCCATCAAATTGTAAGATTCCTTCCAAGGTTGGATCCAATGAATCCCTTGACCCCTATGGTTAATCAAGTCAGACCATACTCAATGCGGCCCAGATTCAAGTTGCTTAATCGAACAATCCTAGCAACTCTAGGCACCCCAGTCGACAAGGTGCTAGCTTGAGGAGCCACAGACGCGAGCATCCCCAAGTAGAGGGATCACAGATGGGAAGCTTGAGTGATCGTGGCGAGCATAGTCCTATGGGCCAGGCTATAACTGCCCTATTCATATCTCAGGAACTAGGAAGACTTGAGAAATCGCATCCATCAAAATCGGCATGATCTATGTATAGTGATAGGCAACCGCCATCAGGAACACCGAGGGGACAACTGCCGTTATTATGACCGCAAATGTCTAGGACGAGATGGTCGACGTAACTCCCCTGCTCGAAGGAACAGACATGATAGTCCTCCCCCACCTCCTCCTGAAGAATTTGATGGATGTTGCAGAGCTTTTGTACATGAGTTTCAATCAATATGATGGCCCAAGAAGTTCAAGGTGTGCCCGATCCAGAAGTATGATGGGAAGATCAACCCTAGCGAGTGGTTACAGATCTGTACCACTATTATTTGAGCAGTGGGCGGCGAAAACAATGTGATGGCCAATTATCTATTGACCGCACTTGATGGACATGCCACGTCCTGGTTGTTGAACCTACCCTCCTAACTTGAACCGATCATGGGCCGAATTAATGGCTCAGTTCATAGCCAGTCCAAGGCACATTCGAGTGCCTAGGAATGAAGAACAATCTCCATCGGCTGAGCCAGGGTGAGGACGAGTCACTCTGAGATTCCATTTGCTAGTTCAGCGACATGTGTAATACGATCCCGAACATCTCTGATGAGTCAATCATCATCGCCTTCAAACGAGGCATCCGGGACACAGATCTGATTAGGAAGATGGCTACTTGAAAGAACTACACGATCAAAGGGCTCTACGAGTTGGCCAACTTGTGTGCAAAGCGAGCAAAAGCCCAGGTACATGCCAAGAACCCTCAATCTGACAAGAACAAGCCCGAGTCCTCGAAGAGTGGAGGGAAAAGAATAAACCAGCGACAAGCGCAAGGGTCCAAATACGACCATAGTGGCAATCAATAGGAGTTAGTCACGCAACACTGGGGACAACAAAGGCCTGAGTCTAGGTGGAGGTAAGTGGTGTCTCGTTCATCGGACCAGCCAACACAACTTTGATGAATTCCATGTCATCAAAAAGAAGATTGATGAAAAGCTCAAGGTCGTTGTTGCTGAGCATAACAACAAATAGGCCAAGCCGAATGTAAACGGTGATGAACCCGAATTCCACAAGGCCAACCAAAGTCTAGCACACATCTTTAGAGGATCTGTCACGTATGAATCTAAGAGGCAATACAAGGCAGTCAAACGAGAGGTCAGTTTGGCTTTGATCGGGCCTACTCGATACCTCAAGTGGTCGAAGGTTCTGATCACATTCAATCAAGTTCATCATCCGGTTGTAGTTCCACACTCTGGTCGATACCCGATCATGGTCCAACCGACTATCCTTGACATCAAAGTTTCCTAAACCTTGGTCGATAGGGGTAGTTTTCTTAACCTCATCTTCGCTAAGACCCTAGACAAGATGGGGATTTAGAGATCAGAGCTTAAGGCGTGAGTCAAGCCTTTCCATGACATAACCCCCAACTCATCGACCATGCCCCTAGGCCAGATCGAGTTGACGGTTACATTTGGCATGCCCGACAACTTTCGTATAGAGAAGCTTTCCTTCAATGTCACAGACTTCGAGACAATGTACAACATGATCTTAGGCCGCCCAATGCTAGGTAAGTTTATGGCAGTGGTGTACTATGTGTACCAGATGCTCAATATCTTCGGTCCCAAAGGGATCATAACTGTCACGGGAGATCAACGTGCAGCAGTCAAATGCGACAAGCAGAGCCTGGACATGGTCGAACATCTCAATGGAGCGGCAACCACTTCAAGGGCGCGAATTCCAAGCGTTAGAAGCATCAAGCCACCATTGAGACAAGCTTGTAAGTCTTGTTGATACTTCCAAGTCCAACGATATCACCAAGGGTGAGACAAGTGATAGCGCCGACAACAAAAGGGGTGATGGTGGCGTCAAGGCAATACCCCTTGACCTGTCTGAACTAGCCAAGACGGTTAAGGTTGGGGCTAACCTTGACCCTAAATAGGAACTCGAGCTCATCACTTTCCTCTAGGCAAACCAAGACGTATTTACGTGGTAACTGTTTGATATGCCCGAAGTCCCTAGGGAGGTGATTGAGCATCGACTAGCTACTAAGCTCGACTCCAAACTCGTGGTGCAGAAGCAGTGAAGATTTGTGGAGGACAGGAAGCAAGCCATCTAAGAGAAGGTCGGAAAACTCCTAAAGGTGGGCTTTATTGGAAAGGTTCGTCATCCTACACGGCTGGCGAATCCCGTCCTCATCAAGAAAGCCATTGGCAGATGGAGGATGTGCGTCAACTTCACCGACCTCAACAAATCTTGTCCTAAGGACCCTTTCCCTCTTCCTCGCATCAACCAGATCATCGACTCCATGGAAGGTTGCGCATTACTACGTTTTCTAGATGCCTATTAGGGGTATCACCAAATTAGCATGGGGATAGATAATGAGGAGAAAACTGCTTTTACCACTCCTTTTGGTGTATTTTGCTATCTAAATATGCCTTTTGGCTTAAAAAATGCTGGTGCTACTTATCAACAGTGTATTCAGAACTATTTACAACCCCAAATTGGGCACAATGTAGAAGCGTATGTCGATGATATTGTAGTGAAGTCTAGAACCGAAGATGCATTAATTGTCAATCTCAAGGAAACATTCGACAGCCTTAGGAAGTATCGTATGATGCTTAATCCCAAAAAATGCATGTTTGGCGTTCTGTCTAGCAAGCTTCTCGGGTTCCTGGTGTCAAGTTGAGGCATTGAGGCCAATCTTGGCAATATCTAAGCTTTTAACCGAATGTGGTCATCTCGAACTCTGAAAGAAGTTCAAAAATTAACAAAACATATTACAGCTCTTAGTCGATTCATCTTTAAGATGGGCGAACGAGTGATGCCTTTCTTCAAGCTACTGAAGAAACGCAATCGGTTCAAGTGGATGGAAGAAGCGAAGCACGCCTTTCTAGATTTAAAAAGGTATTTGTCATCTCCATTAATTCTTACACTCCCTAACAAAAAGAAGAGCTCTTTTTGTACATTGCAGCTACCCCAAAAGTCATAAGGACGGTCCTGGTGGTCGAACATGAAAGCCCAGAGAGAAAGGCCAAGGTCCAGAAACTTGTTTACTATGTGAGCGAAGTCTTACACGCGCTAAGCTACGATACCCACAAGTGCAAAAATTGTTATACGCAGTCTTGATGTCTTCCCAGAAGCTATGACACTATTTTCAAGCATATAAGATCACTGTCGTGATGACGTATCCATTGAAGGATGTCATACACAATAGGGAGGCTACTGAACGAATCGCGCAGTGGGCAGTCAAGCTAAATGAGTTCGACGTCAGATATGTGCCATGTACAAGTGTGAAGCCGGGACTACTAGCGGAATTCATCATCGAATGGATAAGCATTAAAGAAACAAGTCCAAGTGTGGTCGAAAACCATTGAACGCTCTTTTTCAATGGATTGCTCACTCTTCAAGGCTCCCGGGCTGGCATTGTACTTAAATCTCCAACGGGCGATGAACTTAGGTATGTTGTTTAATTTGATTTTAAAGCTTCCAACAATGTGGTAGAATACGAGGGACTAGAAAACGGGCTCACATAGCTGAATCACTTGGAATTAGGCGACTTCTCATGAAAGGGGACTCACTGTTAGTCGTAAACCAAGTACAAAAAGAGTACCAATGCTCAGACGACAACATGACAGCTTACCTAAATGAGGTGTGAAAGCTCGAGCAAAAGCTTGAAGCGTTAGAAGTAACACACATCAAGAGGGTTAAAAGTTTGCTAGACTCGCTTCTTCCCGAGCTTCGGTACCCATAGGAGTCTTCATTGAGAAACTCCTAAAACCATCAGTCCCGACAGTTCAACGAACAAATGTTGCCCAACTCGACCAGCAATCTTGTCCAGTCTGCGAGGCAGAACCCGCAAACATGGATGCTACACTACTGCAATGCGAACTGACTTGGATGACTCCGTACAAGCCTATCTCAAAGGTCGAGACATCCCTGATGATGATGTGTCTGCAGAGAAAATTACTCGTAAGTCCAAGCTCTACGCTTTGGTAAACAGCAAGCTCTACCGAAAGGTGAGTAAGGAATCTTGATAAAGTGCATCACGCAGGAAGAGGGCAGTAAAATATTGCTCGATATCCATGGAGGCATATGTGGTAATCATGCATCTTACCGCACCTTTATCGGAAAAGCTTTTCACCAAGGATTCTATTGGCCGATTGCCCTCCAGGATGCTTCAGAGTTAGTCAAAATGTGCGAGAGCTGCCAATTTTCGGAAGGCAGACCACTCGACCAACCCAAGCTCTGTAAATAATTACTCTTTCTTAGCCTTTCTTCGTCTGGGGCTTGGATATCCTAGGACCATTTCCAAGGGCTCAATGTGGTTATAAGTTCCTATTTGTGGCTATCGACATGTTCACTAAGTGGATTGAGGCCGAAATTGTGGGAAAGATAACCACAGAAGTGGCTAAGAAGTTTATGAGGAGTATAATTACTCGATTCAGTATTCTACATTGGATAATTATGGATAATGGTAGACAGTAACGGTCAAGTTGAACGTGTTAATGGTATAGTCTTGCAAGGCATCAAAAACTCGGGTCTTCAATAGGCTAAAGGCTTACTCAAAATGCTGGGTGAAAGAACTTCCCTCGGTACTATAGGCCATTCATACTTTGACTAATAGGGCCACCAGTGAAACTCTGTTCTTCTTAGTTTATGGAGCAGAGGCAGTGCTCCCAGCTGAGTTACAGTTCAAGTCACCATGAGTGGAAAGTTACACGTAGGAGGGGAAAGAATATTTACGAGCGGACGACATCAATTTACTCGAGTATCATGATCGAGCATCTATTCAAGTAGCTAAGTATCAACAGACGTTGAATAGGTCTCATAGTAAAAAGATTCAGCCCAGGAAACTTACTACTAGGGATCTTATTCTACAAAAGGTGCAGAAACAGGCTATGCGTCATAAGTTATCACCTAGGTGGGAAGAACCCTATATGGTGGTCGAAGTTACCCAACCTGGATCAGTGCAGCTATCTACTCCAAATGGTGAGATACTTGGTCACTCATGGAATATCGAACAACTCCGAAAGTTTCGATCATAGAAAAGGTATTATAGGTAAATCAATTACATTTGATTCAATTCACTACTTGATTACATACTTTTTCTTTTTCATCTAACATGTGTGGCTAGTGCAAAGTTGATAGAAAGTATTCAGCTAGCTCTTGCAAACAGTGCAGGTCCTACTCCCCCTTGAATGAGTTAAGGAATCTTTTATATTCCTCCCTTGGAAGGCAGCTCATTGAGCTGGGAACCGAACGCCGGCCAGTGTAAGGGCTAGGGAAAGTGGCCGAGGCAAAGACTTTGCCCGTGCTGGAGCTGCCGACCGATGCTGGCGGTACCGACAGACCCTCCATGGAACGTGGAGCCGATCTGGTGATTGTCGACGGAGAAGACGACCGCACTCTCTTCACCATTGAGTGCTCTCTTCACCTCGTCAGTGACTTGGTCGATGATCTTGTCAAGATCATCACCATCTTCATCTTCCTTATCCCTCTTGCTTTCATTTGATTCCTCGTCATTGGAGGAAACAGTGATGACCCCAGGAGGGACCATGGAAAGGGGCTTGGGGGGAGGAACTCTGCTTCTTCATTCTTTGGGCTTAGCTTGCAGGGCAACGGTGCAGTGGAAGCTATGGCTTCAGGCTCTACGTGTTCTCTGGAACAACGAGTAGAGGAGAAGGAAGGAGACAGGGTGCCAAACGAACGGTCTTGGGTCCCCTCTATTTATAGCTGCGGAAACAGGTCGCACTGGGTAAACGGAGGAGTCAAGATCCAAAGCGGTCGCATTTTCAAGATCGCCTCGGTCGCACGGTGTGTTCGGCGGAAGTCGAGGCATTGCCAAGATGGTATGAACTATCTAATCTCTGTAAAGAGGTGTGTGATATCATTATTGCACATCAAAAATTAAAGGCAATGGTGAAAACAAGCACGAGCAGGAGTGGGTTTTAATGCTTACCTACCTGGCTGTTCGAATACACTCGATGACCATAACATGATCTCAACCACCCACTCAAGGGCTAGAGTCATCGAGTACATGATCAAGAAAGGGAAGTCGATGCTTATGCTCTACTCTCCTCTCGATAGCCGAATGGAGTGGAGAGTCTGGGGCTACATATACTTTTTCAGTGTTTCTTACTTTACTTTCTCACCAACTTGAGAGCCGAAAGCTACATCGTATAACGTCAGTGTTATGCTCCACTTTCTACTCCAATTTAGTCATGGAGTGAAGGGACATGGGCCACGTCATGTATATTTTGGTGCATATGCTCTACTCTCTCTCTCTCTCTCTCGATTATCATATCAAATAGAGAGTCGAGGCCTACATTGCATACGTTCAATGCTACGGCTTTACCCTTTACTCGATCCAATCATCGAGTAGATAGTCGAGGGCTATAACACCATATACTTTCAATAACACAGGTATGTTCCTTTCTACTCTTAGAACGAGTAATTTTCTCCTCGACCATAGAGTCAGGGGCTACATAATAATACCTTACTTTTCATAAATAGAGACGTCTATTTGTGATTAGAGGAGGATAGAGACTAGATTGAATACGACAGGGGGTTTTAGTTCAATTCGGTCACATTTGTGTATGTGGCTACCCTATAAATAGAGATGTCTATTGTATTGGGTAGAAGAGCACAGAACAGGGTAGCATAGAAACTCGAGAGATAGCTGTTTTGGGGTTTCGTAGAAATCCTTGTTGGATACTTTGGAGAGGCATCTTGTAAACTCATTTATGCAATGAAAATCAAGTTTTGTAAGTTGATGAGTTGCTGATTCAGAATTTTCTCTCAGTTCTATATTCTGCATGCTCGGTTTTGGTTTTCAAATAATTTCATGTTTCTATGAAGTTTCATCTTGGTTTAATCTATTTAAAACCTTGCTAGAATATCTAGTTTTTTATTTGGGAAAAATTTCGAGTGGATTTGGTTTGATCTCGAGTAAAATTTTTTTAACTCGACTAGGTTTTGATCTACTCGATTCTGATTGACACCGTCTGCTTCGACCAGGAATAACTTTTCATCCACATATCCGATTTACTCAATACTTGTTGGGTTAGTTTCCTATTTGAATCTAGTTTCTGCTGACTAATATTGAGAGCAATCTGACCAGCAGATCTTTCTCTACATCGTTTTTACTTAAGCTTGTGCAATATATTTCGAGTGGAATACCGAGTATAAATCGAGTTTCAATTTGGGTGACTTAATCTTTGAATTTGGTTTCCGCAATCATTCACCCCCTTGATTGGGTATTTTACGTATATTCGATCCTACAATTGGTATCAGAGCCTTAATCCTTTCTAGTTGATCTTAATCGGTAATTAGAAACATGGCTTCAGATAGGTATTCCACAAAATCTTGTGTTTTTTATGGAG
Source organism: Phragmites australis (assembly GCF_958298935.1). Classification (NCBI taxonomy): domain Eukaryota; kingdom Viridiplantae; phylum Streptophyta; class Magnoliopsida; order Poales; family Poaceae; genus Phragmites; species Phragmites australis. Next base: position 14,894,534 of record NC_084930.1, on the reverse strand, counting down.
TTGATTTTCAGTTCTAGAAGGCGAAGATGGAGGCCTACATTCAACCACAAGGCTTTGCAATTTGGTAAAAGGTCTACAAGCCATATGTGGTCCATGAGAATAATGAAGTGATGGCATAGAACATGTCTCATGTCAAGGCGAACAGCAAGGCAAAGAACCTGATCATCCAAGGCTTGGGAAGGAGCGACTTCGATCGAGTAATACATCTCAAATCGGCGTAAAAGGTATGAAAAACACTCTATGTTTATCATGAAGGTTCAAATACTATTAAAAAGGTACGTCAAGATCTATTTAAGAAAGATTACATGCGTTTTGAGATGGAGCCTGAAAAGTCACTAGATAATTTCTTTGCTCGGTTTAATAAAATTCTTAGTAATTTGCATGCTGTTAATATTAAATATGCTGATGCTGAGAATGCACGTCTATTATTAGTATCATTAGATATGTCAATGTGGGAGATGAAAGTTACATCTATTCGAGAATCTACTGTCATGAGTTCACTTACATTAGATGTACTTTATTCTAAATTGAAAACTCATAGGCTAGATGTATTTGCTAGGAAGAACATTAGTAAATTAATTATTTTGGTTTCTCAACCCAGCATATCTCATATTGAATCTTCTTCATCAAGTTTTTCATTATCTTTTATATCTTCACTAACCGATGATCAACTTGAGTTGATTCCTAAAGAAGATTTAGTACTACTTTCTACTCGGTTCTCTAAAGCATTGCAGAATATGCGTATGAGGAAGAAAGAAAGTGGAGTTCCTCAAAGATGCTATGAATGTGGTGATCTCAACCACATTCGTTCCAAGTGTCATAAGCTTGCAGATAAAGCATCAAAAGAGGAGAAGGAGAAAAAGAAGCGATCGTTCAACAACAAGAAAAAAAAAAGAGCTTTCTCAACCGCAAGGTTGTGCATCGGGTTCTTTCAGTGCTCGAACAAGTCAACTTGAGTGACATTGATTCAGAGAGCAACGAGGATGACACAACATCTAAGACCAAGACATTGCGTGATTTGACTGGATTCTATCTTATGGCAAGCAACAAAGAAAGTACAACCGAGGATGAACTTGACAATGACAATAACAAGGTATTACATACTTATGATGATCTATATAATGTTGTTATTCGTCTTAGTACACTCTTAGAGAAACGTAATAAGAAAATTAAGAAACATAATGTTTTAATTGGATCGCTTAATTCTAAAATTGCAAGACTTAAGACTTTAATTCCTGATGATAATGCTTTCAAGTCATGTGACTTAATTTATTCTGAGCTCACTTCTCTTAGAGATGTTCATGTTTCTACTCTTGAGAAACTTAGAGAAGAAATAGACAAAAATGAGAAACTTGTTGTGTTAAATTGCAAACATGTTCAAAATGCAAGTTGTTCAACGTCTAATTTGCATGATTCAATTTTCTATTCTAATTGTTCAATTCTTGAATTGAAGTTGCATGATTCTAATACTAGAGTTTCTCAAATAGCTAATAAAATCATTACTCATGAGGTTTTTTCATGCTCTAAATGTTGTAAACAAAGGAAACCCATGAGTATTGCTTGTGATAAGTGCTTAGCTCTTTCTAAATAGGTTGATTACATGAAATAAACTTTAGAACGTTTTTCTAAGGGAATGAAAAATCTGAACCTGATTTTAGATTTATCTAAGTCAGGTACATGTAAACAAGGTTTAGGTTTTGATCCCTATGCTCTTTCTAAGACAAATGCACCCACTATTGTTAGAGTTCTTGGTTGTGGAAAATTTAAAACTCTTGCTAAATCTGAACCTAAGACAGTTATTTTTAAGTCTGCTGGATTTTTATCCTCTACAATGAATGCAAATATTGCTTCTTCTTCAAAATCTATACATCGGGTTAAATACACTTGCACTCATTGTGGTAGAGATGGATATTTAGTAGATTTTTGCTTTAGACTAGCTAAACAAAAAAATAAAGAAAAGTCTAAAGCTAGGTCTAATTTACGAAAGGAGCGTTTTATCCTCGTGAGGATGTGGCACCTCATTTTGTGCCTCAGGTGAAACAGTCATCACCTTTTACTACTCGTGTAACTCAAGTTGAACCTACTTGAGCTTCTCGAGTTGAGATTACTCGTTCTCGAGTTGAACCCACATGATCTTCTCGAGTTAAGTCTACTCGGGCTACTCGTGTTGTTGGTCGAGTAACTCAGTACTTGATTCCTAAAAGCTTTATTACTAACCCTAGTACTGAGACCTCGATATCTTCTGTTTCCTTGTAGGCTTCTCGAGCGAGGAAGGAGAACATTTGGCTAGTCGATTCCACATGCTCACGCCACATGTCCGGTGATAAAAATTGGTTCTCCTCCCTTGTACGTGCATCTCGTGCTAAAAGTGTTACTTTTGGAGATGCTTCTTCTACCTCAGTTGTTGCAAAAGGTACAGTGCAGGTAAATGATAAGTTTATGTTCTAGGATGTTACTTTAGTCGAGAACTTGAAATTTAACTTACTTTTTGTCTCACAAATAATTGAAGAAGACCTTGAGGTGCGTTTTAAGAAAAATGAATGTAAAGTATTAGATGCTTCAGGTGATCTGGTTTTTAGAATCTCACGTTTTGGAAGAGTTTTTAAGGCTGATTTTGATGCATCACCTTCTTCTAAGCTTAGATGTCTTGTTGCTAATGTTTCTAAATATTTATTCTTTTGGCATCGTAGACTTGGTCATATTGGTATAGATCATCTCACTCGAGTTAGTGGCTTAGATCTTATTTGTGGCTTGCCTAAACTTAAGGGTGATAGCGAGTTAGTTTGCTCTTCTTATAGACATGGTAAAATGCATTCAGGTTCACATCCACCTATTAACATGGTTATGACAAATGCACCGGTCAACTTTTACACCTTAATACTGTTGGTCCTCCTAGAGTTCAATCTTTTGGAGGTAAATGGTATGTGCTTGTTATTGTTAATGACTACTCTAGATATTCTTAGGTTTACTTTATGGCATCTAAGGATGAAACTTTTGGTTATTTTAGAAGTTTAGTTCTTAGATTGTCTGTTGATCTTCCAGGATCTTTGAGAGCGATTAGAAGTGATAATGGAACATAATTTAAGAATTCTTCTTTTGATCACTTTTGTGCTGAGAAAGGTATTGAACATCAATTTTATCACCTAGAGTTCCTCAATAAAATGGTGTTGTTGAAAAAAGAATAGAACTCTGGTCGAGATGGCTAGGACCATGTTAGATGAATTTTCTACTCCTAGAAAAGTTTGGATTGAAGCTATATCTACTGCTTGTTATGTTTCAAACCGTGTTTTCTTGAGATCTAAATTGGGTAAAACTTTATATGAGCTGCGGTTTGGACATAGGCCTAGTGTTTCTCACTTTTGGGTTTTTGGCTGCAAGTGCTTTGTGCTAAAATCTGGAAATTTGAATAAATTTGAGTCCAAATCAATAAATGGTATTTTTCTTGGATATCCTGCTCATACTCATGGCTATCGAGTGCTTGTTTTGGAGACTAACAAAATTGTTGAAACTTGTGAGGTTACTTTTGATGAGACTAGTCCTGGGACTAGATCAAGTGATGTAGGTACAGATACACATATTCAGGGGGAGTTCGAGAGCATTTTTGTGGATGATGATGGGGTCGATGAGGATGAGATTTTAATTCTGATGATACAATCAGTTGTAGATCCCTTGACACCTTCGATCACTTCAGCTACAGTTGAACATCCTCAAGCTACTACATCATCTGTGCGTATTTAAGGAGAAGAAGAGATTGCTTCTCGAGTGACAGCTCCTTTGCACATTTAGCAGAGTCATCCACCTGATCAGATGATTGGGGATTTGCATGAGCAAGTCACATAGTCCAGGTTTATTGATTCTAATTCTTATGCTCATTCAGCTTCTGTTGCTTCTTTTGAACCCAAAGATGTTTCACATGCATTAACTGACGAATCTTGGATCAATGCCATGCATGAGGAACTTGAAAATTTTGAACGCAACAAAGTATGAAAGCTTGTCGCACCTCCTCCGGGTCATACACTTATTGGTACTAAATGGTTTTTTAAAAATAAATAAAGTGAGGATGGTATTGTTGTTAGAAACAAAGCTAGACTTGTAGCTCAAGATTTAACACAGGTAGAAGGGCTAGATTATGAGGAAACTTTTGCTCCAATTGCTAAACTAGAAGCCATTAGAATTTATTTAGCTTTTGCTGCATCTACAGGCTTTAGATTATATTAAATAGATCTCAAAAGTGCTTTTCTGAATGCCTACATAAATAAAGTGATTTATGTTAAGCAACCACCTATTTTGAAAATCATAAATATCCAGATTAAGTATACAAGTTGTCTAAAGCTTTGTATGGTTTAAAACAAGCCCCTAGAGCGTGGTATGATAGGCTTAAAACATTTTTGCTTGAAAAGGGTTTTGAAATGGGAAAAGTGGACAAGACATTGTTTGTGCTCAAGCATGGTAATGATCAACTATTTATTCAGATTTATGTAGATGATATCATCTTTGGTTGTTCTTCGCATGCTTTGATGTCCTAGTTTTCATAAACGATGAGCAGGGAATTTGAGATGAGTATGATGGGTAAGCTAACATACTTTTTAGGACTTCAAGTCAAACAAACCAAACAAGGTATTTTTGTTCATCAAAGTAAGTATACATGAGACCTGCTATGATGTTTTGAGATGAAAAACAACAAGGAGACCATGACACCTATTGGAGCAACAACGACACTTGATCCTGATGAAGATGGTGAGCTAGTTGATCAAAAAGAATATAGAAGTACGATTGGATCACTTTTGTATCTCACCGTTTGAAGGACAGACATACAATTTGTTGTATGCTTGTGTGTATGATTTCAAGCTTCCCACGTGCTTCACATCGACAACTTGCCAAACGGATTCTAAGATATCTTCATGGAACTAAAGATTTTGGCATTTGGCTTTCTGCTTCTTCATCTATTAGCTTAAGAGCTTTTTCTAATGCTGATTTGGAGGTTGTAGAATTGATAGAAAAAGTGCAACTGGTACATGTTATTTCTTAGGTAATTCTCTTGTTGTATGGTCATCTAGAAAACAGTCCGCTGTTGCACAATCTACTGCTGAATCTGAATATGTAACTGCTGCTAGTTGTTGTTCACAAACTCTTTAGATAGTTTCTACACTTAAAGATCATGAGGTTAATTTAGAGAGTGTTCCACTTTCCTGTGATAATACTAGTGCTATAAGTATTGCTGAAAATCCTGTGCAACATTCTCGGACTAACCACATTGATATCAAATTTCATTTTCTTAGAGACAATGTTGAAAAAGGAAATATTGAACTTCTTTGTGTGAATACTGAATACCAATTGGTAGATATTTTCACAAAACTTTTAGATTCTTCTCGGTTTACTTTTCTTCAGGGAGAACTTGGTGTTATTCATCTTATGGGATTATTTTGAGGGGGAGTTCTTATATCTTGGAACTTGTCGAAGTTTATAAAAATGAGAAAATAATGAAATATAATGAGCATCATATCTGATACATATGTGACTTTTGAAGCCAGTGCTTATGCTACATAGGAGTTTTTTGCACTTTCATATCTACATGTGTAACTATGTAGTTTTTGTCATGACTTTTTAAATCGAATGACAACTTGAATTAAATTTTATCATGGTTAAACTCTCTTGATAACTTTGACCTTTGATAAAAAAAAATGCTATATGTGAAAGAATCAAAGAAATGAAAAGGTGTTGAATAATAGTTGATAGACAAAAGATCAAGGAAGTATGCACTGTCGCAATTCTTCTTTTCGAGACTGCTTATCATTGCACTTTGATATAAACTTGGAAAAATCGTGTATGACCATAATCATAGTCTTAAGCTTCTGATTGTCTTTTCGACCTAGGTTTGGCATGGTTGGATAGAATAAGGCTGATGGTGCATATAATTCCTTGCAAAAGAATATGAGAAGTTCTTGACATCAAAATTGGCATCTTGTTATATGTCTTTTTAATCAAAACAATGACATACTTTTAATATTCATGTTTTTGATAGCATATAAATTGAGGATCTGAGTGATTGAGATTGGGAGACCATGCCTTGCAAATAAATCATTAATTATACTTGATAAGTTGTGCTCATACTATATTTTTACATGTGTAGACGGGTTGGTGCAAGTATTCTTGATAGTGTGGCTTGGTCGAGTATTTGTTATATATATGGATGAATTCTGATGCTCATTGAAATGATTGAAATGACAAGACTTGATTCTCACTTTTGAATTTTTGATGAAATCATTGCTAAAGGGGTAGAGAAAGTTGCTCATTTTTGGAGAGAGTTACGAGATTTTTCTTTCTTCAAAAAAAATTCAAAGGATTTTTTGTTGATATTTTGATTTCACTTTGCGTTTGATTTTAAAATCAAATTATGTCTGTTAGAAGGTTGCCAATGTTCACATGAGGGTTGCTAATGTTTTCATCAAGAGGGAGATTGTGAGATCATGTGATGAAAGATTGGTTTGATTGATGAAATTGGCAGAGCAAAGTGATTTAGCATAATGACATTTGGTTGATGTTCATGAGTTGCTAAAATATGCTTATGTTAGCGTGTTGGTTTTGCTCGGAGTTTGCGTGGTGTTGCGTGAACTAATCTTGAGTCAAATCGGGAACGATTTGTACTCGTACTCGATTGTTGTTTGATTAATGTTCAGGTGTTGCTCGAAGGTGAACGTGGTTGATGGCGGATCAACGAACTAAGTTCAAGGAGGAACTGAGGTTCAGCAACTAGGTTCTGGAGGAACTGCGGTCGTGGTGATCGAGGATGTCATGCGGGATGTTCGAGCTGAGAAAACAATGCATATGTAGACAAGGCTTCGAGATGGACGCAGGAGGCGATCTGATTGTGAGAGGACGTGAAGACTAATTCGTGTTCAAATCGGAGCAAGCACGAGGGAGTCGTGTGGTGGCTAGACATGAGACAATAGTTAGTGTAGGAGACAGACTCTGAGTTAGTTACGTATATGCCTGTATGCATGGGAGATGTGCATGCATGATTACGTAAGAGTTGTTGGCTAATTAGCTTAATTAGTAGAAATTATTTGAACTTTTGTGATTAGATGAGGATAGAGGCAAGATTGAATACGACAGGGGATTGTAGTTTGATTCGGTCACCTTTGTTCATATGGCTACCCTATAAATAGAGACGTCTGTTGTATTGGGTAGAAGAGCACAAAACATGGCAGCACAGAAACTTGAGAGAGAGCTGCTTTTGGATTTCATGGAAATCCTTGTTGGATGCTTTGGAGAGGCATCTTGTAAACTCATCTATGTAATGAAAATCAAGTTTCGTAAGTTGATGAGTTGTTGATTCAGAATTTTCTCTCTGTTCTATATTTTGCATACTCAGTTTTGGTTTTCAATTATTTTCATGTTTCTACGAAGTTTTATCTTGGTTTAATCCATCCAAAATCTTGCTAGAATATCTAGTTTTTAATCTGAGAAAATTTCGAGTGAATTTGGTTTGATCTCGAGTAACTTTTTGTTAACTCGACTAGGTTTTGATCTACTCGATTCTATTGACACCATCTGCTTTGACCAGGAATAACTTTTGATTCATATATCCGATTTACTCGATACTTGTTGGGTTAGTTTCATATTTGAATCTAGTTTCTTCTGACCAAAATAGAGAGCAATCCGACCAGTAGATCTTTCTTTATATCATTTTTACTAGAGCTTATACAATCCGTTTCGAGTGGAATACCGAGTATAAATCGAGTTTCAATTTGGGTGAGTTAATCTTTGAATTTGGTTTCCACAATCAGTCACCCCCCTCTGATTGGGTATTTTGCGCATATTCGATCCTACATATTCGAATGGGAGTAATATTGAATAGAGCACTCTTGAGCTTCATCGGAGAAGAGCTTGTTCAATCGAGTCGTAGTATCCTGAAGAGATAAAGCTAAAAAAAGATGATGTAAAAGAATACGACTACGACAATAGATGTAGCAAAGTGCCATGTACTCTTACTTTCGGCCGCATCCCTGGAGCTATCTTTATCTCCAACATACTCCTAGGCAAAGTGAGTTCGCGCTTTCAAATGACTCGACCTTCGACTAATAAAATCCTTGGGTACATGCCACCCAGTTAAGCTACTATGCCTAAGGTCACCAATCTTCGTGACATAATAGACAGTATGGTCAGACTCGCAGTGCTTTTTCGACCAAGATGGATTTTGGTGGGGCAGAAGGTTATCATATATTTGGGGAGAATGGATTGGGTCGGGGTTGGAGATGTAAAACCAAAGTTATTTTTCAATCCTTCTGCCAAGAAGAGGTTAACACAACTGGAATATAGGATTTCTTCATTCCAGGACGCAACAAAAAACCACAACCTCCAGCACATTTGTTCTCCTTATTCCTCTTCAGATGATAGAAATACTGGAACAGATTCAAGCTAGGCTCGATGCCAAGGAAGGCTTCACATAAGTGAACGAAAATGCTAAGCATTGTGATTGAGTTTGGATTCAAGTGGTGGGGCTCAATTTGGTACCAATCAAGTATGTTGAGGAGAAACTTAGAAGGGGGATGTTGAATCCACATCGGAAAAATGATTCAAAAGCCACAATATCATGATCAATTTGGTAGGAAGGGAATTCCTCACCTGCTACAGGCCTCCAGTTGACCAGATCTTTACAAGGCACTATTCCTTCTGCTTTGAGTTCCTTCAACCATGACTCTTGCATCATTGAGATCGCCCAAGATTCGATCAGGAGCTTCATCTTGTCCAGATACTCGGCGGCAATGTCATCGGACTTCACGCCAGAGTCTCTCTCTAGCGAGGAGGAAACAGAGGTCTTTGTAGGGGAACTAGAATCCATGAATCTAAGTTTTCCGGTGGAAGCGTGTGTTTGGGCTGAGAGAGATGGAAGTTTGTGTGAGAGGACTAGCAGCGAGGGCAAGAAAGGATTGCTATAGTTCAAGTTCATACAGTTAAATAGCTCAGGCTTAACGTTTCTTTGGTACCCACTCCTATCTCTATGGTGCTTCGATCGGCGTGAAAAGCAGGATGCATTCTGTAAGCATTAAATGCTCTTATACCCATCGTTTCAAATTTTGAAAGGTTTTTAACTCTACTCAAAGACGAATGTCGAGAAGTCAATATTACTGGCCCTTATTGAGTCTCGAGTGCAAGTAACAATAGGGCACTCAACCCAAAAGTGTTTCCACTCGATACTCGGAATAGAGCCTCTTCTTATTCGATTCTTTTGACTGTGAGTTTGATCTACCTTACTCAACCAGGCTTGGACTTAGCAGTACTCGAGTAGGTGCTTGTAGAAATCCTCCCTGTTGAGTACAGTTAGGGGCTATTGTTAAATATCTAAGTATGAGGTATACACGCATAAGGAATATACCATATATAGACGGGGTATGTCATGTGCGTACTTAACAACTCCAAATGTTATGGAACTAAATCCATAGTACCTAATACGCTTGGAATCCAGAAAGTGTATACTATGAAGGCCTTAATTGCTTAACCAACTCGAGAAGACTAATATCCAGGACAGATCTATCTATTGGATGATAAGGAATAGGACTCCCTATCAACTATGGCTAGATAAGAGTCGGTACATCACCCTTATATAAGGAGGGGACCCAGACCCCCCAGAGGAGGCTCTCTTTTCCCTCGACTATTGGAGGTAGGCATCAAAACCTTGGTGTAGGAGGAACTCGACGACTTTAGCTTTAGGTTAGATTAGATTCGATCTACTCCTTATGATAGGTTAGCCACATAGCCTATACTCGAGTGAATACATACACATAATGATCCACACAGGACGTTACTTCAACCGAAGGCCCGAATCTGTATACATCGCATGTGCCTCGCTTCATGCTCAACCTTTGATCCATGAAGGTAGCCCCATTATTTTTGAACATATTGTCAGGAACAAAACCTTGACAAAAGCAATATACATCATGATGAACACAAGTTAGTAATCCTTCCCCAAATCTAACAACTTATGCATACAAACAGACGAGCAGTAATCGATCGGTTAGTAACTTGTGGGTCTTTTCGTTGAGGGGTGTGGAGGGGGGTGGAGCTCTATGTCAGGGGTGACCTAGGGGTAGACAATGGGGAACTCATAGCGACAAAGGTTGTGGACATACCAGCAAGTGCCCTCCCAGCGGGTGCCCTCTGGGTTCGAGGCAGAGATGTGGAACCAATCGTTTGCAAGGGAACGTGTAGGCTACACTAGCCTAAAATAAAATTTTAATACCGTATTCACTCAGAAAATCATGCTAGTAGGAGATCATAGATCGTTACCACTAGACGTGTAGTGCAGAGGAAGAAGAGTTGGAGTAGATCGATCTAACATCATATGAGTCACGCTCCTCGACTGGCTCCTTGATCAGCTCCACGACTAGCTCCACACAGGTGGTCGTGCTCCATGACTAGTTCCTCGACCAGCTCTAAGCAGGTGCGTCGAGTTCTTGACCAGTTATGAGTGGTCACGTCGTGTTCCTCGACTAGTTTCGAGTGGTCACGTCGTGTTCCTCGACCAGTTTTGAGTGGCCACGTCGTATTCCTCGACCAGTTTCGAGTGGTCATGTCAAGCTTTGCGACCAGCACCGAGTGGCTATGACGACTAGCTGAACAAGTTCTCGACCAACAGAGCAGCAGCGTCACGATCTTTACACCGAGAGGATCAATGCCGCAATAGCAATAGTGTCTCTATGGTATCCACACGTACTGGGCAGGATCATCGTGCGATGGGGTGCTAGCATTGCATGCACGACTAGGATTTTTGGATATCATGTGGAGGGTCATGGCTAGGGTTTTGGAGTGACTCTCCCTTGCCTCATCCCACTCCTCACATTATATAGAACTCGCTAATGGGCTTCCATGTTGCAAACCCTTTAGGACTCTAACTTATCATGGATCACAATCCAATCAAACTCATATAAGAATCTAATCCATATATTTTGTTCCAACCTATTAAGTATGTGACCCATTAGGTTCATGTACAAATAGCTACGACTCGGAAACCCTTTCCGAACCGACATCAATAGAGGTCCCTAGCAGAACATATTAACTTCTGAATATACACAAAGATCATATCGGTTGAACCTTGATATACATATGCACCGATCCCTTTGCCTCACGGTATCAGTCAAGCTTAAGGCGAGATACGTACCACCTTTAGGATAGCTCGATCATTCACTCGATCAAGTAGTGAATTCATCGTGATTAACTCTTGAATCATATATTGGCATGCTAATGCAATTTCTCAATCTAACTACCTCGAGGGGTCCAGAGACATCTCTCCCGTTATGAAAGATGGGCAAATTCCATCTTGATTGCTCATACCGCATGAACTGTTTCATAACAAACCCAAAAACTATCTTTATGACTACCCAGTTACGGAATAGCATTTCGCAGTCCCATAATATGTCACTACACATTCTGGGAATCAATGACGATCTTAGGTCTAAGGATCCTGCAGGTACACCATTTGAGATAACAACTGATGTCATATTATAAAATAACAATCTCATCAGTATATCAAGGTGGGTATATCCAATATCATGTTCCATAACATAAATATTCGCATTATTGATTCGATATACCTATGATCCGTGAAATATGATTATCAATCAATACATGTGCTGACCTTACGAATCATCACAATTATATGTGACCAGAGATCAACTTAGAATATGATCATATTACAAACAAAGAGTTTCATGAACAAGTCACATACTTGCTAATCAATGTAAATAATAATGATTTTTGGAATAACACGTTATTCAGAAGTATACAAATATAGACATGATACAATCATCTCTATGATTGTCTCTAGAGCATATCACCATCATCGTTGTCTTTGGACTTGTTCACCAACGTGAGCGGTACTCCTCCTTGAGCCGCTGCCACTACGCCCCATCATCCCGAGCCCTCGTGTGGGTCGACATCAGCAGGATCTTTCCCACCACGCTACGGGTTGAGGGATGAGGAGGGAGGCAGGCGGTAGGCGAGGAGCCGTCCGATGCCTCGAGCGCCATGAAGAAGTGCGACGGCAGGCGATGGAGGCGGAGGCACGCGGGTGAAGGGGACTAGGTAGGCGGATGAGGTGGTGGTAGCAGGACTCGTGGATGGGATCCGACTGAAAGGGACCAGGTAGGCCGGTAGTGCTACACGGTCTAGGGTGCTCCCTTCCATCAAGGCTGGTGGTGGCGACGGTGGTGACATAGATGCGAGCGTGAGATCGAGAGCAGAGCCGCAGAGGTCTCTGGAAGACTCGACCGAGGGAACTCTGGAAGTAGACGAGCCGACAAGCTCCAAATCGAACATCTATCATCAGCTGGTGCTCGGATCCGACGGTGTGGACATATTTTGCTGATGTGGATGTCTTGGCTGAGCATAAACGTGACCATGTTTAGATTGATAAGATTTGGGTGATCAGTTTTAAGACTGGAAGCTACATTCTCGCAAACCGGTGTTGTCAGTGTTTGTTTATCGTTCATTATTCTTGTATATGCTTGCATGTATATGATTGCCTGGTGACTTCCTGCCTGGAAAGAAATTGATGGATGGAGTCCTTTTTCAATCGATCAGATTATTATTTGGGAAAGAAAATAATAATGCAAAGCAAAGCAAACTGGAAACATCGAAGTGCAGGTACTAGGAGGTAAGCTCACCTCGTAGATTGAAGATAAGCTCACTTAAACATAAACTTATATAAGATCATTCTATTATATACCACTAACTAAATAAAAATATATATTACCTTATATAATCAACCAAACACCGTATCTAAACAACCTATTTAGAATTAACCCATATAAAAACCAAACTCTACTTTGGCACTGCATTTTACTGATTGCGATCCATCCGTCATCCGGCGAGCGCCGTGGTCCGTGCTGAAGCCAGCGCAGCAGACCGTTGCCGGGTCGTGCCGTCCTGCTGCTGCTGAGTCCACGCCGTTCTCAACCTCTCCCCTTTCCTTTCCTGTCCTTCCCCCGCCACTACCACCACCATCATGCGGCGAAGACCCCGTGAAGCTTCCTCCAAGTGTCCCCCACCCCACCCGCCTTCTCCCTCGCTCCCACCGCCCCGCGTCGGAGGCGTCCGCTCCTCCAAGTCGAAACTCTAGGTAAGCTCTTGCCCCTACCCTTTCTCCGGCCTGGATCGACGCCTAAATTGGCCGCGGGCTTGGTTTTGGTGCGATAGTGGTGCGTGTAGCGCCTTTCCGAGGTAACTGGTGGGTTATGTTGTTGTTACTTGTTAGCTAGTGCTGGGGTTTCGCTGCGGGGCGGAGATGGTCGTACGGGTGTCTGTTCGCTGCTCCGATGCGCTGCTTTGTTTGCTCTGTCCGTCGGGAATTTTGATCTGTTGTCTAGTTGGAGCTCCCGCAGGTAGGCTCTAATGGTGTGGTTGTGGAGGTTGACGGTTTTGGTGATGTGCGGTTTTCAAGTGTGAGACCAATACAGGCCGTTGGGCCGGCAGACGGCTAATTGGCCGAGAGCCTTATTTTGGAATTACCCGTTGTGGGTCATACTACTGCTTTGAGGCTATCTGTGGAAGCAATTAGATCATCGACGGAAATAATCTAGTTCTATAATTGAATGATATGGACATGAGCGATAGTTTACCCCCTTAATCTTACCGGCACTATTAATGTTCCAATTTCCACCTAATCATCTGGTTGAAAATATCTGAGCACTCAACAGCACAGTAGAAGTTCCTTTTCAGGTTGACTTGTGATTGTTAGTAACACAAAGACCAACTTGGCTGTTGTGGCATAGCTCAAGTTTATCAATTTCATCTTAGTACTGGAATGTTTGTGAGGATAGTTCTTCTTGTTGTTGTTTTGTGCGTGCCAGTGTTGCTGCTCTTACTCAGCTGTTCTTGATAATCATCAGGGAATTTGATGTATACAGATACCACACCTGAAGAACTGATCTAGTTGTGCTAGCAGCTAACTTAGGGGAAATGATGTTGAGAAGAGAGGACAGATATGTGAGGTCAGTTTCTTCCATCCCCTGTTGTTTGGGCTAGTTTCTGGAGTACAGTAGTTTGTCAAAGTGTTTTGGATTATAGAAAGTGAGCAGCACAAAAACATGTGAAGAATGCGATAGTATCCTAAGTAAGGAAACATATCTAGTGAATATGAAATTTTGAGTTAGATCATGCAAATGCCCACCCAGGCCATCCGATGCGGACTCAATGGTCAAGATGCACTCGGGCAAGGAATCCCAATTACTTATGTAGAATCGTCCACTACTGTTTATATATTAACAATGATGTATTAAAAAATTACAGATGGAAGCGAAAAAAAATAGTAGTTATCATCTAGCCAATTACAAATTTAGGGAAAGCACTTGGTTTTTGCTCTATGAATAATCAACTAACCAAGGCAAATTCACTTCTGAATCCTTGCTGGCAACTTAGCTAGAAGGCGCGAAATATGTGAGATCCTTCGACTTGACCCATGCCTTTAACGGCCAAAATTGTATGCCATGTATATCCATGTCAGCAAGCTGCATAGTGCCAAAATTGTTTTCCATCCAGCCAAACCGTCAGAGAAGTTTCATGGTTTTGAAAGTAGAGGGACCACAAGAGCAACTTGAGCTTTTAAAGATCAAAGTTGATCACTCTTTCCGTTGAAAGCTGAACTTTTTCCCTCTGAATATAAATAGCTATTAACAGAATTGTGATGCCTCTTTTATGTACGAATAAGTTTTCACCGCTCGCTCCATTTCTCCACTTGAAACTCCAGTTGTATCCTATTATGGCTTGGTGGGTGCTAGTGCAGTGTTGGTTTGAAGTTAGAGTAAAAATAATAGTTTCCTTATTAGACAGTTTATTTTCATACAGATGTATAGAGATAAATTTCCTTAAGTTTATTGCTTGTTTCTGTGGGGTCAAGTTTTTCCTATGAAAAGGCCTGCATTGTATCACGGTAGTCAATTAAACTAGGATGAGTAAGTCTCTCTCACATCTAAAGCTGTCTCGTTCAACTCTAGTCTATCTCCCTCTTCTAGTACCCTAGTCCACACCTCATGCCATGCTGTCTGGCCCTGTTCTTTGTGGTGGCTATCTTGTTGTGAACTACAGGCCCCTATACTTTCGAATTGATCAACTGAACCCATTTTCATTTCGGCTTCATTTTGGTATCCTCCATCATGTCCTGTCAAGTTACTCAAGTACTCAATGAGGTGCCTTTTTCCATCAGCTCAAGGTAGATAATGTGGTATGCATGTATCCACAAGAGGCTCGATGTGGTTTTCCATGTAAGCATAGTGTGCCACAACACACTGGCATGGAACATTCGATCCATTATGGGATTTAATGGACATGGCCCAACTGAACTACTGAAGTAAGAGTAGAATTTCGGGCATATGGGAACCTGATTAATGAAAATTAAAAATGCAGGGATCCAATTAAGGTTTTGATTAAAGAATAATGACCAGTTAATTGGTGATTGGGGAAACTTCATATAAGACAATTGTTCTGAGTATTTTGTTTGGTTTATGATATGTGCAGATTTCAGGACTGGAGATCCGAGCAGTCTGTTAGTTCAGAGAACATAGTTGTGCCACATAGAAATGATGTTTCAGTTTTCAGTTCGCTTAAAGAAAGAACTGCCAGAGTTTTTGCATTCCTGGGAAATCTTTTGCACTCAGAAACCCCAAATAGATCAATGCTGGACGAAAGAAAGTCTGCAACAAGAACTCTTCATCCTCAAGGACCATTTCTGCAAAAATGGAACAAGATATTTGTGATATCATGTATATTTGCAGTTTCAGTGGACCCATTGTTCTTGTATATCCCAGTTATCAATGATGGAAAACCTTGCTGGTATTTGGATAGAAATTTGGAAATCACAGCAAGTGTTCTGCGCTTTTTCACCGATATTTTCTACATACTCCATATCATATTTCAGTTCCGGACAGGCTTTATCACATCTTCTCCTACAGCATTTGGGCGGGGTGTCTTGATCGAGAATAGATATGCAATAACAAAGCGGTATTTATCAACATATTTTTTTATTGATGTCTTCGCTGTTCTACCCCTCCCTCAGGTACTTTGTATGCCACGCGCTTGGTCTACAGAACTATCTGATAGCATCATAGAAAATGTTCTTTACAATATACATTGTTAAGCTCTTTTGAGGATATTTGATAACATCATAAGAAATGCTCTTTACAGTCACAATACTATATATTGATGACGGGAAGTTATGATGGTATGTTGGCATACATGAACCAACATATCGATGCACTTTTAGTAGTCTATTTGTAAGAAATGCGTAGAAGTAGAATCTGTTGGCCTGTTTAAAGTTATACTGTTACGTTGTAATCCACATATTGGAAATAATTGTTGAGATAAATGTAGATCATGAACAAGGTTATCTTTCTATTTGATGATTCTTCTGTAAGTTTGATGTCCTGATGGTGCATTTACTTAAGGTTTATGCGTCTTTTTATCTTGTTCTATAGTTAAGTTTGTAATCATGATAGTTTTGTTACCAGGTGGTTATTTTGGTTGTGCTACCTAAACTTCAAGTCATGGAGGTTATGAAAGCTAAAAATGTCTTGATGCTTATGATTATATGCCAATATGTGCCTCGGTTAATCCGGATAAGACCGCTATATCTCCAAATCACAAGATCTGCTGGGGTGATTACAGAGACAGCGGGGGCTGGCGCTGCTTTCAACCTTGTACTTTACATGCTTGCCAGCCATGTGAGTGCTGTATTCATAGCGCATGAATGGTGAAAACCAGAGCAATTTCGTGTATTACAAACAGATTAAAAAACTGTGAAATTTTGTCATGCATTCACTCGTGGTACTTTGTTGTTTCTACTTTTCCAAATTGACCTATAAACTTTTGAAGGTTCATGCACCCTATAATGTTCCTTGTAGACCCCTAATCTTGTAAAAGTTTAATAAAATCATCTATCCTGGTTGATGGAAGCTAGTGTTGGATTGTGTGTAATATAATTTGAATTGCACTGTTATATGAACTCAAACATCTCTATTGATGCCACAACTGAGCCATAAGCAACACTGTATCATTTAGCATTTAGACTGAGAAATTTTCATTATCATCTTCTGATTGGACATTTAGACTGAGAAATTTTCTAGGTCACAAACCTACCAAGACGATTATAAAGTCCATGAATCTTATTGAAAAGGTGAGATAAGTTTGAGACACAATATGCAATTTACTCCGGTTAAATATTGTAAATTACATACATACTTTGGTTAAATTTCACGAAAGGAATTTTGGCAAAACTGTCGAGGAAGATTTAAGATTCGAGTTCACATTGCGCTGAGCTACAGGTCGTTGCAAACATAACATCCTGGTTCCACCGTCCAGCCACACCTCCCACCCTTGTTGAATGGAAAGAGCCAAAGAGATATGTGAGGCTGGACGGTGGACCCTATAGCTCATTGCAATAATTTGGCTTAAAGTCTCTAGCTTTCTGAAATCAATTCTAAAATATGTAGTTCCGCCTAGCCCACCTAGGTGGAGATTAGGTGCTAGTGCTGCCCTTCCACATGCCTAGTGCTTTCATATTGCTATTCAGTGCTTCATAGCGGGCTACTTTTGAGAAGTGCAATGTAATATTTGAATCTAATCTTTCAATTGTTGCAGGTCCTTGGAGCTGTGTGGTACTTGCTTTCTATTCAACGTCAAGATTCCTGCTGGAGAGAGCAGTGTAGAAATAATAGGGGATGTAATCCTGCATATTTGTACTGTGGGGTTGATGATAAGGATGGTCAAAATGCTTTCTTAAGTACTTTCTGCCAATTATCTAATCCGCCAAACAATCTTCCAGATCCATTCTTTGGAATTTATGCGCCAGCAATAAAAAATATATCACAATCAAGAAGTTTCTTTGTGAAATTATTCTTCTGTGTTTGGTGGGGTCTGCAAAATCTTAGGTGTGTCCAAAAGACAACTTCAATATATTTACGTTTTTAACCAAGATATGGATAGCTGACACTTGTATTTATGTCTTGCTCTTGTCACCGCAGTTCTCTTGGCCAAAACCTGAAAACAAGCACTTATGCATGGGAGAATTTATTTGCAGTTTTTGTCTCAATATCAGGCTTAGTTCTTTTTGCACTGCTGATCGGTAATGTGCAGGTAAACACATTTAATACTGATAGCTAGGAACTTCCGTTTTCTTGATTTTAATTGAAGAAACTATACAAGTCTTGGAATGAAATAATAAAATGTTATAGATGTTTAGGAGAGGAAAATTGTGTGTTGGGCTCACCCCCACGCCCTTTATTTATGTTACTTGAGGTTACAACAGACTCGAATTAGGATGGGACTCCAGATAACAAACTCAAACTATTTTGGTCTTTTGTTTTGTTGTAAACTTTTCTTCTATTAATGGAATGACACGCAGCTCTCCTGCGCATTCGAGAAAAAAAAACTACTATTATGTTACTCTAATAGACAAAGGCATTTATAGAACTGTAACAGTAACTGTAAGAAAGGAAGGAGAGAGATATTTTGGGAATGCCAGCCGCAGGGCTCCATATATTTATATCCATAAAGGAGTGATTACAGGAGATCCTTTAGGAGTGATTTCAGGAGATTTACAATGATCCTTTAGGATCGCAATAACAGCTGTACAGATATGCTGTGATTAGGGAATAAAATAATATCTATAACAGTAACTCTACCCTCTGTTAGAGTATGTGATTTCTATGTCAAGACTATTAGAGAATAGGATCGGTTATGATTTTATTCGATGTGGTTCCTTCCATATCTTTAGTAGATTTACTTGTAATCCTAGTCACCTTGTACTTTATATAGTCCACCAAGGCTCAAGCAATGCCATCAAACAATTGTTCCTTCGAATTCTATGATCCTTCATAGTATCTAAGCAGGTTCGTATCTAGACCTGTTCATAGCCACCACCAAATTTACATTGCTCTGTGCCTTTGGGAGAGATAATTCAGTCTCCAACATCTAATCTCCTTGGACTGTGCTAAGTGATAACACATTGTTGATAGATGTTTCCTTTCTCTGGTCAGTAGTTTGGTTCTTATCTCTGATATGTCGATTGGATCTCTACTACCCTGTCCAAACTGTCATGTGAAATCGATTGGCTTGCCCTCCACCTTTGTTCTAGAGCTCTTGCATGTCTGCCTGTTGTCTCCGCACGTCTCTCGGTCACCAGTTCGAGTTCATCTGTTCTTCTAATTGTGCCGACTTGCGAGCCTCAAGCTTTTTTTTTACAGCCCTTACCTTTGCCTAAGCCTTTGCATCCTCCATTGCCACAAAGACCACCATTAGTGCCGTGCATGACCAACATCAGCATCTCAAGGACCATCATCGCTGCACTTACCATCAGTGTCATCACCATCGATGCAATCACCTACACCATCTCAGTGACCACCAAATCCACAGCTCCACCAATTACCAGGACGCCCCAGCCATTTTGGCCTCCACCACATCTACCCACAGAGCCCCAGCTTTGATCTCGGCCACCTATACCACTTGCTACTGGTCACCCCAGCCTTCACCATCTACCAATTCCAGCACCAATGCTTTCTGCATGCACCAGTATTGTCATCACAGCCAGACTCCACCGAGATCATGACTAGCTAGCTAACCACTCTGTCACTACTGAGTGTACCACCGTCACGGACTCTGCACCATACTCTTGTGTGCCACAAC
Source organism: Phragmites australis (assembly GCF_958298935.1). Taxonomy (NCBI): domain Eukaryota; kingdom Viridiplantae; phylum Streptophyta; class Magnoliopsida; order Poales; family Poaceae; genus Phragmites; species Phragmites australis. The sequence goes on along the minus strand of NC_084930.1, from coordinate 14,874,863 downwards.
CACCTCCGTTCCCCATGCCAACACCTATGCCAACATCAATGGCATTTATCACTATCATACCATCCACCATAAGTTGTCAACACCTAAGCCTTCACCATTAGATGATCTACCTCCTGCACCTGCCACCATGACCATCATTGAGACAACCAATCGACACATTATGCTCGCGACCCCATGCGTCTTCCATGACCAACAATCAAAGCAACCTTCAACATACCTTGATAATCACATTTACGAAGAAGATAATCACAGTCTTAGTTTAGGTTGTCAATCAACAGGAGTAACCAGTAGCAACCCACCACCCGATCGATCAAAGGCAGTAGCAACAACAAGCTCAAAATTGGCTCAGGACAGCACAGGGTCGTTTTTTTAACTCTACTGCCTTCTACTTTCCTCTCTCAGATTCAAAACAGCAAAGCTCCCTGTTTTCTCTTTCCTTTCTTGGATTGAACCAACTGTTAAGCTGAGCTCTCCTATCAGGTATAACTAACATGAGCAGCGGCTAAAATGAGCAGCACTTTTCTCCTCTTGATAGATCCACACCCAAGGCTACCTCCCTCCCTACCTCTCCTCTTTTCCTAATGGCGGCCCCGCATCACCCCACCTGTGCTGCAGCATTAGCAGCAGCAGTGGGAGTCGCCTACCTGGAGATGGAAAAGCAGCAATGATCCAGGTGGCCTCGTGTGTCTGCAGGTAGCAGCGGCATAGCTTGTGGCAGCCCGCATGACGCTGGTGACAACAATAACCATATGTAACACCAGTGGCAATGGCGGCAGGCGGCAGCCCAGCACTGAGCGGGCCCCCACGTGTGCGAGAGGTGGCCACCGACGACTAAAACTTCAAGAACAGCGTCCCACTTGGCGGCAATGAGATTGTTGCGGGTCTAGTTGTGGCGTGGAATGATGGTGCGGCAGTGGAATTGTTGGTATGCTGTTAATTAGACTTTGATACCATGTAGAATTTTGAGAGGGGAAAAATAGTGTGATGGCCTTTAGGACCCTTCGCGTCTTGTATTTATAGTACTCAGGATTACAATAGATTCGAAATAAGACTCTTGTCTAACTAGGACTAGGACTTCTATTAGATATGGAACTACCTCTAATTTCACTATAACAGACAAACTTCTATTGGACTCCAATACTAACTGTCCAACAATTGTTATTGTTTAAGTCATGATCAATAAAACATGTATCAAATCAGAAATCTAAATTTTGAACATTGTGTTATTTTTATTTTTTTTATTTTAAATTTACTATGTTATGACTATGATAGCTACATAATCAACTGGAGAGCACTTAAATGCTAGACTACATGTATCCCAGGGGAAAATAGAATATTTGTGATTAAATTACACAACTGAAAAACTGGATCAAATGATCTTTAGAAAACTGAACCGGTCGCCCTGTGCCACTAGTTGTGAGATGTGAGAGAAGGTCCAGTACATGGTTAAAGAGATGGAACCTTGTGGTGCCTCATATCAGCTGTCCAGGCTCACCATTGTGAGGCTAAATACCAGCATAATCTTGGTTGGAAATTGGTTCAGGAGTTGCTTTGGCTAACAGAATCTTGCTGAGGCTAACACCAGCAATAGTGTTCGTAGAAAAATGGTTCAGGTTTCCAAAATAGAAGCAAGAGGCTAATTTCCTTGATCTTGCAAGAAAGAATTTGAAATAAGGATCCCTACTGCAGAATCTTAAATTCACAATCAATAAGTTTTTGCTGACAGTTGACAATGCTCTAACTGTATTTTTCCGTCTTGTCGCAGACTTATTTGCAGTCAGCCTCTCTGAGAATAGAAGAAATGAGAGTGAAAAGTCGTGACACAGATCAGTGGATGTCATATCGACTGCTTCCTGAAAACCTCAAGGAAAGAATACGGCGTTATGAACAGTATAGATGGCAAGAAACAAGTGGGGTAGATGAAGAGCACCTCCTTATGAACCTCCCCAAAGATCTTAGGATGGATATAAAACGGCATCTTTGTTTATCACTTCTCATGAGGGTATGTTCTCACATGTTTTTGTTCCCAGAGTAACCTGCTGGCTATCGCTTATCAGTAATCATTTATCCTGGGGCTGAGCCAGTTTTAGAAAAATCAGTGATCTGCTTCAGATTTGTAAAATTATCTCTTCTTTTAGTGTTAGTGTTGTGTTTCCAGGGAAAGGACGAATTGGATACGGTGACATAATCCAACTTTTGTTCCTTCTCTACATGCAATTTGAATTTCAGTACCTTAGATTTACACAATCCTATAAAGTTTACTAGCACCACAGCACATCATGGTCCTAGCGTTTGGGTACTCATTTCCATAGGACCCCTGGAATTTAGTGCAGCAGAAGCATATATATTTTGATAAATGGGTTGATCTTCTATCCTATGGTCATCGTGAATGTTTTCTTGCTGCATTCATTGTTTCCAGGTTCCAATGTTTGAAAACATGGATGATCAACTCCTGAATGCCATGTGTGACCGCCTAAAGCCCGTTCTATACACAGAAGGCAGCTGTGTCGTTCGCGAAGGGGATCCAGTAAATGAAATGCTCTTCCTAATGAGAGGAAATCTGATGAGCATGACGACAAATGGTGGAAGAACTGGCTTTTTCAACTCCGATGTGCTGAAAGGTGGAGATTTCTGCGGTGAAGAGCTCCTCACCTGGGCTCTTGACCCCACATCAACATCCAGCCTCCCCAGCTCAACAAGGACAGTGAAGACTATGTCCGAAGTAGAAGCTTTTGCTCTGAGGGCTGAAGACTTGAAGTTTGTGGCCACTCAGTTCCGACGACTCCACAGCAAAAAGCTCCAGCACACTTTCAGGTTATACTCACCGCAGTGGAGAACCTGGGCCGCTTGTTTTATACAGGCAGCCTGGCACAGGTACTGCAGAAAGAAGATTGAAGATTCTTTACGTGAGAAGGAGAAGAGGCTGAAGGAGAAGAGGCTGCAATTCGCGATTGCGAACGACGGCCCTACCTCTCTCAGCTTTTTGGCAGCAATATACGCTTCTCGTTTTTCTGGAAACATGATCCGAATCTTGAGGAGAAATGCCACTCGCAAGGCTCGGCTGCAGGAAAGAGTGCCTGCAAGGTTGCTACAAAAGCCAGCTGAGCCCAACTTTTCCGCAGAGCAGCAGTAGTTCTGCACTTGTGCCTTCTCTTTGCAGGCACGTGACTTGTGCAGTTCTACTTGCTGATGCTGCTTGAAGTTTGCACGCCCAAAGGCAAAAAGAATACCACAATAGCGTAACTATTGAGTAATGTAGATGACTGCTTGTTTTGGAGTTTTCAAGTTACTCTGTATATGCCTTAGCTAAAAAGGTTAGCGTTGTATGTGCTTGGTTGACATAGATGTGACTAGTAATGTATACGCACAAAATGTATAGCGAGCGCTCCTTTTTCTTGTTCCCACATTGTGAATGTAGCTGACAAGTGATATGTAAAATATATGGGGCATCATCGACCGCCGTATATATTGACATAATATGGAATGGATTGCTGCAAGTTTGGTGGTACAATACGTTTCTGGCAGGGGACAGTCTATACCAAGCTTTTTAGGCCTTCCTGACACCTTGATTTTTCTGGCAGCCATGGTAGTCTGTGATCCATTCGGCATGTCGAGAAGATGACATGTAGGGATGTCAATGGGGAATTTCCCGTCGGGGAATGGCTCTTCATCTCTGTCCCCACACGAAGAAAAATTCTCTGTCCTTGCTTGCAGGGACTATTTTCTCCCTATCTCCGTCCCCGCGCGGAGAATGGAGACCCAACGGGAACCTGTTTCCGCCTACCTGGGCCGAGGCAGCCCATTGAGTTGAGGCCACCCACTGGGTCGATCCGCACCGTGCTATTGCGCCAGGCCGTGCTTGGCTGAGCTGCACGCTAGCGCCCGCCTGGGCCGGTCGCGCACGCCTGGGCCACCACCGCTGGGTCGAAACGGGTCTCCGTGGGGAAACGAGAATGGGGATATGATTTGTACCATTTATATCCCCGCGGGTGACGAAATTTCCTCATCCTCATTCCCTAATATAGGAATTCCCCTCGAGACATCGAGGATCGGATCCCATTAACATCCCTAATGACGTGGCATACCTGTCCGGACTAGAACTAGGATCCTTCTGCTGTTGCAACAGGGTGAAATGATAAACTATTTTGCTTGCAATTGCATGGCTGCTGTCCGGTGCGCGGTGCTGGTTTCCTTTTGTTAAGTTGGGTTACATGCTCTTTCCAGGAATAATGCTACGAATTGTTGCTAGTACTTGGTACCCTAAGCGGTTATTCACTCGTATTCAATATGACTCGTATTGCTGTAAGTGGCTCAAAATATAGTTTTGTACGTCGACCAGTTATGCTTCTCGTACTGTGCAAGTGATTGCTCCACTGTGATACCATTTGGAGCCAAAACTCATGCGATCTTTGTCCACGGCTCGCACATCGGTCGGGCTCAGGCAACAGCGCAGTTGAGCCTTTCCTGTCACGGTCCAGGGTTGAGTGTGACCAGTTCCGTTTTCTCTTGGTTTCGGAAGACAAACGTGCCAGGGTGTGGTAGATTGGTTAATTGGACACGCGAGGCTATCACTGTTCACCAAATATGAGAGCTGGTAGGTGCGCCCCAACCCTTCAAATTATTAGGACGGCATAGGTTATGACCATGGACCAAATTATGAGAAGAAATATATTTGAAAATTTCTCTCGTGATTTGAAAGAAAAACAAAGGAAAAAGTTCATTAACCTTGGGGAATTCCAGGTTCAAGTTCAATTTACACAAGAAAAGAAGAAAAAAAATATGGCCAGTTTACTGGGGGGAAAAGGAAAATCAAAGGGTATTTAGATAAGGTTCAGCTTAGAACCACAGATTGAGAGTTTAGTTTGTAGCGCAATTGGAGAGAAAACACGTTCACAGAAGTGAGACAAGCGATCAAAAAATAATTGTGGATACTTGGATCTTGATAAGGTTCAGCTCAGAACCATAATTTGGATGGTAGTCTCCCTCATATGCTGCCCATTTTGATCGGGGAGTATCTACATACACTAAGACTATTTAGCAATGAAGTTCTCTAAAAGGAATAATGTTTACACGAGCTTTTATCATAATTTTTTTCCTTTGTTCTGAATTTCTGACGAGTGAGGCCCAAGAAAAGTTATACTGGAACTCGTATAACTATGGACAATATAATTGGAGTTGTGCATCATAGATAGAAGTATCGTTTCGGGACCAATGCGTAATTAATCTTGGAATTATATGCGTGCATGCAACTGACGATAGGGCGGAGACACTTTGCTGCATATATATACGCAAGTCACTGATCATCATGAATGTCAATTCCGGTGTCCTTCTGCAATCATGCCATTTTCCATGTCTTTTGAAACATGTGGACGTTTCACTGGTGTCGTTTGTTCTTAAAAAAGATTGTTTTTAACACTGTCCACATAGACTCTGCTTTTTCTCAAATTTTCAATGTTGTTTCTTCTCTGGTGTCCAAATGTCGTTTCAAATTTTAGGTACGGGTTCGTTCTTGGGCTCTCCTTCTCTGGTGTTCCTCTTTTAGGGGTGGTTGTGTTTTGGTGTACCCTATTCAAAGGTTCATTACTACATAAATGATTTAGTAGATGCTCATATACAGACGATTCTGTAGAGCCGTCTGTGCAAAGATTATCACAGACGGCTCTAAACAAGATCCGTCTATGATAATGAGTAGACCCCTCCGGAAGGGGTGGGAGGCTTTTAGTACAGACGGTTTCTGAATTGGAGCCGTCTGTAATATTAATAACAGATGGCTCGTATTTGTAGTTGTATGTACTATAAAGAATATCACAGACGGCTCCAAACATGAGCCATCTGAGAAAATAGCTGGGAGGAGATGGGACACTTTAGTACAGACGGCTCTGAAGATGAAGCCGTCTGTATTATTAGCAGTACATCATCCCCTACCTCTAAATCGAAGCAGAACAGTGGCGCCGGATAGTGAATTATTTGTGCGCAGCTTTTGGAGGGAGAGGACAATTTTGATAATAAAAAAAATTGTTAGATTTCAGTAAAAACTTGAAGATTCATTGGCATTTGTTACTCCAAGGTAAGCATTATGCTCTATTTTATTTTAGATGGTCTAGAGTTTAGTTTAGAGAGCTAGTTAGATATAGATCTAGATCTAGATTTTTTCTATATTATCATAGTTTTGTTCTATCATTAGATGATATAGATTTGTGTTCTAATTTAGTCTTGAGAGATCAACTATATGTATATCTAGCTAGACTTAGATTTTTTTTTATGATGATCTAGAATATAGTAGTTGTTCTAGGTATATATATGAAGTTCAAAGTATAGATGAAGGTTTAATTATGTGATAGTATAAATGGCTAGCTTTAATCTAGTGTTAATGTAGATAAATTTTGGATTTTTGGTATATAAACATAAAATTATCAATAACTGTAGTATTTAATAACAAATTTTGAATTCATGTTTGCCCTTATTTTAGGCATTCATTTATATAATTAATATAACGGTAATTATTAATTATTTTTGAATTAATTGTCATTTGTATGGTTCATTCATGCATGCATGCATGGTAGCTTCATTTTTTTGATCAAAATATTGGTTGCTCTATTTTATTAGGTTGATTTGACATTAATTTACTTCGTACATTGTAGATGGATCGTGGTTGGATGTACGGTTCTCGTACGAACCAATGGTACCTTGATGGTGTGATGGCTTTTCTAGAAGCTGTCGAGGAGGATCGATTGGAGAAGTGTGTTAAAATTTATATATTGTCCTTGTTGTGATTGTAAAAATGAAAGATCCTTTTTTAGACAGAACGCAGCCCTACAGATCCAAACGCACTTGATTATCAAGGGCTTCAAACTGGACTACACGTGTTGGACCAAACATGGTGAAGAGCAGAATGTGTTATATGAAGATATTGGTATCGTCGAAGAACCCGAAGTCGACGTAAGAAGAGAAGATGAGGAGGAATTTGGTGCAAATGATGATGACTGTGGTGATGCAGGCGACGATGATAGGTTGGATTAGATGCTAGCCGATGCAGATGTGAACTTGAGGACTTAGAGAGACTTTAACAGATTCATGTGCTTGATCGAGGACTGGGAGAAGCCGTTGTCCCCTGGATGCAAACCGGAATACACAAAGTTGTCATCCGTGCTTGAACTGCTTAAATTGAAAGCAAGCGATGGTTGGTCAGAAAAGAGTTTCACGACGCTATTAGAACTCTTATCGGACATGTTTCCAAATGGAAACGAGCTGCCCAAAAACGCATACGAAGCAAAGCAGGTTCTTTGTCCATTGGGGATAGATGTAGAAAGGATACATGCATGTCCGAACGACTGTATCCTGTACCATAAAGATCTATCAGACTTGCAATCATGTCCAGTGTTTAAAGCATCCCGATACAAGTGTAAGAGTCAATTAGATGACGACGAGGTACAAAAAGGAATTCCTGCTAAGGTGGTGTGGTATTTGCCTATAATTCCGCGTCTTAAGCATCTGTTTGCGAATCGAAAAGAGGCTGAATTGTTGTGCTGGCACTCGGAGGGCCGCAAGCAAGATGGAAAGCTAAGGCACCCTGCCAATTCTCCCCAGTGGAGAAACATCGACACGATCTTCGATGACTTTGGTGCAGAACCGAGGAATATAAGGTTTGCTTTGAGCACGAACGGGATGAATCCTTTTGGGAACATGAGCAACAGGCACAACACTTGGTCAGTTGTTCTCAGTATTTACAACCTACCTCCTTAGCTGTGTATGAAGCGGAAGTACTTGATGATGACGCTGCTTATCCAAGGCCCGAAACAACTTGGGAACGATATTGATGTATACCTAAGATCATTGGTGGAAGATCTAAAAATATTGTGGAACGAAGGGGCGCAAGTATGGGATGCGTACAAAAGGGAGAATTTCACGCTACACTCCATGTTGTTCTGCACGATCAATGATTTGCCTAGACTACGTAACCTTTCGGGCCAGAGTAAACAAGCAGACACGGCATGCCCTCATTGCTTAGATGGTACCGCGAGTATGTGGCTGCCCAACTCGTTCAAAATGGTGTTCATGCGCCACCGTAGGTTCCTTAATAGGTATCATCCGTACTTCAGCATGAAGGAACAATTCGATGGAATGAAGGAGAGAGATTTATGTCCAAAGCACCACAGTGGTCAAGAGGTGCACAATATAGTTAAAGATATCGATGTTGTATTTGGAAAGGGGGGTAAAGAATCTAAGGATACCGGTGGCATGTGGAATAAGAGATCGATATTGTGGGAGCTACCATATTGGAAGCACCTTTAAGTTCGCCACTGCATCGACGTCATGCATGTAGAGAAGAACGTGTGTGAAAGCTTGGTTGGTCTTTTACTTAATATTTCAGGCAAGATGAAGGACAGCCACAACGCAAGGCTTGACTTGGTTGATTTGAATATCAGGCCTGAGTTGGCACCTGATGCCTCCGAAAAAGGTAGAACGAGGCTTTCTCCAGCCTGCTATAATTTGAAAAAGGCTGAGAGAACCGAACTGTGCCGGTGCTTGCATGGTGTGAAAGTTCCGTCCAGTTACTCTGCCAACATCTTGAAACTTGTTTTGATGCAAGATTTGAAATTGGTTGGCATGAAGTCCCATGATTGTCACGTGTTGATGACACAGATGCTTCCTGTTGCAATCCAAAATATCCAGCCGACCTATCTCCGAGACACAATCACCAAGTTGTGTTACTTCTTCAACACAATTTCTTAGAAGGTCATCGATCCCGAAGTACTTGATGTTTTACAAGCTGATGTGGTGAAGACACTGTGTCATCTTGAGATGTACTTTCCTCTGTCATTTTTCGATATCATGGTACATGTTATCATTCACCTCGTGAGAGAAATAAAGATATGCGGTCCAGTATTCCTACGTCAGATGTACCCATTTGAGAGGTACATGGGAATTCTCAAGAAGTATGTACGGAATCGATATCATCCGGAGGGCAGCATCGTCCAATGTTACACAACCAAAGAGGTAGTCGAGTTCTGTATCGATTACATGGAGCAGCTCAAACCAATTGGTGTGCTCATGTCTCGCCATGAGGGGAGACTGGATGGCAAGGAGACCATAGGTAGGAAATCAATCATTGCTGACTTTGTTGCGTTATCTAAAGCCCATTTCACGGTCTTGCAACACATGAATGAAGTAGCCCCACATATCGAAGTGCATAAGGACGTGCTATGTAGAGAGAATCTAGGCTGTACGGAGGCTTGGATCATAAAATAGCACAACCGCAGCTTCACAACTGGTTGGCAGTGCGATTCAGTAATAATAGTTTAATAGGGGATAATATTGGCTGGTTGGCAAGATGGCCAAGTCACACAGTCATGATATTTTAAGTATATGACATAAATGGGTACACTTTTTATACCAAAAGCACGCGATAGTAAGAGCACGGTGCAGAACAACAGTGTGCGCATAGATGCCTTACAGGACAAATGTTGTGAGGTCTGTGCGTACTATGGGTACATAGAAGAGATTTGGGAACTCGAATATGTACGTTTTAAGATCCCCCTCTTTTGGTGTCGTTGGGTCACAATATCAAGTGTTAAGGTAGACAAGTACGGAATGACTACTATCGACCTCAAATGTGTCGCATACAAAGACGAACCATTTGTACTTGCCAAGCAAGTTGTCCAGGTATTTTATGTGCAAGACCCGGCAAATTCAAAGCTTAACGTAGTCCTTCAGGGAAAAAGAAGGATTGCCGGAGTTGAGAATGTTGTGGACAAAGAAGAGTATAATCAATTTGAGGAGTACCCTCCTGGAGATGGCATCGCCATTAACGAAGAACAACTTCCGACCGGGGCCGCTTGCTATCTGCGCGTCGATCATCAAGAAGGGCTTATTGTTATTGTTGTATGATGTTACTCAATTATTATGTACCTATATATTGCAATGTAATATGTAACAATGAATTAGTTATGATTTTACTTAAAATTTTCATCTCATTAATTTGGAGTTCGTATGAATTAGTTATGATGAGTACCCACACAATGTGATAGTACAGATTTAATCATAAATTTACTTATAAATTTCTTCTCATTTGGAGTCTATATGGATTATTTATGATTTTTGTAAGCTTCAATGTTTTGCTGGAAAATCAACAGTACATACGGCTCGTAGTTATGACCCGTCTGTACTATTTGTACAGATGACTTTTAATAAAAAGCCATCTGTGCTAATGGTAGTAGTACAGACAGCTCGAAGTAATAAGCCATCTGTACTATTTTTACAGACGGATTTATTAAAAAGCATGATAAGGCTTATCCCATATATTCCTCTCTTTTTTACTTTTTGGATGATTGAGCGAAAACAGCTCAAACTTACACTTATACTTTTACTGTTACTTTTTAATCTCTTTGTCCTAAACAGTATGGTTGTCTGTGTATGTATGCTCGATGATGATAATGTTTACTTAAATTGGGCATTTAGGCTAAGTACAATAGATTGAGCTTGTAAACTTCTTTGTTACTATTTTGCTCAAGCTGTTCTATCTATTGCTCTACAGCTCGGTTTTTGCAGTTTCTGTTACATTCTGCTTTTCTGAACCTGCTTAGTAGCTCTGTCCAGTAAGTTTGTTTAGTTTTAGAGAATGGATGGCAGGTTCTTTTTCTAGGTGTGATCTTAGTTAAATGACTAGTTGTGATGTGTATTATGATCAGCTAGGGAGCAGAATTTTATAGTTCTGGGGCCAGCTGTTTAGAACTATCTGAGATCACATTTTAATCCTTCAGCTTGCTATTCAAGTTCATTTTAATCTTTGATTATGCTTTGATGGCTCTTTCTTTCAAGTTCATGTATATCAATTTTCATCGGTTCTGTTCTTGTTATGCTTTTTATGGAATATGGTTATTCATGCTCTCATTATTGCACATATTGCAACTTCCCTGCTGTTCTCAGGACACTTCCCCATTCTGTTCTTCTTTGAAACTAACTTGAGCTAAGTGATAGTTAGCAAAATCCTTCTGTTGAATCTTTCGCCATTCTTGAAGATGGCGTCTGGAGATGAACGCGAACTGCCTTCGGCCTCTTCTCCTCAACAACAAGAGGAGGTCACTACTCAACAAGATGCCGATGCTATTTCTCAGGAATAAACAGAAGAAACTTAGACGCAGAAGCGAAAGCGAGGTGGCCAGGGCAAAAACCAAATACCCATGGGTCACTACACTGTAACTCACGTAATGAGGCAAGCGTGCCAACACAGCCTCAGCAAGCTCAGGTGGCATTCCGTAGAGCATGCGCCTCACTCGGACGGACAAGGGTCAAGATAACCTACCCAAACTGGAAGGCCGTGCAGCAAAGCGAGAAAAGCTTCTTGTGGGAAACAATTAAAGCCCAATTTGACTTCCCTGAAGGATGCTCCTTGGAGGACGTGGAAAGATAGGTAATAGCCAAGATGGGCAAGGCGTGAAAGACCTTCAAGAGCGAGCTGTATAATACATATGTGAAGCAGGATCTCGTCCCCCATAATTTGCTTATGGGTACTTGGCGGATCAATGGGCAGAGTTTGTGGAGAGGTGCCAGTATGAGGAATTTCAACAGCAGAGTCAGGCTAACAAGACGCACCAGTCACGCAACACGCACCCCCACAGGCTCAACACTAGTGGGTACACGCGCAAGGAGTTGGACTGGGACAAGGAGGATGAGTAGGCAGCTCGGGAGAACCGCTCCACACCATTTTCACAAATCCCGGAGAGGTGGGCCCAGAACTGGTTCTGAGGAAGGGTCGTACACTCTACCGATGGTTCCATCACCATCAAGAAGCCAGAAACTGAGCAAGTGGCTCAAAGGATCCTGTAACTTTTGGAAGAATCCACTCAAGGATCATTCCAGCCATCTCGGGAAAAAGACATACTAACCTTGGCTCTAGGGAACAAAGAGCAACCAGGTCGCACGCGTGGCATAGGTGTTTCCATTCCATGCAAGTTGGGATTCCCTGACGACGCTGATTCATATAGGAGCCAAAGGAGAAACAATGCTGAGCGTGATGTAGCCGAACGTGAATGGATGAGAATGGAGATTGTCGCTAAGGTTGAAGCAAGGATTAAAAAATAGATGGATATGCTTGCAGAAAGGATGGAACAACAGGTCGAGGAGCGAGTACCAGCAATGAGACAGCCGGATGCAGCCACGACACTTGAATCTCCACCGGCTCGGCACTGGAGCAACTGCACATCTGCACCAGGGAACGATCCAGATAACATGCTCGATCAATAGGACTTCCCTATCGGTGAATTTGAAGGTAACACCCCCGACGATGACATTACAAAAGAGGTCCCTGGCGAGATATACCCCGTCGATGACATAGAGGCGGCCACCAAGTAAAAGCTCGTACCGCCCACCACTGTTGGCGCCAATAACATCATTGAGGTTGGCACGGGCTTGGCGTTCCCATGTGGCGGGGATCAAACGATCCACGGACTACCGCTAGAACCTGGTTACGCTAGGGTGTCAGTAGACTTGATACACAAGAATTGCACGTCCCTCCCAGTTCCTAATCCCCCAAAGGACGACGTCAGGACACTTGGGGAGGCCGTCCACTCCTTCACCCAGTGGCCAAAGAAGTTCATAACATTGGTTGCACCTCCACCGCCTTCGCGACCTCTGTCTCCAGTACGCGATGGCAGCGACTTCTTTTTTTGTCGTGCTCCATCAAAGGGCAAATCTTCTTCTGCACCACATGAGCAACAACAAGTGTGCAGCAAAACTAACCAACAGTCCACCAAAACGGTACCTCCCAGAAAGCGCAGAGCCAACAAACAGAAGGACAAGAGCAAGGAGGTAGAAGAGGAACATCTGTCAAACACCTACGTGCCAGGCGAGCCATTAGTGAGCAAGAAATCTTTAGAGCAATTGGGCTGGGCAAGTACGATTCTACACGATATATACCTTAAGAGGTTCCATCAGGAGAAACATCTTTCTCCTTGTTTCAGCGCCAAGTACCAACGGCAACATTTCTTGCAACCAGTTGGACACTTCATCGTGACCTTCGATGATTTATTCCTCCTCTACCATCGACAAGCTGGACGTCGGTCTATTGGGATGTTGAACACTGTAAGTGTTACTAATCGCAATCTATGCTTAATGAACCACCTAACTCATTGATACGTTCATTCATCTACATTACTCTTATGTGTAGACTTATGATTCAAGAAGCCAGGAGAGAGAATCTGAGAATTGGATTCCTCGACGCATAGGTCGTCTGTGGGTCAACAATCACTTGATCTTTGGGGGAGGTCGAGAAATACGTTGCGGAGTCCATGGTCGCCCTCTATGGATCGAAGGACCTAATTCTTCTATCGTACAACAACCGAGACCATTGGATGCTAGTTTGTATCTTTACACATAATCAACACTGCATATACCTCGACTCGATGTACTACGATGAAGAGAGGTATTCATATCTGACAGACTTGTTGACAAGGGCGTTCACGAATTATGTTTCAATGGATCGGATTGTACGGAAAGATAAACCCTCGGTGAGCCACCAACATAAGTTTCCGGTAATAATTCCGTCGTCGCATATCAAGTTAAAGTTACCGTTATAATATGCATTTCATACAACTAAATGTGCCATGCACAAATTTCTGCAGTGTCACAGGCAGCCACAGGGCACCAACCTCTGTGGATTCTATGTTGCCCAGTATATGATGCAAATCGTTTGCTCTAGTCCACCAGTATATCCGCCGGTAAGTGTAATTATAGTATATTAAAATGCATTTTTCATCGTTGTGTCTAACTATTTTAAGTTTCTTCTACAGACATAAATTTTCTACAAATAATCTTTCGAAGGATGCTCTCATGTATATTAAAAAAGGCTCGTCAGTTTCATACTTGGGGAGATCATAAAGGAGACCGGCGAATTTCATGATCCCAAAAACTTTATTAGCCAAGGTTTGTAATCTCAACAGATTTCGGTCAGTTCAATATATTGAAAATGAAGCAAATGTACTCATTACATTCTTTTAATTCACTGTGCTATAGCTAATTTGTTGGTTTATATATTGTCAGGCACGGGGTTCATGGAAGAATGAAGAGTGAAGAATGCTACGCAAATGTCGTGAGGCTATGTAATATTGACTTTGTGACTTTGTAATGTAGTGAGGTTTTGTAAATGTGTGACTTTGTGATATATATGGATTACATTTAGTAATATATTGATTATGTATTGTATTTTGTAATGTTGTTGAGCCTTTGTAATATTGTTGTGTTTTTGTTGTTGATATGTCAGTTACATTCAGTAATATATGGATTTTGTATTGTATATATGAAAGTACAGACGGTTTTAGAATACAACCATCTGTACAAATGTTTTTTACAACAGCCTCTATTATATAGTACAGACGGCTCAAAATTTTAATCATCTGTACTATTGCTATATCACAGACGGCTCGAAAGACGACTCGTGAATATGACCCGTATGTGATATTCCATATTACAGACGGCTAGTTATTGGAGCCGTCTGTACAAATATGGTTCAAAACCCGTCTATACAAATTTGATTTGTACAGACTCTTTTCCACAGACAGTTTGAAAAACCTTCCCGCACGGGGTTTTCGAACTGTCTGTAAAAATGATTTATGTAGTAGTGGTTGGTGATATTCTCTTTTTTCTTAAAAATAAATGACAGGGCTTGCACAATTAGTTAAAAATACATTTTTTTGCAAGCTTCTATTTTTTAAAGTATAGGAAGAACACAACAACTAGTGCGCACCTCACTCACACCACCCCGTACAAGCACACTTGGATGTTAGCTACATGTCAGGAATGTAGATGCCTCACAAATGTTGGGCCAAGTGTTCAGTGACTGATATTCGTGCATTTGATTAGGGGAAATGGGTTGTAAAGAACATGTTCCGCACTGCCAAACACTTCAAAGAGGAAGCTATTGGAGTGCCATGCATTGCGTAGTGCCCTAGGTTTTCTTTTGGGGTAGCATGGCAGCTCGTTGTTTACCGAAAGATTTTTCTATTCCGGCGACGGTTGATGCGCCCCATGTTTATGGCTTTTCAATCTGTTCTATCTTAAATAGTTTTTTTAGAATATGGAAACGTGTTCCACCCTATATCTTAAATAGTTAGGCGTTACATAGCATGTTCGATTCGTACTTGTACACATGGGCTGGGGCAGGGGATGACCTCCAACAAACTTATTTTTCTAGGGGTTCAGGTATTCATCCTTCTAATCCTTAGTGTTTACTAGTTCTTGGCCCCCTCATTACATTTGTTGTACATACTCAATCACTCATGACCAACAAGGCAAAAAAAAAAACTAAATACGTGAGGCCCAAACCGCCCAAAGCCCATCAAAGCATCAATAGAATATGTTGAAACCATGAAGAGGGGATGGTGATTCAGTAATAACATGGACACAGAGAGTTGCTCCCGGTTCTCTTGTAGACCTGTACTCATCTCGTTTGTTCCTCTTTGAGGAGCCTGCCTGGCCACCATGTGCAACGGCACCACTCTCTGGCTAATTAGGATCACCCATCAGATCTTGTCGTCTGCTGCTCCACTGGGCTTCGAGCACTGTTGTGGCTTCTCGCTAATGTACATGAGGTACTAAGGTAATGAGTCTCTCAGTGTCATGATTGATGATAGCATGATAGGGACATGGAAAATTAGAGTGATGGTGATGTTTTGAATAGGTGTGGATCTTAGATTTCAATTCTCCCTTTCTTTCAGCTTAGCATACGAATAGATTGTTTCTTTCTCAACACACTCAATTCAAACTCCCAACCTTGTGTTGAAAATTCTAATCCAACCAATGGGCAAGCCAGTGGTCTATGAGGCCAACAGCGACTTCCAACAGTTACAACTCGACCAATGATATGAGGTCTATGTTAAACTTTAAACGGGCCAACGAGATGAGGCCAAATATTGATTGTCAACTACGAGCGCATCAATAGTAAGTCTTACTTGAAGAAGGTAGTGGTGGAAGTGTTTCTTGTAGAGCCTGGAATTTCATAAGCTTGACTTGCAGAAGCTCAAGGAGATGGTATGTGCTTGATTGCAGCTGCACCTCTTAGATGGAAGTTTGAGTTGGGAAAACCTTTGGTCGAACTAGCTCATATCAACTGCCTAACAACTCAATTGCAGAGATTTCATGAGTGGTACATGTAGAAATTGAACCAGGGTAGAACAATGTTTGCCGCCATATTCAATCATGAAGATTTTCACAACGGGGACTTCTTATTGTGGCTGAAATTCAAGGAAATGTATCAATTGTACCATCAAGACGCTCTTGACATGTCTAACTTGCTGGACTATGTAAGTGTCTTATGTATAATTAATGGTATACATTCTTGTACTATTAAATTACATGTCTAACTTCTTTCTTATACAGAATGAAGTTCCAGAAATGCAAGAAAGAGGGCACTGACAAAGTAGGATTCCTCGACCCAGCACTAGAAAACAAGGACCTTGTCAAAGATTTTCCAAAAGAAACCAATGACTATTTATTCAAGGCTATGCTCGAGCATCAATATAAGATGTTCATACTTTTAGCCAACAACTTTAAGTATATGTATTTCCTTACCTGCTCGTTCTACTCTTTATGTGCAACATGATATTAAAACTAATTAGCTATTGTGGCATATGTGCATATTTCATTAGATCATCCTTGTCATCTAGCAAGACATTGTCTTGGACTCAAAAAGGAGAGCACAAAAACAATATCCAACTCATCATAGACATGCTAAATAGGTTAACTCAATCATTCGCTATTGCTGTAGTAATTTCCCATTCGATTGAATCTAAGTCTAATAACTAATCATAATCACGTCCTTGGCATACCGATGATACTGTAAGGAGAGTGTTCGATACCTGCCATGCACGAAGGATTTCTTTGTCCGAACCAACTTTCCAATACATACGGAATATTCATGTCATACAAATCCTACTAAATGACTTGTTCCATGACACTTATGTTTTAATTATTTTTTTAGTGTTTGAGGCATGTTACAAGCAACAATTTATGTGGTTTCTATGTATGTGAGTACATACACAGTTTCACCGGGGACAATTGAAGCAATGATGATGCTGAGGTATGTAAATACATATTTATGCCTACTTTTTATTTTTTATATGTATTCGAGGATTAATTTCTACAATTTTTCTAACAACAACACCCTAAGCTGAACACAAGTCGGCTATTGATCAATCAAAACATAACAATTTAATGAAAACTTGTCAAGTTCATCCTTGATGAGGTTGTCAATCCAAGGGGTGAGTTTTATGTACTAGCTAAGTGTAAGAGTCCTTCATTAGGCACTCATGACTTAAAAAGTAAAAAAAAAAAGAAATATGACTAAAACTTGACCTAATTCACGTTCTTGTAGATCCTTATTGCAAACTTGATGCACAATTGTAGTGAATGATGACAATTTATTAAAGTGTATGGATGGATGATACTTGTGAATATGGATGGCATGTGATTGTGTATATAGATGATTTGTGAATCAAATATGTCGAGAATGGGATTATTTGCGTATGTGAATGATATGTGATGTATGTATGTGAGAATGAACTATTATATATATGTTGTTTGCTATTTTTCAATGGCATTAGAAATAGGATTTATCACTGTCGGCTTGAAAACTAGCAATAAATCTAGTTACAAGCCAATAGTTAAGGGGTTTTCTGTAGTGGTGTTGCCATCTAAACAAGCCTTAAATAACACCTAATATCACAAACACCAACTAGAACTTCCAACAACTGATGGGCTACTGTTAGGGTTTAGGACATTTATAATGACTGGAGTGTTCTAAATTAAGGTGGTACTTAAAAGATGGAAGCTACAATGATGCTTCCTTGTAGAGTTTTTCAAGGTCTTTCCTCATCTAGCTCCACTCTTTTGCATGGCTATTGTAAAGCTAGGAAGATAATAGAGGGAGTGCAAAAAAGATCAATGGCAACAAGACACAAGCATACAAAAGTTACTCTCGGGTCATCCCAACCTCTACATGCCATTAAGAGTACATGCGGCATGATTAGCTTCTCAATGTGTGGACCCATAAATCAGGGCTACCATCGAACAGTGACATGTAACCCTTCAGCGTCATTTCATGGGTGACACGGGAAGGCCTCTCTAAACCCTAGCAGAAAGGCAAATAGCCCAACCCTTGCTCATCGCTGCCACCGCATGACAGCTTGCCCAACAGCAATAGTGGCTGGTGGCAATGCCAATTCATGGCATCCCCCTCCCCCCCCCCTTCTCGTTCGTGTGTAGTGGCTATGTTGATGTCCCTTTGGCAGCAAGGTCCAGTGCCTCCCTGTCTGAATCTGAGTTGCCCCTTCAGATCTAGCTATCACGAAGATGGCATTGAGCGGTGGCCCATGGGCACATGACACAGGCAGCGTG
This sequence comes from Phragmites australis, assembly GCF_958298935.1. NCBI lineage: Eukaryota > Viridiplantae > Streptophyta > Magnoliopsida > Poales > Poaceae > Phragmites > Phragmites australis. The sequence goes on along the minus strand of NC_084930.1, from coordinate 14,856,476 downwards.
AGCATGCACAGACTGTTGCTGCTTTTGCTGAGGGATGGCAATCACATTAGCACTCCTGCTTTTCCTCTGGGTTGGCGCATCGCTACCTCTAACAGACCTTCCCTTCCAAATCTAGGTGGCCAACGAGTGCATGAGGTGGTGGTGGTCGCTGGGTGGTAATGCGGAAGTTGCAAGTGAGGGGTGGTGCGGGGGCTTCAGGTGAAAGCCATGTTCGGCATTTTGCTAGAGTAGACAATGATGAGTCAGGCGCCATTCCTCGCATTAAAGGCATTGCTGAGGTGCCCATGTTTCCCCTAACCCTCGATGGATTCTCCTGGTAAAAACCCAGATCAGGCAACAACGATGTCTTTGGTGTCATGTCCTCCTTGGAGGCATTGCCTTGGAGTTTACTGACCTATGTTGGATGTTTTCCAGCATTGGTTACATTGGTAGCAACGATGACACCATCCGGTGAAGTCGGAGCTTCTGTCTGGCGATGGTGCTAGAGCAATGGCTTTGGGTCTATGAGCCTTGTAGCGGCAAGCTATGTGGGGCGTGTGTTGCAGCTGGAGGTGAGCATCTTCCCTTGGTTTTGTTAGGACCTGGTGATTGCTTGGCGGTGCTTCGAAAGGGGATGCATCAACAGGGCTTTTGTCTCTTTGAAGCCACGCTCCATAATGATTCACGGCAGACGCCCGTACTAAGGTGAAGTCAGAGCTACTACGTCATGGGTGTGTGACTAAGCTTGGCAATGATAACACATAGTGGGCTCGTTTGGTAGGGGCTATGCGCATGGGGTAAAGCGATATGGAGGCAAAGTTTCGATGATTTGTGAACTGTCATTCTAACAAACTTGTTGAAGAAATAGAGGATGCTTTAGGTAGATGAATTGTAGGAGAATAAATAGGGTTTTTTTACAGGTGCAGGCCTCCCTGAGGATAATAACCTTATATCTTGTTTGTCTTGTATTGATTTGAGCCTGTTACAGGGGGGTGTGTGACTAGCCTAGATGGATCTAAACCTTATCAGTGACTTTCTTGCTCAGCTTCTATTGGCTTGTCGAAAGGTTTGAGCGACTTCTTTGACTTCTATAGGGATGTGTTGTTTTGTCTTGCCTTTTTCTCCACAGGGTCCCCTAGCTCCGTATATATATGAGGGTGTTGTATGTCCTCTGGAGTCCTCCTTTATGTTCTTAGAGATAAACCCTCTCAATTACAGGATGCCTTTACCTACGGGTAGTTTTCTTTCATCCAGGGATCCCCTTCCTAGAGATAAAGATATGCCTCGGGAATTGTGAGAAACCATAGGATGTCCCGATATTGTAATTATCCATTATTCATCGTCAAGCCTCCCATCAGTACGTGAAATGAGGCTCTGATGGATCAAGTATATGGCCAGTAAAGATGAGATTTTGTCCGACCATGTCATCAAATAGGACTCGGGTCCCTAATTAGGGTAAAGCATCTAACTGGGTTTTTTGGTCTGCTACTTGGGATTTCAAATGCCTCCAAGTCCTCTAGAGATTATTCAAGAAGGTGCTCCATCCGAGTAGGTTTTTTGTTTGCTTCACCTTTTGGAAGGAAAAAAGTTTGTGACTAGTTGATTTTGAAAGTTGAAACATCACGGCGGAGATTTCGGGTAGTGGTGAGAATTTTTTCCTGCCAGAGTATCATGATTACGGTACCAGCATGAGGAGCCGAACTCCTTGGGGTACGGCACCAATTGCCCCACATGCGCCGGACATTAAATGTGATATGATGATAGAGTGGGAGATCATGGCCTCGAGTCGTGTCATGTCATTAGTTGAAACGCCACTTCTGGGAGCCTTCCCTCTGCATAAAGGCAAAGGGAGAGCCTGCCTCAATGTCTATTCTTCTATCAGCGATTGCTTTCCATCACACTCATTGTTCTCCTTGTGCCATTGCCCCCAAAAAACACTAAAAACCCTCTTCCCTCAATCTCTCTGTCGCCATGGGCAAGAAAAAGATCGAGAAAGAGAGCTCCTCCACAGACGAGATGGCGAGCGAGATCTCAGAGTGGCAAGAATCTGAGATCACTAAGGAGGCTTTGGAGAAGGCCAAGATCGAAGAGGCGATTCCTCCTCAGGTTCTAATCCCCTACACACTGGTAGCTAGGTAGACGATCCCGAGCCTAGACACTCATAACATAGTGGTCTGCCTTGACTTCTTCCGTTGCAGCTTTGATTTCTCTCCTTCCAGTTTCTTCCACGAGATGCTGGCTTTATATGTCCTGGAAATCATCCGCCTCAACCCTAACTCCATCATCATGCATGTGAGGCCTTTCTTGGCTTCCGCGCATCCTCAACCTCTTTCGGTACTTCTATGTCCTAAAGAGGCTTCAGAACAAGGTCGTTGGTAGAGCCGGATTTTGGTCCCAAGAAGGCAAGTCAGTGGAGTACATCAACTTTTCTGCCAAGTCTTCCTAGCCAGGTTGTCACAAGAAGTGGTCCTACTGCCAACCTGGCATGCAGGGGCTTCCTTACCGGGGCTTGCCATTGTTGTCGCGGTCCGCCTGGATGGAAGAGCCGATGATGATCGCCCCTCATTGGAACCTTATCAGAGAGATATGACACCTGAAGGAGAGGAATCTTATGGTGTATGAAATTGCTAGGGACTTCATTTGGCACCGCTTTAGTCCTCTAAAGTCGAGGATTACCAGTGCTTGGAAATTTTCAACCGGAATGGCTCCATCCCAAGAAGGTAAGATAGGTACTTCCCAATCACGAGTAGCCATGCTTAGGGGACCTGCAACATCAATTCTCATGGTTTGTTGCTTCTTCTCGCAGTGTTTTCACCAGAGGCTACCGACAAGAGGGTCAAGGTTCTTTTTTAGGCCATCCCCTCTTTTGGCCATAAGAATGTCCCGGTTCCCATCATGGAGATGGACCCTGAAGCTCAAGCAAGAATCATGTCGGTAAGTGCCTCAAACCTTCTCTATTCTTATTTTATTTCCGAGTAGTCATACCTGTAGTGATGGCTACCTCGGGCTTGGATAGCTTCCCTAATGCGGAGGGCCTGATCCAGAAGCCGAGAATGCAGGGGCATTGGTTGCAAACCCAGAAGATGTTCTTATCATGGGGAGCAGGGGTCGAGCGAGAGTGGTGGTGGCATGTTGCAAATCACATCCTTCAACAGTGGCATGGTGCTGGAGGGTGATGACTTCACGAGAGTAGATTTGGCGACGGGTGGCATTAGGCCATCGACGCCAACTACTCTTGCTCCCTCCACTTCCACCAATCCTATACCGACTTCAATAGTGGCCCTGACTCTAGTAAGTTGAACTTTTATCCAGATCCTTTGTGGCCATGCCTGCTCTTAAATTTTTGGACACACTTCAGCCTTCGGCCAAGGAACACGGGAATGTAGTAGTTCCAGTGAGTTCATCGGGCGATGCTCCCTTATCCCTGCTATCGTCGGGGAGTAAGAGAATAATGCCCCTCCTAATCCTGATGAAGCCTTCGTTGACCAAGAAGCAACTCAGGTATGCTGAGAATTATTTCCTATGATTTTTGGAATGAGTGGTTTGAATTTGTCTTTCCCGTAGGCTAACCGGAATACCACCGATAGCACCCAAACCCCGACCTCCTCAACCTCCAACCCTACCTCCTTTGAAGGAGATGGAAGCGAGTCTGGCGAGCCCCCTCCCCCCCAGCATCGGTGGCCAGCAGTTAGGAATTGGAGGTAGCCAACCCTGAGGTCGCTACTGCCCTTACACAGAAGAAGTACAGGATCTCACTAGATGCAACCTAGTGTGATGCTCGAAGGGAGGGTAGGCCATCAGTCAGACTCAGTATTAAATGCCTTCTTCACAGTAAGTCTACCTATAGGTTAGCAATATAATTAGTGGAAACACTGGTACTGACCTTGACATTCTTTGTAGTTTGTCATGCATCGCTTGAATAAAACCCGATGTGACGCCAAGAAGGCCATTGTCCGAGTAGTTGAGCTCGAGAAGGAGATTATTGAGCTACGCCACCAGCTCTCTCAGGTGATGGCCGAGAAGGAGAACATGAACGCTATGCTAGAGGACCGGATAAAGGTAAGCTTATAGTACCCCAATAGGTTGCTCATTCATTTTGTCTTCTTAACATGTCGCCCTGCAGAACTGTCCACGGCCTGAGAAGTTGTTGCCCAGGAAGGAGCCCAGATATTAGCCACCTGCCAACAACTCAATGTAGTGCTCAACATATTCTAGGAGGCGCTTGCCAGGGCTGGGATCCAAGCAGAGGCTCTCGGCGTAGAGGATTCTCCAGGACTCACTACCCAGAACACAAAGCGTGTCGAGGCGTTTAGTGGGTTATGAGAGATGGTCACTGAACAACTGTCAAGACAATCTCACCAGAGCATGAAGCTAGCACTCGCCTATGCATTGGGCGTCCTAAAGACCCACCAACTAGAGCTCAACACAAGCATCATCCTGGAAAGTAATGGGAATGAGCCAGAAGAGTCATCGGTCGACAAGGTTGAGGAGGTGACTGGGATATCCAAGGCCTTCATGGACGGGATGGACTTCTTGCCCTCAGCGTAGTTTTTCCTTTTTACTCTGTAGTTTGTAAAAAAACACTTGGTAGATTTTGTTAGTTTTAGTTGGGAACTTAAACTTTTTTGTGCTTGATGGGAGTACTTTGTGCTGGACTCTTTTGATATAACATCTTGCTTTTCTTATTGCCTTTTTCATTCGATTAGTTCAAGATGTGTTGATCACAAATCGGAGTGCTTATTATGACTGCCCTACGGTCCGCTTGAGTGGGAGTGTCGTAGCCCCCAGTCACTCGTGGAACACGATAAGGAGCCTTTTCACGACCCCGAGTTTGCAATGCAATGGTCCTTCTCTTCTCGTTAGAGTATGTTTTTAGAGGGTACACAATATGTTGTTTTTGGTTTCTAGTGCGTAGTACTTATTAAGCCCCTGACTATTTACTCAGAAATAAAGTTTCTGAGTAGGCAGTCTAAATGTTAAAAGCATAAAAAAGAAAGGAAACTATAATTGCTCTTGGGTCAAGACAAGCTTTTTACCTCCTCAGATGCGCGTTTGGGATGAAGGACCCGAAAAGCGACTTACCCCGTTTATCAAGCATGACGATGCATGGAAAGATAAGTAAGGCCGAAAAAGGAAGTCGATCGAATTCCTAGGAAATATTATCTTTATTATTATAACAAAATACTCTTAGGATTTACACTTAGAACTTACAGAAACTCCTGATGATTCATGAGCTATTTTATACCCATCATCTTAAACCTAAATGACACATACTAGATTAAGCTGATAAGCAGTGACCCTTATTGCCTCTGGGATAGCGTAGGTGCTGTTTCATGAGCTCTGGACTAGTCATGAAGTTGATCCCTTGGGTTTCAGGGGTTTGCATCTCAAGGCGTTGTGATTGCGGTCATGACTAAGGCTTCTTATCCACCTTGATCCTTGAGCTCTTGGGTTCCTCGCTTGGTTCGTGTTGAACTACCATGTTAAGACTCCGCTTGTTGAAACGGAGAAATGCTTTGGGACAACCCCAGATGATGATAACTCCCTCGGGTCCCGAGATCTTCACGCACTTATAAGCGTAATTTGTGGTTGCCATGAATTTGGCAAGAGTAGGTCTTACAAAATGGCATTGTATGCCGTCTTGATGTCGACCACGTTGAACAAAAAAATTTCTGTCTGGAAATTGTCATGCTTCCTGAAGGTAACAATAGTGATATCAGGCCGATGGGAGTGGCCGAAGATCCGGGTACTATACTGTGGAAGGCTTGATAGCAAATCAGGAAATTTGCATCCCTTTTAGTGCATTTGTGAAGAGGATGCCCAAAGAACTCCCTCTACCGATGAGAACTCGAGTAACCCTACAGTTATTTATTGTAGGCTCGACCACTATCGAGAAGCGGCCTGGCTATATGAAGTTATCATGACAGTCTTCTTGACCAAAGGAGATTTCCTTGTTTAACCACTTAATAGGCTAGCAACCCTTGGGGATGGCTGCTAGGACTTCTTAGGCCATCGTCTTGTACTACCATTTGGACTCGTAGGATGCGGAACCACCGAACATGTGGTCAATCACCCTCTTATCTGACTGGAAAGACATTGAGTCTGTATTGTCCTCACTGCCACCCAAGTCAGAGTCTCTTCTTTAAGCCGTGACTTGGATCTTCTTTCCCTTGGCTTCTTTCTCGACCTCCACTTTGACCATCTTCTTCCAAAAGCGGCACTCGTGGAGACTGTGGTTGTCAGTCCGGTGGAGGTCACACCAGGGCTTACCGTTACATTTGTCGAAGCTTGGTGTAGAGTTCTTGCCCCGGGAGGAACCAAGATGCTTGATGGGATGGGTCTCAGGCAGATCTGCAAAAACTTCCTCGTAATTATTTTTCTTGCCCTTCCCTCCATGGCATTCTTCTTGCGCTTGAGATTTGCCTTGTCACCCTCGAGCCCGAGTTGAGGGCACTTGATGCCTTGAGTCTTCTCCTTGACAAAGAGAAGTATGTCTTCAGCTTTGGCAAACTCATCAGTGTTCTTCATGAGCTTCTTAACTATCTCTGGCCCTTGGATGGCGATATCTTCCACACATCTCCAACTTCTAACGCATCGTGTGAATGCTTGTATGATATCATAGTCGCTAACCTTAGGGATGTTGTTCCGAATATTGCTAAAATGGTGTACGAACTCATTCAAGGTTTCACTCTCCGTCTACTCGCAATGGTAGAGATCATTTTTCGTGCTAGGGAGAACGTATGTACCCTGAAAATTAGCTTGGAATACATCGCAAAACTGCTCCCACGAATAGATTATTCCCAATGGTAAATTTGTCAACCATGTCTTGGCTGCCCCTTCAAGGGTGGTAGGGAGGTAATTAGCCATTGTCTTCTTGTCCCCACCAACTGCTTGGATGGTCGTTGTATAGATCTAGAGAAACTCAACGAGATTTGTACTTCCATTGAATTTCTCGATAGTCCCGGGACAGAACCTTGCCGACCAGCTTATATTCCACAAATCTGAAGAGAAGGCCAGGAATATGAGTAGAAGTTATTACTTTGTCATGTTAGTGAGCTGAGATGAGAAAGAATGATGACACCATCAGCACCCACACAACACCCATCTGGTTATCTTGTAGTATCCTTGATGAAGGATTTAACTTGTCTAGTGAATATGGCACTAAGAAACCTAGGAGTTTTTCTGAGACCCGAGAAATGTGTCCCTACATGACCAACATGTCATCTAGTCGATACCGTTATTGTTCCATTCATGGAACTGATAACTTTTCTCGCACTCTTCCTGAACCTCACCCGAATCTTGGGACGAGATTCCTTTAAGGGGGGAGTTTTGTAACACCCCAAAATTCTTAATATGTCATTAAGCATTCATGAGCATAATTAATATCATAAATGAAGATTTAAGCAAGTATTTAATACCATTGAAATTAAACAGAAAATTGTTAAGTTTAATAATAAGTAATGCATTGTGAAGGAACTCACAAATTTTCTATGCAACATAGGGTTGGAAATAATTTTAGAAATTATTACTTGGCATATGAAGAATAGTAGATAATTTTCCCAAATTTTAGGGAGTTATTTTGGATCCTTAAAAATTAGAGAAAATTATAAAAGGTTAAAACTTTGAAGAATTTTAATTTGAGTTTGGCTAAGGCTTTCTAGGGAAAACTAATTAAAATGGGTTGGTTGTGAATTATAGTATCCCACAAAATTTCTCCTATAATTTTTGGAGCTTGGGAAGGCCTATCTTTGGATTAGAGGAGAAGAAGGGAGATTTTGCTTCATGTCACTCACTGTTCACGGGTCCAGCTGTCATCCCCTCCACCGACCTCCCCTCTCTTCTCTAGACAACCAGCTCTGTGTCGGCCATCAGCTTTGTTGACATTGAGGCCGTTCACTAAGCCACGTCATCGGAACCAACTTCCTTGATCCTAAGCGAGGTCACCACCCTTCTCTCTCTCTCTCTCTCTCTCTCTCTCTCTCTCTCTCTCTCTCTCTCTCTCTCTCTCTCTCTACCACGGCGGAGCGCACAACATAGCACAACACTGACACTGCCCAAATCCCACGCCATTGAGCAAAATCCTCCTAGCCCACATCGAGAAGAGCATGGAGGAAGGTTGCTCGAGGCTCCTCCGATAGGATCCCGGCATTTCTCGCGCCAATCAAGCTCGGCAACAGTGTCTTCCTCATCTCTGGCGAGCTCCTTCCGTCCCTCACTAATGCACCACTAGTCAACAACCCCTCTGTTCCAGCTAGCTACACAGTGAGCTTCACGGGGTCGCCCTCCTCCTTTTGTGCACGTCATTTTCCCTTCAGCCCGAAGCCAGCGTGGTCGTCCCTGTATGTCATGCACCATCGCCTCTTTGCACATGCCATCGGCTATGCTCCGACAGGGCCCATTGTTCAATAGCCACACAGTCAATTCCACACGCCCGTGTAGATGCATCGGTGTCCTCGGCTGGGCTGACTTGGAACCAGTTCGTCGTCGGCTTATTGGACCGAGTCGACATGGCCGCTACCTCTGTGTTCATCGCCAACCCTATTTCGGCTGGGCCGCCTACCATGGCCCATCATACGGGTTCACGTGCGTGCGCTGATGCCCCTGCTACCCTCCCCAGTTTTGTGTCATCACACTGTTCGCCGTTGGCGAGAGCCCACCAAGCCGCCAGCCACTACTGCACTGTGCACCATGGCCTCAAGGCCTTTTTGGACCGAGTTAATATGTCGGCCTGACTTTTTCAGTCTCTGTGGCTAGCTAAGGGTGGTTGAAAAAGGGTGCAAGCCTTAGTTTATTTGGTTTAAAGCAGAAAAGAGAGAAAAAGGGTTATCATCTGATGTGAAATTGTCTGAAAACTTGTCAAATGCACCATAAATTGTATAAAGCACCAAAAATAGTGAAACTAATTTTTTAGCTTCATTTTATCATGCTCCATATGTTAAAAATATTAGCAGCCATGAAATATGTATTGAAATTCCTACAATTAATAAAATGTGTTTAAGCTTTATTAATTCATAATTAATTATTGTTGAGTTCACCAATTTTGTTAATCTTTTAGATTATGCCTTGTTCATTAAAAGTACTCACCCTCATGTTATACTTAATTAATTTTCTGTTTAGGATTAAGCTTTGGCTTAAGACATAATGCATTTTATCTCCACTGTTGTCATACATTGCGGAGCATCTTTCATCGCATGTGATCTATACTCATTGCGATGCATCATTCTTTATTTAGAAACCAACGTTTCATAGAGTCGCGTGTTGGAAACGGAAGACGAACCAGTGGATTTCGTTAGTGAAGAACGGGAAGTACCAGACAAGCATCTATAATATTTTTCTAATATTTTGGTAAATTGTTAGTCAATCTATTAGATATTGATATATGTCATATATACATGTTAAGCTAGTTGATGTCGGGAAGGTGGATAGATCCTACTTGTTGCATGGTACCTAGCTTGACCAAGTTTTTAATCCTGATCCTTGCAGTCTGGGTGAAGGGATTGGTGATGTCCTAAGAGGGGGGTGAATTAAGACACTTAAAATCTATTCGGCTCCAAAAAATACACAAGATAAACCTATATCAATTACTCTCTAAATGTGCTCTAGATTTATCTAGTGTGTCTGCTCTACCAATCAAAGCGCTTGCAACCTATCTAAGAAGGTAAATTGCAAAAATATAAATGTGAAAATGTAAATAAGGTAGATAGAGAAAACTCGGCGTAAGGATGTTTATCCTGTGGTATCGATGGCATGAATACCGCCTCTAGTCCACGTTAGAGCTCCACAAAGGATATGCTCCCGATCGGCACCCGGTCACGACTCTTGAGCCACCAAGTCACAAAGACAATGCCTCCACCCGGATGAGCCACCAAGCCACCAAGGCAAGATCTCACCACTAACATCTCTTTCGGTTCCTTACCGTCGTGATCACTTCGAAGCTTGAGCCACCAAGGTAAGGGTCTCTGTGTCCCTGTACACACTTCTCATCGCCGCTCCATACCAAGTTGGAGGGCCAACAAGTTTACGTCGAGTCACTAAGACTCCCAGATGCCGGCGTACCAAGAGGTACAAGTTTGGATTACTCCTTGATCCACTCTCTAGGCAGCAATCACCTAGCAACACACACTCTAGGACTATAAGTACTAATCACCCTCTAATGGTGTGCTTAATCGCTTTGAATGATCACTTTAAGCACTTTGGTGGCTTAGACGTCTTCTCAGGTGTACATGAACTTCTCAGGACTCCAGCACACTCAAATGACTGAGTTGAGGGGTATTTATAGCATCAAACCCACGCACTAGCTGTTAACCTAACGGCTTAGAAAATTTGTTAACACCGGATGATCCGGTGAGAATAATAGTACAAACACCGGATCATTCGGTGAGTACACTCTCACAAACTAGCCGTTGGAACCCTCACTCAAGCCTCTGTGAACATCAGACACTCCGATGCATACTTCATCTCCATCACCGGACTATACGGTGAGTTATCCTGAGCCATCCGAGCTTTTCCTTCTTCTCTATGTAAATTGCTCCGGTGAAAGCATCTGATGCACATCACTTCATCACCGGACTATCCGATGCCTTGAACTTCGTTCTGCCTCTTTTGCACTATTCATTGCCTGGTGTGATTTCTGGTGTAGCCTTGCTTCATCACCGACCTTTTGGGGGTGTTAATCTTCGATCTTCCACAACTGCAACCTTCTTTGGTGGAAATGCTTTAGTGTGTATCTTCCTCTGATCACCAGACTATCCGGTGAGTTATTCCATTCTGCCTTCTGAACAGAAACACTCTGGTGTTGCAATGCTTTGATCACCGGACTATCCGATGAGGCTTAGCCTTCATTCTTCAGCACGACACCCTTCTCTGGAAGAATTGTTCCGGTGAGAACACTTGCTAATCACCAAACCTTCCAGTTAGGTCTTCAGGCCTCTCTCCCCCTTTGTCAAATATGCTCATGCGAGCTCAATATCCACAACATCGGACCATCCGGTGAGGCAAATCTTCCTAGGACTTCTTCAGTTCGTCCAAACTTTGTTTCGACTGCGGTGACGCTTTTATGTATTGCATCAATAAAATCTACTAACATATATTCTTGACAAACATGTTAGTCATATTGACTATATTGTCATTAATAACTAAAATCACAATCATGATCTAATAGGGCTATTTTCGCTATAATCTCCCCCCTTTTTGTGATTTATGACAACACAACCAAAGCAAGTGACAAACAATAAATGATACCAAATATAAAGATCATAAATAAGCACAAAATCTTACCATATTGCTTGGATGCATGTTCTTAGTACTTATTCTCCTTTTGTTATGGCTCCCCCTTTCTTCATCACCACTATCTCCCTTGATCGACCTTGCAAGAGCTTCTTCTCCTCCTCCTCTTTTGTCAACTTGACATATTGCTAGTTGCTATAATCTCCTCCATATTATTCATCTTGCAACTTGCATCTTGCTATGGTCATCAAAATTCTCCCCCTTTGCTAATGATCTCCCAAAAAAGGCTATATGCACATGTTGAACTAAAAGAAAAAAATAATAGAGCACATGGGAGAGAGTTTCACAAATCATGATCCAATTAAAATGATATTAATTGTATGAATATCACTACAAATAAATGATACCAATTGTAGACTATGAAAACACATGGATCATAATTTATGAAACTAAAATAATATAGTCTAAACTTTCCCTATATGTGTGCATAAATATAATAAGAAAGAATTATATGCATAGTTAGACAATATGTCAAATTAGAAAGTTTAAGCTATATTATGCATGGAGGTATCTTAAATGAATAAAAAATTTGACAATGATACCAATTGAAGTATTTAAGTATTGCATACCTCCGGAGATATGTTGATTGCTCTATGAGACTACAAGATATACAATTGCAACACATGTTAGTATCAAAATCACAACCTATAAGATATACTCCCCTAAATGTGTACATACAAGTGTTGAATACTTGTGATATATATACACCTGTTATTGATAACAATGGAGATTTATCCTATAGATTGGATCATGGCACATAAAAGATACACCTGTTATTGATAACAATGGGGATTTATCCTATAGGCATTGCAATAAATTGAAATAAACATATGCAATCCTAGATGACGCAAATAATCCAGAAGCAAAAAACAAATACATGAACATAAGTCTAGCTACTATTTACCTCTTTTACCTTTAGATGAGAATTTGGGTATATGATGATCATGATTTTCATCAAAGCGCCCAAACTTGTATACTTGACTTCTTTGCTTGAACCTTCACTTTATCTTGTGAGCCAAGTCTCCAAATCCCTATATCCGCTTTGGGTTTCAAGTCTTCTTTAGAACTCAAACCGATTAGGACCCCTTCATGTTGGTGAAGACTTTCTTGGGCACCCAAATAGGTTCCACCTCCAATCCTTTCTCCCAACCATGTGTGCAACCACCTTACTATTATCCTTCTTTTTGAGCTTATATTGGTTGCTCTTGATCTTGATCTTGTAGTTGGGCTTGGTGTAGAGGTTGGAGGTATTGTTGGAGAGGTTCACTATCTTCTTCTTGTCTTTGGTCCCCTTCTTCACTTGTTTGCATTGGAAGAACTTGTGGCCTTCTTGATGGCATTTGAAGCATGTCACGGTTGACCCCTCCACAAGCTTATTTACCATAAAAGCACGGTTATCTTGAGGAAGGTTGGATATGTTCTTTGCCTTTTAAATTCGTCAAGTCCTTCTTGAACTTCTCCACTTCTTGCTTAAGCTCATAATTCTCTTGTGCAATGAGGTTGTTAGATGATTCTACAACAACATTCTCAATACAAATCTCATCGCAAAAATTTGAGCTATATAAAGCAATTAAATCATTATAAGAAGTAAAAGCATGTACCTTATGATTAAAATTAAATAGAGAGGTAGATTGCTTCAAAGAGACCTTAGTTTGAGATTTAATGCACTTAAATTTAGCCTTAAGCTCATCATGCTCCTTGTTTAGTAAATTAAATTGCTCAATAAATGTTCATAATTAGAAACAAAGATAGCATGAATGTCATTAAGTGCATTGAGTTTCTTAAGCTCTTTTTATTGTTTCTTAAGGGCTCTTTGTTGCTCATTGATTAAATGAAGAAGTTCATCATAGAAAGGAGAATCCTAATTAGATTCATTATCACTTACATCGCTATCCATACCTATGGGCTATAAGGCACTTGTGAGATGATTTGCTTGTCGACTCGCGTGATGATGACCTTGAGGAAGAGCTCTTCTTGGAGGGGAGGATGGTGAAGCTTTCATTATTTGAGCTTGACTCTTTATCGTCGCTCATCCATCTTCCTAAGCTTGCGAATGCATTGGTGCTTCCCCTTGTCTCCCTCTTGTTCTTGGTCTTTTCTTCTCCTTCTTAATATGATCAATTGTGTTGACCAAATCTTCAATGGAGATAGGATGATCAATCTTGGTAATGATCATCTTCATAGTCTTCTCTATCTTTGAGAAGAGCTTGGCCATCTTTGGATCACTTTCATCATCACTTGATGTGCTTTAATCATCCTCTTCATCGCTCTCTTCATCTTGATCCAATTAAAAAGTAGAAACTATGATAATAATCTTGGCAATGGCATCACTGGTCTTTTGTTTTATTAATATCTTTTTGTTGCATATGAAAACTCTGATATTAAGTAGAAATTATGATGAACAAGGTATGTAATATAAGTTAAATCTTTGTGTTTTGTTCATATCTTATGATTAAAATATGTTGTAAATGATATGTGATGTGATCTTTGGCTTGTTGAGCATATATCTGGACTGCCGGAATTGCTCTCATTTTAATCGAATAATCGTTGTGATGGATGTCTTTAGATGTGGGTTAGCACTCGACACGTCAAATGATGAGTACGTGATAGCTCTCATCTTTATAGACAATCAGCATTATTAATTAAGCTGAGTGCAATTTGGATGGATCTGACAATCATCTCCTTTGTCAAGTCGATCGCTGAGTTTATCCAATTCTTATTGGCTAGGGTAGCTAGATATGTGGTCAGAGGGTGCACGAAGGCCACTCGTAGAAGAAGGATTCTCTTAGCAGTTATAGACTTAAAGTGACTAGCCCCTTTCTGATGTTTAGGAGATGGTAAGACTGGGGCTCTGTTAATGACAGGGGTGGTGTGCTTGTCTGGGGATGACCATTGCCCGCACCTGGAGCCTAAGGATCCTGTCAGTTTGTAGGATCGTTATCATGATTACCAAGATTGTCACCCTCATCTTTGATAACGAAAGCTTTTGGTGGTAACCTTCGATGGAGGAGGTGTACAGATTCATCATGGATGCTTCGTCACCTTGCTCCGGGTTGGAATCTTGACAATTCATGTTATCAGAAGCTCCAAGGATTGATCCTGACTTGCTATGAATAAGACATTCACAGTTGTCTTGACTTGATATATCTATAGAGGTATCATACGTCTTCTGGAGTTGTCCTCTTGAAAGTGCCTAGACGGGGGGTGAATAGGCTTTTCTGAAATTTAAAACTAAAAACAGCGGATTAAACTGCCGGATATTCCGGTGAAGTCCGGATACTCCGGTGTGGTCCGGAGTATCCGGTCTAGTCCGGAGTATCCGGCCTGACAGGAAATTTCAGAATAACTTTGAACTAAAGGCTACAGCTGGATTCTAAGAAGTGCACTAGGTCAGGTAGATATTACTAAGCTAGAATAACAGTTAGAAACTAGCAGGATTGATACTATAGCAAATTAAATGACAAACTACCAAATGCACACAATCAAGTAAGTTTAACAAGTAAGAACACAAGAATATATCCCGGAGTTCGGCCACCTCACAAAGAAGTGCCTACGTCTCCGTTGAGGAGGTCACAAAGAGCCGGGTCTTCTCCAACCCTATCCTCTTCTAGCGACCACAAAGATCAAGCTAGAAATTCTTACTCAATATGAAGATGCTTACAAACTTCCCGAGGCACACCACAAGTTTTGGGTGCTCTTCGGGCGACTCCTTTCCTTCTAGAAACCCAAAGCTTCAAAGGAGATGATCGCAGTAAATGCTCGATGAAGAAATCAATGCTCAAGTGGCTTGAACCCTCTCCAAACACACACTCTCAAATTTGTGCAAGTTTTGCTCTAGAGATGATTGGAGAGGCTTTGAATCCTCTTTAAGTGCTCAAGAGTTCTCAAGGAAACCAGCCACAGCAAAGCTTAAATGATATGGAGAGAGGAGGCATTTATAGCCCTCTCTCACAGACTAGCCGTTACTGTTTTTGTCAGAGCTTACCGGAGTATCCGGTGAACACCGGAGTCTCCGGTCCTAATTCCAAAAACGGCGTCAGAACGGTCACAAACGTGTCAGAACTAGCCATTACAGTTCTGTTTCATTATCGGAGTCTCCGGTGAACACCGGAGTCTCCGGTCCTGACAGATTTTCCAAAACAGACTAAGTCCGGAGACTAGTCGGATCCTCCGGCATCTCTAGGTACCGGAGTATCCGGTGAACACCGGAGACTCCGGTCTTTACTATTTTTTATCAAAAAGATTAAAGACTAACCGAGAGCCTTCTGCCGGAGTCTAGCTCGGAGACTCCGACTGCACACAAAAGATTTTACCGGAGTATCCGGGGAACACCGGAGACTCCGATCTTTACTATTTTTTATCAAAAAGATTAAAGGCTAACCGAGAGCCTTCTGCCGGAGTCTAGCTCAGAGACTCCGGCTGAACGCTGAGTACCGGAGTATCCGGTGAACACCGGAGACTCCGGACTCAGAAGATCTTCAGAAAGAGTTTCGTGTCCGTGAGTGAATGTGTCTCTCAATTGGGTGATTCTAAAGGATCTCTTGAGCATTGAGACACTAATCAAGCAAATGAATTCATCCATCTAAAGAAAAATCTATCCTAGACTCAATTTCAAAAGAAAAAGAATTTAAGCCCTATCTTATATCCTTCGTTGATTCTTCAATTGTTTCGACGGGCGTCAAACGTCATTTACCTTCACAACTAATGCTCATACCTGTTCAATACTCACTAAGCATGTTAGTTCTTTAATCGTTTTGTCATCAATAAGCCAAAACCCACTTAGGGGGCCTAGATGCACTTTCAATCTCCCCCTTTTTGGTGATTGATGACAACCCGATTAAAGGATTCACAAGGATATATGAAAAATGTTTTGAATTCTAGAAGATATGGTAAGCTCCCCCTAAATGTGTGCATTGTTTTAGAAATTTGAACACAAGAGCTCCCCCTATATCCTAGAATCCGTGGGATGCAAAAGTTTATGAAAAGACATAGAGCACACAAAACTAATGAAAGTACAACAAACATCATACTAACATAAAGGTCTTATGAATTTAAATAACACAAGGTTCATCACAAACAATAATCCAATTGTCCAACGGCGAAAGAGATTTAAAGGAGACCAAAACTAAGGAAACTAAGATAAAGGATGACTATCTCTCCCCCTTTGGCATCAAGCACCAAAAAGAGAGAGCCTACTCGCTGCTACCATCTTCCTCATCTTCTTCTTCCTCGTTTTCACTTCCTTCATTGCCGTCAGAGGAATCGTCTTGAGCTTGTTGTTGAGAACTCTCGGCTGCTGCTTGAGCTTCATCATACCATGCTCAAGGGTTCTCAACCTCAAAAGGTGCACTCTCCGCTTCATCTGACTCAATAGGAGAGCAAGGAGGTTGGAGATTCATTGATGTGTACATTTGTTTCTGACGATTCTCCATTTTCTTTAAGCGAGCACCTTGATCCTTGATTTGAGTGGCATTGTGAGTGCAAATCTTGAAAATTGCTTTGAGAGCACTCTTGATGAAAGAAGACCCTCGAGGTGGAGCACGTCTCGAGGCAAACGGTCTTGAGCTAGGAGGAGCACGAGGAGGTGATGGAGATGGAGAGGGAGCTCGAATGTTCAAAGGCCTCATTCTGTATGGTTCATGCTTAATCTCCTTTACAAAAGTCTTCTTGGATATCCTTTCAATGATAAACATGATATAAGGGGCATATCCACAACTTTTTATGGGCGACTTGGATGTAAAAACAATTTCCTCCCAAAGAAAGTGAGCCACGCTGAAAGGAGCATGATCGTTTGACATAGCTGCAAGGAGATTTCTGGAGATACTTTGAACTGTTGTTGCATCTCCACTCTTGGGCGCCAAGGTGAGCCGGAATAGGGAGTTCAAACATCGATAGAAAGGCCTCATCCCTGTGAGTTTTCCGAACTCAACTCGTCCATGATTTAGATACATGAACCCAGTTTCTTCCAATGTCAGTTGATTCTCATTGTGAATTTGATCCTTGGAAGTATCTCTGGCATCTAGATGGAAGTAGTGAGCGAAGCCTCTGAAACTGATCCTGTATTTGACTCCCTCTGTCATCCAGTGCATAATGGGATTTTCACATCCCTCAAACCACACTGTGGCATAGAATTGTGCGATAACCTCCTCGCACCAATCATACCTGAAAGCCATAATATTTTTTACCCTTTTGCTCTCACAGGCTGCAATCACTTCAGTGAACACCGGGTCATTCTTCTTGGCCATATAATCCCAATCAATCCATTGCATGGGAGTAATAGGCTTCTTCTTGGCCAAAATTACTGTCTCATAGAAGTCTGCCTGAAAGTCATTCCAGAATCGATAATCGGCAACATTCTTCTCAAAATCATATGGGTTGTTTAACCTTTCACTAACAACCCTTGATACATTCTTCATGTAGTTTACTGTCCTTTTTGGAGCATCAAAAACGGAAGCAGTTCTCCGGGGTCTGTGAAGCTTTAAGGGTCCAATGACTTCATCAGCTTGTTCTTCTTCATTATCCTCGGATTCAGATGAGTTATCTTATGCAACACCTTTGCCTCTTTCTTCAGTAGAGGGCATTCTTCCTCGACCTCTTCCTGCAGTTACTTTGGCTGGCCCCTTTCCCCTTGCAGACTCTCGGCCTCGCATAGCTTGAGATTTGGTTCGGCAGATGGTCACAAGGTCCCTGTCACCACTTCCAGCAACTCTGCCTTCCTCGATGTGAATACCACCACTTGCGGCTATTTTGCAGACTCTTTCACCACTAGCATGGCCGCTTCCACTATCTTCTGATTGGGCAGGAGCACTTGATTCTTGAGCACGGGGGTCACTTCTTTGTTTCTTCTTCCTCTCGAAAGTGCGACCCTTCTCAAAACGGTCTCCAGCCATTGTAAGAATACCTAGAAGAAATGGAATGATCAAAGAATTTGAGGAGTAAAAGATTGGACAGGAAAAGCTGAAATTTCAGGCTGATACCGGAGTATCCGGTGAACACCGGATACTCCGGTCGGCCCTGACAGGAAACCTAACAAGCTAGGGTTTTGAAGATATGGCCAACTAGAGATGAAACAAGTTTGGGAATGGATTCTAGAGGGTACTAGGAGCTATTCTACCAAAGGAAAACAACTCTAGACAAGAGCATTGAGAGATCGGAAAGATTGTTGAAAACGGTACCTTTGAGCTCAAATCCTCCGGGGATTTTTTTGAGAAATAGAGATCTCCTTAGATTCCGGCCTTTAATCCAAGAGAGAAACGTAGCAAGACTTGAAGATCCTTGGGTTCCTCTCAAAATCGCCGGAGAGAAGGTTGTTTGGAGAGAGGACAAGAGAATAGATGGGAAGAGGTAACTGTTCGGGCTGGGGAAATATATAGAATTCTGGAGACACCGGAAACTCCGGTGTAGACCGGAGAGTCCGGTCCTGATACTTTTACCGGAAACTCCGGCTGAGACCGGAGACTCCGGTCCTGACACTTGTACCGGAGACTCCGGTGAATACCGGACTATCCGGTACCTGGAAACAGAACAGAATAACGCTGAGGCTGTGAACAGTGTCAGGTCCGGATACTCCGGTGAACACCGGACATTCCGGGACCTGGAACTGTCACAGCAGAATTTAGAGCTGAGGAATTTGGAAAAAGATTTTCTGGAAGGAAGATGTTGGACAAGAGGATTAATTTGTCAAATGTGATCAGCCAATCAAGCATCATTACATAACTATGATCACAAGTTACAAATTATGATCGGGAGATCAAAAAATCCAAATAATTTTGAGAAAAACACTCAAAATGCAGTTTTCGCAAACTCTTAACTAGAAAAGCTATAAATCTACAACAAGCAGGTGTATGCAACAGTTCAAGCCACGTTCCGAGAATCTAGGACATTTAATTCACTTCTCAACTCACAAAACCTTTGCTCATCTAGTGGTTTAGTGAGAATATCGGCTAATTGTTTTTCGGTTCTCACATGGCGAATGTCAATATCCCCTTTTGTTGCATGATCTCTCAAGAAATGGTGTCTAATATCTATGTGCTTGGTTCTTGAGTGTTGTACGGGATTGTTGGCTATTTTGATGGCACTCTCATTATCACATAAAAGTGGAATTTTGGGAGTTTTGTGGCCATAGTCTCTTAGAGTTTGCTTCATCCATAGGAGTTGAGCACAACATGCTCCCGCGGTAACATATTCAGCTTCGGCAGTGGATAGAGCTACGGAGTTTTGTTTCTTGGATGACCATGACACTAAGGATCTACCCAAGAATTGGCAAGTACCCGAAGTGCTTTTCCTATCCACCTTACAACCGGCATAATCGGAGTCCGAATAGACGATAAGGTCGAAAGATGACCCTTTTGGATACCAAAGCCCAAGGTATGGAGTATGAACTAAATATCGAAGAATCCTCTTAACGGCCATTAAATGGCACTCTTTGGGAGCGGCTTGAAATCTTGCATACATGCACACACTGAGCATGATATCGGGCCTAGATGCACATAAGTAAAGCAAAGATCCTATCATGGAACGATATACCTTTTGATCCACGCTTTTGCCTTCTCCATTGAGATCAAAATGTCCATTAGCTTGCATGGGCGTTTAGATTGGTTTGGCATTCTCCATGTCAAATTTCTTGAGCATATCTTTGATGTACTTGGTTTGACAAATGAAGGTTCCTTCCTTGAGTTGCTTGATTTGAAATCCGAGAAAGAACTTCAATTCTTCCATCATGGACATCTCAAACCTTCTTGTCATGATCCTACTAAAATCTTCACAAAATTGTTGATTAGTAGAACCAAATATAATGTCATCGACATATATTTGGCAAACAAATAAATCATTATCAACATTCTTAGTAAAGAGAGTAGAGTCGGCTTTGCCTATTTTAAAGCTCTTTTTGACAAGAAAATCCCTAAGGCATTCATACCATGCTCTAGGAGCTTGTTTTAGCCCATAGAGCGCCTTATGGAGTTTAAAAACATGCTCGGGATGTTTGGGATCTTCAAAGCCGGGCGGTTGCTCCACATACACCAATTCGGAGATTGGTCCATTTAGAAATGCGTTCTTCACGTCCATTTGATATAACTTGAAATCATGGTGAGTAGCATAGGCTAATAAAATACGAATTGACTCTAGCCTAGCTACAGGAGCGTATGTCTCACCAAAATCCAAACCTTCGATTTGAGTGAATCCTTGAGCAACCAAACGAGCTTTGTTCCTTGTTACTATCCTATTTTTATCTTGTTTGTTGCGGAAGACCCATTTTGTCCCAATCACATTTTGTTTTGGCCTTTCCACCAAAGACCGAACTTCATTTCTTTTAAAGTTGTTCAATTCTTCTTGCATAGCCATTATCCAATCAGGATCATCAAGAGCTTCTTCTACCTTCAAAGGTTCCAAAGAGGAAACAAAAGAGTAAAATTCACAAAAATTTGCAATTCTTGAACGAGTAGTTACCCCCTTTTGTATATCACCAAGGATGTTGTCCACGGGGTGATCTCTTTGGATACTTTGATGAACACGTGGATGTGGCACTTGAGATTGATGTTGGATGTCTTCCACTTCATTATTCAAGAAATTGTTCGGATCTTCATGGTCTTGATGTTGATCTTGTGATCTCTTGTCGTCTTGATCTTGGGTTGACATTGATGGTTCAACTTGCATTGATGAAGATGGTTGATCCCTATCGATTTGAGCTTCTTGAGTCTTTTCTTGTTCTAGGGGCTTGATTTCGTCAATTGCCATCTTCTTAATTGCTTCGCTTGGTATTTCTTCATTACCTAAAACATTTGCATCAACTTGCTCCACTTGGGAGCCATTAGATTCATCAAATGTTACGTCTCTCGCAATTTCAACACATCCGGTGGTTTTGTTGAAAATGCGGTAGGCGTAGGCATTTGAACCATAACCAAGCATAAACCCTTCATCTACCTTTGGAGCAAATTTAGAACTTCTAGATTTCTTGTTTAAAATAAAGCATTTGCTACCAAAGACTTTAAAATAGGAAATATTTGGCTTGTTACCGGTTAGAAGCTCGTATGAAGTTTTGTTCAACAACTTGTGTAAATATAACCGGTTGATGGCATGGCATGCGGTGTTAATTGCTTCCGCCCAAAATTGATCCGATACTTTGTATTCATCAAGCATTGTTCTTGCGGATTCAATTAGAGTCCTATTCTTTCTTTCGACCACTCCATTTTGTTGAGGGGGGTATGGAGCCGAGAACTCATACTTGATTCCTTCTTCATCAAGAAACTCTTTAACTTGTATGTTCTTGAATTCGCTTCCATTGTCGCTTCTAACTCTCTTGATCTTTACTTCGAATTCATTTTGTGCTCTTCTCACAAACTTCTTGAGAATGGATTGAGTTTCGCTTTTATCATGCAAGAAGAATACCCAAGTGAAACGTGAAAAATCATCAACAATAACTAAACCATATTTATTACCTCCGATACTTATATAAGTGATTGGCCCAAATAAGTCCATATGAAGGAGTTCCAATGGTCTTGAAGTGGTCATCACATTCTTCAAGGGATGAGATGCTCCAACTTGCTTTCCCGCTTGACATGCACTACAAACTCTATTTTTCTCAAAAGTCACATTCGTTAGTCCTAGAATGTGTTCGCCCTTTTGAAGTTTGGACAAATTCCTCATGCCAACATGAGCAAGTCGGCGATGTCAAAGCCAACCCATGCTAGACTTAGCCATCAAGCAAGTTTTAGGCATCACTCCATCCGTTGAAAAATCAACAAGATAGAGTTTACCCTTCAACTTGCCCGTGAAGACCATAGAGGCGTCCTCCCTTCTAGAGACGACCACACCCTCATTTGTAAAAAGACAATTATAACCAATTTCACATAATTGAGATACGGATAATAAGTTGTAATTGAGTGATTTTACTAACAAGACATTTGAAATGGAAGTATCATTTGAGATGGCAATTTTACCTAGTCCCATTACCTCTCCTTTTCCATTATCGCCAAAGATGATGTTTTCATGAGGTCCTCTATTTTCTTCAAAGGAGGAGAACATACTCTTTTCCCCGGTCATATGATTGGTACATCCGCTATCAATGACCCAACTTGATCCACCGGAGGAGTATGCCTACAAAACAAAGTTATGCCTTTATTTTAGGTACCCAAATTTGTTTGGGTCCTTTAGCGTTAGTCACAAGCACTTTTAGCACCCACACATTCCTTTTACAATTCTATCTCTTGTGCGGGGACCAACATAGAGAGCAACCACTTTACCACGGTGGTCTCTCTTTAGCATGTATGAAGCATAAAAAGAACATTGGGGGGCATGAGCCTTCGGTTGCCTTGTTTGAGTAGGGTGATTAACTTGTTTGCCTCCTTTGACAAACTTGAGGCATTCCACTCTCTTCAATACCACACGATCATTTGGTTTGCTTGTATATTGGTCAAAACCAAGACCTCTCTTTAGCTTATTGTCTTTGGCTTGAATAGTCTTGTAAAGTGCATCCTTTGACTTATAAGTTTTGATGCACCCATATTTGACCAAAGCATTTAGCCTCTCATTTTCCTTTTGTAATGCTTGCAAGGATTCAATATTAGTTGTACAAGCATTTATTTCAAGGTTAGAACAACGAGAACAACCATTGCTAGTAGATGCATTAGATAGTGAATTTGCTTCACTAGAGTTAGAAGAGTCTTTCTTAAGAATATCAATTTGTGTTTCAAGAGTTCTATAATTTTCATCTAAACAAGATAATTTCTCTTGAAGCACGAAATTGTTACTCTTAAGATCGGCAATTGAGGAATTGGTTAAATCACAATCTTTAGACAATTTCTCAACTTTTTCTCTCTTTAGCAAAGAGCTTCTCGAGTTCAAGGTTTCTCTCCTTTTCAAGGATGAGCAAGTCTTCTTGTCTCTCAAGGGTCTCTTCATGACTATCTATCGTATCCATTAGCTCCTTTATTTTAGCCATGACATTTTTATTCAAACCTTTGAACAAATTATCACAATCACTATCATACTCACTATCACTATCTAGGAGCTTGGATTGAGATTTTACCTTGCAGTTCTTGGCCATGAAGCATTTTGGGAAGTCTCCATCATCATCATCATCATCATCACTCATTAAGAGTGATTTTCTTGGTGTAAGCTCATGAATAGCAATGGTGGCGACTCCTTCATCATCGGAGTCCGAGTCGGAGTTGGAATCCCACTCTTCTCCAATATGAGCTTGACCCGAATATTTCTTCTTGTACATCTTATTCTTATCTTTCTTGTATGACTTGACTTTATTGTTTTCTTTGTCCTTTCCCTTCTTCTTGTTTGGACAATCGGCTATAAAGTGACCAATTTCGCCACATTCATAGCATGCCCTTCTTGATGTTCTCTTCTTGGGCATGTCTCTCTTGTACTTTGAATAGCCTCCTTTTCTCATGAATTTCTTGAACCTTTTCACAAAGAACGCCATTTCTTCATCTTCGGAGCTTTCATCATCACTTGTGCTTGATTCTTGAACTTGCTTGCTTTTGCTTGCCTTGAGTGCAATTTCTTTATGCCTTGAGGTTGAGCTTTGTTTAGCATGAATCTTCACTTCATTAGCTTCTTCTTCCATGAGCTCATGAGCAAGAATCCTTCCAAGCACATCACTTGGTGTGAGCCTCTTGTAATCTCTTCTCTCACGGAGGAGCGTCACCAAAGTGGGATTTCTAGGAGCAAATGCCCTAAGTAGTCTCTTGACCACTTTGTGATCATCAATGTCCTCGCTTCCAAGTCCTCTTAGCTTGTTCACAAGCACCATCATTCGATCATACATTGCTTGAGGAGTTTCATGATCCTCCATCACAAATCTTCCTAGCTTTCCCTCAAGCAATTCTATTTTGGATTCTCTCACACTTGTAGTCCCTTCATGAGCAACTTGAAGTGTGTCCCAAATTTGCTTAGCTTCCTCAAGTCCATCCACTTTGTTGAATTCCTCCAGACTCAAGGCACTAAGCAACACACTTGTAGCTTGAGCATTGCGATGCATATTTTGTTCTTCACTTGAGGTGAGCTCTTGATCTTCCTCCGGCAGCTCAAAACCTGTGCAAACAATCTTCCAAATACTTGGATGAAGAGAAATTAAGTGCATTTTCATTTTGTGCCTCCAAGCGGCATAATGTGTACCATCGAAGAATGGTGCACGTCCGGAAGGCACGGAAATGTAATTGCTAGAAGAATTCAAACGATCATAATTGAAAGGAATCTCACTTCCCTTTCCTTTACCATTACCATCATCACTTCTTGATGGATCATCTTTCGGACCCCTCGGACTTCCGGATGTCGACATAATGATTCCCTCCAAGCGGTGAAGCCTTGTAGGAGGTTAGGCTCTGATACCAATTGAAAGTGCCTAGAGGGGGGGGTGAATAGGCTTTTCTGAAATTTAAAACTAAAAACAGCGGATTAAACAGCCGGATATTCCGGTGAAGTCCGGATACTCCGGTGTGGTCCGGAGTATCCGGTCTAGTCCGGAGTATCCGGCCTGACAGGAAATTTCAGAATAACTTTGAACTAAAGGCTACAGCTGGATTCTAAGAAGTGCACTAGGTCAGGTAGATATTACTAAGCTAGAATAACAGTTAGAAACTAGCAGGATTAATACTATAGCAAATTAAATGACAAACTACCAAATGCACACGATCAAGTAAGTTTAACAAGTAAGAACACAAGAATATATCCCGGAGTTCGGCCACCTCACAAAGAAGTGCCTACGTCTCCGTTGAGGAGGTCACAAAGAGCCGGGTCTTCTCCAACCCTATCATCTTCTAGCGACCACAAAGATCAAGCTAGAAATTCTTACTCAATATGAAGATGCTTACAAACTTCCCGAGGCACACCACAAGTTTTGGGTGCTCTTCGGGCGACTCCTTTCCTTCTAGAAACCCAAAGCTTCAAAGGAGATGATCGCAGTAAATGCTCGATGAAGAAATCAATACTCAAGTGGCTTGAACCCTCTCCAAACACACACTCTCAAATTTGTGCAAGTTTTGCTCTAGAGATGATTGGAGAGGCTTTGAATGCTCTTTAAGTGCTCAAGAGTTCTCAAGGAAACCAGCCACAGCAAAGCTTAAATGATATGGAGAGAGGAGGCATTTATAGCCCTCTCTCACAGACTAGCCGTTACTGTTTTTGTCAGAGCTTACCGGAGTATCCGGTGAACACCGGAGTCTCCGGTCCTAATTCCAAAAACGGCGTCAGAACGGTCACGAACGTGTCAGAACTAGCCATTACAGTTCTATTTCATTATCGGAGTCTCCAGTGAACACCGGAGTCTCCGGTCCTGACAGATTTTCCAAAACAGACTATGTCCGGAGACTAGCCGGATCCTCCGGCATCTCCAGGTACCGGAGTATCCGGTGAACACCGGAGACTCCGGTCTTTACTATTTTTTTTATCAAAAAGATTAAAGGCTAACCGAGAGCCTTCTGCCGGAGTCTAGCTCGGAGACTCCGACTGCACACAAAAGATTTTACCGGAGTATCCGGGGAACACCGGAGACTCCGGTCTTTACTATTTTTTATCAAAAAGATTAAAGGCTAACCGAGAGCCTTCTGCCGGAGTCTAGCTCGGAGACTCCGGCTGAACGCTGAGTACCGGAGTATCCGGTGAACACCGGAGACTCCGGACTCAGAAGATCTTCAGAAAGAGTTTCGTGTCCGTGAGTGAATGCGTCTCTCAATTGGGTGATTCTAAAGAATCTCTTGAGCATTGAGACACTAATCAAGCAAATGAATTCATCCATCTAAAGAAAAATCTATCCTAGACTCAATTTCAAAAGAAAAAGAATTTAAGCCCTATCTTATATCCTTCGTTGATTCTTCAATTATTTCGACGGGCGTCAAACGTCATTTACCTTCACAACTAATGCTCATACCTGTTCAATACTCACTAAGCATGTTAGTTCTTTAATCGTTTTGTCATCAATAAGCTAAAACCCACTTAGGGGGCCTAGATGCACTTTCACCTCTATGTTCTTGGAGATAAATCCTCCTGGTTACGGGATGCCTTGAGTACCTACGAATTATTTTTTAATCTAAGGATTCCCTTCCTAGGATAAAGATGTCTCGAGAATTACAGGAAACTCTGAGGCGCTCGAATATAATAACTATCTATTATTCATCATCACAAAGGTTAAGGTCCATCGTGGTCAAGTCGGTGCTGGTATGTCGCTATGCAACATGCTATGTTGTTTTGTAGGATGATATTGGTGTGTTCCCTATTGTGTGTGTTATTGTTTTGGTCAATCGGCTATAAGGAAACATTATTGTGGTAAATAGTGTTTTCTTTTTAGCTCTATTGTCCTGACATGCTTTCTTTTTAGATCAGGGTCTCTTACCCGGCCTATTTTGGAGGCCTTAATAGGGAATTATGCACGACAAGGAATCGATCCCCGCCGGCTCAGCATTTACCTTGGTGCTTTGCCACCAGACTCCTTGCGAGTCTTCTCCTGACAAGTCATTAAAAAAAAGTGATCTCTTTGGTTTATATTGGTCGCCATGTTTGTTGTCTTGCTCTTCTTATAATATAGATTTTTTTTTAAAAAAAAAAATTGAGACCACCATCGTATATTTCTGCCAGCGCCTGGCTATGCTAAGGACCTAAGTCGACTTTTGCCATGAAATATACCTAAAATTCCCAATCAAGACGATAACACACGAGCAAGATAAAAGTGCAATGTATTTTTTTAGATCAGACCAAAGTGCAATTTATTTTTCTTTTGAGATCAGGTCAAAGTGAAATGTAGGCTGCCGTGAACGAGCCCGACCGGACAACCATCTCGTTGCGTTACGAAACCACTATGCGCCTGCGCGCTTCGTTGCGGCGGGTCACCGCCTCCAGCGAGCCCGCCCGGCCCAATCGCATCGCCGTGGCGGGAAACCAAAAGTGGCACCTCCCGCCCCCCATTAGAAACACCAAGCACCGCCCCGCGGACGCCACCCACCCACTTACCGACAGCAGGGGCCCCATATCACGATCACCGAATGTAACCCCACATCTCAGCCACACAAAAGCCTCAGAAAGCCGTCCCCACACGAAAATAACCCCTTTCTCTCTCTACCCGCACCTCCTCCGCTTCCACTCTCTCTCTACATTAATCCCTTCCTTTCCCTCTATTCCTTTCCCGTTTTGCTCTCTCTCAGCTCTCAAGCACCCTCTCTCTCCCCCAATCCTATCGCGCGAGCGCACTCGCGAGCCCGGTGCCTCGCCTCCCCACCAAGCCCTAACCCTAACCTAGGATCCCGGCGGCAGCGGCGGCGGCGGCGGTGGCGGCGGGAGCCATGGCGGGTAACGGCGGCGACGCCTTCGCGGAAGAGGCCGAGCCCACGGTCACCATCGGCGAGTACATCGAGGGCATCGAGGCCGAGGAGCTGGTACCTCATCTCGAACACCCCCTCTCCTATGCTTATTGGATTCGATTTGAGGTGGATTCGGTCATGCTTTTCTTACTGTTAAACCCTAGGAGGCGGATTTGGTGCTGGGCGGGGACGAAGGCAAGGAGTGCACCTACGGCGGCGGCTACCTCAAGCGCCAGGCCGTCTTCTCCTGCCTCACATGCGTGCCCGACGGAGTCGCCGGGGTCTGCACCGCCTGCAGCCTCGCCTGCCACGACGGCCATGAGGTGAACCAGTTTGCTGCTCCGATCCATTTCGTTCCTAAACGAAAGAGAGAAAATATCACTTTTTTTCCTTTTTAGCGGGTTACTTCGCGATGTGGCCGGATTAGTTCTTCATTCGTAGGGGTGAGATGGTATGGTCAGTTTGGATCCAGAATATGGTGGGGGTTATTTTGGGGCAGCTTGCGTTCCTGAACAGATGAGTAGTTTGGATCCAGCAGTGGTTCCACGTGCTATAGCAGTGTATTACGCTGCAACGTGCTGTTTTCTAGATTGTGCATGCCCTTTTGTGTTTGCATAGCAGCAAAATATAAGCTATTTTTGGAAGTGTTTATGATTGTTGGCAAGTGAACGCAAAATACCTATTGTACATGAGATACATTTCTTCAAACAGCAGTTACAATTTTTTTTGCAGTATAGGTTGATGTAGTTTGTCGCACAAATGCGAACCAATTGCATTTGACTGGAACTAAAGATTTTTTTTGCGGTTTATCAGTTTATGATTCAAGTCTTACATTAGTGGTAAGCAAATTATCTATGGGCTCTAGACAAAGGACTAGTGGGCGATTTAGGTGAGTGAAGTAGCTTGTGACTAGTCAATTATTGTTCTTTTGTGGATGGGAATCATGCTCAATGAGTCAATGTTACTATCTACTTATGGAAAGAGCAGCTTCATTATACTGGTAGAACAATGTTCAATGCCCTGTAATGTTTGATCACTATTTAGCTGGTGTGAGGCATATTCTGACTTAAAAAAGTAGAATTATGGGCTCATAGAACAATGGTTTGATTGATTTATGATCCTTCTATGCGATCTTTAGGGCCCTTTTATCAATCTAAACTAAATAAGTTGATCCATTCAATCAAAATTGCAATGTTGGTATCTCACTTAAGATTAGGAGGCTAATAGATTACCAACTTACCTTTTCGCTTGTTCTTGAGTAGACAAGCTATAATAACGGATAATATCCAAAGCGCAATAAGTAGCCTTCTCCATCCTCATGCTAAGGAATGGATTACCCTCATGAAGGTCTTGAATTGAGCATAATATGGTTGTTTGTAGGCATATCTTAGTTGTTGCGCAAGATGCTAGACTGATAGCAATTTAGGGACATATGAAGTAATTGCTTATATGAAAGAAATGCCCCCTTTGTTATTTTTTTGTTTGTACTTTTAGGAATTGAAAAGTGTTTTTTGGTTTGTTGTTATACGATTTCAAGGACAGGCGTAGCTATGTATCCTTGCCTCATTTAGTGTTTGCTACAAATTACAATCCTTGTTCATTGGTTGACATAGGTGGTTGAGGAGACAACATAGTTGTTACAGCGGTGTGACGAGGCGTGGCGAT
The DNA here is from genome assembly GCF_958298935.1 of Phragmites australis. Taxonomy (NCBI): domain Eukaryota; kingdom Viridiplantae; phylum Streptophyta; class Magnoliopsida; order Poales; family Poaceae; genus Phragmites; species Phragmites australis. Next base: position 14,827,245 of record NC_084930.1, on the reverse strand, counting down.
CCACCACCTTCACACCTTTATAGTGCTTATGGCGCGCGGCGTGACGACGCCATACACACATCGGCGTGGCGAATACACGCATCATAGACTAGGATATTAGGAAATTATATTGGCAAATGACAATGTAAATGTAGCTCAAAAGTTATACTCTAGGATATTAGGAAACCAAAATAACAATGTAAATGTAGCACAAAAGACATAGAACTCTCTCATCTCTCAAAGTTTCAAATGTCTCATCTCTCAAAGTTTCAAATCTCTCATCTCTCAAAAGTTATACTCTTTGTTGGGATATTAACTCGTATGTTTACCACTACTTCTCAACTCTATTAATGGCACATTACATAATTGAAGACTCATTGAAGGGTAGAAACTGTGCGCACATATTTATGCCTGTTGTGGACAATTTATTCATTGGCTTTATACATCATGACTTCGAGGCATGATTAAAGTCATGATTATTCTTGCCTTCTTGGTGATATCTGTTAGATTGCAGCTATTGCAGTGTTTATAGAGTTGCTGAATTGGTATTTGATACTTAGGTGTCTAAAGTCTTGTTAGTACGCTGCAGCATTTGTAGCAAATTGTTAGCAATAAGCCTTGATGCGTGCGCATGTGTACAGGTGCTTGCTAGCGTCCAGGTTCAGTCCAGGTGCATGCTAGTGTCTAGGTTCACAATCATTGGTGTGCAGATTTTCAGCTAGCAGATTAGGGAGAATAATAGCCAATTAAAGTAGTAATGACTGTAGTTATTAGTTGTAGTTATTAGCTGATTGACCCAGATCATATTGTAGTGGTCAACAGTGTATAAATAGAGAAGAAAACAGAAAAGGCAGGAAGCCATTGCAGCAACAACAAAAAAACCATTGTTAGTGTACGTGTGTCTTAGGTGAGTTCCTGGGCTACCTGTGAGGCTGTAGGTCTTTCAATTGGTATCAGTAGGGTGTCATGGTGGGTGAAGATGGCCCTTTTGCAGCTCCTGCGCCTGTGGTACAGCGCGTGGTGAGAGATGTCGGAGGCGCGTACCCGCTGCTCACCAAGCACAACTACGTCGAGTGGTCGGTGATAATGGAGGTGATGCTTGAAGCTCGCGGCCTCTGGGAGGCCGTGGACAAGGGTGGCGTGGACAGGGTCGACGACAGGAGGCCATTTTTTGGTAGTACGAAGGGGGAATTGGCCCAAAAATTGGATAGGGGTAAAGACGCAGCCGGGTGCCGGCGGCTTATTCAAGTGCCCCCCGAACCGCGCGAAATGGTCGCCTATTACACGGCTCACAAACTCTGCCTGGGGTGGGGCTACCTATTATTCGTAGGCGGTACGTACGGCGCACGCAGGGCCTCGGTTTGCTGCGTGGACTGTCTATGCATTTCCTACAGAGTGTAATGGAACCCAGCTCAGCTCCGCCGAGCCAAAAGGAAAGAACAGAACAGCCGGAGGCGAAGAGTAGAGTATAGCCAAGGGGCTTTCGTCGTCCGTAAAGGACCTAACGGAAGACCGTGCTCCGAAGTGCACTGAGAGTTTTGTTTTAAGAACACTTGGCCTTACCCCTTCGTTTTGAGCCATGTCTAGGTAGAATCGGCAAGATTGAACCGAGGCCCGCCCGGGCACCGCCGGGGGGACAACCAGACCAACCAGTAGGCTTTCTTTCCGAAGTTTCCTCCCGGGGCCCTTAAATCATTGAATTCATAGGCATAGGGGCGTCCCAGGCAGTGGTTCATTCAATGAGAAAGAAAGACAGGAGGGCAGGATTCGTCGTGTCGGGCGAATTCATTCTGGGAAAAAAGGGGGAAGGGAGTCACCTGAGCTATGCGAAGGGAAGGGAGTCGTGGGCTGAGCCAGAGGTCACTTTTCCCGATCCATCCCGAAGGTTTTTTTCCCTCTCTCGCCCCATCATCGTACCCAGGCCTGCTATCGGCTCAGCCCTATCTATTCATCTCTTTTTTTTTTACATGGATATTTTTTTTTCTCTCTTGTTCATAGATCTTGAAAGCGGATCAATAGAAATTTCTCAAAGGATCTATCTATAGATAGATCTAGATCTCTATCATCATCTATCTCTATATCTAAATATGGAAGAACCCTCGAAGCCTGTCCCCGACGACGATGCCCCCTGGGCGAAAGGAAAGGGGCCGCCATTCTCTTTCTTTCCTCAATCGTTCCGATCATTTCTCTCATTCCCTTTTGTTTGTTTGGGGCCCCGGGTTGGTTCGTTTCCTCCTCCTATCTACGCAATTCTCTGTCTTCGTTCGTGATCATCTTAGGCGAAAGGATAGGTATAAATTTTGTGGAGGGGCGGCTGTGAAAGGGCGATTCCCCCTTTTCCATTGAAGTAGGGAAGGGGGTGATTGATCTTTTTTGAATCAGGCCTTACTGACCAAGTGGTGGTATAAGCTTCATTGCGGATGAAAAGAAGTCCCTGTGAGCGGAGCTACAAAAGGAAGTTCAAGCTCAAGAAATCCTCTCAATAGGGATTGGGCAAGCAAGCTGTTTGTTTATTTGATCTTACCCGGTTGTGAGACGGGACGTGAAGTCAACCAAGTACATGTGTGTTCATAGTGTCCCCAGCACCTTCCCCCTAGCTGAGTATGGATGCTGAAGTTCGCTGGAGTGTGGGGCGAGTGCGTGGTAGATGGAACTCCTATTTACCGCATTTCTTCTTGCACTTCCAACTTGAAGAGGAAGAAGCATCTCTCTTTGCATCTTCAATAGATAGGAAAAAGGATCTTGACCGGAAGCCTTCGACCAAAGAAAGGAAGAGTTGGTGAAGTCAGAGGTGGTTTTCCTTCCCTAGATTCATGGAAGGACTTTTTGACTCAAAGGTTCAAAATTGATCGAGAAATGAATGATGAGTTGTTTAAGTTCCTGCTGAATCCACTATTATCGATGTAGGTAGAAAGGGCATAAAGCCACGGAATGCAGAAGGGAGCAGCAGGAAATAGATTTTGCAGGGAAGTGGGGGCATAAAGTGTTTATCTGTGCCAAGAAAAGGCCATTGAAGCCGATAAGGGCCCAGAGAGAAAAAATGGAAAAAGAGTGTCCTTTTATTCTCCCTAAAAAGGCGATCAAGTTTGAGAAGGAGATAGATAAGTTCCTTGTGGTCAAAGCTTCGGAAAACCTCATGGCGGCCGGCCGACGTGGAGTGGGAACTTCACTACTACTGGCGCGACGGATGGAGATGGCTGGCGAGGAGCATGGGGGAAAGTAGATTCTTGGTTGAATTTTAAAGCCCTAGGCTCTTGAGATGGGGTCCCTTGAAACGAATAGAAGGTTTCTTCACTTTGACCCTGGACCCCCGGAGATGGAGAACCCTAAGGATATGTTTGAGACATGGCTCAGGGTGAGAAGGTCCCCGTTCAGATGTTGGACGTGGAATCTCAATAAAGATGAGTATTCTGTTTTCAATTCCGATTGAATGGACATCTGTTTTATTTTAAGAAGATCCCCAAGTAAGGCACTAGTCTCATATTCTATGAATGCCCACAATCGCTTGTGAAAGAATCAGCTCTTCTTTGCATGTTCGCAACTGTCTTATTTAGTACTGTTTCAGATTTCCCAGGACTATGAATACATAGAGAATCTGTCTCCACCGCAAAAAAAGGGATCGGTCACTTTCCGAAACGGCCTATCCTCCACTACGTAGGGGACTGGCGTGTTGGTGACTCTACTTTTTGGAGTGACGATTGGGAAGGAACTGGCACATTGGAAAACATCCAGCCTTCGCTGAAACTAGTCTTCCTTTTTGTTTGCTGCATCAGTCCAATATGGCAAGCAACAGCCAATGTCATGCTATTTGCATAAACTTGTATGCAAGCTAGGCCTTTTCTTTCGTATTGAGAAAGCCGCTTCATAAAAAGAAAGCGGCGGAGCTGCTATAGACGCTTTGATTGGCTGGAGACAGAGATCTCTCAAGTGTGCAGTGATAGATCTTTAGAGAATTTCAGTAGGTAAAGAAATACTTCGCCATGCGCCTCACCTGGATCGTCCACCAATTGGAGGTACTCGGTGATCCGGTCGACGACACCAAGGTCGTGGCCAAGTACCTGCGGGTTGTCCCACCCAAGTTCGCGCAGATCGCGCTCTCCATCTCAACGCTCCTCAACATCTCAACGCTGACGATCGAGGTCACGGGACAGCTCAAGGCGGCGTAGGACCGCCTCGACCCGGACCAGGTGCTGCCATTGACATTCGATGGCAAGCTGCTGCTCATGGAGGAGCAGTGGCTTGCGCGCCAGAAGGAAAGGTCTGCCAAAGGTGATGACAAGAATCATTGCTCCTGTGGCTCGCGCAAGAAGGGCGCGGATGATGGCAAGAACACTACCTGCAACGACGACCGCGACACCTACTGCAATTGTGGGCGTACCGGTCATTGGGCTCGTAATTGCCACCAGCCCAAGCGAGGTTAGGTGCACCTCGTGCAGGAAGACGATTACGAGCCTGCGCTACTGATGGTGCAGGTTTGCACGCTGAACGATGACACCGCGCCGACGTCGACAACAATCCACCTCGATGAACCGAGAGCGCAGGCGTTCCTCGGTGAAGCGGACGCCGATGAACTCCAGGAGGGTTGGTACCTCGACACCGGCGCCACCAGCCATATGACGGGCCACAGCGACGTCTTCGCCAAGCTTGACCGCACGGTACAGGGAACCGTACGGTTCAGCGACGAATCGCTCATCGAGATCCACGGTTGTGGCACGATGCTGTTCGTCGAGAAGAAAGGCGAGCACAAGGCGCTCTTCGATGTCTACTTCATCCCGCGCTTGAAGAAAAGCATCATCAACGTCGGCCAACTCGATGAGTGTGGCTCGAAGGTGCTGATCGAGGATAGCGTGCTGCGCATCTGGGATCGCTGGCGCCATCTCATCGCCAAGGTGAACCGCGGGCTGAACTGGCTCTACATCCTACGCCTCAACATCACGGTGCAGCACAACGACTCGTGGCGCTGGCACGCTCGCTACGGCCACATTAGCTTCGACGCGCTGCACCAGCTTGGTCGCCAGGACATGGTGCGTGGTCTTCCGCGGCTAGCACGTGGAGCAGCTCTGCGACACCTGCGTCATGACGAAGCATCACCGAGCCCTATTCCCAGCCAAGGCGAAGTACCGCGCAGAGGGCGTCGTAGACCTCGTCCACGGCGACCTTTGCGGCCCTATCACGTTGGCAACACCAGGCGGCGCTGCTATTTTTTGCTGTTGGTAGATGATGCCAGCCGCTACATGTGGCTGGCGTTTCTCACAGCAAAAAGTGATGCTGCAGCGGCCATCACAAAGCTCCATGCTGCTGCGGAGGTGGAGAGCGGGCACAAGCTCCGCGTTCTACGCACAGACAATGGCAGTGAGTTCACCTCCGTTGAATTCGCGCGCCATTGCAAAGACCACGGCGTGCAGCGACACTTCTCCACGCCGTACACGCTGCAGCAAAACGGCGTGGTGGAGAGGAGGAACCAGACCATCCTCGCCACCGCACGCGCCCTCCTGGAACAGCGGAAGATGCCCGCTGAATTTTGGGGGGAGGTTGTGACCACGGCTGTCTACTTCCTCAACCGGGCGTCGACGAAGAGTCTTCACGGCGAGACGCCATTTGAGGTGTGGCACGGGCGCAAGCCGGCGGTAAGCTATTTGCGTACATTCGCGTGTCTTGGTTATGTAAAGGATACACGACCAGGCTTGCAGAAGCTCGACGACCGTAGCACCCCGATGGTCTTCATCGGCTATGAGGATGGCTCCAAGGTGTACCGCATGCTCGAGCCCCGGTCTCGGCTCGTCCACATCTCCCGCGACATTTTTGACGAGGACGTCAGCTGGGACTGGGAGGTGGTGCTGCAAGACGGTGGAACAACCACACCTGACTTCCATGTGGAGGCAGTGGTCAACTACATCCACCCAGGCGTGTTGGCTCTGTCCGCAGGCAACGCAGAAGGCACTTATCCTGCTGCGCCGGCGCCCACAGTGGTGATCTCGTCACCCACGCCCGTAGGGGCATCCTTCGCGGTGGACCCACCCACAGGTTCGCCCGTGGGCCGCACATCGACAGCGCCCGTAGGGGTGTCGGGCCCCCTTGCAGGCGGCGCATCCGCGCCCTTCTCGTCCGCAGGGGCAGGGGCCACGCACGCAGGGGTGGAGACTGCACCCGCAGGAGCTCTTCCCGAGTCGGTCTTCCCCGCAGAGGCAACCCCCACATCCGCGGGGACAGATCTAGCGCTGGCCTCGCCGCTGGCGTGTCGTCCACGCCCACAGGGGCTGCTCCCGCTGCGGCCTCGTTACTGGAGTTGGTCTCTCCGCCAAACAACTTCGACAGGCTGGATGCGTACCACAACTCCTCCCCTCTCCGTTACCATCGCATCGACGACGTGCTTAGAGGGGGAGAGGCACCAAGCCTTGTCAATCGCGTCGCCGATGGCGAGGGGCTGCTGCTGGTCAGCGAGGAGGGAGAGTCGTGCTCCTTCGCTAAAGCAGAGCACGATCCAGCATGGCAGGCAGCTATGCGCGAGGAGATGGACTCCATCGAGTAGAACGAGACATGGTTGCTGATGGAGCTTCCTCATGGGCATCGACCTATTGGGCTGAAGTGGGTCTTCAAGCTCAAGAAGAACGAGGTAGGAGCAATGATCAAGCACAAGGCTTGCCTCGTCGCCAAGGGCTATGTGCAGCAACCGGGCATTGACTTCGATGAGGTATTCGCACCCGTTGCTCGTCTTGAGTCCGTTCGGTTGCTACGCAAGATGGCTGGCCGGTGCATCATATGGATGTGTAGTCGGCTTTCCTCAACGGCGATTTGGGGGAGGAGGTGTATGTCGCATAGCCGCCAGGCTTCATCGTCGCCGGAGCAGAACAGAAGGTGTTGCGCCTGCGGAAGGCGCTCTACGGGCTGCGGCAAGCGCCGCGGGCTTGGAACGAGAAGTTGCACATGGTATTGCGAACTCTCGGGTTCGAGCAGAGCCCGCATGAGGCGGCGATGTACAGGCGTGGCCATGGCGACTCGCTGTTGCTCCTCGAGGTCTATGTGAATGACTTGATCATCATTGGATCAGTCGAGGCAGAGATCAACTGCTTCAAGGAGGAGATGAAAGCGAGGTTCAGGATAAGCGACCTTGGGTTGCTCTCCTTCTACCTTGGCATCGAGGTGCAGCAGAGTAGCAGCGGGATCATGCTGTGCCAGGCGCATTACGTCAAGCGTATCCTAGAGATGGCGGGGATGCAGGACTGCAACCCTGCGCATACCCCCATGGAGGAGCAGCTCAAGCTGAGCCGTGACAGCATGGCGGCAGAGGTGGACGTCACTCAGTACCGGAGGATCATTGGAAGCCTCTGTTATCTTGTCCACACGCGGTCGGACCTCGTTTTCAGCGCGAGGTACGTGAGTTGCTTCATGGAGCGGCCTACGGAGGAACACATGGCGGCAGTGAAGAGGATCCTGCGCTATGTGGTTGGGACGTTAAGTCTTGGTTGCCACTACGGGAAGATAGCGGGGGCACGACTTGTCGGGTACACCGACAGCGATCTCGTCAGCGATGTTGACACAAGGAGGAGTACATCTGGCGGTTTGTTCTTCTACGGTAGCAGCTTAATGAGTTGCCACGCTCTCAAGCAAAAGGTGGTGGCACTCTCGTCCTGTGAGGCGGAGTATGTTGCTGCCACTACCGCAGCCACACAGGCGGTGTGGTTGGCTCGGCTACTCGGCAACTTCAAGGGGAGGGACGCCGACACCGTCGAGCTGAAGATTGACAACAACTTAGCCTTAGTGTTGATACAAAACCCTATCTTCTATGAACGTAGCAAACACATCGATGTGCGCTACCACTTTATCAGGGAGTGCTAGGAAGATGGGAGGATTAGTGTTGATTTCGTCAACACTAAGGACCAGCTCGCTGACATTCAAACGAAGGCACTTGGGCAAGACAGATTCCATGAGCTTCGTTCTAGGATTGGAATGGTCAACATCAATTCCAAGTCCACACACAAGAATTAGGGGGAGATTGTTAGCAATAAGCCTTATGTGTGCGCATGTGTACAGGCGCTTGCTAGTGTCCAGGTTTAGTCTAGGTTCACAATCATTAGTGTGCAGAATTTCAGCTAGCAGATTAGGGAAAATAATAGCCAATTAAAGCAGTAATAACTGTAGTTATTAGCTGATTGATTCAGGCTATATTGTAGTGGTTAGCAGTGTATAAATTGAGAAGAAAACAGAAAAGGCAGCAAGCCATTGCAAGAAAAAAAACCACTACTAGTGTACGTGTCTTGGGTGAGTTCTTGGGCTACCCGTGAGGTTGTAGGCCTTTCACAAAGAAGTAACTCAATTGCATGGCAGATGTACTGCATGTGATCACTCGACTCCTGTCACTGTTGATTTCAATTTTGTTTTCACATTTTCTCCTGTTCAGTTTGGCCATCTCGCATTAAAAGAATTCGGAAAATGAAGCATTGTTTTTACTTATTTACGGAGTATCTTCTGCAACTTTTCAAGTTAATTCTTGATTCCATTTCTTTTTTTTTTTTAACTAAAGGTTGTTGAACTTTGGACAAAACGAAAGTTTCGTTGTGACTGTGGCAACTCAAAGTTTGGTGGTCGCTTTTGCAAACTTTGCCCTGAGAAAGATTCTGAGAATCAAGAAAATTCTTATAACCATAACTTCAAAGGTTCTTATTGCACATGTGGTAGGCCTTATCCTGATCCAGAAGCCAAAGAGCAAGTTGAGATGATACAGTGCTGTATTTGTGAGGATTGGTTTCACGAGGATCATATTGGTCTTAACTCTATTAAACAGGTTCTCTACTTTCCATGATCTTTAATGTGTTCATATTCGTTAACTGCTGGTGTATAAGAAAGCTAACTGTTTTCTGTGTGAAACTTTGCATGGTTGTATCACTTATATCTGCAACAGTGTCATTCTATCCTTGTAATGTGTAGATAAATTTTCTTGTACTCACCTCATTTCTACTTCAAGATAATGTATTCTGACATTAGACGTCCTTGCAATAGTTATGCTGTTTGGAACTAATGATCAACCATGCACCTAGCTTACACATTGATTTAGTAATGTTTTCCTTTCGTACTTTATCAGATGGTGTGAATTGCATGCATGTCTGTAAACTCACTTCGTTTGGTCAATAAAGGTTTTTTCAGATATCCATTGGAGGATGAAACATAGCAACTTTTATTTAGTTCTCAGGTACTTGCTGAACATAACGATCACTGCATGCTTAATTACTTTCTTGTGGTGCAGGTACCACGAGATGAGGAAGGGGAGCCACTCTACGAGGATTTTATATGCCATAAATGCTCACCTGTTTGCTATTTCTTGAAGTTGTATCCAGATGCAATTTGGGCTTCTAGTGAGCAGAATTCTGCACCACAAGCCGATACAAGTGGTCCAAATGTGATGGAAGGAGGACCTTCAAGTCATGATAGCACCGAGAAACATGAAAATAGTACTCTTGATCATATGGATAGCGAGAAGACCTATATTGAGGATAATTGTGTGAAGGATATATCAGTTCCTCAGAAAGCCAATTTTGATAACAGTTCTGGTAGCAACTGCAAGATAGGAATGGATATAACTGCAACTTCAGCTGATTCAGAGAAAAATATGCCTTTTTTCATGTCTAAAGGATGGAGAGATACTCTATGTAGATGCGAAAGATGCACCAACTTCTACGCGCAACGAGGTATTGCATATCTTACTGACAAGGAGGACTCTATTGAGGAATATGAGAAGATTGCCAAACAGAAGAGGGGGAAGAAGTTGGAGCAGCAGGAAGGAGCCGAGACAAACTTTCTCAATTCACTTAACCATGTTCAGAAGATAGAAATCTTGAGTGGCATTAATGATATGAAGAATGAGTTTCAGTCCTTTCTGGTAACAATCTCCTCTTAATTGATAAGTGAATATCCCATACAAGCGAAACTTAAAGAATTTGAGTACCTGATACTCCTTGCTAAAACATATGGCAACCAATCAAAGAAGTGAACACGGACATTTTCTGAAACACTACTCAAAGAGACATTCTTAAGAGCATCTGGTAAATACTACTCTGTATCTCTTGAACATGACAAATAATATGCGGCATGCATGCAAATATGTTGGAAACAAACCTTTTTCCTAGCACTACTCTTCACATGTATGGATTAAGTCAGGCTATCTTGCTCTGAAATAGTCCCATTCTCTTACGTTGCTCTAACATGGTCTGCAGAACTCCTTTGCGGCCTTCAAATCTGCTCACATGTTTTGTTAATGCATTAGTTTTCATGCAGCTGATTCTTAAACTTATTAAATTCTTCATTTCTCACATATTTCATTTTGTTGGGGTTTTACATTCACAAGAGGAATACTGTTTCATTTTGTCTTTACGGCCATACCGTTTTTGGTTGCAATCTATATTCTAAGAGACTCATTTTTACTGCAAAAAGATTACATTTGCCTCTAATTTATCCAGTTGCCTTATTGATGTTTTTCTTTCTTTGATAATTTGAGCAGGAATCATTCGATTCATCAAAACCAGTAACATCTGAAGACATACGAGCTGTTTTCGAGAATCTTGCTAAGAAGAAACAGAGGTTATCTTGACCTCTATTACTTTCCTGAGGCAGATACTCCGCCGCTGGATAATGTAGGCCCAAGTTGGGTACACTAAACTCTCGAGTTGTTATCTAGGTGCTAGTGGACTTCCTTGTGTAATGTTGCTAGCTGTACAAGTTTCCCCTGAGGCCTTGTCTTGAGGGGATAAAACCCTGGTCCATCCATGTGGATTCGCAGGATTTCAGTTAAGTTTCATGGCCTATCCACGTGGATAAGTCAGTTGAATGGTCACCAGCGTATATCACTGAAAAAAAAATCCCTCTGGTTTCTAAAAACTGTGGTGTTACACGGATGACTGTTACCGTGGTTTTCTTTTTTCTTTTTCCCTGCGAAGATTATTACAAGGATCACTATTACCATGGCTTTCTAAAAGCTGTGGTATTGCATGGATAACTGTTACCACCTTCTCTTTTGCAATGACTATTACCATGGGTTTTATAAGAAGTGCGGAATTAAATGATGACTATTACCATGGTTTTCAGAGACTTTGACGTCCATACAGCCCCTTAACTGTTTCGAACTTGAGGTAATAGTCTGTTGGAAGCATTATGTGTTATAACAGCAAAGTAACTCGATTGCGCTGTGAAGCACAACACGGAAAGCACAAATCTGTGCCAAAAAGCCTTCACCCAAACAGCCTCCCATCGTGGACGCACTCCGGATGAAAACGGTGGGGAAAATCTTTAACTCTTTTTATTTTTATATTTTTTTTAAAAAAACAGAAAATTTGAAAACAGATACGAACTTGAGAATCTCTTAATATAAAAACAAACCAATTCGAATAGAAACACATTGACTGAGAACACTAACCTATAGAATCATAGCTTTTAGTATCAACACAACATATAATTAATTCACATCTATAAAAGTAATTTATACCATGTATAGATAGACCACATAGTGACATGTCAACCACCATATCGTAGCTTGCGACACAACACACAATTACACAAAAAGACTAGGGTTGAAAACGGCGCATGCGCATGAGCTTGAACGATATTGGCAGGTCACCAGCCGACTGAGACTTGGCCACTGGGGTTTGGATGAAATTTGGTTTGCTAGTTGGGCTTAGCCTGTTGGCTAAATTGTGATATGTGAAATTTAATCTCAATTAAAGAATAGGAATCACAATGAAAAATTTCAAGTTAAAAATAAGATACTGATAATGCGGTCGAGAAAACAACAAAAATATTTTCATCCCATTTCCATATAAGCCTAAAATCCAAAAACATCGAGAAAATTATAGAAAACGGATCGAAACATGACGGAATTTATACCGCCCATTTCCTTCTATAGTTGCACCATCTTTGAGAAGTAAAAGGGGAAGGCATTCTTGATGAAACACGACCACTTTTTTTTCTAACACGGAGGAACCCAATTTCCATTACCGTGAAACACGACCTCTTGATGACAACATTCGATTTGGAACACAAGGAATCCATTCGTGATTCATAGCAAATCTGCCTCGCTCCTTTTTGTGCGCGCATGTCCATTAACCGCCGATCGGCCGATGTGCAGCTTCGCCGTGGCCCGTGATCTCGCGGGGATTTTCGTTTCTCTTTATTTTTGCTCCCGAATCGCCTTCTTGTCCTTGCTCTTGTATCGTAGCAGCAGCAGGCATGAATCATGATTCGAATTGATTTGGACGCATCGTTCCGACGTGGGCGATCCATCTCAATCTTCGCGGCTTGTTAATCTGGTACTTTTTCTTGTACTATCAGTTATTCTCGGGTCTTGTCTCAAAGAAGAATTATATTGCTGGTGGTGTCATTGGCTCCTTGCTTGTCACGAATGGATCGGCAGTGGGAATAGAGAGGCTGTTTGCTCTTGCCTGAAGATGCTGCTGTAACTTGTCCTCTGTTCTGTCTCGTGCGCATGAGGTGGTAGCACCGTACTCGTATAACAGTGCGCTTGGATGGCGCACAGATCTTCTCTCGTACTATGAGCAGCAGGAGATATGCATATGCATGTACTTGTGCAAGGCTGCCTGCGACTGACATCTCTCTACATGTTACAAAACTGTCAGAAGAATCAAAACTCTCAGTTGCAATCTACAGCAGATGGGAACCAAGTTCCTTTGGATTCGATAGATTGTACTACAAGAAATCAATCTCTCATAAACAATTGTTCTTTTTTCCGCAATAATCATCAGAGTTTCAGTAGGCTATCCATGCAGCTAAAACGTCGAATTTGCAGTACGATAATGGCGCAGGTAGCTTTCTCACCGTGCACATTAATATAAACTAGGAATTAAACATCAAACATGCACATTAAATATGTGGTAACTAGACCTTAATTATAGGTAAGGTACGTACTAATAACATAATCAGTTCATTCACATGAACTCGCGTGTGGTGGGGCAGAGACAGAGATGTTTACAAGTCTCTTCTAGTACTTTCGTTTCAACCTCTCTGTCTGTACATGCAGTCGATCGACCTGGAGTTGTCGGGAACTTTTGGATCTAGTCTCAGACCGACAGACAACCAATCGATGCGATTAAGAAATGAGAGGTTATCAGCGAAAACCAGGGACATGTCGCATGGATTAAGAACCTGCAGCGACGGTTGATGTGGCGCGCCACGAAACCCGGCTGGCAACTCCATTCTGCTCGATCATCTCCTTCTCTGTTTCGTTGACCTATGGTTGACACTTGCAACTCCATCCATGGACCAATCGATGTGACAACTCTAGTTAACAATCGGCGACGGTAGATCGTGCTTATATTAATGGTTCAATAACCCGACAATGATCTGATAGCTTTTGACGGCTTCAATTGCTGACCGACTACACATGCATTATATTGATACTACTCCGTCTACCTGCCACTGAATGTGGTAGCCATCATGTGTACAGTCAAACATTCGTGAGTCATCAACAATTACAGTGCAAATTAGCGATGAAAGCACAACTTTGAACGTTGGTATATATTTATAGTGTTTTTTACAATCCCTGGGAGGTACCACTCTAGATTATACAAAAATCTTGAGAGGTACTACTGCTTGTCTGCGTCGATCGGTTCTCTATAGTTTTAGCTGGCTAGCTAGGGCAGGTCAGCGAAGCTATTAGCTTGTCCCTTGCTCTCCGTGATTCCAACCCTTGGGGAGTCCGTAAATATAAATCCAATCTAGAGCGTTTCCTGCAGGATTTTACGGCTATTTGGACTCATTTGTAGGTAGCTACCATTCCGGGTATAGATAACAGTGATCAGAAGCTCCAACTCCAATGGTGTTCATAAACTTTGGATCATCCAACAAGTGCATGCGTAGCTCGGCCCAAATCCTAACCAGAATATCAGCACTACTTTCTGGGTACTGCCTCAGCTTTGAAATATAGATGTCATTTTATAATATATACGTGAAGTTAAATTTTGAAAACTTTAATCATTGATACATATAAAATTGCTATGATTTAACATATGCAAATGGTATAATTGATACGTCATGAAAAATGTTTTCATATGAGTATATGTTTAACATATTCTATTGAGAAATAACTATAGAAAGTAATCTTAAGACCTATATATTAGAGAACGTGTTGGTATCCTAATTTACGGTAAAAGAGAGAGGTTGTATTAGTAGTTAGGTTCCGTTTTGTTGTTACGTGTGGTGTATGTTCAGGAAACACGCTTGATCGGGTGATGACAAATATGCAGGGATCAATGCTCGGACCAGGCCACCTGCTGGGTTCACGTGCAGCTGGATCGTCCATCGATCCATATCCATCCTTACCAACCCAACAGGTATCGCTAATCTATAGTGAGTAGTATATAGCTGCAGCAGGCCAATGAGTGACCGATCGACCGGCGGTGTTCCTAAATCTTTCTAGCTATGAGCTTGATCCATCAGCTGCCCTGCGTTGTGTGTTTATTGGCTGCTCTGATTATGATGAGAGCACAGTGGCAACAGCAATGAGTAGATCAGGGAAAGCCAGCAGGCAAAAGAAGAATGTTAGAAAATGTATGAACCATATTGTCCCTAGTCGAGTTGAAATTGACATGAAATTAAACTCCATCCATATGCTGATCTGCATGAGTTGAGTTCGTTTTACTAATGTACACAGCCCCGGCGAGGGAACAGTAAACAGACCATTGAGGAGGACCCGATCCGATTCTAGTATTCTCAAAAACAAGAAAAGGTCGGGTCCACACGCCCGAAGATCTTGTCAGGGACCCACATTGCAGAGGACCGACCGACCAACCGACCGAAAAGCGTGCGGTGCCTGCTGTTCGCGGCCAGCCCTGCACGCACCCAACGAGCCGCAGCAACCACAGCTCAGACGTCACCAATCCCCCGACGCCGACCGGAGCCGAGCCGACCCCACCATGTGCGCGCACCGGCACCACGCTGCATGCCCTTCCCCTTTTGACGCTCGCAGTACCAAGCACCAACTCCACGTTATAAAACGGCCCGCCCCCCTCCCCCTCCCCGCACCTCTTGGCCACCAGCGCAACACAGCCAGCACTCATCCTACTCTCGCCATGGGCAACTGCCTCAACAAGGCTTCCAAGCAGCAGAGGCGGCGTGGCGACGTGATGCCGGAGGAGGAAGCTGAAAGCCTCTCGGAGATGAGGAGGGTAAGCCAGGCGCCTGCGGCGGAGGGGCTGAAGGTGAAGATCGTGTTGACGCGGGGCGAGCTGGAGTGCCTCATGGCGCAGCTCAAGAGCGGCGAGCAGAGCCTCGAGGACGTGCTCCACCACGTGCGCGACATCAAGGACACCGCCGCCCCGCGCGCCGGCGACGGCGGGTGGCGGCCGCGTCTCGAGAGCATCCTCGAGTGCCCGGAGACTGCGTGCAGCGGCCTAGGCTGACACCGGAAGATGTTCTCGATCGTTAGCTTCGGATCTCCTCCGCCCGCGCGTGTAGGTGTAGGTTCTTGTGCTTGTTGCTTGCCGCTTGGATCCATGGAGAGGCTTCTCGTGGTTTTTTTTTTTTTTTTTGCAAGGGAGTGGCCTTCCTTATTTCAAGAAAGAATTCACTGTACTAGTGCTAGCTTTCGAGGATGAACAACACCCATATACAGTATAGATCTCTGCATGTTTTATTTCTTCTTCTTTGGCTTTCGCCTTTTTTTAGCTTTTGCTCTGCTTTCCCTCTCTGTTTTGTAAATATCGGTGAGATGGCAACTTATGCCCTGCTGTAACTTAACCAGGCCCTGAATCTGGTTCAGTTCTCCCCTGATTGTTTAACAGTGCACGGCTTCACTTAAACTGGAGCCATGGGTGACATTCGTAGCTCATCAATTTCAATTTCGTGTGGCCGAATATGCAATCAATCTACTGTTTACTGTTTTTCCTTTTCGAAGTTATATATATATATATGTATATATATATATATGTATGTATGTATGTATGTATTAATTTCCTTTTAACTGTGCTGCTATTGTATGTATGCGCTGGATCGCTACGAGTAATATGTATTCATGAAGTATGTACCTCGAATATAATGCCCAAGTTTTTGAAATTGAAACGTTACGTTTCTACTATTCCCGTGAGTCTTACTATACTGTATAGGAGTACTACCGAGGATGTGCAGGTCAAATTTTTACTGCTTTCTCATGCGCAACCTGGAGTTCCTCTGTCGCTGTCAATCGTTCGTGGCCGGGGAAGCTGGGATGGACGGAGGTGATGTTACGGCCCGTCTCAACCGCTGCGCTTTTTCAATCACGAGAGCGACGTTTCCGATCCTAGGTTGCGTGCTCTGACTAACCCACGACGGCCGGCGTCCCGTCGGCGAGCAGTCGTCCAACCAAGCAAACGGCCACGCACGTCGTCGTCGTCACGGTCGTAGTTTAGACCCAACGTCGCCGTAGCCGCCTCCAGCAGCGTGCTCGCGAAAAGAATGCGAACTCGAGGAATGGAATTTTGATAACTCCGCGCATGCCCGAGTCCAAATTCAAGTGCTTCAATTTAACTTCTTGCCGGAATTTTCAGCGCTAAATCCTGTTGAAGCGTTACATCGTACCCGCGCGGCCGCCTTTTTCTCGCAATCTGCAGTGCAAAATATCTGTCCTTGTGTCCTTTTTTCTGGGGGTATATATTCAATATTTAATCGCCTTTCCCTCCGGGAGACTCATAACGGATCATTTACCGATTTTATGTTTTGTAAGATAAGAATTATGGTTTGTAATCTATCCATCTTCGCGGAACCGGATCCGAGCTACAGTGATTTGTACAATACTAAACAGTTTGGTGCGGTACCGTCCAACACTGTTCACCTTTTCACCATAGTAGAAGATAGACACTGTAGCAACGCCATGGAGGCCTAACCTCGGATGATCTTGTTCCCATCTTCGCGCGATTTGAACCTGTTCATATGTCCCATGTTTTCAACGGTCTTTTCGCGCGCAAATCAAACCATGGCACGCTCTCCGAACAGACTAGACTATCGATCCATGCTTTGCTTGCTCGTGCAGCGAACACCGTCTGAAACCGATCAAAATGGGACCGTCGTTCGTTGATGTGGGTTTTCTTAGGACGCAACTCGACTACCGGACTTTTCTTTCGGTTGCTTTCGTAGCGAGGGTCGCCGCTGTAGATCTGCAGTGACCGCCATCCGAGCTACTCTCGATAGATCGATGGAGAGTGACGGGGCCACTGCAATCCCATGCATGTGCCGCCACTGTCGTCCTAGCTGCTAGACCGGTTCGTCTTTTGCGTCCAAAGATATGATGTAGGGTCGCACAGATCCTGGGAAATTGCAGAAAATAGGGACTGCATGCATGCTTTTTCATGCATGGAAATGAATCGATGAAGTCTGTGGAATCAGAATGAAACCGATTGGTGGAACCATGCGCGTTTTCATGCATGGAAATGCGTGTAACCGATTGGTTTGGATGGTCGTGACTACACTCATCATCTTTCGACTGGCAGGGATGGTTTGCTCGATCTGCATGCGCTTTGATGCTGGATGGGGACGCACGCGGCCAAAAGCGCCTAGCTAGCTAGATATATAGCTCCTCGAGCTAGCTCTTCCTGCTGTGGAATGTGGAGAAGGATCGGAGCTTTTCCTGCTGTGAATGATGCTGCTTCAACGGCGACTCAAGATCCATGCAAAAAGGTGATGGAGAAGGTAGGCGGTTAGATGTATAATATCACCGACAGTTTGTAAAGATTGAGCAAGTTCGTCGGATATTTGATTAGTATAGTCAACTAGCGAACCACTACTTAACTGTTGATAATACTAAATAACTCCTCTAGTGTGTCTTGATTACCATTTCTTTAGTACTAACGTAAGGAATAGGGGAAAAACAAGAATAGGAAAAACACATAATTTGTATAGGAGTGTCCCTGTGTCAGTGCAATAATAAATGAATGTAACAAATATACGGGCAAATAGTTTAAAGTAGTGTTTGGTTACGTATTAGGCCTCTAAAATGCGGAGGCTAATTTTAGGATAAGTAAGAACTAGAATTAATTAAACTAAGTAAAAGGTAGACTTGCGCAATTTGGCCACAAGAAGTTGTTTGAAATTGCACACTTTTGCCATTTACCATTGGATAAGAAGGCTGGAACCGTACATAACCTCCTACATTCCTCTTCGCGGCACAACACCGTTCTCTCACCCTCCCAACCTCTTGCTGTTTCTCTTAATGCAAATTGTATTGGGTCATTTGCTACTTTATTATTTGGTGGTTGCTTTACTAAGAGCTTACTCTCAGTATGTCAACGTGTGGTTGTACCACTTGACCTACAGAGTTTAAATTCTGGTGCCCACGATTTATATACATTTGAGTGTTTTTAACGGTATTATCTAGCGTATGATAGAGACACACTTGTATATATGTGAGTGTAGTGTGAGTGCGTATTTCCTCATCTTGTAATCATAAAAAAAAATTGTTTTTGGCACCAACCCCTTAACCTGTCCTTGTTAATTGGAGTGAGCAGCAACAAGGTTAGGTATGTAAGTGCAGTTGCATCGCTAAGGGTCAGCTGGCACGTGCTCCCGCTGCGTGCTTGTGCAGCTCTCTACCTAGAGAACCACCTCGACCTAATCAAACATGCATGTCACTCCATTGATTAGTCAAAACATATGACCTGTGTTTCGTAGCCGGGCGCCTTTTTCTTGCAATCTGTTGTGCAAAATGTGTCCTGCTGTCCTTTTTTTGTTTGCGCAATGGATTCAAATCCAATCGTCATTTCGACCCCGAGACCAATCGATCGTTTACTGAGATATGTTCTGTAGAAAATATGGTTCGGGTTTAGCCGCCTGAAGAACGAAGAGCTGAAGTATTTGCGACGTCGTGCCATGGAAAAACCGAAAGCCTGGTGAGAAGGTCGGTGTAACGGCATAAAAGTCGAAATGTCATTTTTTTTGTTTGCCGTTTTGTTTCTGTTTTTTTGGCAAATTGCGGGAGATGAATACAAAATATTTCTTTAAAAAAACATGAATACTTCATGCCAACCTAGACCTAGTTAATCTGAGCCCAAAACAGCCATCACCTTTAGGCCATAGGCCCAGCTACCACCCCCTAACCCTAATCCCCCTCTGCTGGCTGCCTCCTTGTTGCTACTGGTCGCCTCTCCTCCCTGCTGGCTGCCCCTGCCCCTGCCCCTGCTTCCTACTGCTCCTGATCTACCACCTTGCTGCTTCCTTGCACCCTCTCTCACCTGTGGCTGCACCCCATGCTGCTGCAATCAAGAGGAAGGAGAATGCAAGGTGCAGCAAGGTGAGAGAACATGGAGGGAAAAAGAGGGAGGAAAAGAGGAATGTTTTTCACGATAGGATTCTAAGGTGATAAGTATTTTTAGATGCTTTCCCCGTTATTCATGTTCTTAGATGAGGTTTAACCTAGGGAATTAGAGGTTAAGTTCGAGATTCCATCGAAATTACATCGAGTTAGGGTTCTGGAAGTTCAGCATGTGCAGTTTCATTGGGGCTTCTGTTTTTTGGCCTTAACAATGTTTCATGCAAAAGTGGTCAACTCAAAAATTGTAGGGGATTTGTTAAGCTTTTTCAACAGTGTATAGTATGCATTTTTTTTTTAAGATGGGTATAGCTCCGGTTATACTGTTCTGAAATTTCTGCTGTCAATTGTTGATACATTTCAGTGATGAATATTCAGAGCTTGATTAGGCCATGATAATGATGTTTTCTGTAGACCAAAGTTATATCAAAGTTGAAGCTTGTGTGATACACATGTCCACAAATATTTAGATTTTTTGGGTCTATGGTGTGGCAAATATAAAAACGTGAAGCTTGGTATCTAGAATTTCAGACAGATTCTGAAGTCTATTTTTAGTTGCAGTTTAGACTACCTTAATGAAAATATAAAAATATGGTATTTTCATGAAAGTTATAGGCCTTGTTTTGTAGTTATAAAAAATGTATTTGTTTCCTATCATTGCTGTTATAATAAAAAGATACGAAAAAGTGAAATAATGTTGCTGCAGTTAAATGAATGTGATGAGTGTGGGTTTGTTCGTTGGATGGGTTACGTGGTGTAGGATCATGTTTCTTGCTATTTGTATTTTATGTGGTATGTTGTGGTGCTGATATATGGGTGCTTGAGCAAGTGGTGTTGAGCTATATATCTTGTCTTCATCGTTGGTAAAAGCAAGTGAGCATAACGGTTGTTACCACAATTTTAACTTATTATTTTTGCTACCTCCACTTACAATAATGCAGCACACATGATTATACTTATTAATTTGAAAGCTTATACCTACTTGCTCTGGATCTGTGAATTTGGCTTAATCTTTTGGTTATAGTTGATGGTGTCTTATGCAATAGTGATGATGTCTTGTCAGTTTAGTCATTTCTAGCGTAACCCCATCTTATATCTAATGGTTAGTTTACTTGAGAATAATGACATCGGTTATGTAGAAGCTTATAAAAGAGGACATGCTTTGTCTTATAAGTGGGTATTTTTTTAAGAGCTGTTTCATATGTCTATAACTAGTTGAAATATAATCTTTTAAAATATTATGCATGTTAAATGATAAGATAGTAGAAGAATAATTGTTATCTTTATGTGTCCTATATAGAATTAAACTTGTAATATGTGGTTACAACATGGGGTAGGCCTTACTCTTTCAAAGCAAGTTTATTGTTGCTATATGTTTATGTTTATATCATCTGCACTTTAATATGAAGAAGGAATGGTGGGTATATATGGATGAAAGTGGCTTATATTAATTATCTAGAAAATTCTTTTATGTCGATGTATGTTTACAGTTGTAAACTATGCAGTTTATATTTGGTATTTGAAGTATATCATGTGTATGGCGCTGTATTGTATTTCATATGCATTGGAAGTTATATCGTAAAGATCACGACCGTACCGGTATGCATCGGATGTTGTCCGAGGAGAGGTGCGATGTAAATGAAGGCATGTCATTGCATTCATATGTGTTGCTATATGTAATTGATTGTTGGATATGTTGAAGTTGCATTAGAGGTCATTATGAGAAACGACACTTCTCTGTGGATATGTTCATTGTGGTATGACTTGTGGATTTGTTAAGGTATTGAAGTCCGACATGGATTTACATTGCATAGTATCCATATGTATCATGTTGTGTTATGGTAATCTTTTATATTCAATTTGGCCGTGATGAATTGTATATAGATGTTTGAGTAACTTTACTATTTGTAGAAGGTATATGGTTGCAAATGAGTTATTTTTAAAATTATTATTTATTATTAATATGGCTTAAACTCTATTCATGATATCTTAGATGATGATATTTTCTTACAAGTCATATTTAACTTTTAGAAGTTGAAGTTAACTATTGATGTTGATATCATGTGCTATATGATAGATATTTTTTTTATCTTGTTTATGTTAGAGTTATATTTGCTATGGATATATATATTTATTAATCTTCTTTTAACAGTAACTATTTAACTTACTTAAAATTGAACATGATGAATAATGTGATATCTTTCATACATGTTTAAGTTCTAAATTAATGCTTTAAATATTATGATTTAAATAGCTTGTTAAAATAGTTCGCTTGCTGAGATTACCAATCTCAATCTTTCAATATTTCTTCCCATGTTGTTCTACTTGAAGCTAGCAGAGAGGGTATGGATTAAAAATACGTCTTGCACTTCATATCTTCATTTCATATCACCGAGTTGTAACAATAAATTATGGTTAGTCGTTAGAATCGTGTGTTTGAAGTATATAATGTGGTTGTGATTTTGAAGTTAATGGTTTACTCTTGGCTCTGGTTATGATGATTTTAAATACTAGTGTGTTATATTTTATATTTTATTTATCTATATTATTGCTTTCATATTACTTAAAATACATAGAAGCTACTACTGTCTTTTATATAAATTTAGCTATAGGTCGTATTAGATTTTGCGGCTTCTGAGATGTTACAGCAGGCCGTGCCAGTGTCCGACAGTCAATCAGGTACGGTGGCATCGTCCATTTCTCTAGACGCACAGGACAACGGGCCCCCCTCCTGTTCTTGCAACTTCTTTGATGATGATGCCTCCACATGAGTGACCATGCAATCCTTCCTTTACATGCGTCTATCATGCAGACAGGCAACTAGCGATCGAATCACGTCTCCTGGCTTGGTCATGCATTTTCCTCTTCGACGTCCTTCCAACCCATGTGCCCTGTCGTAGCTGCTGCTGCTATGTCGATCTCCTGTTTCATTAAAACCTAGCGTTGCTGCCGTTGCTTGCTGCCTTAGCAGAAACTTCAAGATTGTTATGATAATTGTAGAAATTTCATCGCAATGGCTCATAAGCAATACTTCAAAATACGAACATGTCATCAGTGGCGGTTCAAAATCATCATCAGTAACGGGTATTAATCACCACTGATAGTCACTTAATATCAGTACTGGTTCTAAAACTGGTAAAAGTTCCCCTCACTACCGGTTCGTGGATCTAATTAACAGTGATGGTATTTTCAAAAAAAAAGGAAAAAGAAAAAGACGACTCGTAGTGTCGCCGTGCCCAGGAGCCGCCACAACCACTCCTTCTGTGGCCGATCCGCCACGCGCACCCTGCTGAGGAAAATGTAGGCTCCTGCAGCGACAGATCCGTCGCACCCAGGCTCCTACAGCGAGCTGAGTCGGGGTCGCACACACGGTCGTTCTCTTCACCGCCTATCTAGAGTAGTATGTTCATTCTCGAGGCCTACCTAGCTGCCTATCTAGAGTACCATGTTCATTCTGCGGTCGTTCCTGGGCTCACCGCGCCGGACCAAGCTCCCTCTGCTACCCACACTTCGCTTCTGCAGTGACCATGGCAAGACAACTATTGACAATTACTAACACTACTGACACACATTATTGAACAATAATTTTACTCTTACTTGGAATTACTGAACAACGACTAAACAAAACTACTGATACTACTAAATAAAACTGCTGAACGATTTTACTATAATTTAAAATTTCTGAATAACAACCGATATTACTAAATAAAACTACTATAACTTAAAATTATTGAACACTATTGAACAATACATGATTGCTACTGAACTGTTAAATACTACTAAATAACTACTAATTGCTATTAGACAACTAATAATGACTAATGATAATACTGAACATTTTTTCTACGATTTGAAACTACTAAATAACTACTAATATATCTGATAAATAAAACTACTGAAAAATCTATGTCATAATAAATTCACGCACTTAAACCCACGTGACCGTGCCTACCATAGCCTGACTGAGCGCATGCATAAAAAAATCAGCTCGCATACATAAAAGAGCATATTGACATGAGTGCTTCTGACATGCATCATTGCGCACATCGAACGGGCATGCTTCTGCCATGCAAAAAAGTCATGCATATGCCCACTGGAGCCAAACTCAGCAACAATGCACGCGCGTGCAGTACTGTGAGTTGATTGGATTGCAAAAGTAGATAGATGAATAAATGATTGGAACTTCTCTCTTTCATTGATAATTGTTATATTTTTATATATATTGGAGGGATGCTGTTTGTGGAGACATCCTTCTCGAACACATACCATTCTACAAACAACCGTTCGGGAATGTTAGACTTAGATAATTTGATTTCTAACACTCTCTCTTGATCGATGTCGGTCTATATATTATATATTTAATTTTGAAAGCTCTCCTAAAAATTATGTGGGAAAAATATGAGGAGAGTAATAGTGATATACTGTTAAAACTTGTTTAAAATCTAGTAAAAAAATAAGAAAAAAATGATATAGCATATATTGATTATTGTCTCTTTGTTAACTCATATGAGAAAACTTTGTAAAAGAAAAAATCCATAAACGAGTTTAGAGAACAATAGATATATCTTGTATACCTCCTTTAAAACCCCCAGTAGGGGAAAATAAGAGGTATGACATATAATTTTTTGTTGATATTATCTCATTAAAAATATTTTATGAGAAACTTTGTAAGTAAAACTCATAAAAGGAAAATAGTACAATATGATGTATGAATAGATTAAATTCAGAAGGAAACTTCCTCTGAATCTTGCAAATCTCGAAGCTGTCGCATATCAATACCATGAACATATTTTTGAAATATCAAAGTTGGTAAGGACTTTGTGAATAAATCTACGAGATTATCACAAGATTTAATTTGCAAGATGTTTATCTCCCCATTTTGTTATAACTTAGGAGGATAAAACAATTTAGGGGTAATATACTTAGTGATATTGCTCTTTACGTAACCTGTTTGCATCTAAGCAACACAAGCAGCATTATCTTAGTAGATAATAGTAGATGATTCATTGAAACAAATACCACATGACTGTTGTATGTGGTTTATCATTCTGCGAAGCCAAGCATATTCATGTGATGCCTCATATAATGCAATTATTTCTGAATGATTGGTGGATGTAGCAACTAGAGTCTGTTTTGAAGACTTACATGAAATGACTGTCCCACCATGTAGGAACACGAAGCCTGTCTGTGATATGATATTGTGGGGATCTGATAAGTAGCAAGCATCAGTGTATCCAATCATATTTGAATCTTGGTTTCTTTTAAATTGAAAGAATAGACCAAGATCTTTGGTGCCTTGGAGATACCGAAAGATATTCTTGACTCCCGTCCAATAACGTTTAGTTGGAGTAGCGCTATGACTAGCTAGTAAGTTCACTGTAGATGCGATATCAGGTCTGGTGCAATTTGTAAAATGCATAAGCGTTCCAATGCTACTGAGATATGGAACTTTGGGTCCCAGTATCTCTTCTCCATCTTCCCGTGGTATAAATGGATCTTTCTCCATGTCTAGAGATCGAAAAACCATGGGGGTTTTAGACGGATATGATTTGTCTATATTGAATTTCTCTAATATTTTTTGGATATAGGCAGCTTGGTGTACCATAATTCCCGAGAGAAGGTGCTCGAGTTGTAGACCCAAGCAAAATTTGGTTTTACCCAAATCCTTCATCTTGAATTTCTTCTTTAGATGATCATATGCTTCATCGATATCTTATGCGTTGCCAATGATGTTTAGGTCATCAACATACACAGAGATAATACAAAATCCTGTCAAGGATTTTTTGATGAATACACATGGACAATCATCATTGTTGGAGTAACCCTTCTGCGGAAGGAACTCACTAAGTCGGTTTTACCACATTCGTCCCGTCTGCTTTAAGCCATATAGTGACTTATTAAGCTTTACACAATATATGTTGTGATTTGCATTTGGATTTGGAATTTGGATTCCATCGGGAATCTTTATGTATATGTCTGAATCAAGTGATCCATATAGGTATGCGGTCGCTATATCCATCAATTGCATAGATAGATGATTTTGGACTGCCAATGAGATAAGATATTGGAATGTGATTCCACTCATGACTGGATAATAGGTTTCATTAAAATCAATGCCGGATCTCTACATAAACCCTTGTGTTACTAGCCTTGCTTTGTATCTCACCACCTCTTTGTTCTCATTCCGTTTTCGGACGAAAACCCATTTGAATCCCACAGGGAAGACATTTGGAGGTGTAGGTATTACTTTTGTGAATACCTCTCTTTTCGTGAGCGAGGCTATCGCTACTTAGATTGCATCCTTCCATTGAGTCCAGTCCGAGCGTTGTTTACACTCTGCCATGGTCTTGGGATCTGGATCATTTTGGATGTTGTTTGTAATCATAGTGGAGAAGTATGTGTTGACAATTGTAGTCTTTCGATCATATAATTCTCCAGAATCTAGATAGTTG
Source organism: Phragmites australis (assembly GCF_958298935.1). Lineage (NCBI taxonomy): Eukaryota > Viridiplantae > Streptophyta > Magnoliopsida > Poales > Poaceae > Phragmites > Phragmites australis. The sequence continues at coordinate 14,801,538 of NC_084930.1, read as the reverse complement.
GTAGAAATTTTATGTACCCTTGGTGACTGTTCGTGATTTCCCAATACGATTGAGTCAGGGTATTCTGATGTCCCAGCATCATTAATTGAGTGCACATTTGAGCTGGGTTGTGGATGTTACCCATTCACTAGGTGTATACTACCCATTGGGTGTCTGTCAACTTGAGGTTGATTTGCACTTATTGTTTCAAAGGGTTTCTTCCTCTGTTCCTTTGGCGCTTGTGAAAAGCTGTATCCTCCTTTATGGCCGTACTTCTCCCCCTCTTATTTTGAACAGGGAGTTGAGTGGTTTTTATTGGTACCTCCACTCTTTCAGGCACATTTTTGGCAAAATTATAGGATTTTGCGACACCTTTGTAGTCGGTAAATGCATCTAGCTGGTTATTTGCAATATGTTGCAAATTGATAATTTTCTGAACTTGAAGTTCAGATTCTTGAGTGCGTGGATCTGAGAAGGAAATGCCTTGGACATTCTAATTGATTTCCTGACATTCTTTCTAGTACTTGAAATCTCCCCCTAATACCGGGAAATGATCCTCATTGAATATACAATAAGCATACTGGGCCGTGGATAGGTCCCCTGTGAGGGGCTCAAGGTATTTAATGATTGACGGAGATTGATACCCCACGTAGATCCCTAATTTCCTGTATGTGCCCATGGATGTACGCTGCGGTGGTGAGATTGGTACATATGTAGCGCAACCAAATTTACACAGATGGGAAATACTTGGTGGATTTCCACGTACTAATTGTAGAGGGGAAGTACTACGATATGCAGTAGGTCACAATTGAATTAAGTCAGCAGCGTGTAAAACTGTATGACCCCAACAAGAAGTTGGTAAATTGCAATTCTGTAATAAGGGTCGTGCAATGAGCTTAATTCTTTTGATAAGGGATTCTGCCAAACTATTTGAGTACGGACATATGGAACAAAATGCTGAACTTGAATTCCTAGGGTCATACAATAGTCATTGAAGGATGTGAGGAGAATTCTGCAACATTGTCCATTCGAATTGATTGAATTCGATGTTCAAATAATATGCTCGTAATTTAATAATTTGAGCCATTATTTTAGCAAATGCATGGTTTCATGTGGACATGAGACACACGTGAGACCATCGTGTAGATGCATCTATTAGAACCATAAAATACCTGAATGGTCCAGTTAATGGTTAGATAGGACCATATATATCGCTTTGAATGCGTTTAAGGAATTTGAGTGGTTCTGTTTGAATTTTAAGGTAAGATGACCTTAAAATTAGCTTCCCTGTGGCACATGAAGTGCACATAAAATCCTAAGATTGTGGGAATTAAGCATCACTTAAATTATGATCAATGGAATTGCTGATAATTTTTCATACCATCCCTATGCCGGGATGACCAAGACGATCATGCCAAGTTTGGAATGTATTAACATTCAGAAAAATTACCTTGTACGTAACATTTGCTACAGGTTTGATGTATGTGTAGTACAATCCTGACGATAAAGAGGGAATTTTTTCAAGTACTCATTTGCCATATGCATTGTTTTTGTTAAGAGAAGACATTCCTCTTTGTTGTCATCATGATTTCAATATGGAAACCATTCTGACGGATATCTCTATAACTTACTAAGGTATGAGTTGAATCAGAATACAATAAAACATCCTTGATTATAACTTGAGTACCCATAGGGAGTGTAATTATGGCATGACCCGAGCCAATAATTACTGCATCACGTTCAACAATTGTCAAAACATTTTTCTTGTCTCTTAGTAAGAGTTTGGAAATATTTTGTTTCCCTAAGTATAAAATTTATGGTGCAACTATCCACAAGGAACACTTTCTCCTCCATCGGATTGACTTCCATAGAAATCTATATATAGAATTGAAGAACTTAATATGAAATTCTTTATCAGATATATAGAATACATACAAACTTTATTTAGTATCATAAGTGCTGATACTATATTATGATATACAATATATAATGATGATAACTTATTATTACAACAACTAATAGACGTAGATAACATAGTATCTTTGGAATTGGGAGACTAAATAAGGTTCCAAACAAGTCATGCGAAGCGAATTTGATGATCATGTTTTCCATGCTCATGGGATCTTCTGGCAGCTGAAGAGTCTGGTTGTTATTTGTTTCTTGTGAAACTTATTGTGAACAACTAGCCTCCTTGGTGGTGTTAGTTTGAAGATTGAAGTGAGCTTCATATCTATGTCCTTGAGCAGATCGGTTGTATTCCACAAATTGTAGATACAGATCAATTAAATATCTCGGGGTGTGGTATTTCTTAGTATTGTGCTTATAACAGCCACACTTGCGACAAATATTAGATTTGTCAAATATGGGTTTAGAAATGCCTTTCCACTTTTCTGGTGCACGTGGCTTCTGCTTCTTGTTGCGTCTGCATTTACCTTTAAAGTTTGTTAGTTGGCTTCTGAAAGAGCCATCAAACTTATTGCTATTCTGAACATTGGAATGCACTTCAGGTAAAGGAGCAGCGCCTATTGGACGCTGATGATGATTCCTTAGAAGGAGTTCATCATGCTTTTTGGTCTTAAGTAATACATGTATTAAGTCAGAATAAACTTGGTATTCTCTTGCATGATATTGTTGCTATAAGATCATATCAGCGGGAAGCATAGTAGATGAAGTTTTCTCTATCTTTTCTGCTTCTGTAGGTTCTTTTCACAAAAATGTAATTTAGAACATATTTTATGAACAACATGATTGTAATCTCTGACGGATTTGAAATCCTGGAGTCGGAGATGTGTCTAGCATGACTTGCATCACGTAGAATGACTGCCTTTTGCTGTTCATATCTTGTTTTGAGAGCTAGCCATAATATGCTCGGATTTTCTTACATCAGATACTCAGATTTGAGATCTGGATGGATATGGTGCCTTATTATGTATAATGCACTATATTTAACTTGATATGTGAGCGGTGGCTCTCCCTCTTGGGGAGGTTGGAGTGCTGCTACTATTCCGCAGGACGCAAGGCTGACCTTGACATCCATTGTCCATGTTGGGTAGTTGTGACCATCGAGTGTGAGTATATCAAACTCTTTACCAGTCATCTTGACCTACATGGGTTTAGACCATAGATTTGATTAATTTACTGTTGGTAAATTAAAAATCATCATGATAATGTTGTAATAATGATGCAAAATGTGTAAAGTCAAGTTGAGACTTGAATTATATTGATCTCAAATTATATAGTGAATACGTTGGAGATAATCACCACATGTGGTGTAGATCTCGCAATAATAGGAGGCATAATCTGACAATTGTTAGTAGGTGCCTATGTTCCTATTACCTTGTGTTATGCTAAGTATAATATTTGAAAGAGCACATTGAAGGTAGTCATTTTGTCAAAATGATAAAATATAGATCTCACAGTAATGGTGGATAATCTGCAAATATATAGTAGATCCATATCTCCATTACCTTGTCATTCACAAATATTAAATCGAGGTAATCATTTTGATTTTACATTATAATTCTGCTTAAATTAAGCACTTTGAGCATAAAAACTCTTTAGGCTTAATTAAGGTGAATAACTGTATAATTTTGCAAGAAAATGAATCTTAATCGAAAAATCAAAGTGGTCGTAAACATAATTGCATGTTATAGGGGTTGCATGAAGCAAACACATTGAACAATGTATAATATTTCAGAAAAACAAGGTCTGAAATTTTAAATTACAACAGTAAATAGTACTGAATGTAATTATAGTAAACATTGAGGGCCTAAACATGAAAAGTACTTAATACACAGTACTATTAGTTGGACTATCTTGCAATTGTGAGAAACCCAAGGGGATTTTTGCAAAATGGCCTATGGCCTTCTGAGTTTGCTATGGCACATGGAGCAAGGAAACCTGGGCTAAAGCCCAGGCGTCCTTTCGGTCCGTGAGGCCAGGCGCGAGAGGAGGGAGGCTGGCAAAGCCTGGGCCTGGGCCTTGGCGGCCTTTCGGCCGGCCCAGGCAGGCACACGTGAGCGGATAAAAGGGGTGGGGTAGGGCAATGGTTAGGGTTCACCAGCCCCCGCCGCCATGCCCATTGACTCGCACTGCTCCGCGCCGCCATGTAGTTGTCGTCTCGCTGTCACGCCGCCACGCCACTGCGCTTACGTGCTTCAGCACAATGTATAGTCCTCCTCATTGGAGGAGGAGATGTAGTCGAACCAACTACCATTGGGGGCCCTGCTTCGGAAATCCACCACCGCTGAAGACCAGGAACGCGGGTGGAGGTCGGGTCGGTGATTTGCCATTGCAGTTGCAAAGCGGCGGAGGAGATGACGGGTCGGAGTGGAGTTCGGCGCCGTTGACTTCGCCGGTGAGGTGGGTGTCACCGGAGCTGGCACTACGCGTGAAAGAGGGATCGCTTGAGGCCTCGGCGACAGGTTCTGGAGCTGAGGCAACGAAGTAGGGGGAAGCCCACGGCGAGCCGCCTTCGTGCCTCTGGAGTTAACCGAGGGCATAGGTGTGAAGTGACGTGTCACCGGCAGGAATTACTCCGAAGCGGGTGTGCTACTAATGCAGCACGTCGCGGTGGAGGCGATGTGGCCAGGGCAGCTCGATCTAGGCATCATTGATGCTGGAGTTGGTGAAGGGAGCGTTGGCTCAACGTCGATGTGGATATCAACCTCCGTTGGCGGTGGGGAAATCGAGCGGGGAAACTGAGGGCGCCAGGAGGAGCGAGATCGGCTGCATCGGTCGGGGTCATGGTCGGAGGTGGGTGGCTCGGGCCAGTACGATACTCGTCAACCGGAGGACGACGAGACGAGCACGGACCATGGCGAGTACGTCCATGGGAGCAGCGATCGTGGTGGCCGCGATCCAGAGGAGCGCGTTGGCTACGCCGACCACCACCAGGGCGAGGACCACAGCGACAGCGACCGAAGTAGGGGCAACGATGATGATCCTCGCGTAGGACACGAAGAAGAACGATGGCAATCAAAGTCCACTCTTGCCATTACTCACCTTGTGATGGAGGTCTTCGTGCCTTAGTGCTTCTTCAATCTTCTGTTCTTGATCACTCAGTGGTGAAAGTGTGCATGATAACGTATTGTGAGTAGATTGGATTTCGAAGTAGACAAATGAACAAATGATTTGAGCTCCTCTCTTTCATTGATGATTGTTACATATTTATACATGTTGGGGGGTGTCCATTTGTGGAGACATCCCTCCTGAACGGACACCTCCCGAACGGAAACCATTCTACAAACAACCGTTCAGGAATGTTAGGCTTAGATCATTTGATTTCTAACATGCAGAAAAACCAAATGGACGCGCGCACGACTGGGCGGGCGAGTGGGCACACGTGGTGCAGGTGCAGGTGTGCTCGAGGTGAGCGGGGGCACATGGTGTGAGCGAACCAGCAGTGAGTGGGCGCACGTGGCGTGCGGACAGAGCAACGCGAGTGGGCGCACGTGGTGCCCAGGCCGAGCGGCGTGAGCGGTCGTAGTTGCATGTGCGCTGAGATTAGGCCAACTATCTTGGGTCTAGGTGTTGAATAGTTATTTTACACCTAGGGTGTAAATAGTTATTCTACACATAGGGTGTAAAATATCAAGTGTATATATATAGAAGTTGGTCATTTCAATATATTCAGAATGCTTGCATCTTGCAGTCTATTGATGTATTATACCTTTATGGCTAATGAAATGGAAAATGAAGCAAATGAACTCATTATTTCCTTTTAATTTAGTGCGCTAAAGCTAATTTATTGGTTTATTGTCAGGCATGGGGTTGACTCAAGAATTAAGAATGAAGAATGCTTTGTAATGTTGTGAGGATTTGTAATTTTGATATTTTACTTCTCTTTATCTGTATGACTTTATGACATCGAATGAAGATGTTCGATTGCTATGTGTATGTTATTCGATATGTTGTTGTTTGAATTCAAATGATCATGAACGATTTGTTATTGATATGTCAGCTTATATTCAGTAATATATGAATACAATACTGTATAAATGAACAATACAAACTGTTCTATGTCTACAACAGTCTGTACAAATGCACAGTATAGACGGCTCATCATTGGAGCCGTATGTACTGTTCCTATATCACAGACGGCTTGAAACTTATAGCAGTATATGATAATCTATAATACAGACGGCTCCGGTCATGAGCTATCTGTACAAATTTTTATACAGACGGTTCAAAATTCATCTGTACAAATTTGATTTGTACATACTCTTTTCCACAGATGGTTTGAAAAAGCATCCTGCACGGGTGTTGTTAATCGTCTATACAAGTGAATTATCTAATAGTGTATATATGTATACATATATATATATACACATATACATATATATACCTACCGTGGCTAGTCTAGATGGATCTAAACTTAGTTGACGTCTTTCTTACTCAGCTTTAGGTGTCTTCTAGCTTGTTTCGCTCTTTTGGTCTTTCCGCCGCAGGGGCCCTGGTTTCGTATATATAGGGGAGCATCGTATATCATCTGGAGTCTTCCTTTCCGTTCTTGGAGATTAACTTTCCCGTTTATGAGATGTCCTAATTACCTGTAGTTAGTTTCATTTTCATCAAGGAATCTCCTTCCCGGAGATAAAGATATACCCTGAGAATTACGGAAAATTCTAGGATGCCCAAATACAGTAGTTATCCTATAGTCATCATTAAACCCCTATCAGTATGTGAAATGAGACTTCGATGAATCAAATTTATAGCAAGCAAAGATAAGTATTTTTTCTGACCGTGTCATCGAGTAAGACTCAGGTTTACTGATTACGATAATGCATCTAACTAGGTCCTGTGAGTTCTTAGATCTTCTACTTGGGATTTCAAGTGCTTCCGAATTCTCAAGCGAGTCATTGAGAAGGTGTTCCATCCGAGTAGGTTTTCTAACCAGCATAAAAATATCATCATGTCCCTGCAAATACAAGAAAGATAAGACCCATCGTTTGCTAGGCTTGTAAGTTGAACCATCACAACGGAAATTTTGTATAGTGGTGAAGAGAATGATAGAGTTACCTTCCGTCTTTCAACTGCTCTGCGCGCTCTGGATACCCAGCAGATAAACAACTGGACTGATTGCATGTTTATCTGGTAATCCAGACAAAAAGACGCAGCCTCGATGCTCGAGCGTCTCTTGGGCGTTTGTGGTTTATAATGTTGCCGTGACCAAATTAATGCTTGGGAAGCGACGCAATCTCTTGAACCATTGGTCTATATAAGCCTCCGGGTGTCAAAGCTTAGTTGCATCAAACCTGAGTTCGGTCATAGAGCCTCCTTCTTCACTTGAATACACACTTTCTTCTTCTTACTATTCCCCTTTTCCCCTCGAGTACTCACCCCTCACTTTGCCATCGTCTCTCATCGAATCTGTTGCGTTGGGGGAGTTTATCGATGTCTCTTGTGATAAGGAGGTGAGAAGGCGACGACTCGTAATATCTCTATTAAAGGCGTCAAGCCCCGGCAGCTTCCCGCGCGGCCATGGATCGTTGATGAGGGTTTTCTTTGGACGCAGCTCAGCCTTTTCGGAAGCAGGTTGCGTTCGGAGCAAGCTAGCGTACGTGGCGATCGAGCTGCACCGACCGTTTTCTAGCAGAGGGGCCTCCACAATGCCATATGCCGCAGCTATCCTAGCTAGACTCATTCGCTTTTTTCGTCCAAAAAATGTAGGGCCGCTTTGATCCGGTGAGATTGCATAGCAAATGCATGGAAATGAAGTAATGAAGTCTCATGAGAGAGAGAGAGAGAGAGAGAGAGAGAGAGCAGCAATCGATCGGTCGGAATTGTTTTGCCTATGCATATATACGACGTATCCCTTCACAGCTAAGTTAATTTAGTAGTACGTGTGTAAAAGCTAGGCGATCATCACATCAAAATAAGATTTGTTAAGCAAATCTCCAACTTTAAGAATTATATACACCTCAAAATCTAACGTTGAGTTAGAAGTTAAAGCTGGGAGGAGAATGCATGCCTGGTGGGAGTAAAAGGAGACCATTTGGTGCGCGCTCGCTAGATCTGCATGTACGTGCACTGCATGCGTTGATGCTCGATGGGGACGCACGCGGCCAAAAGCGCGCCTAGCTAGCTAGTCCGGTGCGTGAATGGAATGCGAGGAGAATGAGGGACCTCTTTCTTGTGATGCTGCTGCTGTTAGCAGTGTATAATCACCGACGACATGTCCTCAGGTTGGATATTTGCTAAGTAGCCAATTAGCAAAATGCGAGCCGGTAATGAACTATTGGTAATACGAAATGTTGAATTCCTTTAGCCTTAGTTAATTAACATTTCTTTAGGACTACTAATGTCGAACAGAGGAATAGAAAAATACAAGAATATATGAAAACCAAATATCAGTGCAATATTAGATTAATGAATAGTGGAACAATAATTTCAAAGTGGTGTTTGATTCCTTATTAAGGCCCTACAAAATCTAAAGAAACCAATCTAAGTATTTTAAAAGCTAATTTTAGGATAATAAAAGATAGAAATAAACTAATTAAAGCTAGAGAAAGTGCTTTTGGGGGCTTTTGCAGGTTAGACTTTGCCACAAGAAGTAGGTGGAATTTGGCCACCTTTATCATTGGATAAGAATGCACAAGCTCTACATTCCTCTTCGTGGCGCGACACCATTCTCTCGCTTTTCTAATTTCACCACTCCTACTTCCCAATACATCACCTCATACCCCCCTCCCCCGGCGATCTACACTTCTTCCTAGACGATGCTACTGCCTCTGACGTATGTAGAAGCAGAATTTTTGCAACAGATATAGAGACCAAAAAGGTGTATTTATGAGAAAAGAAACTTTTCTACGATGGTATACCTCATTTTAGAATTCTTCAAGCATTTCGATCGAAAAGCCATTCTATATGAATTTTCTTTGGTCCAGGGAGGACATTACCTTGGTGCGAAATAAGCGTCACTCTCATAGCAATAACAATAAGCTATTGATAGGGGGTTTGGTGAAAACAATATCTTAGAAACCCTCAAACTCTGGACCAAGATCATCTTCCTAAAACAACATTATATTTTTGACTGTGTTTGATAAATGGGAAAATTGCTGAAATAGCACTCTTCCATATGAAAGGGATCAGTGACCTAAATCTAATAGGTTTTAAAAACTTCATAAGATAAAATCATATCAATTTCTATCGTACTCTAGATTTCATCTAGTACGTCTACTCTATCATTTAAAAAGGTTTGTAACATATATCCAATCCTAACGAACTACTCTAAGAAGGTAAACAAGCAAAGGTAGATTACAAGTATGTAAATGTGAAAATGTAAATAATGTAGAAAGAGCAAACTCGTCACAAATTATTCTTATCATATAGTATCGATAGCATAAACACCACCCCTAGTCCACGTTGGAGCAGCCACCTAGGCTATTGCTCCCGGACGGCACTCGGTTACGACCCTTGAGCCACATAGGCCTCAAGTAGGTTGAGCCACTAAGCTACTAAGGTAAGTCTCACCACAAGCCTATCTTCCGGTCACTTACCGCCGCCTTCACTTTGGAGCTTGAGCCATCAAAGCAAGGGTCTCTACATCCCCATACAAATGTTTTGCTGCCACTCTACATCAAATCAGAGGGTCAACAACCTTGAGCCACCAAGGCTCACAGTGCTGGCGAGTCACCTAGACTCCAAGGTGCTGGCATACCACTTGGTACAAGGTAGAATCACTCCTTGATCTTCTCTCTAGGTAGCAACACTAGCAACAATTCTCTCTAGGTAAAATAACACTAATCACTTCCTAATTTTGTGCAAATTGTTTTGGATGATCACTTTTAGCACTTTGGTGGTTTGGATGTCTTCTCAAGTGCTTGTGAGCTTTTCTGGACTCTAGCACACTCAAATGATCGAGTAGGGGGGTATTTATAGCCTCAAACCTATGAACTATCCGTTGCCCTAACGGTCACATTTTTCATGAACGCCGGATGTTTTGGCGTGCACCACTTCTAGACACTAAACCATCCGATGTATATTCTCCACTTATAGCCTGTCGTTGCCAACTGTCACTAGTCATTACAGCTCTGTGAATCCTCCTACAATTCCTCTGATGCAAGCGCCAAAAAATCCAACGTGTATATCTCATTCTTCCACTGAACCGAAGGAAATCCCTCTGTACATTGCTCCGGCAAAGCCTCCGGTGTATATGCCGGACCATCTGGCCAACTCCAAATCTTCCTTAAAAAACACTCCGACGTGTTAAACACTTTATCGCCGGACCATCCAGCGTGTACAACTTCGAATTCCTACTTCTAATAAAACACTCTGACGTGTACAAGACCTTCAATGCCGAACCATCCGGCGTGTATATTTTTTCTGGGACTTGTCCAATTCAAACCAATGTTTGTCTCGACTTCAGTTGATTCTTCATGTATTGTATCCATGAGACTTACTAAAGCATATACTTGACAAACACGTTAGTCCCATTGACTATGTTGTCATTAATCACCAAAATCACATATATACCCTAAAAGGGCTATGTTCGCTACACCAGAGCTGGTTTTCAAACATACCATGTTTCTCATCCGCTTTGCTAGTTTATGTCACGTCCCAAAATGCTAATTACGTAATTAAGCATGTATGATCATCATCGCATGTAATTATACGTATTTGTTTATCGAGTTGAGTCAAAATGTGTTTCATGTACTTTAGAGATAGTTTAGAGCACTTTGGAGAAGCCACAAATACTTAGAAAAAGGTGGAGAGTGAAGATAAGGGAACACTTAGGAAAATTCAGCAAAAACTGCCCTCGTGGTCTGACCGGGCTTACCCGTGGTTTGACCGCTAGGTGTGCAACGACGTGGGCTTGCCATGTGGACTTACCGTGGTATGATCGAGAGCATTGCCGGTCTGTCTGCTAGAGCGCAGTGGTTTGACTTAAGTGAATCGATCACTCTCTCTTGCTCTTTTTCTCACACTCACTCCCTCACTCTCTTGCCCACTCCACCTTAGAGAGAGAAGGAAAGCTCCACCTCGATGTCCACGATGATCGGAGATCGACGGTGGGAACCTCCCCAAGCTTTTGGAGGACTTCCCTGAGCTCCTCCGCTCTCCTCCCTCATTGGAGGCACGCTCATCCAACCTCAAGCCCGATCTCCAAACCGAAGCTTCTCCGGAGTGGATTGATTCGCTAGGAAGCTGTCATACACTAAGGTGAGACATCACCTATCGTTTCCCCATTGTTTTCGAGCTCGATTTGATCGTCATATCATTTAGACCAAAGTTTAACCTAGCCTAGATATAATCCATGTGATATTTTGAGTTTAGCTTGGTGAATATTGTCCATATCACTTTAGAAGCACTCCACTAGTCCCATAAAGCATTTGGTTGACCTTCGTCGTCAAAGGTTTCACCGGAGTCCTCGCCCACGACCCACAAAGGAGATCCCGGCAAGGTCTAGTGGTCTAACCACCGATAGGTCCAGTCTGACCGCCAGTTAGGACCAGAGAATCCGAGTTGAAAACCCTATACAGGGGTCAGACCACCACTAGGGCCGGCCTTACCGCCATATAGCAGTCTGACCACCAGCATGCCTGTGGTCTGGCTGCCAAAGAACAAAACCTTCTACACACTGGTTGTCTGACCGCCAGTTTAATGTCGGTCTAACCACCAACCTCTGAAAGCTAGATGGACTTCTGTTAGCTTATCTGGGGTTTCATACTTTGAAACCCTAATCACTAATGTTTTCGAAGCACGACACTCTAGTGTTATTCAAACATGCATCATCCACACACTTTTCCATCGTTTATTGTTATGCGGAAAATATCAGGCAAACTTCAGAGCAGCAAGGCAAGCATCAAAGCATATTTCACCCTCTGATTGAATTGTGGAGTCTAAATTGATAAGTTATGTTTTATGTAAGTTTGCATGTACAGTGAGTCAATGTAGGGAGTCTATGGGCAGAACCTATGTTGATGCTGATGAGCCCATGGCTCCTTCGGATACGATCAATATTGCTAATAATTCTCAAATCATATAAGGTCCAATTACAAGAGCACATGCACAACAATTAGACCACTAGGTGAACTCTTTTTTTCGCTGTTCATACTTCCTTGGATGGATTCCTACTAAATTCTTATGTTGTTTTATTGCTTAGGAACGTGGGAGAAGCACCACAACCTTACACGGATATCACCCCTCGAAGGCCAAGTCTACTCAGACTCGAGGCTGAGCTCTAGTCATGGTCGTGGTTGTGGTTGAGTCGCAGGATAGCACGCCAGTAAAACGGGCATAACTCTCTTATAGAAAGTCTATCTTAGGTAATCTTGGACATTCTGGAAAGCTTACGATGAGCCATTTCCAATCGATATGAGCTCGACCAAATATTCCTTATAGTTTAGCCAGAGTCAAAGAAATAAGGTGCTGCGTCACCGTTTTGGACCTAGTTGGGTCTTGTAATCATGTCGGGGTCGGAGTCTAGGTTGTGTATGCCTCTTTCCATGAATGCACAACCCTAGGTCAACCTCCTCATGTCCTCCTATATATACACAGTAGCCATCGTAGTTTAGGCTCGAGTTTTGCTTAGATTATTCTATTTTATACAGTTTCGCCACTTGTTCAGTTTGTGGAACCCCAACTCGAGCACTTCATTGGTAATTAGCAATATTTAGATTGCATCTACATATTCTTGCTTGTGTTCTCGATTTGCTTGCAGGAAAAGTTTTCTTGGAGAGGTCAACCACGTCTTGTCACGGTTGATAACCATGGAGTAGTGGTGTAGTAGTTGCGAGGGTTCTCGATATATCTTCGTTAGAGCCTTTGGATCATCAACGTCGAAACTCCACCAATCGACTTATCATATTACCTTCAGAAGATCAGGCAAACGCACATCAGATGCATTACCTCTACCTTGAGTTGTTGATTATATATATCCTTGTAGCCTTGATAACATTATCGATGTCTAACTTAAGAGTCGTTTGAAATGCTTAGCAATACATAGGTCCTCGATAGAAGTCAAGCAATAGTTCATCCGTTATTCACGAACTTAGGGCTTAATTATTATTCACAAATATTGATTATGATATTGATGGTTGGATGTGTGGTGAGGTTGAGGCAAGATACGGGCAGTGCTAGGGGTGTCTTCTGCCCCAGAGGAGTTCCTCAGGGTAGTTCAGGACAGGAGCTCGAGCACCATAGATCGCTTGCACCATTTAAGCACCGTCTATCGGTGTAGTTGGCTCTAGCACTTTCTGTACTAACCATATGCTGATCTAATGGTAAGGTAAGCTGAATATCATACGCCATGCCAGCACTTGCCTTGCGGCCTTATGTTGCGTAAGAGAAAACAAAAAGGAGAAGCAAAGTGGAGGGGAGTCGGAGGTGTCCGGAACACGCTCGCAGTAACCCCGATGCCATATGGGTGTTGCAAGTGGGTGGTTTCGGATATGAGAAAGGTTGAAATGGGTACCCCTTTGGTGGGCCTATGTGGTCACTTATGCCGTATGGTCCTCGTGTCATGTGGGTAAAGTTGTACCCCTGTAGGGTGTAAAAACAATTTAAATTATCACGCTTTCAGTCATGAGTATGCTCCTATTCATTTGCATCAGTCATAGAGTCACAAATGTTGGTTGGCTAGTATGGTTTTGTTGGGCATGTAATATGAACAAGGGTTCCCGATCTTCCGAAAGGTTCTGGTAACTCTCGATTTGGTGGAAACGAGACACAAGTCGATCCGGCTTCCGAACAACACGATCCGAAACCCCGCAATCGCAGCACCACGTCTCCTCTGGTTATCAACCGGCGTTGCACGGTTGACCTCGCCAAGAAGGCTAAAGTCCTTGCCTGCGAATCGAAGAACACAAGCAAGAACAAGGAAGAATGCAACCAAATTGCAGATGAATGATTAATCTCACGAGTTGGGGTCTCACAAACCGACGAAACGGCGAAACTGTTCTTGACAGAATAATCTAAGCAAAACCCGCCCTAACGAGAGCGGCGGCGGCTGATAATAAGGGTCTAAGGGTCGTCACACCCCCTGGTCATGCCCCCCTAATGGGCTCAACGACGATACACGGCCCAACGGACCAAAAACGGTGACGCAGCACCGGGACAGATTCTGGACGCTGACTTGTCTCGACGTTTCCCGTTGACTCAGAAGGAATTTGGACCTCAAACCAACGCCATTGGTTTCCTTATGAAATTATCTTTCCAACCATATGTGAATCGTCGAAAACGGAGTCCGGATGCGTACCGGGCGTCCGTTTTACTGCTCGCTGGTCCTGGAGATCGAGACTGATTCGGACTCGAGTTGGACTAGACCTCCTGCTGTTGTTGGACGTCCTAGCTGCTCCTCCACGCCTCCAAGCCTTCCTCTATGTGTCTCCTTGTCCTCTCCATGATTCCTCTAAATTTAATTGTCGTGCGCGAGCTCTTGTGATTGGACCTTGAAAGTTCAATGGAGGATCATTGTATGTATCCGAGGGAGTGATGTCCTTATCAGCATGGTTGTTGATGGTCGTTGTTTATATGAGATGGTTCCATTTACATTTACGTTCATGTTATTTACAAATTTGAAAATGTTTGTTTGGTTAAGTATAGATGCTCACACATATGTCTCTAGGTTGCTTATGCATATGAATTTACATAACCTTGTGGCCTTCTCCTTGTTAATAGCTCAATGCATAATCCTTGCAGTCGGGTTATCTATATATACCATATATAGATTAGGTCTTGCGAGTACCTTCGTACTCACACTGCTCTTTCAGGTACTTCTGGTGAGGAGGAGCTCATTTTTTGCTACTTCACGCTCGTCGATGTTGGTGACAGGCTAGAGTAAGCAACTACTCCAAGTGACGAAGCTTTTAAGGTGGAGCCCAAGGGTATGTGTAGCGAAAATGGCCCTATTACGTCATGATTATGATTTTTGTGATTAATAACAATATAGTCAATGAGACTAATATTTTTGTCAAGAATATATATTAGTAGGTCTCATGGATGCATACATGAAGAAATCACCGAAGCTGGAAAAAAGTTTGGTTGAATTGGAGAAGTCCCAGGAAAAATAACTTCACCGGATAGTCTGGTGTTCACATAGTTGAACACACCGGAGCATTATGTCCAGAGGCATTTGACCTCACCGGATGGTCCAGTGCTCAGAGGAGGATACACGCCGAAGCATTTCCATCGGATAATGTTGCAGCCGTTGAAGATCGAAGATCAACACACCAGAAGGTCCGATGATGAAGAGAAGTGCATCGGACAATACACCGAAGAATGAACAATGCAAAGATGAAGAAGAAGCAGAAGACCTCGCCGGATAGTTCAGTGATTGATTTGAACACACCAGAGGAAAACACCGGAGCATTGTTGACAAAGGGGAGAATGCAGTGACCTCACCAGAAGGTCCGGTGGTTTGAAGATATGTACACTAGAGCATATTTTCCAGAGTGGGTTGCATTGGCTGGCTGAGGATAATGCACCGGATGGTCCGATGATGAAGTGATGTGCACCAAAGAATACATCGGAGTAATTTACACAGAGAAGATGTTGGCTCGGATGGCTAAGGTATACTCACCGGAAAGTCCGATGATGAAGATGGATTATACACAGGATTATCCGGTGTTTATAGAGGCTTGAGTGGGGTTCCAACGGCTAGTTTGTTAGAGTGTACTCAGTGGATGATCCAGTGTTAACAACTTTTCAGAGCCGTTGGGTTAACGACTAGTGCTCGAGTTTCAAGCTATAAATACCCCTCCACTCAGTCATTTGAGTGGGCTAGAGTCTAGAGGAGTTTATATACACCTGAGAAGACATCCAAACCACCTAAGTGCTTAAAGTGATCATCCAAGGCAATTAAGCACAAGATTAGAGAGTGGTTAGTGCTTATAGGCCTAGAGAGTGTGTTGCTAGGTGATTGCTGCCTAGAGAGTGGATCAAGCAGTGATCAACCTTGTACATCTTGGTACATCGAGTCTTGTTGACTCGTCGGCAAGCTTGTTGACTTTCCGACTTAGTGTGGAGCGGTGGTAAGGTGATTGTGTAGAAACGCGAAGACCCTTGCCTTTGTGACTCAAGCTTCTAAGTGATCATATCGGCAAGAAATCGGAAGAGAAGCTAGTGGTGAGACCTTGTCTTGGTAGCTTGATGGCTCATCCGGGTGGAGGCCTTGTCTTTGTGACTTTGTGGCTCAAGAGCTGTGATCAGGTACCGTCGGGGTACATATCCTTTGTGGAGCTCCAACGTGGACTATGGGTGGCATTCATGCTATCGATACCACAGAAAAAAAATACTTGTGCTGAGTTTGCTCTCTACCATATTTACGTTTCCGCATTTACTTACTTGCAAATTTACCTTCTTAGATAGGTTGCAAGTACTTTGATCGATAGAGTAGACACACTAAATAAATCTAGAGCACATTTAGATAGAAATTGATATAGGTTTATCATGTGTTGTTTTTTGGAGCCTAAATAACTCTAAGTGTCCTAATTCACCTCCCTCTTAGGACGTCACCGATCCCTTCAATATGTGGCTCTACTCATCTTTTATTGTCTATAGTTTTGTTTTCGCTGCGTAGTTGATTTAATCTTTTGTGTAAATTATTATAAATAATTGCATACTTAAGAATTTGTAATATAATATTAATTAATCGCTCTTTCTTAAGTTTTGTTATAATGTTATACGTTAAAAAGATATGTGTTCTAATCTTAAGCACAAAACACGTAAAGAGATCACGAGATGGTATTCTGGTTAATCATTGAGACTGTAATTAAGCAAATGATCATTTTGATAATTAATTATAATATTATTTAAACGGTTCCTTATAGTTTAACACTACTTAGTTCCCTGTTATTATCCATTTTACCACTGTACCACATGATCATGAATTGACAGATCAGATCAGTCTGCAGCCTCTCCACTGTTAAAACCCATCCCATCACTCGTTCGACTTTTTTGTCGCTTCCAATCCCTATCATCATGTCGGATTGAAATCCTCTAACTTTAGTACGGTGAAGTCACAGATGAACAGTGAAATATGAGAGGATAAACAACACTGTGACTTCAAATACTGTAGCAAAATATATTATAGCCAAAAATACTGTAGCATCAGCACTATAGTGATACTGTAGTATTAGATCTGATCCGTTCACATCAAATGTGATGGCTCATATCAATTTAAAGTCACCTGACTTTACCCGTTGATAAACTCAGGAGATCCCATTCCCATCCTGTCTCCCTCCTCTTTCTTCTCTATCGCACGCCGCCACGCCGGTCGCTGGAATCCCCTTCCCTGTCGCCGCCTCCTCATCTAGAATCCGGACTTTTTTTTTTGACTCTTCACCATTGAATACAACTGTAGTATCTGAACATGAACGCACGCACTCACCCCACACACACGCACCCACTCCACACACACCTAACGCACGCACATGCTAGTCCTACAACTACACGCAGCTTGAAGAAAGCGTCCATCTGAAGATCACCGGGACCCATCGAGAATCTCGTAGATGACGAGCACGTCGTAATCCCTTCTGTAACATCACGCCGGAGAAGCTGAAGAAATCCGAAATAAATCGGAACCCCGTGCGTCACCCAGACTTCGAGCCCGAGTGGGTTCGGCTCACCACCCGAGACTTGCCCCACCTGAAAACTGAACTAGCTCCTCAACCTCCTCCGATTCCATCTCGCTTGGGACAGAGGAAGGCGACGGGACCAGTACGCAGCGGAGCTGCTCATGGAGGTGGTGGTGCTCTGCTGTGATGGTCATGGAGGTGGGTACCTGCGAGGGTGCTGGGGGAAGACGTCCTTGCACCAGATGGACGGGGAGCGGCTCCTCGCTCAGAGCCCCTTGCCGGCCGCTGGAGTCAATGGCGGATGAGCTCAAATGTTGGATGACGAGGATTGAAGGTGACGGAGAAGTCGGAGGAGTGATGGGATGGGTTTTAACAGTGGAGAGGCTGCAGACTGATCCGGTCTGTCGATTCTTGATCATGTGGTACAATGGTAGGACGGATAATAACGGGGAACTAAGTAGTGCTAAACTAGCAAAACGGATGAGAAACATGGTATGTTTGCAAACCAGCTCTGGAAGAGTGCTATTTCAGCAATTTTCCCTTGATAATATTAACCACCTTTTCAACATCTTTTCCTTATTCTGGATAAGAGCATACCTTTCTATATATGACGAGCCACCTATCGTCAAGGAGGTCAATGCACACTATATTTGGTCTCCTCTTTTTATTTGGTCGTTGCTTTCGGGCACAAATGACTCTTGTAGTAGTAGAGCTTTCAAGCAATGATACTACATAAACATGTGTTTTTGGCACCAACTACCAAGCACCAACCCCTTTATCATGTCTTTGTTAATTGGAGTAGGAGTGGTAGTGGACTACTAAATCGTTTTAAGCAGCAAAGAGGTTACGCATGCAAGTGTAGTTGCGTCGGTACCGGTCAACTGGCACGTGCGCCCGCTGCGTGCTCGTGCAGCTCACCTAGAGAACAACCTCGCTCTTGTTAAACATGTTATGCTCGTGCAGCTCTACCAGAGAACATGCAAGTTCTGCATCTTAAGTTTTCCCTCCGATTGTAATTATAAGGTTATGTTTGTTTGGATGGGAGATTTTAAAAAGCAGTTTATAAATTATAGATTTTGAAAAGTTAGATCGTAAAAAGCTGAAGGTTTAAAAAAAGATAACTGTTTGGCAACCTGGATTCTGCAAGGGTTGGATTGTTACTTTTGGACATGAAAAGTCTATAATATCCTTAATAATTTTGAGTGCCCTGTTTATCCTTTTTTAACATGTTTTATATTCGGTCGGACTTGTAACATAGGGGAGAGAATATGGAAGATGAATTTGGTGTCCTTCGATCAGCATCTAATGGATGACAATTTCGACCAAGTCATAATAAAATGTGTGAACTGAAAAATGTTATGGAGCAACTATTGCTTCACAATTTAACCATGACAAGAGGCAAGCGCAAGAGATAAATATCCCATGATAGTATTAATGTTAGGTTAAAATTATTTAAACTTTAAGACTCAACTAGTTTCGTGTTACGAGTTCAGATCTAAACACTCACAACTCCCACGATAGTGGCTCATTTTGGGTACACGCATTTTTGCATTCATCACTGCATTGAACCTAACTCATTGCTGATTATGCTAATCCTATTAACAATAGCTCATCAAAATCAGATGATTCATATGCCTCCTCTTACATATTTACTCCCTGACAAGAACACTGCTAAGGGAAAAGGAGCGATCTAAGTTCTTAACTGAAGGTCTGAAGCATATGAATTTGTATGAAACACTGCACGCAAACACAATACATTCATAATTTCCACAAGCATATGAAAAATCATCTCCCTTATCTGCGCACTCATTTGGGTAGTGTTTATCTATAATTCTATGAACAGCTCAATGCTTCTTCGGATTAGCACTCATGCTACAATCTCCAAGCTCCAGCCTTGAATAGGAAAAGGTCGCCACCTCCGGTGACACCGAGCAAAGATCTCTAGGACGTAACGGTAGCTAGTTCACTAGAAGTGCCGTATCTTGGACCCGTTCCTCCTCCCACATCGCCCTACAATATTTGGACGGGGCCGGTGGAGCAGAACGTGTCCGACGGTCTACCAATAGCGATGCGGTAAGTGCCAAAGCTATGTCATATACCATCGCTCCATCGTCTAGTCTATGTCATATGGATGGTCCCCATTCGCCCTGGCTCCTCATGCGCCGCCTCACTAGGCCCGTCAATGATGACCACATCCCATTGCGCGTCGAGCACTTCTCGTGGAAGCGAGGTTAGCACCAATGGGCACCCGAACTTGCGCACTGTCCCCATCGGCCATTGGCATGCGGGGCTCCCCCGCGCCCGACGGAGCATCGGCCACGCCTCCTCCACTGTGTCACGGTACCTTACCCGGTGGAGGGCCACCGCACTGGCTCCCGCACTGCGCTCGGATAGGAGCATGCGTCGTGCGCCGTCCACGTCCTTGGCGTTGTCGGTGATCGCAACCTGGGAGGGAAGCCACGCTAGGCGCCACACTGGGGAGGGAGGGGACGACTGTTAGAGGCTGGTCTTAGGCGGTGGCGTCTAGGGTTAGTGCATGGGAGGGATGGGAGAGTGAGGTAGGGCCAAATGAGGGGTGTCGGGGGTGCAAGGAGGTAAGGAAGGGGCAGGGGCGCGTAACTTCCTGTGAAAGCCGATGGGTACTTTGGTTTTTTTGCACTTTACAATTTGTGGTAAGAGGGTGGGAGATGGATTGTTAGATTGTTACAATCTGAAGGACATATTTCTACAATCAGATTGCAAAAGTTGTCTGTTTGTTTGAGCTAGAGATTGTAAAAGCTACAATCCACAATCTCTAGCTGAAAAAAAAAAACAAGGACTAAGTTGTGCAAGGCTGTACCTAAGAAATTGGAGACCCCGTGCCAAATGTAAAATTGGTCCCTATTCAAGATATATCAGTAACAAAAAAAATCCATTCAGTTATGCGAGTATAACTTCAGACTCTTTTACAATAAACCTAGCAATATGACCATTTTGAGTGTGAGTTAGTGGGTCGAGTCTTTTTTTTTTCTTACGGTTTTCATAACCAGAAATGGTATTTCCAAATTCTAGAAGACATGGCTAGAAAATAAAACAGCACTTAGTTGTAGAGATAAGAAACCAATAGGTATTTACAACTTAAAAACAAAACTCTGATCATCAACACATCAAGACATTTGGTTTATGCTTGGCATTTGGCAAGCATAGAACTAAAGAAACAACCTCTTTGTGCTTGATGAAGAGTGCAGTCTTGGCTTCTTGCAAATCTGATGACTGCAAGCCCACAAAGATCAAGTAAGACAACTCCCTATCGATTACAGTTGAATATATGTGTAATAACCATCCCAGTCGAGCTTTGCAGTCATATGTATGGTAAATAGTTCTTCAATTTTATCATTTTTAAAAAACTAAAACAAGTAAGAAAACAGTGCAGTTTTAAATAGCTAGGTTTTGAATGAACTTAAAAAATATGTCAGCTAGTTAATTGAAGTTCCCTTCATGTCATGTCCTAAGCAACTACGTAACTTAGGATATACAACAATATAAGCAAGTAATCCCATATTTACTTTCTCATTGCTGAAAGGATCATATAGCTCTTTTTGACTGAGAACATTGATGTATCCTTTAGATTAACAAGGAGGAGTTAGTTTGATAAAGCGTTAAAATAAATATGGGGAAAATTGAAAAGAAGACTAAACATTGTAATAGTCTTACACTCAAGTTCACCACTTATGAAGAAACAGGGGAGCATTGAAATATGACACATGCATCTCTTCAGTTGAAATTGGACTGGTTTTACAAATTATGGTTCTACCTACTTCTTAAATTGCTGTAAAATCTAACTTGGAGTGCAAATAGTTGTCCATCAGGCTAATACACACAATGAATATCATGAACACATCCAGCACCCAACAGGCAAGAAAATACAGTTGACTTTATGAATTTGATGTGCTATTAAAGATGATTTTCATCTTCCTTTCTATGGCAAAACATCCATCGAACATGCATAAGTGTACAAAAGCATTCATTCGGGAAATCTGTACAAGCAACGGCCTACGGTCTACATCAGTATGAGGTCACGGGAAACTGATGAACAAGAAGTGGAGAGGAAATGAGAGGAGAAGAGAGGAGAGGAGGAGGATGGCGGGAGATGTCGTCACTAACCTTGGGACAGTAGAAGGAGAGGACAGAGGGGCTATGAGACAAGGACGACGGGCTTCAGGGATAGCGGGGCCCCGAGACAGGGAGGCCAGGGCTCTAGGACCGGGATAGTGGCGTCGGGGCTCCGGGACGGGGACGGCGGCGTCAGTGAGAAGGAAAAATTTTTCTAAGTGTCAGAGGGCGTGATGCGTCGAGCAGTATTATAGGGGGAGGACTTTAACTGCCAGCTGAAGAAGTCCACCGACAGTGAAAGGTGACCTTCACTTCTGGCTCAATAGGACAATCGGCAGTGAAAGGGGTTTCACTGCCGGCCCAAAGTCTACCGACAGTAAAAGTGGTTTCACTGCTGGTCAAATATGTGCACCAATAGTGAAAACTCTTTCGCTGCATGTGCATGCGGGGAGAAAAAAAAATTGATTTGGGTGCGCTCTGAGACTTGAACCCACGACATGCTCCAATTAAAATCGAACAAACCGCTATGCTACTCGAATGTGTTTGATTGATTTTTTACTATCTATATTTATTAATATTATGTTGGGGAAAAATCTTGCTAGAAGCTTGCTTGCTGTTGGGAAAAAATTCAGAGTTCACTTGCCTAAAAAATGAAGAAAAGACAAATAAGCAAATGGAGAAGAAAGAAAGGATTTTGTTTGGATAGCTAGAGAGAGCTCATCTAGAGCTCCTTGACCAAAATTGAGCTTAAGTGGTGGGGGAATCAATGCGAGAGAACGGATAAAATGTTTGTTGCCATAGGAAATTTTGTGAGGGATAGAGTTTTGAAATGACTCTGTTAGCTCGAGATAGAACGAAGTGGGGAAGAGGAAGACATCACTGCTGGCTCATATAATCCGTCGGTAGTGATGTACATAAATCACTACCGGTCAGTGGATTAAACCAGCAGTTATGAGGGTACTAGGTTTCACTACCGGCTCAATCTATCAGCCGGTAATGATGACCCTTATTACTGTCGGTTCATAAGCTACGATGACTAATTCTTTCTCTACGATGACTAATTCTTCCCCCACGACTTATGAATCAGTAGTGATGCCCCATCACTACCGGCTCATGAGGAACCGATAGTGATAGATCGATATATAAAACTAGTTCTGTAGTAATATATAAAGTACCATTGAAGATAGAAGATGCCATAAATGCAATTCCACTCAACAACGAGTTTCAGTACCTGCTGGAAATGTGAACAATATTTTTTTTGTTTTTTTCACCTGATCTTTTTTTCAAAACCAAGAGTGATGATTCAAAACAATCAAGCAAAGGTTCACATCGAAATCGAATCATCGGAATCTGACAATCACAGGTTCGAAGGTCCCAGACAATTGTACGTTGAATTTTTTTCCCATGAAGACCGACTTATTTGCACTCCATTATTTCGTTGTAGATGATTTTGATTCCTGACCCCTGAGATCGTCATGCTTACTGGATCCATGTGACCAACACATCTGCTAGTAACATATCCATTCTGAAATTATAATTTTCCAAGCCAGCTTTACTGACACAGTGATGCAGACCTAGAATCCTTATCGACAGTGAGGCGGCCAACATTTATTATATCTTCGAAACTTATGATTTGACAACAACCCCAAGTTTGGTCTGCAACCACAATATGTACTGATCGCCTAAATAAAAAGGCCATTCTGATGCATGCTTGGAAAAAATGTCCACGGTAACCAACAATATTTTATAGAGTTTGATTTTAAATTGATAAGAAATCCTTGTCAAATGCCTGAATATATATTGAACTTGCATCTTGATATGACGATAATATTAGTTGCTTGGACCCAAAACAAGGTGCAGCCTGGAATGAACCACAAGAAGTGAACAGAGCAAGTGACTTCTCAAGTGAGAAGTCACTTGGACAAAAGGAACAGGAATAAGAGATTGTTGATTTACGGCAATATGTATTTTTTTAGATTTTGGAAACAAAAGATATACTGCTGTGCTGAGCAATATAGATTTACATAACAATTTCTCGCTCAATTTTTATGCAATTTTCCTTCTCTAAATAATGTTGTACAAATTTTTGAGATACAAATAGTATACCTACTCTATTTTACCAACTTAATATCATTTATCCAATTTATTCGAACGGTCTACTTGCTCTAATTACATTTTCTAATCTAAATATTACGATTAATATTACACTACAGTTACTTTTGTTGCGCGATCATAAAATATACAAATATTGTACCTACTCTGTTTTTCCAACTTAATATCATTTATCCAATGTATTCAAACAGAATAAATAATATACTTGCTCTAATTACATTTTTTATTCTAAGTATTACAGTTAATGTTACACTATAGTTGCTTCTGTTGCGAGATAATAGAATATACAAATAGTATACCTACTCTATTTTACCAATTTAATATCATTTATCCAATTTATTCGAACGGTCACTTGCTCTAATTACATTTTTTAATCTAAATATTACGATTACTATTACACTATAGTAACATCTATTACAAGATCATACAATATGCAAATCTTACACCTACTCTATTTTAGCAACTTAATATTTACATGCTATAATTATATTTTCTAATCTAAATATAAGTACATACATAATCTATGATTCAAATAACTAGCTGATTCTGTTACGACATCATAAAATATGCAAATATTATACCTACTATATTTTATCAACTTTATAAATATAAGTACTTACTACTAAGGAAGGTTGTCCTGCTGCACCGCAGCTCCTCGTGCTCGACTGCTCGCGCTCGCGCTAATCTGCTGCTCTGCTCTCCTCTGCTCGCAGCTCCAAACGCAGATTAGCGCAAGCCGTTGTGCTCTCCACTGCTCGCCTCTGCGCTGCCTTTTAAAGCTCAACGAGCTGGCCAGACAAGAAAACATGCAGGACGTGTGCCATGCGGGAGACAGCAAAAAGCGAAAAGGAAAAAGTAAAAGGGAAAAGTGAAAAGAAAAAGAAAAAGTAAAGCGCGACGTGACACGACGTGACACAAAAGCGTATTTCGGCACACGGTGTGCCGAAAATTCGTTTTCGGCACACCGTACGCCGAATACATGTGCTAAATTCGTAAATACGGAAAATAGTTATCCATTTCAGTAAATACGGTCACGTATGTTATACAAAATCGTATTTTTGTCACAATAACAAAGTTCATCAAGGTGCCGAAACATGTCGGAGGTTTGTGCTAAAGAAAAGGACGAAGAAGTAAGGTATTGCTCGAGTCGAGAGTACTAGATGTACTTTGGAAAGCTAGTGTAATCCAGATTGTTGGTTTAATATTATTTGTAGTCTCCATAGATTACCGAGGAGCGAGATTTTTTTTTTTTTTGAACTTTAAGCCAAAACACTTGATCGAAATGAGATTTTTCTTATTCTAGCAATTGTCAAGCGGTACATACTGCCACACTGGCAACGGGCAGGGCCCAGGTGGGGCGCCAAAGGGCACGCATCTTTCTAGTGCGGTCGGTTGCTGCTTGAACACCCTCAAGACAAGTTGTAACTTCCGCCTGAAAGGAATCGATTAGATATTCAAGTCATCCTCTACCCGCACATAACAAAGTCCCAGCCTCGCGATTGTGACATCGGACAAAAATATCCATCACGGTTTATTTTAAGCGTTCCCTCTTCAGGTTTTTGCCACTTCAATCTGTGCGTGCCAATTTTTTGTGTTTCCTTTGCTAGAACTTGCTTGAATTCTGTAGCATAGCTCTGAATACTAAAGCAAATATCAGCAGACTCCTCCCTTTCCTCTCCTTCCCTGATCATGTTCCTTTCATTCCACCACATCCACAATGCCGTGATTACCGTCAGTTGTTCATATTCTTTCATTGACAAAATATGTTGCACCACCTCTCGAGCATTCTTCATTTCAGCCATCTTAGTTCTAATCCCTCTAAATTCAAACACATCCATAACTGTTGCACAAATTTGCATTTAAAAAACAAATGGCCACCATCTTCATCCATCCGATGATAAACTGGACATCTTGTGTCTAATTCCACTCCTCTCCTTTTCAGGTTGACTCTCAAAGCAAGAGTATTATGTGCCATCCTCCATATGAAATGCTTAATCTTATTGGGACTATGAATTTTCCACACCTTGCGCCAGTAAATATCATCTTCACGACTGTAACCTGTTGATGAGGCATCTCCCCTTCTGCTTTCCCTTCTCTGCTGTGCACAAAAGATCTTATGTGCCATTTTCACCAAAAATTACCATGGGTATTATCGGGGGAATGGTACCGCATGAGCCCTTTTTGTTGACTTCGGCCACATCACCTAACCCCAAATGCCAGGTAGCAATACTAATATCGCGAGAGATGTTTTAATGTGCTCTGCAGGGATAAGACCGAATGGCTTATGGCGGAGGACAAAGGCCTAGAGGCACAAGCAACAGTCCCGAAGGGAACATGCGGAGCGAGGAGCCTGAGGGGCGGAAGCGATTGCGAAACCCAAAAGGCGGCCGGGTGCGAAGTGAAGGCTGAGGCCCGGGCGCAAAGCGGAGGTCGAAGCTAGGAGGGCGAAGGGATGCAACGAAGAGACCCTCGGCAAGAGAACAAAGGGCGACCTCGAGAGGAGCACACAAGGCAAAGAGGGTATGGTGGGAAGAAGACCAAAAGAAAGTCGACGTTAGGCCCGACGGGAGGCTTGGCATGTGTCCTTTAGGACACGCGTCAGACACGACTAGGTTAGGGTTTTGCAAACATACATAGACTGTAATACCCAAGAATATTCTGGGGTTATCCCTAAGATCAAGGGGAATACTCCTGGGGATAAGGGGTATGAATGTAATGATGATTGGGGTTAAGGGGATCGGTGACGTCCTAAGAGGGGTGTGTGTGAATTTTGACACTTAGAACTATTTCTATCTAAATGTGCTCTAGGTTTATCTAGTATGTCTACTTTACCGATTAAAGCACTTGCAACCTATCTAAGAAGATAAATTGTAAGAATATAAATGCGAAAACGTAAATAACGTACAGAGAGGAAACTCGGTATAAGGATTTTTTTTCCGTGGTATCGATGGCATGAATGCTACCCTTAGTCCACGTTGGAACTCCACAAAGGATATACTCCCGGTCGCCACCCGGTCACAGCTCTTGATCCACCAAGTCACAAAGATAAGACCTCCACCCGGATAAGTCACCAAGCCACCAAGACAAGATCTCGCCACTAGCCTCTCTTTCGGTTCCTTACCGCTATGATCACTTGGAGCTTGAGCCACCAAGGCAAGGGTCTCCATGTCCTCGCACAATCGCCTTGCCACCACTCCACATCAAGTCGGAGGGTCAAGAAGATTGTCGTCGAGTCATTAAGACTCCAAGATGCTGGCGTACTACTTGGTACAAGATGCTGGCGTACTACTTGGTACAAAGTTAGTCACTCCTTGATCCATTCTCTAGGCAGTAATCACATAGTTCTCTCTAGTCCTATAAACACTAAATACTCTCTAATCTTATGCTTAATCACTTTGGATGATCACTTTAAGCACTTTGGTGGCTTGGATATATTCTCAGGTATACATGAACTTCTCTGGACTCTAGCACCTTCAAATGACCGAGTGGTGGGGTATTTATAGCTCAAACCCACACACTAGTCGTTAACCCAATAGCTCTGAAAAGTTGTGCCGGATG
The DNA here is from genome assembly GCF_958298935.1 of Phragmites australis. Taxonomy (NCBI): domain Eukaryota; kingdom Viridiplantae; phylum Streptophyta; class Magnoliopsida; order Poales; family Poaceae; genus Phragmites; species Phragmites australis. The sequence goes on along the minus strand of NC_084930.1, from coordinate 14,774,278 downwards.
ATCCGGTGAGAACAGCAGTACTAGCACCAGATCATGTAGTGAGTATTTACCAAGCTTAAATTGCCATTTAGTTTGTGCCTCTTCAACCTTAGACTTGTCATAAAGTGCTTCTTTTATCATTCCAGCATCAATTAGAAAATTTCTTTCTAATTATTCATGTTGTTCTAGTGCTCTTTGTTTTTTAACCTTCTCGATCGACGCCTTACTCAACAGTTTCTTACCCATAATGTGCATGTAATTAGATTTTAGCGTTGGTTCCACAGGTCTTGTCAAAGTCTGACGAAACTTGGTGACCATTGTTGGATCGATAGCACTCTTCTCTGGCTCAGTAAGTGTGCAGTGACATCAACGCTCACATTCCTTCTGGTTTCCTCATCACTTAAATCATAAGGGAGAGGAGATTTTTGAGATGACATCGACTTCTGAGCTTGTGCAGGTGCTACCAGCTTCTACAGCGAAATAGATGGTGGTGGCAAAAGGGTTGGAGACCTTCTTGGTGGCTGTGGAGGCGGCAACGGAGGTGGAGATCTTCTAGGTGGCTGTGGAGGCAGCAGTAGAGGAGTTGGAGAGCTTCTAGGTGGCTGTGGAGGTGGAGATCCTCTGGATGCGTCCGATGACTCCAAACTAGACCCAGACTCATCTGTGTCTTCACCAAATAATATGTCGTGCTTGCACCATAGGATGTAATGACCTATGTTTTTTGAGAGCCTCATTTCCCTTGCCTCTCCAGGGTAAGCCAACTTGCTTTTATGGTACTTATGTATTACACTGTCCTTGTGTACCCTAGCGTATCCATGTGGTATCGAATGACCGTTGAAGAGGGTCACTTCCACCCATTACTTAGCTAGACCCCTAGCCACCGTGGTGGGAATGCCTAAGACTAGTACAACAAGCTTGCATGGTGTGCTTTCTGTGATATCGTCCATGAGGTGATGGATTAACACTTCTCCTAGAAGCCCCGTGGATGCGCAGCTGCTCTGGGGACCACCAGGGCTCGGCACCAAAGTATTATCTGTGACGGCTAACAGCTCCTGCCTTGCTTGCTACCTGGCTTACTACATAGCTGCTTCTATTTTAGCATATGTCATATGTCTCTCCTCTGCAAGTTCTTCTTTTAGCATGACCATCATTTCTGAAATATTTTCTTTTCTTCGTTTCTTGTAAGTGTTGGCATTTTGTTCGAATTTGACCTTCCAATGTCTCAAACCGTTGCCACGTGTGCGACTGGTGTTCCTTGTTTATCAGTGCTAATGTTAGCTCATTGTTCTCCCTGTCTGCCTGAAAAGAGCCCTGGGAACACTGGGCGTGGGCATCTCTAAGCTTCTGCGTGACTTCCAGTTCTCGTTAGCTTCTGAAGCATAAGCTTCCATCAGACGCAAGAGTTATTCCTCTCCCATACAGGTAGTTCTTTGCTCGTAGAATCCACTCAACCATCACAGGTGTGACACCGCTTATAGTTGCGTCTTCTTTCATCTTCTCCCATTGGTCAAGTTTCGTAACGTACCCACACGATCCAGTTCTGTAGGGGTATAAGTTCTTATAGGAATTAGCCTTGTTTTCTTTACTTATCTTTTTTGCTTCCTCCAAATCCCTATACTTCATGAAATCATTCCAAAAATCTTTCACCGTCGGATAATCATCCTAGTCTAGCATTTGACCCTTAAAGTGATAATCTCTGTACAATTTACCCTTAAAATTCTTAAATTTTTTTGCCCATTATGACTAGGGCCTGCTGCTTCATTGTGGTCATATTGCATCCTTCAAGGTACTCGAACTTTTGTGACAACTTGCCCCATTTGAAATCCTTGATGCTATCGGGAACCGCCTACTTGTCACCTTGTTTGCCTCTCCAAGTTTTGTAAGTGATTGCAACATGGTCCCTTACGAGACACCCGCATGTTGTCTTAAACGGCCTGAGTACGTGCAGAGGTTTTATGGTCTCCCTGGCTGAATCAACCTCCATGACGATAAAATGTCCCTCAGGCATCTTGCTGGGACCTTGGCCATGCCTCAATCCTTCGGATGGCTGACCATCTGGCGCAACATTAGTGGTCAGAGATGAGAGCGCATCATCAGTGATCGGACCCTACAGAGCATCAGCGTCAGGTTGATTCTGGTTGAGGTATGCACTCGAGCTTCGAGCATCATCCGATACTAGATCTTGGTCAGAGGAGGGGCTTTGTATCGGGGGCACGCCCGTGGCGGTGACTTGATTTTTTACGTGTCATTCCTACATAAAAATTGCATTTATTCAAATATGTTGCAACATTGACATTAGCATATATGACAGCTAACGGATACATCAAGAAATAGCAACTAGCAGACCGGAGCTCGGTAACCGAGCTCCGGCGGTAACCGAAAATTTGCAATAACCGCGGTTACCGGTCAAAAATTCAAAAAAAAATCAGAGAAAATTCATTTGGCAAAATTTGAAATTTGGAAAAAAAAATCGCGATTTTAGCCGTTCGGTAACCGGTCGGTTTGGACCAGTTACCGAGCGGTTTTTGCGATTTATCAAACGGTTTTCTCGAATTTTCCGCATTGTCTGTAACCACTCGGTTTTCTCAGTAACCGCTCGGTTTTCTCAATTTATCGAGCGGTTTGCTCGATTTTCAGTGAAGTTAAAAAAACCTAAAAATTATGTCAATCTTGTAAAATCAATAACTAATTCATCTGAGCTTCAAATCAAGTGAAACAAATTTTGTTATTTTTCCTGTAATATGATCTACATGATAAAAGTATTTATACTCATAAAAAAGTTCAAAATTTTCTGTGAGAAATTGTATTTATTAAACCAAGTTAAATGCATAGTTTACTCTTTGCTAATCCAAAAATCATGAAACTAATTTTTTTAGTCTTCTTACATGATTCTATGTCTTTTAAAAATACATAAACTCATGAATTAGTTATTGTAACTTGCATGATTGTATAAATATGTTGTAACTAGATTAATTCATAACTGACCCATCACATCTCAAAAATTAGTGAAACCACTTTCATTAGCTTATTTATACTATGATTTACATAAGAAAAATAATAGTAGACATGAAAAAGTTAATTACAGTGTTGTTTATTAACATATTCACTATATGCTTGTGAACTTTGTAAAAATTATAGAAAATTTAATAAAATTCTAAATAAAGTGAAATCAATTTTAAAGATTCTCTTAAAATACGTTTTACACAAAAAAAATATGTGTTTGCATGTTAAACTTTTCCTTAACATGAGTTAATAACTGAGCCGCACGCTTTAATTTTTTCATTTTTTTCAAACTTCCTTCCTATAAAATATGATGCAAATGATATTATTTTTGAAATTTTTTTCACAGAAGGTCTTAGAATTGTGTCTAATTTTTTAAAAAATTTTAATTATTTTTTTGAATTTTTTAACTCAAATTTAATTACCGTTTGGTTTCTGAAATCGGACTGAACAAATAAGTTCGGTTATCGCCGTTTTTTAGCGGTTACCGTCGGGTTTTTAACCGTGCTCCCGCCCCTTCGCGGCCTCCACCTCCTCCTCAGCACCTCGCCTCGCCGTGCTCTACGCCCACCGAGTCTCCCATCTCCCACCGTGGAGGAGCCGGCGAGGCCCCACCCCGACCGAGCCATCCAGCGAGAACAAGCCAAAAAGAGGACGCAACAGCCGACACTGCGAGAGCTCGTCGAGTGCGCCTGCCATGGGCTTCTAGGCGATGACGCTCATCTTCCTACTCGCTAGCGTCGCTGCCTCTCTCTCTCTCTCCGCGCTCCTCTGCTGCAACCGCGGGCCCTCCACCAACCTGTACGGCCGCCCCTCTCTCACTCTCCCTCCCCGATTCGCTTGATTAGGGATGAGGTGCTTATGGCTTTGGTTTTGGGCATGGGGACTTTGGGATCCCGCGTTGTCAATTTGGGCGGGCGGGTTTGACCACGGATCGATCGCGGTGGTTTTGACTTGGATAATCTGATCTAGATTTGGGCTGATTGGTCAAGTTTGGGGCTTGTTTCCTGAGATCCATAGATGAGTGTTCCGTTGCAATTAAGCTGATCGGACTAACGTAGGAACTGCTAGATCGGTGGGATAATGATCTCAGTGTATTCTCGTTGAAGGAAAAACTCAACCTTGTGCAAACAAACCCAAACTTGATCTAACCTGTAGCTCATCTCGTAAGATGAAGTTAGTGGCCAAATTTGCTTCATTACTGCTAATTCGAGTTGCTTTTGCTCTGGATTCATTTTTTTTATCTGTTTGGGACTATGCGGCCTGTTGTTTAGGTACTCATGCAAAGTTTAGCTACATTGCACAAAATCAAATGATAAGAAGCTTGCTAAAAATTACACACATGTTGCCACGGACCAGCACTGGTTAGGTACATATCATCTTTCTGAGGCTAAGGGACTAAATTTGCGAGAATTGAGAAGGCTACAATTTTCTCTTGGAAATTTTAACACTATTTGGTGCCTTGGTGATTAATTATGTTAAGTTTTTTTATCGTCTAAATGTTTCTTTCCTGCCATAAGGCCGCACTGTTATTTTTATGGGTAAGCTTGTGCTAAATGCTAGTAACATTGTTACACCTGTCGGTGAATATCCATGATCTAGAACTTACTATTCGATAAGGAATCAATAAGAGAATGTTAAGGTTAGACATCATACTTTTGTACAGCTTAACTTTAATACTATAACGAGCAAATGATAAGAAGCTTGCTAAAAATTACACACATGTTGCCACAGATCAACATTGGTTAGGTACATATCATCTTTCTGAGGCTAAGGGACTAAATTTGCGAGAATTGAGAAGGCTAAAATTTTCTCCTGGAAATTCTAACACTATTTGGTGCCTTGGTTATTAATTATTTTAAGTTTTTTTTTATCTTCTAAATGTTCCTTTCCTGCCATAAGGCCACACTGTTATTATTATGGTTAAGCTTGTGCTAAATGCTAATAACATTGTTACACCTGTTGGTGAATATCCATGCTCTAGAATTTACTATTTGATAAGCAATAAGAGAATGTTAAAGGTTAGGCATCATACTTTTTGTACAGCTTAACTTCAACACTGTAAGGATCAATTTGATGTGTACAGATGTATTGGGCCATTAGCTTCAATCTCTAATGGTTCATGTCTGCTCTCATCTGAACTTTCCTGTAGTGGAACCTTGGTTAAATTCGCATGGGTTAACTCAGATCACAGCACACACTGTTGTCACTTGTGCATGCGACTACATGTACCATAGCAGCCGTTAATGCAAGGGATGCCTTTTTCCCATTCTCCTTTCTCTTCTCAAGACAGCTAATTGAGATCTTTCCAGGAAACTGGTTGTGTTCAATCTGCAACAATTGTATATAATATTCTTTTTTTTTTTACGATGACGATGTTGATGAATCTGTTAGAACTTATATTTGATAGTGCATGGCTACCACCACAATAACATTTGAAATGTAAGTAGTTTTTTACAAGCACTGCTCTCTCAGCCAAGCTTGCAATAGCTCAATTTTGTCAAATGTAACATTTATCATGTTGGAATCCCTTGAACGCCCCTTGAATGTCATGCCATTATGCTCAAGGTGTTATCCCTTGAACAGTTGCAGAATCAAATGGAGCAAGATTATGATATTGGATATGTCTGCATTACATGCAGTGACTGCAGTCCTGTACTCATGTTACAAATTACACTTATATTGATCAGGATTGAATCAATGCATTGACACAATAAGAAAGGTGTTTTCAGCTTGCCAACCTTGTAGCTGGAAGTTGGCTATCCTGAAATTGATCTCTTACTTGAATATTCTTTCTGTTTCAGTAAAATAATTTTCTTCTTCTTACCTGTTAAACTGCAAAATGAAGTTAAATCTGCCCCGCTTTATAACCGGATGCTGCTCTGAAAGTGATTACATCATACGAAAATTAATTCAACAGATATAAAAATGACGCTACAATGGTTGGCATACATTGCTTGCATTTTGCTGGTCATGGCTTAACCTTTTTTACTGCAGGTGTTTTAGGGAACAAAAGGAGAAAGAACACAATAGGAAGAAGGAGGGATATCAGAGCAAACACCAAAAGCTAGAGGCTCTCTCTCTCTCTCTCTCTCATATATATATATATATATATATATATATACGCAAAGCAGACAAGTGATATAATTATTCTCCTTCTCCCTTCGCATCCGCTGCAGCTACACTTCTACTCCCCTTTTATTTTTGTTGCTCAAGGGCTGCTGCCAGTTTTAGCCGTCTCAAGGTATGCTCTCTGCGATGCAACTCATGCCATGGATAATTTTAGATAGATTACATGGATAAACTGCAGTATTAATACAATTCCTTGCTGCCATGATCTTCCATACGCAATTTTGAATCAATTTGCATCCACTAACCACTGTCACCATAAGATATGTTACCTGGTCTAACTGAAGCTTGACCATTTTCATGCGTATTTGGTGTTTACTTCTTTCTTCGGTTCAATTCCTGATTTTTAGCTTGCCATAGGATATTCTTATGACAAGACTTAACAAGTTAACAACTGCTGTGAAAATCCATCAATTTTCGAGGAATTTTGGTTACCAGGCAAATCTTGCTGCCGTCATGGCAGCACAGGAGGAGGCGGCGTCGGTGAGGGACGGCGCGGCCTCGTGGATCTCCTAAATGAGCGGGAGCACAAGCTGGAGCCGGCGTGGGAGGTTCAAGCACTCCTTGCGCTGCGAGCGGCGGAGCTCCTGGAACGCTATACCATGTAATCATGTGAATGCTTGTGCGGAGACTGTATTTGCGGCTTTCCTCCTTGTGAATCAATCTGCTAAGTTGCTGATGGTACTTCTAAACGAGCTGCCCCACCGTGACAACAGAAGTTGCCCAAGTCAAATCCTTTTTGATACATCTTTTGTTCTCTGACGTTGATTGCTTGATGAGCAATGACATCTCCTTGCATAAAATTCAGTGCACCATTTCCTTTGGTTTGAGATGGAACAAGGATATCTGATTGTGGCTTAAAATGACAAGCAGCCCTGCGCAGGCACCGCGTAAGCTTTCTCCGGCGAAGAGAGAAATCGCATAAGATAATTATGAACTCACTTGGACTCTTTAGGTCATTTTATTTTATAAGTTTGCAATTTATATTAACACGTTCGTGTATGTACTATCTCAGAGTACCAGTATGCTAAACAGCTTTATATAAACACGCATGGTGGTTTAACTTGAGTCAATGCTCATCACTGAGACAAACTGGAGAAGAAATACAATGGCTGTTTTTCTTTTTAGAGCTAAGAATTACTTAAATAACCAGTGGAAAAGACACATCTGATACAAATATTGCAAACGCATAATAGTATTTTTTTATTTATTTGAAATTTGTATACAAGCACCAATGCGATTCCCCGGCGGGCCGGGCTAGGTGGAAACCGTATCTAACCTCCGGCGGCGGCGGGCGCTTGATGGGGCGTAACAAGAGGAAAACGCCAGACCTTAGTGGAGGAGGGGTCAGGGCTTCCCTGACAAGCTCAAGCCACCCATTGGAGATCTGGAGCTAGAAGAAATGGAAGACCCCGTCAGCGGTGAGGGCCAAGGGGATGGGGATCTGCCGGTGCAAGAAACACAAACCTCAATCAGATGGGGATCGTCGGCGGTGATTCAGATGAGGTACAAGGTCGGTCGGCCTACCTTGTGGCATGCCACTGGGACTGGTCTAGTGCTTCCGAGCCCTAGAAACAACGGGAAAACTATAGGGGGTGTCTCACCTTAGCGTGAGGAATCTTCCTAGCGAATGGGTTTGCTCCGGGAAGGTTTCGATTTGCGGATCGACTCCTAGAGTGGTTGGTGAGCTTGAGGTGGACGAACTCGTGTTCCTGGCAGGGGAGAAGAGAGGATGAAGCTCGGGGAAGTCTTTCAAAGGCTTTGGGAGGTCTCCTTTGTCGATCTCTAGTCGTCGAACGCATCGAGGGGGATCTCTCCTTCTCTATAGGGTTTGGGGAGCTAGAGAGTGAGAGAGGGAAAAGAGAAAGAGAGTGAGGGAGAGGCCGATCGATGCTCTTAAGTGAGCCTCTGCGCTTCTGGCGGTTAGACCGCGGGAGCTCTCGGTCGAACCGCAGGAAATCCACGTGGCAAGCCCATGTTGTTAGCCTTGGCAGTCAGATCACGGCTATTACCGATCAAACCGCTGGTACAGTCTTTTGCTGAAATTTCCTAACTCTCTATTCTTCCTCTTTTCTAACATCTTCGGGGTTTCTCCTAAAGGTCCCTAAGACACACTTACTCACAAAATACTCAAAATAACAATAAAACGTGTAAAATGCCATGCCATGATAATGATGCACGCTTAATTACGCAATTAGCATTTTGGAACGTGAAAAACCTCCCCCCTTAAAAGAATCTGATCTCGAGATTCGGTAAACTTAGGGAGAAGGTGATGGTGATGAAGTGGGAAGGAATTCTTCACAGTTGGGAAGTAACTCTTGTCGAATTTTCATCGACGGTATGAAAAGATAGCCACTAGGTCTTTCTGTGCCATGGTGGTCAGACCGCGGCACGGTTGGATCGAGGGTATGGCGGTTAGACCGAAATCTATACAGAGAGTTTTGAACTCCCATGGTCAGACCGCGAGGATGTCTATACAAACATCAGGCATCCCCGGTTCCGGTTCCTTCATAGCAGACAGTGGTGATCACCCAAACTGAGCTATCCTTTTTGTGGAAAAAAAGGAAGAATGTAGCAACCAATGCAGCATGCCATGAGTTGAAAACTTTTTTGTCATATGTTTAGAATTGGCTAATGTATAAAATGGTCATATATCTGATTGTAACATTATGCCTTCCATTGAGTATAGCTAACTTTGCCATGAAGGTGCAATGATATTTCCCATCACATTCACCTTTGTGGTGGCGACGATGGAAACACGAGGTGACCACAGTGGCGCTCTTGCTGGAACTGAGGTATAGGCTATGGAAATGAACTGAGAAACTGGTAACATCATCAAAATCATCTCGAAAAAATCAAAATAAAAAGTATTTGCTGGACATGGTTAAAATTAATGTGTTAAATTATACAGGTTGGATTTGTACACACTAAAAGATAGCATCAGGCTTTATCCAGTGAAAATAATGTTAATTATGGAGGATATCCTAATCAGTAACCAAACAAGTTTTAAATTTCTCAACTGATTTTGGCATGCAAATTTTTTATAGTTGCATAATTGCATGTTGAGAGCTGGTATGTAATTCATGTAGTCCATGCAGATACAAGAGATAAAATTGTCCTTGCCTCCTTAATTATTCTAAACAAGCTGCCTCTAAGCTTGTGACTCATACAGGGTAAATGCAGCTGTAGAAGGGCTTAAAATATTCAAAAGAATAAATATTCTTTCTTCCCTCTGTAGCAAAGTGATGAGGACATCACTCCCTCGGATACATACAATGATCCTCCATTGAACTTTCAAGGTCTAATCACAAGAGCTCGCACACGACAATTAAATTTAGAGGTGAGCTCGTTCCTAAGCAACTCTTTATATAATTTTGAGAATAGATTACTACCTAATGATTATGTGTTGCTTAGGAATTATGGAGAGGACAAGGAGACACATAGAGGAAGGCTTGGAGGCGTGGAGGAGCAGCTAGGATGTCCAACAACAGCAGGAGGTCTAGTCCAACTCGAGTCCGAATCAGTCTCGACCTCCAGGACCAGCGAGCAGTAAAACGGACGCCCAGGACGCATCCGGACTCCGTTTTCGACGATTCACATATGGTTGGAAAGATAATTTCATAAGGAAACCAATGGAGTTGGTTTGAGGTCCAAATTCCTTCTGAGTCAACGGGAAACATCGAAATAAGTCAGCGTCCAGAATCTGTCCCGGTGTTGCGTCACCATTTTTGGTCCGTTGGGCCGTGTATCGTCGTTGAGCCCATTAGGGGGGCGTGACCAGGGGGTGTGACGACCCTTAGACCCTTATTATTAGCCGCCGCCGCTCTCGTTAGGGCAGGTTTTGCTTAGATTATTCTGTCAAGAACAGTTTCGCCATTTCGTCGGTTTGTGAGACCCCAACTCGTGAGATTAATCATTCATCTGCAATTTGGTTGCATTCTTTCTTGTTCTTGCTTGTGTTCTTCGATTCGCAGGCAAGCACTTTAGCCTTCTTGGCGAGGTCAACCGTGCAACGCCGGTTGATAACCAGAGGAGACGTGGTGCTGCGATTGCGGGGTTTCGGATCGTGTTGTTCGGAAGCCGGATCGACTTGTGTCTCGTTTCCACCAAATCGAGAGTTACCAGAACCTTTCGGAAGATCGGGAACCCTTGTTCATATTACAAAGTACCAATAATCGGAGCCATATATTCAAATTTATATGTGATCATGGTTTTTTAAACTTCTTTATCTTACCAAGTGAGGTCATAGGAAGTATACCGGCACATTATTTCGCTTACTACTTACTTTTGACTAAGTTTAAGTGTTTAACAATGCCAAACCTGCTTTTTTTTTGCCAGCTGTAGTAAGGAGTATACTAGGTTGCAGCCTGTGCAAACTGCAATTTAATTGTCCGTTTATGAAGATATTTCGCCTTTGGTTATAATGCGACAAGGATAAATTCATCTCAATGCACAGAAGTGATATATTTTCTATAGCTTATCAATTTGCTTTATGATTCTACTTCTATACCTATGAAACCTCGGATTTTTTTTCTTTTTCATTTCAGATAATAAACTGCACTACACTCCATTATATGATTGCTCTACGGAGGTATCCCGAATTGAAGCTAATTTCATTTAACCCGTTAATTTATTGACAACTCTGTGATTGGGCATCTTTTATAAGGCATATGGGAGAACCTTAGATATTGTTTCTTGGATCAAGCTCATCTCTTTTATTTATTTTCTCCCTGTTTGAGTTTATTTTTATAGATCATATTTGATTCCATTTCTGTTCAGCTGTCTTAAATTTATGCTTTTGGGGTATTCTCCATATGCTTCTGTTCAGCTGTATTACTTTCAATGCTTTTAAAGTTTAACTAAATAGGATTTCCCCTTGGACAGTATATGATTTCATTTTTTTTCACTTAACATCATTTTTTATAGTTTGCTAATACTGCAGATTCTTACATACTTCTGAGATAATGGCCTTTATGTGCTTACCAACATGTTATTGTTCAGTTTTTTTATCACTGCAATGACCGAATACCAGCAATTGTAGCTATCTATGGTTTGAGTCGGTGCTGCTGTGATCTTTATTTTTCCTATTGTGTTAGCTCCTTTACACAAAAACACATCAAACAATGAATATCCCGCACCCAAACTTTTTTATATAGTTTCTTATGTTATAATACTGCTCCTATGATCATATGAAACAACAAATATCTACAGATTTCAAATTCATAGTAGGCCATCTGATATCTTCTTACCAATGCATATATGCCACTTTAAGCTTCATAAGTTTTTTATTTACCAATGCATATATGCCATAAGAGATAAGCAACAAGAGTTGAAAAGCCTTGCCAGTTGGAAGTTTGACTACTTTGATTAGAAGCCAGACAAAGTATTTTTCTTATCTATAACTTTTTTTTCCCTAAATACTGAATAATTTTTTTCCAATACCACAACACGCTTGCATCGTTGGCCATCAGACGTGCGCGGCAACGGCGCGCTACCACTCTAGTGTATGTAGTAAATCCCTAAAGGGCTTTTATAAAAGTGCAACCTCCTCTACAGCAGCTTCCACAGAAATCCAGAGCTAATAGGCCGTGAGCGCGTAGTACCCTTAAAAAAAAGAATCGATGGTTGTTATTGAAGGGGGAGCTGTTGGGTGGAGGAGAGTGCAGCGTTTGCTCGGCCAGACGATGCTCCCCTCCGTCCTCTCAAAATCAACAACCCCGGCGTCTCCAGCCCGCCTCCAACGCCTACTCCCCTCTTCGCTGCACACGACCACCCCTCTCCCGCCCGCCGCCATCGGAGCACCGTCTGCACCTCCAAGCGGCGCCCCCCATCTCTTCTCCACGCGGCCTTCGTGCGACTACTACGCCGCCACCCTCCGATCCTGCGTCGCTGCCCGAGCCGTCCGGCCCGGCCGGCAGCTCCACGCCAGGCTCATCGTGTCCGGCCTCAGCCTCGACGCGGCCCTATCCACCAGGCTCGTGGACCTCTACGCGTCCTGCGGCCATGTGTCACACGCGCGCAGCCTGTTCGACGGAATGCCCAAGGAGAACGTGTTCCTGTGGAACGTGCTCATCCGGGCGTACGCGCGAGAGGGGCCCCGCGAGGCGGCCCTCCAGCTGTACCGCGCGATGCTGGCCCACGGCGGCGTGGAGCCGGACAACTTCACGTACCCGCCGGTGCTCAAGGCGTGCGCCGCGCTCCTGGACCTGGGCACCGGGCGGGAGGTGCACCAGCGCGTCGCGCGCACGCGGTGGGCGGCGGACGTGTTCGTGCGCGCGGGGCTCGTCGACATGTACGCCAAGTGCGGGTGTGTTGACGAGGCTCGGGCCGTGTTCGATGGGACCGCGGTGAGAGACGCTGTGGTGTGGAACTCAATGATCACCGCGTGTGGGCAGAACGGGCGACCCATGGAGGCGCTCTCTCTGTGCCGTGACATGGCAGCTGAAGGTGTTGGGCCGACGATCGCTACGCTGGTGAGCGCGGTTTCAGCTGCAGCTGATGCGGCTGCCCTGCCTAGAGGGAGGGAGCTGCATGGGTATGGCTGGAGGAGAGGGTTCGGGTTACATGACAAGCTGAAAACGTCCCTTCTTGACATGTATGCCAAGAGCGGTTTGGTTAGGATGGCTCGTGTTCTCTTTGAGCAACTCATGCATAGGGAACTTGTTTCTTGGAATGCCATGATCTGCGGATACGGGATGCATGGCCACGCCGACAAAGCGCTTGGACTGCTTAGCAAAATGAGGAGTGAGGCTGAAGTGATGCCTGATAATATCACTTTTGTTGGGGTCCTATCTGCTTGTAACCATGGAGGGATGGTAGAAGAAGCAAAAGAATTCTTCGATTTGATGGTGAATGTGTATTCCATTAAGCCAACAGTGCAGCATTACACTTGCCTTGTAGATGTTCTTGGTCACTCTGGTAGGTTCAAAGAAGCTTATGATCTTATTAAAGGGATGTCAGTAGAACCAGATTCAGGGATATGGGGTGCACTGCTTAATGGTTGTAAGATCCACAAAAATGTTGAACTAGGTGAATTAGCCTTGCAGAAGTTGATTGAGATGGAGCCTGAAGATGCTGGTAATTATGTGCTTCTATCAAATATCTATGCTCAGTCTGGGAAATGGGAAGAAGCTGCAACGGTGAGGAAGCTGATGACCAATAGAGGCCTGAAAAAGATTACTGCTTGCAGCTGGATCGAATTGAAAGGGAAATCTCATGGGTTTCTTGTTGGGGATGCTTCTCATCCTAGATCGGGTGAAATATATGCAGAGTTGGAGAGATTGGAAGGTCTGATGAGTCAAGCGGGCTATGTGCCTGACACCAGGCCAGTTTTCCACAATGTGGAAGATGATGAAAAGAGGAACATGGTAAGGAGTCACAGTGAGAGGCTGGCCATTGCATTTGGGCTCATTAGTACACCTCCTGGGACAAAGCTTCTCGTGACAAAAAATCTTCGTGTTTGTGAGGACTGTCATGTTGTCATCAAGTTGATTTCACAGATTGTGCAGCGTGAAATCATCATAAGAGATGTTAACCGCTACCATCATTTTGTAAATGGTGAATGCTCCTGCAAAGATCATTGGTAACTTATGTCTAAGACTTCATTGATCTCGTAGGATCTTCTAGCCTAATGAACATGAACATCTAATTTCATAAGTAAATCATCATTGGCCAGATTAGGAGGTGCCTCTTAGGCCGCTGATGACCCTGTGCCTGCGTGATGCAGGCGCATTGATGGAGAAGGTCGATGTAGTTGTGATGTCGGTGTAGGCTCATGGATTCTGATCACGCACGCGCGTTGATGGCGAAGGTCGATGTAGTTGTGATGTCGGTGTAGACTTATGGATTCCGAGCTCCTCTTGGCACTGGCATCGTAGAGGTTCTGTAATGGAGGTTGTCGATCTTTAAGTCATTGTCCAAGCTCTCATAGATCGGTAGGATTAGGGTGTAGTGCTTATCGCTTTCACTCTTGTGAGTTAGTAGGTGACTCTATCTTATATCTCAGGGTGGCTTGAGACCAAGTCAAAATGTTGGTTAACGCCAACCGATCATAGGCGTGGTGTGGGTCAAGCTCCTAAAATCTCAATCAAAGTTGTTAGCCAAGATCACTTTTCTAATATTCTCCTACTTGATTGGAAGGCTAATAACATAAGCTCTACTCTCAATAGAACAGTACACTAAGATACTGCGTTGCAGTAGTTAATAAGACACCACTGAAACCTCAGCATATATAGTGTACTACTCCATCTCGATTGGATAGTCACTTACACTTACTTAGGAGATGGCTTATATATTTATGGTTCTTTATGCAGTTTATTTTTCATTTCTCATCATGTGCAAAATGAAAGGGTGAAAACAAACTTCGTAGTTTTGATAATCAAATTTTGAGATTTTAATTTGTCCTAAAATCTTATGTCGAAACTAATTTTGAGATAAACCTTTAGCAGAGAATCATTAATCTAAACATGAAACCTAATACTTATATGTTGAATATAATACTTAACTCTTATAGGCTGAATATCAATAATTTGATTATGGACTATGTCTTTCATAATATCATGTGTTTGGTAGCACACTTGCACACTTGACAAGTTGTTACTCGAAGCAAAATCGCACTCTAATATAATAAATTCTGGGATAGAATCTTAAGTCAAGAATTTTTTTTCTTATTCTTATACCACAACAGTCTAATGTGGATTTCTTATTATCCAATAGCTTTATAATGTGCTACAAGTCAGCTTGTATCATTAATGGTACCTTAAAAAAATTGGTTAGATCATTCCGCAATATGGCTCCTACTGCAAGGGTGAAGATTTAATTTGATGCGGATTTCTTAATGTCAAACACCTTGCACAAGCGTCTAAATAACATATATCTTTGTGAGATTTTTAATATGTGAGCATGTAACCATTAGCACCCTGCGTATAACGCAGAGCTGTCTTTAGTAGTTTTCCAGTGGTTCAATCCTAGATCAATATCTGCCAAGTTTTTCGGTTACCAACATTAATGAGGACGCATATAAACTTAAGTATTCATAATATTCATGACAGCGGTATCGTAAAAAAAAACTTTTATCGTCCTCAATAATCAGACTAAACTCCTTTAATATTGGACATATCTTGATGAATCTTAATAGTCAAAACATGAGAGGCAACACCAAGACAATCTTAATACACAGAAGTGAAAAGAAATATTTGAGTCTTAAACATTAATATCTCTATTGCTGATAGTCAACAAGATATCATCTATATAAATAGCTAATTTACTCCCATTGATCTTAATGTAGTCTTAATGTTAAAACTTAATGTATCTTTATGTGAGACTCACATTATCCATAAACTCTAGAATTAACTGGAGGACAAACTTTTTGGAGACAAAGGATTGCTAATCTCTCGGACTTTCGGTATTAGAATATAAGCCTGATTGTCCTCAAGTATAGTTTTCCCTACCTCATAGCTCTCACTAGAATCCACATTTCTACAAACTCAGTGATATGACTATAATACTTCCATAAGGTATGCATAAGTAATAAATTTATTCATGGGGTATGTCTCACATAATGAAGTATTTTCTTTCTTAATGAGGCGTTCTATTTTCCCTCTTGAAATGTGGCATAATCATCAATGCCACAATTTCGATGAACTCTAAGTGAAGCCAATAGAGTTGGCAACATGCTTAATATTCCTTAAATAATTTATAAGAGTGTAACGTTAAGAGAAAAAACTTCTTATAATGGCGACATAAAATACATTATTATGATAGAGGGTTAAAGCATAATTTAGTACCGATATAAAACTTCCAACAGCAGCAACATTGTGACAGTCCAAAATCCATAAGCATATAATTGAACATTCATGAGCATCATTAGCATCATAATTGAAATGTTGAGCAAGCAATTAGTTCAATCAAACATTAAATATAAATTGTTGGAACAAATTTTAAATGGTGTGTTGTGAAGCAACCCACAAAATCACCATACAATATAGGGTTGGAAAAGGGGTGGGGATATTTTTGGTCGGCTACTATTCACACCCATCCCTTTCTCTCATTTTCTCTTCTTTGTCTCTCTCGGCAGCCGTTTTCTTTGACCATGGAGGCTGGCCAGCCACTGCCATGTCACCAAAAAACTGGGTCATGGCACCATGCTCCTTCCCGAGGCGTCGGGTGTCGCCCTTATCTCCTCCCCTCGGCCTCCCTCTCTACTCACTCTCCTCTCTCTCTCGCTCGGCTGAGCCAACATAGCAGAGTGCCACAACACACGTCGCCGCCAAATCTGTCGTGCCACCGATGAACTCCCTCGAGCTCAAGCCATGCAAAACAAGGAAGAAGGTCTCCAAAGCATCCCGGCCGTTGCCCCCCCCCCCCGAGACACCACTCTTCCCCAGCTGGATTTCCCGTGCCCGTGTCGTCTTCCTCGACTACGGCACCTTTCCTCTGCCTCTCACCGCCGAGCAGCCGAGCCGCTGCTTCTCTGGTCCACCCAAGCCTGCGGTGAGCTTCCCCGTCCTCTCACCTACTTTTTGTGTGTGCTATTTTTCTCTTAGCTCATCGTCGGTGTGGCTATCGACGGTGGTCGAGCTACCGTCGCCTCCCTACACACGCCACCGACCGAGCCGCCATCGGACCCATCAACATCTAGCCGCGCTGTTGTGTTCGTCGTCCCACGTGGAAGTTGTATGCGCCCTCGATCGGGCCGCTTGGGTTGCCGTTCGCCACATACAAGCTGGGACTGAGCCGCTGTCATGTCACTACCGCCATGTGCCATTGTCGTCGATGACATGGGCCCCAGTCGAGTCTGCGAGCATCCATTGGTGGCGCTACTACCCTCCCCGGCCACCGGTGTTGCGCCGCTCACCACCGGCAGACCCCGCCAGCGCTGCCCTCCATAGCTAGCCATTGGTGCGGGTCGGTTTTTACCCAAGTCAAATAAGATGGGCCCACGTTTCATCTCTGTGGCTAGAAATAGCCTAGTGCAAAAAGGTTTCCAAGCCAAAAAAAAAATCAGTTATTTAGAAAATGGTGAAATCAATTTATTGCTCAATGGTTAATCAGCTGAAATTGGTAACATTCATATGAAAATGAATATAGCTCCAAAAATAGTAAAACCAATTTTGTTAGATTCATATGATCATAATATACATGATAAAAATACTAGGGACCATGAAATATGTATTGTAATTTCTATGACTAATGAAATATGTTTAAAGCTTCGTTAATTCATAAATAAATATTGGTAACTCCAACATTGCTGAAATCAATTTTGTAAATCTTATTAATTGATTCCCTGGTCATTAAAAATAATCACCCCCATGTTAAGTATAAATTAATTTTCTAATTAGGTATAAGCTTTGTGTTAAGCTTAATTAATCCAGGAAATGATTAAATGCTTAACATTAATCCAAGTTAGGAAATCTTTGAGGCCTAAAACTCATGACCTAAAAACATTGCATCTCCACTGTCACTATGCACTCTGAAGCATCTTCTATTGCACGTCATTCATGCTCATCATTGCATGCGTTCTTTTAGTGAATGAAGAACCGAAGCGTGACACGGGTGTGATCGAGGGCGACAACGAGGCACACCACTTCTGCGAGTTCTGTGTAGGCAGTATCAGGCAGACCTCGAAGCAGCAAGGCAAGCATCTAAGCATATTGCACCCTTTCAGTTGAATTGAATGGAGTCTAAATTGATAAGTTATGCTTTATATAAGTTTGCATGTTTAGCGAGTCGATGTTAGGTTGATATGGGTAGAATCTATATCGATGCATTGTCTCTACCTTGACTTATTGATGAATCCATATCCTTCTAGCCTAGATAACAGTGTCGATGTCTTACTTAAGAGTTGTTCGATATGCTTAGCAATGCTTAGATAATCAGTAGAAGTTGAGCAACAGTGCAACCGTTGTTCGCGAGCCTAGTGCTTACTTATTGTTCACAAGTACTATAGTTGTGATGTTGGTTGGATGAGTGGTGAGAATGAGGCGAGATGTTGGTGCTATTAGGGGTATTTTCTACCCCGGAGGAGCTTCTCGGGTAGTTCGGGAAAGTAGCCCAGATACTATAAACCACCCTGCATCGGTTAAGCACCAAATGTCGGCCACCGTTGGCTTAAGCACTTTTCATACTTACCATATGCTAATATAATGGTAAGGTAAGCCGATTATCATATGCCATGCTGAAACTTGCCATGCGTCCCTATGGCATGTAACAGAAAATTAATGACGAGATGCAAGGTGTCAGGGAATTGGAGCATGGCCGGGACTTGCTCACAGTAGTCTCGGTGCCATAGGGGCATCTGGAAGTGGGTAGGTTTAGGTATGAGAAAGGTTGTCTCGGGGGGCCAAGAGGATAGACCCGAGTCATGTGGGTAAAGTTGTACCCCTGCAGGGCGTAAGAATAATTCGAATTGCCACGCTCTCGGTCATGAGCATGTCTTTTGTCCATACATACCATCGTAGAGTTGCGTTGTGGGTTGATGGGTGGTATGTGGTTGAGATGGCTATGTTTACAAATATGTAAATTGTTGTTCCAGTTACATATATGTTCATGTTTATGTTGAGGTTTACACGTTGGAAAAGTATATTTGGTTAAGTATAGATGCTCACATATATGTGTCTAGGTTGCGGACGCATGTTCTTTTACTTAATCTTGTGATCTTTTCCTTGCTAGCGGCTCAATGCATAATCCTTGGAGTCAGGTTATCTATATGTACCCTATATGGATTAAGTCTTGTGAGTATCTTCGTACTCACGCTGCTCTTTCAAGTTCCACAGGTGAGGATGACTTGGTCTTTGGCTACTTCACGCCCACCGATGTTGGTGGCGGGAATGAAGGAGTGACGGTGTTTGGTGGTGCCTCAGGGCAAATAGCTCCACTCTTCTTTTGTTGTCAACAGGTTTTGTTTCCGCTGTGTAGTTTCTTTAATCTTCTGTTGGAAACTATTAAAATGATGATCCTCTAAAGGCTTGTAATATGATGTTAATTACTTGCTCTTTCTTAAGCTTGTTGTGATGTTATATGTTGGTAAGATATGCGTTCTGATCTTAGACACAAAACACGTGTCGGGGATACTGGGATGATATTCTGGTTAATTACTATAGTTGTGATTATGTAAATGATCGGCTTAATGATTAATTAGAATATTATTTGGACGGTTCCTCATAGCTTAGTATCAGAACTTGGTTTAAGTAAGTAGCCTAAAATACTTAAGGCGTTGTTTAGTAAGTGTGTCAACATCACTAAGCAACCCACTAAAGTTTCTTTAGTGCCCCTAAGTATAATGTGTTGTTGTTTGTGGTATTTAAAGTGTTTGTTTCCGCATTGTGTTGTTCCATAGTATGATGTTGTGATTTATATTGCATTGACGAAAAAGGTAAGAAGGTAAGGAACGCATCCCGATGGCGATAAATATCAAGGGCTCAACCAGTGCGGGGTAGGGGCTTGATGTGTTCCATATGGTGATGGTACAGAAAATGTATACGTTTGCAATAACGTATGAAATCCACCATACGATGATAGATATAGTCATCTACCTATGTGGCGATTACATAGGATGTCCCATAAGGCGACGGTACGGGAAATGAATATGTTGGCAATAATGTATGAAATATCGCTTGTGCGGCAAGATGCACAAGCACCGTTTGCGCTACTTATTCTTTCTCACGCGAAGGGTGGTGATTGATAATTTTTGTATATATAACTACCTGTGATCTTGATGTTTGTTGCGGAGAGACACGTTCGAGAAAGAAAACGTGTAGATAGGATCGAGCATGCCGTTATTTCTCTATTGCTCATATGCACGCATTTTTCCCAAATATATGCTCTTATGGAATCCAAGCAAGTAATATCCGACATAGAATAATAGAATGAGTTGGAATTTGACCTTTTGCCTCCTTCATTTTATCATCACAACATGATGAGAACCTGCCACAGTCTTAGAGACCTTCCCGAGGGTTCCTATGAGAACAACCCTCCACCGCCTTCATCGTCGAGCATAGCAGATGTGCTTATGCAAATCGAACAAAACCGTCAGGTTCAGACAACGCTCCTCGAAGCTCTTGTGCGTAACATGACCCCTTAAGGAGGAGGTGGAGTCGGACGTTGGGACGACTTCTCAGATTTCTTTAGGACTCAGCCACCCACCTTCACGCGTGCTGAGGATCCTCTCAATGTAGACCATTGGCTTAGGACTATCGAGCAAAAGCTCACTCTCCTTAGATGTGAAGATCACGAAAAGGCTCTCTTTGCCACCCATCAACTTTAGGGTGCTGCTGGCACATGGTGGACCAACTATCTCACCATGCACGCTAGCAACCACCGGGTGTCTTGGGAAGAGTTCCGCTAGGCATTCCGTGATTATTATATTCCTAAGGGGATAATGAAAATCAAGAAGTAGGAGTTCCTGGATCTTCAACAGCGAGGTAGATCTGTTATGGAGTATGTGCAGGTGTTCAATCACCTTGCACAATATGCGCTGGACGAGGTCAACACCGATGAGCGGAAATAATACCACTTTGTGAACGGCCTCTCTTCCAAGATACAATATTGCTTGTCATCTCATGAGTTCACCGACTTCAATAAGTCAGTTAGCACCTCCCTCACTGTTGAGTTCAAGATGAAGGGCCATCAAAAGGAGAAGAAACGTAAGAGGCTTTTGTCGCCTTCCGTGGGCAGGACCTCCTAATATACGCGTTTGGAAAGTCAGCCCCCTCCATCTCACATGTCAGCTTCGGCTGCTCCACGACCAATGTGGATGGTGTGACATCCATCTTTCTCCACTCCGCAAGGACAACCTTCAAGACCTGTCGGTTCTCAAGTGAGTGTGACAAGTAGCATTGACAGCCCATGTTACAATTGTGGTTGTGTAGGTCACTATGTGTGGGATTGCCCCTTCCTGAAGCCAGGAGCCGTGGTGACTGCTTCAAGGTCATCACAGTCAGCTCAACCCCCTTCCCAAGCTTCCAAGACAGCGCATGTTCCCAAATGTGGCCGAGTGAACTACACCACCACCGAGGAAGCTCACGAAGATGCAAATGTATTGACGAGTATGTCACTCATGAATTCTTCCCCTACAATTGTGCTTTTCGATTCTGGTGCATCTCATTCATTCATCAAGGAGGGTTATGTTTTAAGTCACAAATCGTCACACAGACTCTACCCTCTTCATTCCGTATTGATGCGTCCAGTGCTAAGTTGCAAGCTAGTCAATTTGTTCCTCTGGCCAAGATTTACAATCTCTACAAATTTGATCCTGCTTGATACTAGAGGGGTAGATGTCATATTAGGAATGAATTGGTTAACCTAATATGGTGCTCATATTGATTGCGCCAAGAGGGTGGTTTCTCTCAATAATCCAAGTGGTGTGCGGATTTCTCTTCACCTTGGAGAGAGTGGTCCCCACTGATATGCCTTGACGAGTGTCACAACCACGGGTCTCCTAGATATATCTGTGGTCTATGAGTTTCCTAACGTCTTCCCAAAAGAACTGCCAGGAATACCACCCGATCGAGTAGTGGAGTTCTCTATTGAGCTTCTGCCTAGAATGGCCCCAATTTTGAAGAAGTCTTATAAGATGCCGCCAAATAAA
Source organism: Phragmites australis (assembly GCF_958298935.1). Lineage (NCBI taxonomy): Eukaryota > Viridiplantae > Streptophyta > Magnoliopsida > Poales > Poaceae > Phragmites > Phragmites australis. The sequence continues at coordinate 14,752,584 of NC_084930.1, read as the reverse complement.
TTAGCAGAGCTGAAGAAGCAGATTCAAAAGTTGCTCTCAAAGGGTTTCATTTGTCCGAGCTCCTGACCTTGGCGATGCTCGACACTCTTTGTGAAGAAGAAAGATCAAACTCTTCGGATGTGTGTTGATTACCGTCTGTTGAATGAGCTCACCATCAAGAACAAGTATCTGATTCCTCGAATCAATATTCTATTTGATCAACTGACTGGTGCTCAGGTCTTCTCCAAGATTGACTTAAGACTAGGCTACCATCAAAAAAAGGTCTGACCGAAGGATATTCCAAAGATGGCTTTCTCTACCTGTTATGGACTTTACGAGTTTACCGTCATGTCCTTTGGCCTTATCAATGCACCAACATTCTTCATGTATTTGATGAACATGGTGTTCATGGAGGAACTAGATAAGTTTGTCATGGTTTTTATCGACGAAAAATCCTTATATACTCCGAGACTAAGGAAGAGCATTTAGAGCACATCCGTGTTGTTCTTGGATGACTTCGAGATCACCAACTCTATGCTAAGTTCAGCAAGTGCGAGTTCTGGCACAAGAAAGTCTCTTTTTTGGGTCATGTGCTGCCGAAGAATGGAGTTGTAGTTGACCCGAGCAAGGTGCAGGATGTGCTCAATTGGGTACAACCCAAGAATGTCACCAACATCTGGAGTTTTCTCGGACTTATGGGCTATTGCCGTTGGTTCATTGAGAATTTCTCTAAGATAGCCAAGTCCATGACTGAGCTATTGAAGCAAGGAAGCGTGTTCGAGTGGTCGATTGAATGTGAGTCAGCTTTCCAAATCTTGAAGAAACTACTCACAACCGTTCCCATTCTTGCTCAGCCTGAAGTGGATAAGGGTTTCGATATCTAATGCAATGCTTCCCGCATAGACCTTGGATGTGTCCTCATGCAAGAGGGTCGTGTGTTACTTATGCCTCATGTTAGTCGAAGCACCATGAGGAGAACTACACAACCCATGATTTGAAGCTCACGGTAGTTGTGCATGCCTTGAAAATTTGGCACAATTATCTGTTGGGCAATCTGTGCCGCATCTACACAGATCACAAAAGCCTCAAGTACATTTTCACTTAAGCCAACCTGAACATGAGACAGAGAAGATGGCTCGAGCTGATCAAGGATTATGATTTGAAAGTGCATTATCATCCCGACAAGGCGAATGTTGTTACCAATGCACTGAGTCAGAAGGCTCCTTGCAATTGTCTTATGGTCAAGCCCGGGAATGCCACACTTTGTGATGATTTCTGAAGACTTGAACTCAAAATAGTCTTGGAGGGATTTCTGGCAAACTTAGAGATAAAATCCACCCTCCTGGGTCAAATCAAGGCAGCTCAAAAGGATGACAAGGGCATGGCCTGAATCCGAGACAAATTGAAGGAAGGCGAGGCCACATATTTCTCTGAAGATGGTCAGGGTGTTCTGTGGTTTGGGAACTAGCAAGTGGTTCCGAAAGTTGTGACGTTGAGGAAGAAAATTCTAGATGAGGCCTATGATTCATTGCTGTCCATTCATCCGGGAAGTACCAAGATGTACCAAGACCTTAAACCCAGATGTTGGTGGACTCGTATGAAGTGAAAGATCGCTCGATATGTTGCTGAGTGTGATATCTGCAGAAGGATGAAGGTCGAGCATCTCAAGCCGACCGGTACGCTCCAGCCTTTGCCTATTCCCTCCTGGAAGTGGGAGGAGATCGGTATGAACTTTATTACTGGATTGCCGAGGACTTCTAATGGCTATGACTCGATTTGGGTCATCGTGGACTGATTGATAAAGTCTGCTCATTTCCTTCCTGTCAAGACCACACACTCGGTCAAACAGTATGTGGAGTTGTACCTCACTTGGATTGTTTGCCTTCATGAGATCCCGAAGAAGATTATCTCTGATCAAGATACTCAGTTCACTTCCCATTTCTGGTGGAGCCTTCATGAAGCTATGGAAACTGAGCTGTTCCATGGCACCGCATACCATCCTCAAACCGATGTTCAAACTGAAAGGATGAATCAGATTTTGGAAGACATGTTGCGAGCTTGTGCTCTCACCTATGGAAAGAAGTGAGAAATTTGCTTGTTGTTTGCGGAATTCTCTTACAACAACAGTTATCAGTCAAGCATTAGAATGTCGCCGTTTGAAGCTCTCTATGGCTGATGGTGCCGGATACCGTTGAATTGGTCCAAATCTAGCGAAAAGGCTTTTCTAGGCCCAGATTTGGTCCAAGAGACAGAAGAGCATGTTCTGACTATTCGGAAGTGTCTCCTCATGGCCCAGTCCCGCTAAAAGAGCTATGCAGACTACCACTGCCGAAAGCTTCTATTCACCATTGGAGATTTTGTATATCTCAAAGTATCTCCACTCAAAGGAGTTTGACGCTTTCAAGTCAGAGGGAAGCTAGCACCTCGCTATGTTGAGCCTTTCCAAATTGTTGTTCAATGTGGAGAGATGGCCTATCGGTTGGACTTACCTCCATCCCTCTCCACTGTGCATAATGTATTCCACATCTCACAGTTCAAGAAGTGCCTTTGAGTTCCAAACCAAAGTCGCTGAAATTGTAAATTGAGACTTGCAACTGATCTGACCTACCGTGAGCGACCAATTCGTATTTTGGACGAAGCGGAGCGTAAGATGCGATGGCATTCCATTAAGTTTATCAAGGTTCAATGGAGTAATCACTCCGAAGATGAAGCCACATGGGAACGTGAAGACCAGCTTCGCGTTGATTTTCTCGAACTCTTCTCCAATATGTAAATGATTCTATAATCATATAGACGTCATGAAATGCCTTGCCTATCATTTAGATGCGTTCACTTTTGGGTAAAATGAAAGTTCTATCATTGCACCCACCCCACCCTTGTTTTAGTAGGAATCTTGTATTCCTATTTTTCTTATATATGTACACAATCACCATCAAGTCCCCAAGGAGGCCACCCTCACCTTGTCTCTCATGAATATGAGTAGAAGTAATAACTTTGTCATATCAGTGAACTAAGGTGAGAAAGAATGATGACACCATCATCACTTACACAACACCCACTTGTCATCTTGTAGAATCATTGTTCTAGGATTTTCTTGTCTAGGTGAATATAGCCCTCAGAAACCTGGGAGTTTTCCCAAGGCTCCTAGTTCCCCACACTCTACATGAATCTCAGGACGAGATTTTTTTTAAGGGGGGAATTTTGTGATAGCCCAAAGTCTGTAAGCACATAATTGAGCATTCATGAGCATCATTAGCATCATAATTGAAATGATGAGCAAGCAATCAGTTCAATCAAACACTAAACAAAAATTGTTGGAATTAATTTTAAATGGTGCGTTGTGAAGCAACCCACGAAATCACCATACAACATAGGGATGAAAAAGGGGTGGGGATATTTTTGGTCGGTTACTATTCGTGCCCATCCCTCTCTCCCGCTCTCTTTGCTCTCTCTCTCGGCCGCTGTCGGAGGGTGAACTCCTATCGCAGGGATCCTGAGGGATCCCCTTTTTGAGATTCAGCCGGGGGGATGATTCTGAATATGTTTGCGGGAGAAATAAATATGTGTAAATGTGATGGAAGGTGGGGTGGAACGATCTAATGCAGAACGCAGTAAATGCAGTGGAGGGATTTTTAGACAGGTTCGGGCCGTTTCTAGTCGCGTAGCTTCGTAATAATTCTGCAAAGCTTCCGCATAATTTCCTTCGGATTGAGCCAACATCCGACTAGTGACATATTGGAGGAAGGGAGATTATTGGAGCACTGAGCGTAATACCCTACTCCTGTGTGGATGCTATAAATGCCCTGAGAATGTCTCTCAGGAATGTGCTGGTTACAAGAATGTTTGTCTATCCTAGAGTTTCGGGCTCCTTGTTCTTCGGTGGTCTCAGCTTCTATGCTTGTACGAAGATGCTCTTCAGTCTCTGAGCAAGTGTCTATGAGTTCTCTAAAAGTTCAAGAGTTCTTCAGTTGTCTTTGTCCGTGCCCGCCGGCTTCCTTAAATACCCGCCGGTGGTAGCATGCCCCGAAAGGGAGGGCACGAGGTCCAAGGCGCCATAAATGGAAAGGCAATCATCATGGGCTCGCCAGCGCGAAGTGACGGGGGTTGAAAATGCGCCCCCACCCTGTTTTCGGTCGTCATGATGGCGCTGGCAACGGGCGCCGTGGAGAGGGCCCACCGGCCAGCCACCGAGCGGCCCGGCGTGCCCGTTCGGTCTTGTACACCTGCCACAGCAGGGCGGCAGGCGGTGCGCCTCGGGCCTTGCGATGTTATCCCGAGGCGCGTCGGATGACGCGGGATGGGACCCGTGCATTAAATGTCCCCACGCCCTTCTGCCAAAATGTGGCAGGGACTGACACCGAGTGTGGCAGGAGCAGTTGGAGGTGACAGGCCACACACCCTCTTAAATGCGGCATCGGGCCTTTCACTGGCTGACACCTCATAGATGGACCTCTGTGGGGGCCACCGACGAAGGACTTCTTGGGCCGTCGGGGAACCGAGTGCTCGGGGGTCACTGTTCACCTCCCCGAGCACTCTCTCCCGGAAACGCCCTCTCTTGGTCCTCGGGGAACCGAGTACTCGGGGGCCACTGTTCACAGCTCCGAGCACTCTCTCCTGGAACTACCTTCCTTGGGTCCTCGGGGTACTCGGGTGCTCGGGGGCCACTGTTCGCAGCCCCGAGCACACCCTTCCCGGTACTCGGCTTCTCTGGTCATCAGGGGACTGGGGTGCTCGGGGGCCACTGTTCATGACCCCGAGCACTATCTTCCCGGTACTCGGCTTCTCTGGTCGTCGAGGGACTGGGGTGCTCGGGGGCCACTATTCATGACCTCGAGCACTATCTTCCCGGTCACTTGATCTTCGCAGATCATCGGGGAACCCGGGTACTCGGGGACCACTGTTCATGACCCCGAGCGCCCTCTCCCGGGACTTAGTCTTTTCATACCTCGCAGAGATGAACCCCGTGGGAAGGCGCCACGTGGCAGAATGCTGGCCTGGCCTCGGGATTCGGGGACCCCTGGTTCCTGATTCACCGACAGCCGCCGTTTTCTTTAACAGTGGAGGCCGGCCAGCCACTACCACGTCGCCAGAAAACTGGGTCACGACACCGTGCTCTTTCTTGAGGCACCGGGCGTCGCCCTTATCTCCTCCCCTTGGCCTCCATCTCTACTCACTCTCCTCTCTCTCTCGCTCGACCGAGCCAACAAAGTAGAGCGCCACAATGCACGCCACCACCAAATCTGCCATGCCACCGACGAACTCCCTTGAGCCCGAGCCATGTGAAGCAAGGAAGATGGCCTCCGAAGCACCACGGCTGTTTCCCCTCCGAGACCTCACTCTTCCCCAGCCGAATTTAGTATGCCCGTGCTGTCTTCCTCGGTGCCGGTGCCTTCCCTCCGCCTCTCATCACCGAGTAGGCGAGCCGCTGCTTCTCCCGTGTACCCAAGCCCACGGTGAGCTTCCCCATGCTCTCCTCTACTTTTTGCATGAACTATTTTTCTCTTAGCTCAGAACCGGCACGGTTGTCAACGGTGGTTGAGTCGCCGCTGCCTCCCTGCACACGCCGCCAGTCGAGCTGTCGTTGGGCCAATCAACATCTAGTCACGCTGTTGTGTTTGCCGTCCCACGTGAAAGCTGTAGGCGCCCTTGGCCGGGCCATTTGGGTGTCGTTCGCCGCCGACACGATCGGACCGAGCCGTTGTCATCTCATTGTTGCCATGCGCCATTGTTGCTGCTCTTCGGCCGTCGACGTCGACGACCTGTGCCCCAGTCGAGTCCGCGCGCATCCGCTGGTGACGCTGCTACCCTCCTCGGTCGCCGATGTTGCGCCGCTCGCCGCCGGCAGACCCCGCTAACGCCGCCAGCCATAGCCGGCCGTTGGCGCGGGTCGTTTTTGACCTAAGTCAAATAAGCTGAGCCCACGTTTTATATCTATGGCTAGAAACGGACTGGTGTAAAAAGGTTTCCAGGCTAAATTTTTTCCAGTTATTTAGAAAATGGTGTAATCAATTTATTTCTCAATAACTAATTGGCTAAAATTGGTAAAAATCATATGAAAATCAATATAGATCCAAAAATAGTGAAACTAGTTTTGTTAGATTCATATGATTATAATTTACATGATAAAAATACTAGAGGCTATGAAATAAGTATTGGAATTTCTATGACTAATGAAATATGTTTAAAGCTTCGTTAATTCATCAATAAATATTGGTAACTCCAACATTGCTGAAATCAATTTTGTAAATCTTATTAATTGATTCCTTGGTCATTAAAAATAATCACCCTCAAATTAAGTATAAATTAATTTTCTAATTAGGTCTAAGCTTTGTGTTAAGCTTAATTAATCCAGGAAATGATTAAATGCTTAACATTAATCCAAGTTAGGAAATCTTTGAGGCCTAAAACTCATGACCTAAAAACATTGCATCTCCACTGTCGCTATGCACTGTGAAGCATCTTCTATTGCACGTCATTCATGCTCATCATTGCATGCGTTCTTTTAGTGAATGAAGAACCGAAGCGTGACACGGGTGTGATCGAGGGCGACAACGAGGCACACCACTTCTGCGAGTTCTGTGTAGGCAGTATCAGGCAGACCTCGAAGCAGCAAGGCAGCCATCTAAGCATATTGCACCCTTTCAGTTGAATTGAATGGAGTCTAAATTGATAAGTTATGCTTTATGTTTATTTACATGTTTAGCGAGTTGATGTCGGGTTGATATGGGTAGAACCTATGTTGATGCATTATCTCTACCTTGACTTATTGATGAATCCATATCCTTGTAGCTTGGATAACAGTGTCGACGTCTTACTTAAGAGTCATTAGATATGCTTAGCAATGCTTAGGTAATCAGTAGAAGTCGAGCGACAGTGCAACCGTTGTTCGCGAGCTTAGGGCTTACTTATTGTTCACAAGTACTATGTTTGTGATGTTGGCTAGATGAGTGGTGAGAATGAGGCAAGATGTGAGTGGTGTTAGGGGTATTTTCTGTCCCGGAGGAGTTCCTTAGGGTAGTTTAGGAAAGGAGTCTGGATACCGCAGACAACCTTGCATCGGTTAAGCACCCACTGCTGGTCACCGTTGGCTTAAGCACTTTCTGTACTTATCACATACTGATCTAATGGTAAGGTAAGCCGATTATCATATGTCATGCTAACACTTGTTGTGTGTCTCTATGACGTGTAAGAGAAAAAGAATTAGGAGAAATAAGGTGTCAGGGAGTCGGAGCATGGTCGGGACTTGCTCGTGGTAATCCTAGTGTCATAGGGGCATATGCAAGTGAGTAGTTTCAGGTATGAGAAAGGTTGTCTCGGGGGAAAAGATGATGGACCCGAGTCGTGTGGGTAAAGTTATACCCCTATACAGGGTGTAAGAATAATTCGAATTATCGCGCTCTCGGTCATGAGCATGTATTCTGTCCATGCGCACCATCGTAGAGTTCCATTGTGGGTTGATGGGTGTTATATGGTTGAGATGGCTATGTTTACATATGTGTTAATTGTTGTTCCAGTTACACATATGTTCATGTTTATATTGAGGTTTACAGGTTGGAAAGGTATATTTGGTTAAGTATAAATGCTCACATATATATGTCTAGGTTGCAGATGCATGTTATTTTACTTAACATTGTGGTTTTTTCCTTGCTAGTGGATCAATGTATAATCCTTGGAGTCGGGTTATCTATATGTACCATATAAGAATTAAGTCTTGCGAGTACCTTTGTAATCACGCTGCTCTTTTAGATTCTGCATATGAGGATGAGTTGGTCTTTGGCTACTTCACGCCCGCCGATGTTGGTGGCAGAAATGAATAGTGCAAACTACTGGAGTGATGGTGTTTTGGGTGATACGTCAGGGCAAATGACTCCACCCTTCTTTTATTGTCAATAGGTTTTATTTCCGCTACATAGTTTCCCTAATCTTCTGTTGGAAACTGTTGAAATGATGATTCTCTAAAGGCTTGTAATATAATGTTAATTACTTGCTTTTTCTTAAGCTTGTTGTGATGCTATATGTTAGTAAGGCATGTGTTCCAATCTTGGGTATAAAACACGTACCGGGACTATCGGGATGATATTCTGGTTAATTATTGTTGTCGTAATTATGTAAATGATCAGTTTAATGATTAATCAGAATATTGTTTGGACAGTTCTTCACAAACATCAGCGTCCTATCCATTCTCTAAGACTTCGCTTTAAAGCATTTTATATTTCTGAGGTAATGTTAACAGCATAAATGTAGTCTTTTATCTTACTATATCGCTAACTTTCCTTATAAATACACTAATTTAGTGCACAATCATATTTCACTTCTCATTCTTCGTTATTGTCGTATAAAAGAATGGCGTAATAAAGTGAATTAGAAAGGCTCCAATAATTCTTTATGTCCAAGCTCATTATTCTTTGGACACTCTTATGATCAGTGTACTGTCAAGAACTTTTCTTCATTGCCAAATAATCATAATTAAACAGAGGATTGCTCCCCTAATCCGAAATTTTATGATCATAAAGGACATTTGCTTGACTTACTTCCACTAATCTTTAGCAAACTACAATTTTATTAAATTTACATCAATGCCTTAATCTTTAATGGCTTCTCTAAAGGGAGCTAATCATTATCATTATTATTATGTGCGTAATCAATATACATAATCTCAAGAATAATATACTAATAAATTACTCTATTCCTTATTAGGGTATTAGAAACAACCGAAGAAATTATGGCTAAAATTATAATAAGGACACATTACTGATCATTACTTTAATATCCATAAAAGCTGTGAATAATTATTTGTCATGAAATTAATCCTACGCTAGTCAGATTAATAACATGCTGATGACAAACTTCAATAATTCCAATTCGCTTCACCGTTAGGTACAAACGAAGAGCTTAACTTGAGAAAAGAATCAGCAGTACAACTTTGCATCACATTTTGGTAGAAAACAATGAATAACTGGATTCACTAATGGTAATGACAACACAAACAACATTGGTCAGTATGTAACCAAGAGCCATAAAACATAATCCTTAAATCAACATGAAATCTTTAACCAAAACTTCTCGTTGGTTCCATACATGAAATCTTTAACCAAAACTTCTCGTTGGTTCCATTTTGATTAGAGAAGCTATGGGAATAACACATAACTACAATCAAGATTGGTCAGAATGTAATCGTGTACCACGACATAATCCCCAAACATCATCAAATCTCTAATTAAAACTTCTCGTTGGTTCCATCTTAATCAGCGACAACTTAATTCTTGGGAAATAAATGACTAGCATCGACATTGGTCAGATAATAACATGTGCCATGAAATAATCCTAAGAACAACATTACATAATCAATAACTTAATTAAAGTGACTTAATTATTATATAATCATGATCATAGATGCTTGAGACAAAATGACTCAGTAACTTAATTAATCTAAGAAATAATTAAATGACACATGGCCATAAACAACGTTGGTCGTATACATCCATAAACCATAAATTTAATCATAATCATAAAACACATTAAATCTCAAAGAAATAATATTAATTAGAGATATGCTTAATCATGTGACCAAAATGGATGAGTATTGTATATCACTTAATTGCGGAAGTGTAAATAGTAAGCAAAATATCATAATCTAGGGTAACATTAAAACATAAGAAAATTCTGGATAACATAAAATAAATTAATTAAATATCTTAGAAGAATCATAATAATTGATCTCATCTTAGCCTATTCTCGAAATGCACTTGAACATTTTTTTGGCCCAGCTGAGAAATATCCAAAAGCTAACCTAAATCTTATGCCCAAAATTAGCCCATTAAATATTTTATTAGTGGGTAATAAATTCTGACAATTCATGATCAACCTAAATCCTATGCCCAAAATTAGCCCATTAAATATTTTATTAGTAGGTAATAAATTCTGACAATTCATGATTATAAATAGCTTTGGTTGGAATGCAACCATGAAAAGTCAACATTAAGTATATTTTAATGTCCAAAACTTGGTTTTAGTCTCAAATCAAAAAATTTCGTTGGTTCCATTTTACTTTGAGACAAACTTAATCATAAGAGGCCAGAAATTATCACTTAAAATCAATAACTGAATTTGTGCATTTCTAAACTTTACTCAAAATTACATAAGTCAAAACATCATTATTTGGACAATAAACATTAATTAACAGTGCATAAAGCATAATTAATAAGTAAAACATCACGTGAATAGAACTGAAAATCACATAACTTAAAAGAATAGCCTAAAATCCCGCCTTTCGGCCCAAAAACGTGCGTGGGGCCACTTCATTTGCTACTTCGGCCGAGAGTGTAGCTCGGGCGGCCCAGTAGTGCAGGTGTAGCCCAACAGGGCAACATCGGGCACCCGATGCATCTCAGCCGCCCTCTCCGCCGATTTCGTCGGAACAAAATCGGCTTGCTCGCCCAATGCCCAAATCCTAGACCATTCCTCCCCTTCCTCTCTGTCTTCTTCGCGCGAATTAGAGAGCGACGACCCGTAAGAAACTCTGGCGATGGAAAGCTGCCGACCAAAGGAAAAGAGAGAGCAGGATGGGGGTTGAGTGAGAAAATAGGAAGATAGAGGCACAGTGGTGCTACCCTTGGTTGGCTCGCCAGCGCACGCGCACGCAGGTGTGCGGGGGCGGCTCCATCAAGCTGACTTAAGGCGGCACCCATGGGAAGGCGACATGCACATGACAAAAGGAGCGACAGAAATGCACAATTGAGGAGATCCACACGCGTGTTTGAGATGCCGAGGAGCAAGATGACTTCGGTGAGCTCCACGACTACCACGTCAGCGTAATCAAGGTACATAAATATCAAGCCACACCTCAATTTGGTTGGATATGTGGGTTGGGGTTCTTGATTTAGTGAGAAGGATTTGAATTTGGGAAATTTTAGGGGAGTTACGGTTTCGGGAAGGTGTGGAATTTCATTAGGGTTTCATAAAACCCCTTCTTCATCTTCTTCTTACTACTGCCTAAGCCTCAAACCATCATGCCGGAGCTCGGATGAGCCTAATCCGAGCTCAATTATGCATTATCCCGAGATCTAAACCCTGAAAACCCAGGCCTAAAGAACACACAAAACACATACATGTACCAAAAAGGTCTAATCCGAACCTAATTAGCATAATTTATAACATGTTTGCATGAAATGCATTAAACCGAGGCATGAGGAGCTTAAAACTTGTGACTATTACATCTAAGCCAAAACTAATTGCATCAATTAGGGTTGAACCGTGATTAAGCAGGGCTCAATATGATCAACTCAAGATATAAAAACCGAAAAATATGATCATACACATTAATCCGAAACAAAATTAAGCCTTAATTAAACCTAATTGGGTTTGATTAGGGCTAAAACTTCAGGATCATGGCTTAGGGTTCATGAATTAGACTAGATGGCTCTGATACCATTGTTATGTCTAAGACTTCTTTGATCTTGTAGGATCTTCTAGCCTGATACCTAATTTCATAAGTAAATCATCACTAACCCGATTAGGAGGTGCCTCTTAGGCCACTGACAACCCCGTGCCTGCGTGATGCAGGCGCGTTGATGGAGAAGGTTGATGTAGTCGTGATGTCAGTGTAGACTCATGGATTCCAAACTCCTATTGGCACTGGTGTCGTAGAGGTCCTGTAATGGAGGCTGTCGATCTTTAAGCCATTGCCCGAGCTCTCCTAGACCAGTAGGATTAGGGTGTAGTGCTTATCCCTCTCACTCTCACTTGTTAGAAGGTGACCCTATCTTATATTTCAGAGTGGCTTGGGATCGAGCTAAAATGTTAGTTAACACCAGCAGCCACTAAAATCTCGATCAAAACTGTTAGCCGAGATCATTTTTTAAACAACTTACACAATGAAAAGGCTTGTTGAACATTACCAATTTAACAAGGCACTTCTATCTGTCTTCCCATGACGGAAGATAAAAATGTCAGACGAGTAATCATATGCGATACAATACGGGTGAGCATGGGACCTTGAACTGCAATACTTCTCTACAGAACGAATAAGGTACACTTCTCGTTCTCCATGCAAGCAAACTTTTACGTGGGATGCGCAGGTTTGCAATTTGTATCCTTGTGTTTGTTACATGGCCTGAGAAAGCTGTAGGCAGCTGACAGTTTTTCTCCTATGGCAGTTTGGCACTGCTAGTCTCATCACCAAAGCTGTTGGTGACAGTCAGTACTTTTCGTGACCCCACCGCAGTTTATTACCAGTTTGAGTAACCCATTTCTTTTTTATAATGTTCCTTCATTTCTTTTAAGTCTCTTCTGCTGTAGGCATACATCAAAGGGATTTTTTTTTACAAATGCCACTACAAAGTGGCCGGTTTGGAGAATTTGCCCTCCAAAATTGCAACTTTGAAAATTGCCACAGACAAGTGAACTTGCTGAGTTATAATATTAGCTGAAAATCCGCCTCCTGCTGCTGTTTGGGGTCAAAGGGATAAAAATCACCATGAACATAAAAAGGCTAAAAAAATTAGAATAAATAAATACCAAACGAAACTCAATGCAAGATCATTAAAAATTAAAAGAATCTGCACCAACATTACAAGATGATCCATACATTTAACCTCACACATGATTGCTTGCAAAGCTCTATACAGTAATGCAATAGTGCTACAGATAAAATGATTAATTGTTTCCTCACATATGGAAAGCAGAAGAAATCCAAGATGACCAGAAATCATAAATTCAAAATGAAATGGAGGACACCAATATCATGTTTCTCCCAATGAATGATGTGAAATGTCACATCAATATCAAGGTCAATATGTCTGTTCCAACCTTTCCCATACATGGAATGCCAATCAAAACAAAACTAGAACAACACGATTCTTCTTTGTATACTCTGTGTCTGTCTGTAATATCCATACTCGTCTCATCTTTTCTTTCATGCTATCAGTAGCATTAGCAGCAGCACATATCATATCATATCATATTTCGAGTAGCAATTTAGAGATGTATACTCTCAGCTGAAAAAGAAGAAAATGAATAACCTGTCTTTGGCTCCACGAAGCAGAGATGTGGCTCAGACGCCTCCTCCGGTGGCGTTGGCGAAGAAGGAGACTAGAGAGTTGACGCCGTCGCCCGTGGCCTAGTCAGGCTCGCCGTTCAGGAAGAAGGTGGAGGCGGTGAAAGTGCCTAGAGGGGGGGGGGGTGAATAGGCTTTTCTGAAAATTAAAACTAAAACAGCGGATTAAATCTGCCGGATACTCCGGTGAAGGTCGGATACTCCGGTATGGTCCGGAGTATCTGGTCTAGTCCGGAGTCTTTGGTCTATACAGGAATTTTAGAACAACTACGAATTAAAGCTAATAGCTAGAATCTAAGGTTGAAGCTAGGTCTACTGGATATCACAGAGCTAGAATAACACTTAACACTAGCAAGATGATCACTAGAGCAATTTGTATGACAAATCACAAAACTCACACAATAAAGCAAATTACACAAATACGAACACGAGAGATTATCCCGGAGTTCGGCCACCTCACAAAGAAGTGCCTACGTCTCCGTTGAGGAGCTCACAAAGGGCCGGGTCTTTTCCAATCCTATCCTCTTCTAGCGACCACCAAGATCAAGCTAGAAATTCTTACTCAATTCGAAGATGTCTACAAACTTCCCGTGGCACTTCACAAGTTTGGGTGCTCTACAGGCGACGCCTTGCCGTCTAGAAGCACAAAGCTTCAAGAGAAATGATCGCAGCGAATGCTCGATGAAGAACTCAATGCTCAAGTGGCTTGAACCCTCTCCAAACACAAACTCTCTAAAAATTTGTAAACTTTGCACTAGAGGTGGTTGGAGGGTCTTTGAATGCTCTTAAAGTGCTCAAGAGGTCTAAAGTTCACCAGCAACAGCAAGCTCTAAATGCCATGGGGTGTGGGAGCATTTATAGCCCTCTCTCAAAAACTAGCCGTTACTGTTTTGTCAGAACTGACAGGAGTATCTGGCCCTAAATCCAAAAACAGCGTCAGAACGGTCACATAACGTGTCAGAACTAGCCGTTACAGTTCTGTTAAATTACCGAAGTCTCCGGTGAACACCGGAGTCTCCGGTCCTGACAGGGCTTCCAAAAACATTAAGTCCGGAGACTAGCCGGACCCTCCGGCCTCTCCAGGTACCGGAGTATCCGGTGCACACCGGAGACTCCGGTCTCTCCTTTTTTTATCAAAAAGATTAAAAGCTAACCGAGAGTCTCTGCCGGAGTCTCCCTCGGAGACTCCGGTTAACACTAAATCACTTACCGGAGTGTCCGGTGAACACCGGAGACTCCGGTCCCCTTTTAATTAAAATAAACACCTAACCGAGAGGAGTCTCCCTCGGAGACTCCGGTCTGTTAACCCATAAATAAACGGAGTGTCCGATGAACACCGAAGAATCCGATCTTTTTCAAATAAAAATAAACCGTAACCGAGACTCTCTGCCGGAGCCTACCTCGGAGACTCCGGGCTAAATACTGAGTACCGGAGTATCCGGTGAATACCGGAGTATCCGGACTCAGTGAATTTTTTCAGAATAAACTCGGTGTCCGTGAGTGATTGTGTCTCTCAACTAGTTGGTTCTAAGGGATATTTTGAGCATTGAGACACTAACCAAGCAATCAAATGCAACCCTCTTAATAGAGCGGCTATCCTAGACTCAATTTCAAAAATAAAAGAATTTAAATCCTATTGAGTACTCTTCGTTGATTCTCCATTTGTTTCGACGGGCGTCAAACGTCACTTATCTTTACAACTAATGCTTAAACCTGTTCATAACTTAGATAAGCATGTTAGTTCCTTAATCGTTTTGTCATCAATAAGCCAAAACCCACTTAGGGGGCCTAGATGCACTTTCAGGCGGCCGCTGAGGTGATGGCGAAGGTGGAGGCGGCGGCTGCAAGTTGAGTGGAGTGAGCTGAGGAGACGGAGAACGCTTTCCGACCTATATAGATGGGGCGTGTTTCCTCATGGAAACCGAGTGAATTGAGTCAAACATCTTCGTCAACTGGGCTTCAGTGGAGCGAGCTGGGAGACGGGGAATGCTTTCTGACCTATATAGATGGGGCGTGTTTCCCTGTGAAAACCAAGTGGATCGGGTCAGACATCCCCGTCAACTGGGCTTCCAAACACGTGTGCTTGTTGGCCCATAGTTAATTTCTATGTGGGTTTTCTCCTTAGGGAAAAGGTTGAGAATCTGGCAGGGGTTGGCTTCCCAAACAAGGTCTTAGACCATGGTCAAGGGTTTTTTTAAGACGAAAATACTGTCGTGAAGGAATTTTTGTTTCCTTCAGCGCTCCAACAATTTTTCTTCACGGTTCCTGTCACGAAGAGATTTCTAAGATCATTCCTTTCAGGACGAGATTATTTTTTCTTTCTCTTTGTGATTCTCTTTGAAGAGAAGCTGTTAAACAGAATAGGAATGAGACAAAGAATCAGAAAGGAAACAGAATGAAAGGAATATGGTTGGAGATGCTATTAGGGAAAATGAAATTGTCCGTCCGCTTTCCCACATGCAAAAGCGTCTTTTGGTCCAAGAAAACCATATCGAACCCTCCACCGTCGAGTGTGTCACGTCTCACCCCTCTCTCTTCGACCCGACGCCGCGCGTCCCCTTTCTCCAGCTCTTCCTCTCGTCGGCGGTAAGGAATTTTTCTCCAATCCAGCGAGGGAGAGGGAGAAGCTAGTAAATTCGGTTCCTCCAATCCGGACGGAGAGATGCCGCGAATCCCTCTGATCAAGTTTCCCAAGAGGAATCTCAAAGCCCCATCCTCATCCCCATCTGCGCCAGGTGCTCCCTTTTCTTACCCTAACCCTTCTTCTATTCCTTACGGTTCGCTGGTCTAGTTTGTGAGACGATTTCTCTCTAATTTTAACGATATTCTTTTTATCATTTTCTTGTTGCAGCAGCGTCACAACCCACAGATCAGCACGCGACCCTCATGTCCCGATTGGGTAAGCACTAGATCCTTGAACGCCGGCCAAGCAACGGCAACGTTAGTTTGAATTGGGCTAGATTCGGTTAGTGATTTGTGGGTGGGCACATGCTTATGTCTTTCTTTCCGCACCGATTGATTGATCTGTGTAATAGTTACATGGTTCCTTGGAATGTGATCATAATGCGGAAATGTGACCCTATTCTTGTTCACTGTTAGGGCCTTTAGGTAGATGGAATTGAGAATTTGGGATACGAGGTTGGGCTTGAGATGAAATTATGAAGGAGCTTAATGAAAATAGAAGGTTCTATGTGTTAGATTCATGCGGCTGCATTGTGTTTTGTTGGTAGTTCTGTAATTTTTGTTTGTTTGTCATAAGCTTGAGCTATGTCATTCAGATGTAGGGCTGCTGCTGGTCAGTTTATCTGTTTTTATATTTCGTTCGGCTCTAAAAAGAGGATACATTAGGTACAGTGGTTTTTTTTATCTACTACTGAGATATGATATTATCTGTGTGCCATGAATAAGCAGTAACATTAGTTATCCTCACACTTTTTTTGCAACTGATACTCATTTTAATTGGACCTTTGGCATGGATCTGCTGAAATTTGTGACAACATAATCAAACCTTTTGGTTTGCTATACAGGAATGGGTGTCTTCTCTGAAATGCATTTGCCATAATACCTTGCCATAACCAGTTATAGGCTTTTATCTCCAGTTATTGACTAAATGGATACTGTCTTAAAGTACTAAACATATTACAATGAAATTGTACCTAAACTTGCCATTATTTTGAGATATCAATCTTGTCTGATATTAGCAGTAACTAGCAGTTAGCTGGTTACTGCTGAGACTTTAACTTTTCATTCCCTGCTTAAGTTATTTTAGAGAATACTGGTTGCCTCGGAATGCCGATGCTACTTTGAAGTTACCAGTTATCAACTTATCACCCTCGGAATTGCACTGTTCCTTGAGCACACCAAAGTCCAACGTTGTCCCTGTCAATTTCATTATCCAAAGTAAGGTCTTCTTTAGGGCCTGTTTGGATAAGGGGGACTTCTATTAAAAATTTTAACATTTATTTCAAATTTGAAATAAGTCCAAAATTTCTGGAGTGATCATCCTAATCAGTCAACCCAAATTTGCCCTGGTGACACCCAAGTTTGCTGCATTTCCTTGACACAGCCTCCTCTTGGGTTTGCATCTCATTTTTTTAAAATCTCGTGTTTGCCTTTCTTGAGATCTCGTGGATCCACTTGTTGGCTGGCTTAGTTACCCGTGCTTCTTTACTGTGTATGCTTCTATGTGACCTACTGCTGTTAAATATGGATGTTTTGGACAGCTTTCAAATGTCTTTTGGATAACCATGCACTTGGCCATGAAATATATAGCTGTTGCAACAAATGACCTACTTTCACAAGCGATTTTGGTATTCTAATGCATTATTATACCGTTTGTTTTTCTGTCAAAGAAACACCCTTCATATTAGTAGATAAAATGACTATCTTTGTCCATTGAAAAAGTTCTATATTACTCTGTCCCTACTTATATTAGGAACTGGTGGGAGTAGTTGTTTTGGTAGGGGAGATGTACCTCTGAACTCTGATTTTTTGAATGAAAATGTTTTTACTATTAGTTGGTCATCTAATAATTTTATGATGGAAAAGTGTGTCCTTAAGAATTTAAGTTTCACTTTCAGGGGCTAAAGTAGAGGCACCACTTTCTGGAGAGATAAAAAATTACCGCTTCAGATCAGATGTGCCTTCCCCGCCTTCTCATACTGCTGTTGGAGGACCGGCTTCACTCCTTCCTAAGCGCAAACCCCTGACCGAGGAAGAGATTGAGGCTATTATGGTATGCTTTATGTTCACATATCCTAAAATTTATGTGGACATTCTATGTTTGTGCTTAACCTTTGGTGACTTGTACTCAATAAGCAATTGTCCAGTTGTGATCCAAGTAAATTATGCATGCAACTTGCAGGCTGATTATACCATTATTATTTAGCACACACACTTTTTTCAGGTATATTTTACAAGCCTAAAGATTATGGCAAAATGCATGTTAAACACCCTTGCAAAATCTTAATTTGTTCGGAATCAAAATAATCGCATATATTGCTGTCGTTTTTATGCCTAGATTTGCAGTTCTCTGAATTTACGGGCATGCACAGTTTAATGAATGCATATTTGATTACCCGGTTATTGAGCCTTTTATCATACTTGTTCGTATCTTCTAACCTTTTGGCAATATGTTATTTGGTGTATTTTGCACCTGTTAACAGTAATCTCTAGGCTAGTTACTCACAGATGTTTCAATGGACTGGAATATTGCTAAGTTTTCAGCTTCATTCCATTAAGATATGCACCTTGCTAATCATTTTGCATATTAAAGACTAAGGGCCACAGAAGTTGTTGGGTGCATTTGCCCCCATCATAAGATAATGAGTTTATGCTTTATGGCATTTAAAATTTTCTCCAGATCTGTAAAACTATTGATACAGCTGAATGAACATAATCTGAAAATACAATGTTATAACTGCTTGTTGTGTACTCTTTTCCAAGACACTGGTTTGCTGCTGCTCCATCCAGGTTCAGGCTGCTAACTAATTCATAATCCACCAGATACAGTTGCTAAAACTTGAACCACGCTTTCATTATCACTTCAAGGACTTTCCCCTTAGATCAGGGTTTATCTTGCTTTCCTTCTACAGACCTGGTTTTTTTATCACCTAGGTAAACATCCTTCCACATTTGGCTTTGGATTTGTGTATTTAGAAATATACCCCTACCTTATTATGTGCGTCCAGATTACAATTTTAAATGAACAGTAGATTGCGTGGTAGGACGTCCACCTGGAAGGAAAGATGCTTTCCCTTCCATCTACCTACCGCTGTAGTGCATGTTCACCCT
Source organism: Phragmites australis (assembly GCF_958298935.1). NCBI lineage: Eukaryota > Viridiplantae > Streptophyta > Magnoliopsida > Poales > Poaceae > Phragmites > Phragmites australis. Next base: position 14,733,758 of record NC_084930.1, on the reverse strand, counting down.
ATTAGCCTGATTTAGGGGCGGGAATGAGTCCAGTACGAATTGAATGGTGGTAATTGCTCAAACCGCATTTATATTATTATTCTTTAATTGAATATGGATTCTAATATACGACTGCGAATTAAACGTTATAACGGAAAAAAAAAGTTATGGATTGACTATCTACTCAATTCACTTGGGTGTATATTATCATATCTTCATACAACTTATCGAGATATCAATAGCATTTTATTCTCACGCATGACACGCTTAACTATTCTAATTTATTTATTTCACCTTAAGAAACATGCATTCATATGAATTTAAATCATATCCAACTAGTTAGGCACACTGCAATAGAATATGCACATTGCTTTGTTGAACTCAAATACGAATATGAATTTCTGATAAACTAACAAATTTATGAATTCTTTGATACTCTAACATTAGAATGCTTATTTCCGTGCAGCTAGGTGGTTCCATCTGATATTGCTTCCCATGGAGTGGAACTTGTAGGAGCGTCAATAAGATCATATACCAGAATTTCTTATGTTTGATCTTTGAAGGGTTGTTATTAGAGCCATGTCAATGTGGAACTCAGTTGTTTCAGACTGTTTTGGAAGTCGGCTGCCATGTCAAATATTCTCCACATGTGGCTGACTAAATTGTGAACTTTGAACATGCAATCCTTGAGTTCCATGCGGGAAAAAAATGTGGATCATGGGACCATTTCATGCATCTCCAGTTCTTTTCCCGTGCATGTTTTGAATTCGTGCCCCTCCATAAGATGTGCATGCTTTTTAAGCATTCTTTTCTCGTGCACGTTTTGAGTACTTGCCAATAAGGCCATACGATTTGTATGCTTCTCAATAATTTGGTGCTGCTGGTGACCCCGTACTGCAGTTTGTGTTATCTGAACTTTCTGATGGAACCGTTAATATCAGTTATTCTGAAAAGTGTCAAGAAATGTGTGCTCGTGCGTGCTGTATTGCTGTTGCTGGCTTGCACGAATCGACCTCTATGATTCATTTTTGGCACGGCAAGCTAGCAGGACAGACGAGATACGCAGACTGTTTGTTTCTGATGTTGGCTTTTGTACTTTGTTTACCTAGCCCGCGTTAAAAAAAATAACTTAAAGTTATAAGCGAATTTGATTTGACTTTTCTCCGTCTGCTTCATGCTGGCTCTCACTGCTGTGCACTAAATATTTGCTCAATCAAAACACTGAAAAATTTGTCTTCCCACGTTTTTTTTCTTCTCTTTTGGTTGCTGTGAGGTTCGAAAATTACTCGAGGTGTCAAGTGTATTGTGTGCTATCGTTTTATTCTAAATGTAGTGCTCCTTGATTGTTTTACCCAAACTTTGTTAGAATCCATGTAGTGGCTGCGAAATAGTATAAATCCTTAGGTAGAAATTAAAATTGTATTCGGAAGGCCGAGGGGAATGGAACTCGGCAGGGCTGTTGCCGCTCGCTCTGCCTGCCTCAGCAGCTCCCTTGTGATTCCAAATCCTCGGCTTCTCCCGAGAAGCTGCAGCAAACCGTGACGATTCTCATTTGGTCCGGCTCGCGAGGGACCTGGGTGTGTGTGGTGTGGCTCCGCACCGCAGGCAGGCCAGCCCGCCACGCCGACCCGACCCGACGGCCATGGCCCAACCTCCCTTCTCCTCTCCCTCCTGGTCCCCTCGCCGACCGCATCCGTCCACCTCCTCCACTCTGCTGGCTTCCCCCCTGCCCTTTTCCTCGTCTTGGTCCCCTACTCCCAGGTAGGGATGAAAACGAACGGGAACGGTCGGGAAAACCCCCTAACCGTTTTCATTTTCACATTTTCTCTCGAAAACGGAATCGAAAACGGGAAAGCCGGAAACGGGTACGAACTCGGGAATGCCGGGATATCAAAAACGAACCAATCCGAACATAAATATACGGGTATCAGTCAGGAACCGATAATTTAAAATGAGAACACTGATCCGTAGAATAATGATTTCAAGCATCGGCGCGACACATAATTAATTCACACCAACAAAAGTAATTTATATCATACACAGATAAACCACATAATGACATAAGTATCAACTAAAAAACAACTATCATGTTGTAACTCGAGTACTCGGCATAACATACAATCATACAAAGACTAGAATTGTAGGTGGTGCAAGAGCTTGAACAACATCGGTAGGTCAGTAGCCGACTGAGACTGGACCATTGGGATTTGGTTGAACTTTGGGATGGAGGTTATGTTTGGACTGACCGATCGGGCTTGGTATGTGGGCTACATTGTGATTTGTGAAGTTTGATCTCAATTAGAAAAACGGGAAATTCTAGATTAAAAACGGGAAATCCGAAAACGGTCGGAAAAACCCCATAACCGTTTTCATTTTCACATTTTCTTTCGAAAACGGAATCGAAAACGGACAAGAAAATATAGAAAACGGATCGGAACGGAACGGGATTTATCCCGTCCGTTTTCATCCCTACTCCCAGGCACGCAGCGCGCCGCTGGGCCGTCGCGGCCGCCTCCTCCCTCCACCTCGGCCTGCCGGAGATCGCCGAGCTCGCGCACAACGAGGTTTGTGGCCTAGTGGCTGGTTTATTTACTTTTTTTTTCAGTTCTTTCCTTCTCTGTGTTGACCGTTTCTTGGTTGGTTTGTCGGAAGGTTTTGATTGCGGCGACGGTGGCCAGCGCGATCGGGCAGCTGTCCAAGCCCTTCACTTCGGCCAAGAACGGGGGCGTCCGCCTTGACCTCAGGACGGCATTCCGGTCCGGAGGGATGCCCTCCACCCACACCGCGGTAAGATGATCATCCCCTCACCAATTTCTGCGTTACTCGGTGCCTTTTGGGTAGCTCCAGGACGGACCTGTTTGGGACTGTGGTGCTACGTTGTGCTGTGGATAAACCAGTTGCTAGGGAGTTGTTTGTCATGTCTAGTAAATTAGAATCCCTTGTTTTTCCTCGCGATGAACATTTAACAAATGGACATGTTTTTGAGCAATTAGAATCGTTCCATCAACATTTCTCTCTGCTCCTGAGCTCACAGGCCTTTGCTCAATTTACTGATTTAAGGAATTTCTTGAACCAGCTGACTCTGTCAGACAACAATAATTTTTGGATTATATATGGGGCAATGGTATATATATACTTCTGCACGATTTTACCAAGTGCTCATTGGGCATTCTCCTGTTCATCCAGCCTTTAAATGGCTTTGGTCTTCATGCTGTCAACCCAAACATAAAGTCTTTTTTTGGCTTCTTATGAAAGATAGACTCAACACCAGAGGCTTACTCCGAAGAAAAGGAATGAATATTGAATCTTTCACCTGTGAGCTCTGCGTTCTTCAAAAGGAAGAAACTCTTATCCATCTTTTCTGCACTGCAATTTTGCCCCTTCCTTCTGGCGCTCTATTGGTCTTTTCTACAACAGAAGGCTCCAGCCTTTGCAAGCCATTTTTGCACTTCAAAAGGAGATTGGCTCTTCCCTTCTCTATGGAGATTACCATTTTGCTATCCTGGTGTATTTGGAAAGAGAGGAATGATTGGATGTTCAATAATAAAGACCCAAGTGTGCAACATTGCAAGGATAACTTTGTTCAAGAATTTGGCATGGTTATCCATAGAGCAAAAGAAAAAAAATAAACAAAAAACGTCTATATGGCTAGCAACTATTGTTGTAATCTCTGATTTTGTTGTCTTTGTTTTCCCTTCTGTACAGACTTCCAAATATTTTAATTTATTTTACAGTAGAGGCTCACCCCTCCTGTTTCATAAAAAAAAAAAACAGCGAATCCCAAATGACAATTTTGCATGGTCCTGTCATAGTTAGTAAGCAACAGTAACAGTCAGGAAGGGCATACTGAAAACATGCTTGAAACTGTTACTATTCCTTTTAGAGCCTGTTAGAAATACATGAATTTCACAGAAAACTATACAATTCTGCTGGGATCGGGAATAAATTGCCGCATTCTGAGTGGATCCTTATTGTAATGTAATTCTGTTCAATCTTACCCTTTTGAGCTCAATTTGTTAACTCATATAACATTGACACTTCAAATGGTTCTAAGTTCTAACTATCCTTTTCCTATTTTGTAGAGTGTTGTGGCTGTGGCTACTTCGCTTGGGCTAGAAAGGTTAGCTTCTTGAAGATTTGTGGTTCAGAGCTTACATTTTCCTGCTTGTTTTAGCCCTAGGTTGCATGTTTTTGTTTTTCTTAATTATTGGTTTAGTGTGCAGGGGGTTTGCAGACTCCATATTCGGGATGTCAGTGGTGTTTGCAGCGATTGTAATGTATGATGCTCAGGTATGGTGAATATTTTACGGCTCTTTAAGGTTTCTACTTTCTACTATTTTTTCTGAACAGTCCTGTCTTTTAATCCAATGGACCAGAGTGATTAGGATTTTTATGCTCCTGAACCGATTGCAAGTGAGTGCCGCTATCTGAAAGAAAAAAATTGTAACTATGCCTAAAAGAATTTGTGATTGCAAATTAGTCTTGTCTGCTTTCACACACAGTCTGTCTTCTCAGAAGCCGCACCCTTGCACGTTCCAAACTCCTCATCCCTCGCTTATCTCCCTGATCCCATGTTCCATTAGTTCTATTACTGGTCGGATCATACAGTTCGACACTCTGTGCTTTGTTTGTTGGTTCAATCTTTCTTGCAGTTCTTGTATTTTTGTCCCTTTCAGATTGAGTCTGAAGCTTAAGATGAAATCAAGATAGTTCAATACTGATTGAGTAATGATTTTCAAGATAGATTGGGCACAACTGTATAACTAGGATCTCTCAATATTAGACAGTCTCAGTCCCAGCGCCAGCAAATTGTTTCGGCAACCACTTTGATTGCTAAGAGCTGTTGGTTAGAGTTTATGCAGGTTAAAATATAAATATCCCAGGGTAGTCAGCGAAGCCATTGTTTTTGGATGGTCACCGGTCATGCAGCGTAAATACATTGCGATCACCTTATCTGCTGCCTCAGATTGACCATCGCTTTGCAGAACGCTGAACTCATGTTCAGCCGACTCCCCATCAAACGGAACAGCTCCTTCCATAGATTGCTTGTAAAAACTAGGTCACGGTCGCTGACTATTGACTCTGGCAAGCCATGGAGCCGAACTACCTCGTCAAAGAATGCTCGGGCCACTGAGCTTACAATGAAGTTAGCGAAGTTTGAAAGACGATCCACCACCATGACGATTATTGTCTTGTTGTTGACCCGAGGAAGACCTTCAATAAAGTCAATGGCAATGTTGCTCCAAACTTGTGAAAATATTGGAAGTGGTTCCAATAGCCCTGCTGGGTGCAAGTGATTTGTCTAATTACGTTGACAAACAGCGCAGTCTGGAACAAAATCTTGGACCAAAGTTTTGTCATTAGGGACCTGAAAATCCACCCGAAGCTGCTGCAATGTTCGCTGAACTCCCTTGTGTCCTGTATTGTGCGCCTGGGCAATGAGCTGTGACACTGTGGAGAAGGAGGCTGGAATGAAAACGCGACGTTTGACCATGATCAGACCATCATGTTATCTGTCTTCAGCCGCTGCAAATTTGCATATGTCTCTATTTCCTAGCGAATTGTATTGAATATATCAAACACAGGTGCTGATAGGGCGAAGGTTGGCATGCTTTCCATCCCGACGTGATAGGGCGTTGGCCACAATATTGGCATGTCCCGATTTGTACTCCACTTCAAAGTTAAACCCCATCAACTTGCTTATCCATCTATGTTGTGGGATGGTTGACAGGCATTGGTCCAGGAGGAATTTTAGACTGTAATGGTCTGTCTTGTCTAGAAACCGACTCCCCCATAGATATGGCTGCAAATGTTTTACAGCCTGAGCGAATCCAATAAGTTCTCGTTCGTAGGCTGCCAACCTCACATGCTGAGGTGCCATTGCGTTACTGAAGAACGCCATTGGCCCGTGACCCTGGTGGAGCACGACGCCCATCTCATACCCAGAGGCGTCGCATTCGACTACAAATATGTGACAAAAATTGGGCAACTGAAGAACCGATGATGAGGAAAGCGTCTGTTTGAGCGACTCGAAGGCCCGAGCTGTTTCGTCCGTCCATGCAAAAGCTTCTTTCTTCAGTAGCCATGTTAATGGGGTGGCGAGGGAGCCATAGTTTGCGATGAAACGTCGGTAGTATCTAGTGAGACCGAGGAGCCCACGTACTGGACGCATTGTGCGAGGAACAGGCCAATTTGACACGCCTTGCACCTTTTGATGATCCATGGTGATATCTTAGATCGACACCACGTGTCCGAGGTACGACATGGATGACGCACCAAAAATGCACTTGGTTTTCTTGAGTAGAAGCTGATGTTGGCACAGTGTCTCCAACTCAATTCGCAGATGTCGTAAGTGATCCGCCCAAGAGGAGCTATAAATGAGAATGTCATGAAAAAGACAAGGACAAAGCGTCGTAAATACCATCCCAGAATGTTGTTCATGAGAGCTTGAAATGTCGCCGGGGCGTTTGTCAAACCAAATGGCATGACGAGGAATTCATAGTGGCTGTGGTGTGTTTGAAAAGTTGTGTTCTTAATGTCTGTCACATTCATGCGAACTTGATGGTAGCCAGAATGTAGGTCCAGCTTGGTGAAGTATATTGCGCCATGCAGTTCATCGAGAACTTCGACCACCGAAATTGGAAATTGATCCTCGATAGTTAAGGCATTGAGGGGCCCGATAGTTGACCTAAAAACGCCATGACCTGTCATGCTTCTTGACTAACAACACTTGAGAGGAAAATGCATATGTGCTCAGACAAATGATACCTTGGGTGAGCATTGCTGTGCATTGGCGCTCTAGCTCATCTTTTTGTAGCTGAGGTTAGTAGTAGGGCCAGACTGCTACAGGCTGTGCATCGTGTTCCAGGTGAATGCGGTGGTCATGGAGGCGTGCCAGAGGTAGCCCACTAGGTTCGCTAAACAGACCAGCAAACTCATCCAGATCGTTGAAGGAGGACATCGCGGTCTGGCACTGTATACAGGGAGGAGGCAGTAGGTCCCGACATGCCTTGCCATGTAACCATCCATCCCTTAACTTGCAGGAATGGTGTGGCGCTCAAAGTCCCAAAGTATTGGCCCGAGGGTACGGAGCCATTGGGTGCCCAAAATAATATCATAGCTGCCCACTGGTACTGCATAGTAATCTAACGTGAATTGCTCCTGTCTGACCAGGACCTTCAATCTGTGACAAGGTCCGGAACTAATAAGATGATTGCCGTTTGCTACGGTCACACGAAGGCCGGACTGTACTTGTTGCAATTTGAGGCCGAGTTTGCTAGCCACATCTTCCCGAATGAAATTGTGAGAAGACCCGGAATCAATTAATGCTTGGAGGTCAATGTCGTCCACCTGTACGTAGAGTCGCATCGTGTTAGCCTGTTGGACCTCGGCCACTTCATACAAGGATATGTGCGGGTCGTCGACACTTCCTTCCTCGGTGCCCCAATCGTAATCGCCGTCTGAGTGTGGTATGGTATGTGGGCGAGAGTTACTGTCTGAGTGTTGTCCTTGTGAGGCCATCCTTCTCTTGCAATCTTCACCGAGCATACGACGTTTGTCTTCCAATATTAGTGTCTTGTTTACCAAATGCTGAAAATTTGGGTAGTCATGGATGTTTAATTGAGCTTGCATTCCATAAACCAACCCATCCAAGAATCGCTCTTGCTTCTTCTCATCAGTGTCAGTTGTGGTGCATACCTTGAGAGTTGAGTGAACCTGTTGATATACTCATTCACTGACATAGACCCTTGCTTTAGGTTGTGGAACTCCTTTTTCATCATTGCGATAGTGTCTACCGACACGTGATGGCGAGGAAAAGCTTCCTTGAATTCTGTCCAAGTGACGGACTCGTGATCCTCATGGGCGTTGCAGAAAGCATCCCACCAGTAAGTGGCAGGACCGGTGAGCTGATGTGCAACATACAGAACCTTCTCACGATCATTGCATTGGGCGATCAGCAGTTTCTTCTCAATTGTCTTCAGCCAATCATCTGCAACAAGCGGCTTAGTGGTGTGAGAGAATGTGGGTGGCTTGGTCCTCATGAGTTCTCTCAACTTGGACCGGTTGTTGTAGTGGGGTTCTGGTGGTGGCTGAGTCTAAGTAGCCTGTTGCATGCTGGTTATTGTCTAGGTCATCCCTTGCAAGATTTGGGTTCCAATAACCATAAGTTACTCCATGGTCATCGAAGGTGGTGGTGGAGGCGGGGTTTCTACACAGTTGTCATTGCTTTCGAGGTTACTCCTGGTGTTGACCATCTGCCAGAGTACAGCATAGATAAGGGGAAAGCACAAGATTCTAAGAAGAGTTCTACGTTGTAAAGACTGATTTTTACTAAAAGAACTCTTATTATATTTATTATTCACTAGCATCAACCTTACTTCTAAGATGTGGATGCAAACAGGGTGCCTAAGGACGATCCTACAACTCACATCTGACACTCACAATAAGATTGATGAAAACCAACAACCCCAAGACGACCTAAGCGTCACTACTGATCGATCTCTATTATTCTAATAGGAGACTCCCTATTTGGTACGCATGGTGGGGTTGCAGTTTCTCCTTCTGAGTCACTGTCTGGGTACTCTGATCCTGATCTCGAGAGAGGTTCGGAGCGGCTCTCTTGCTTAGGGGCGAAACTGGTGTAGGAGTGAAATCATCAAGTTGTGTTGGAGTTTCATGTTGTCCTCTTTAGCTTCTTCCAACGATGGCAAACCGCCTTCAATTCTTTCATGATGCTCTCATAGAGTCGATTCAGGGCGACGATGAGTTGAACTTGGATTTGGAGCATGGTGTTCTCTTTATTGCAGTAGCATTGGACTCCAGTATCCAAGCTTGCATCGCTGCGAATGTGGACGTAGCAGTGCAACGAATCCTTGTTTGTTGCTCCATAGTCCAAGCACACGCGGTAGAGGGCTTTGTGTGCAGCATACCATATGCCTTCTTCAAAACTGGACCTCCTTGTCTCCGTGGTGTAGGTGCGTGCAACTTCGAATTCTTCCTTGTGTGCACAACGTCTATAAACGAAGACGGTGACGAACCATTCCAGGCTGTTGGCTTGCCTTGTCCCTTCGTACATCAGCTTCTTTTGGTATCACATGTCGGTAAGGCCTATAGCATCATTGGTAGATTTGAGCACAAGGGGGAGAGAATAAGTAAACCATACTAGAAGAGAGGAAGGTAACTATAGCTTTTATTGTTTCCAAAATTTCTCTTTTTAGGTTGACCGGGCTATCTAAGGCTGCGTTTTAGGTCGAGGCTGTGATACCACCTCTGTCGATACTGGTTTAAGAAACAAACCAATTTTATTTATGTGCTAAGCACAAGAATCAATTCTAACACATAGTGACTTCATTGATGATAACCATTGCAATATCCATACCTTAATCGAATAAATTGTCTTACACAAATGACCTTCAAGAGTCGAAGAACCAATTAAACTACAGCGGAACTAAACGAACTACGATAACTCTAATCTTTTACGACTCTTCCACCTGCATGATCGACGTAGAAAGCATCTTAGAACGATCAATCTTCAGCGTACTCCTTGATACCTTCTTCAACTGAGTGTTTGGTGATAGCAAGAGTGAGCACATGTCGCACTCAACAAGTTGTGAAGGAAATAATATGCATATGAAGGATTTGACAAGAATATGGCTAAATGGCTTTTTTGCATAAATAACATTTAAGTAAAAACATTCAAAAAATGATAATAATTAAGTGAATAACTGTAAACAACAAATCACCTCAAGATTCCATCCATCTTGATTTGACCAATATTTGATCACCTCAACCAAAGTTCCATCCACTAAGGTTAAACACCTTAACTATGATTCCTCCATCACAATTGACCAACTAACCAAAATATCAAGTTCTAATCTTGGTAGGTTTTCAAAGCCACTCGTAATTGTGAGCATGCCTTAATTTTCAATTTTACACTCTGCAGATGTTGTACACTTTACCTACAAGATATTTCTTCCCATTTATCGAGTATCCGTTGGCTGATGGAAAACTCTTACACACTTTCGAGATATGCGTTAGGAATCCACTGCAAAGTCGTTACAAAGTATCCACTAGTATGCATGTACCCGATAAGGTTTAACCATCGTGGGAATTACTCCACTCTAGAGGCCCCCTCTTGCGCCATGGGTTCAGAAATCACTTCCGCAGACATCGTGCCCACCCACATTTGCATGGTACACACAATACTAGCGAACCACTAATTAATAGGCCAGGTCCGTCCCATACCAGACTTGTGGTTGTACTGTAAACACAGAAAAGTCACCCCATGAACCGGTCCTTAGATTTGAACAAAACTACCACATTCTCATCCATACATCATGTATCGGTCTCATCATACCACATGCTCAAATCCCTATACCATATTGCTTCAAAAATTATTCTATTATATTTTATCATTGTTGCATAGGACCATTATCAAGTTCATTGAATAATTATCATGATTACCATCCCAAAGCAAACATCATCTACCCTTCCATAACCCAAAACCATAAATATAGCGACAAGAATGATAAGGGAAAACTAGTGTAAAGCCTAACTTTTGGGTTTCCCAACAAAATTATTAGCATGCATATTTGTAAAACAAAACGTTTAAAAACTGGGATAAATATGATCAAGAACACAACTTGCTTTCACTGAATTCGGTTGGGTCTTCGAAATCCTGATCTTGCAGATCTTCTAGTTCATCTGAAACATTGGCATTTACTCGCAACATACGCCGAAAAACAACAACATGTAAACACCAAGATCCAAAAGAACCAAATATCACACAACAAACATCATCATATACAAGATCACACTTTTTCGGACAATCCGATGAAAGAACGGGTCAAAACGGAGCTATGGTTAACAAGTTATGATTTTCTAAAGATTAAAACAAAGCTAAAAAGATTAACTACAAATGAAATTATGTTGTTGGGAATTCTCTAGAATTTTTCCAAAGCCATCTATGATTTTTTGGAATTTCTAACATTTATTTGAATTATAAAACTATTAAACCAAATTAAATAAACCTATAAAACAGTATTAAACATTATTAAAAATAAATTCCCTATTTAGAATTATTTTTCCACTGAAAATCTATTTATTGCGCAATATATACCAATTATGATGTCAGCAACACAATTAAAACAAATAAAAAGAAAAACAAACGCTGACATGGCAAGACACGTTGGGCAAATACACCTATGTTGATGCCACATCATCATGCTGATTGGGTAACCGGCTGACTACGATTATGAAGGCCACGTGGTGATATCGGATTGGTTCGCGAAGTCGTATGTTTTAGATCTAATCCTAGCCCTCAATTTTGGATTGGACGGCTCAGAATATTTGGCTCTCATCTAAACGGGTGGCACGATGGCGGAGATGGCTCCCGCGACGACGCACGATCGGATCCATGTCGGAACGGCACTCCGGTGGCCTAATCTCAACAGCGAGCGGCGGAACAGGTTCACATGCTCATAGACACTCGTTGAAGCTCAGGGAAGACTCTAGCTAGGTCGGTGACGACGCACTCCTCGGCTAGCGTCGTGGACGAAGCTCTGGTGATAAACAACGATCAAACTTTCTTAGGAAAGCTTCCTTGCGCTCCTGTGATGCTAGCGAACCCTTAGCCAGTGGCAATCGAGCTTTGGTGACCGAGATCGAAGGTGGCAGCTTTCTTCACTGGCGCAGCGGCGACAAGGCTACGCGGTGGCACTCGGGCTCTAAATCTGGTAGCTGATTTGGGATGCTCTAGGGGAGGGGTCTTGGGTGCTTTATATATCCAGAGGAGATAGAACTCATGGGCGGCTCGGACTCGATTTGAACAACGACGGCATCAACTTGGACTCGATATGAACTCGATCCCGTTAGAGATAAGGCGTCTTTCGGCCGTGATTCTTGCTTATCCGTAGCTAGCGAGCTTCTAGAAGACATCTTCCTTCGTATGCACGTCGGACTTGTCCTTTTCCCAGTGGCTGGCTTGGATACCCCACAGTGGCGCAACTCGGCAGCACGAGAGAGAGATGGGGAGAGGGAGCTGAAGGTTAAGGATGACCGGGCGGGCTGAACTAACGTGATGGCCTGGGCCAAAATAGAGAGAGAATAAGAGATGGGCTTCGACCTTTTTAATCTAAAAGCTTTTTTCTATTTCTTTTCTATTTCCTCTCACGTGTATGCACATGTATATATATACATACAACGTATATATACTATATTAACTCACAAAATCCATCAATCAATCAAGCAAACAATAAACACATACACACACTTAGGATTATTTAGTTTTGGAAAACTCTTTTATCCCCTTTGAAAAAGTTTTTAATTTTCTTGGTTTTGAGAATTTGAGCTATTACAGACACTGTTGCCGGTGCTCCTGATAGAGGCGAACTAGCTGTTGTTGTATGTGGTGCCGAACGGGAGACCAGGAGCGAGCGTGTGCCGCCAAAACGGGACAAACAAGTTGCCTTTTTCTCATAGGCGCATCAGACTCATTGCTTCTTCAAGATCATGTGGATCCTGCAGTTCGACATCCACCCTAAGGTCTTCCACAAGACCGGAGGTAAACAATTGCTTCTCCTGACGCTTGGTCATTGGATCAGCCCTGCTGAGTAGAGCTAAAAAATAGCTTTGGTAATCCTCCACTGACCCTGTCTGTCGCAAGTGCCGCAATTCGCCTAATGGATTACTGTGGATTGGTGGCCCAAAACGTGTGTTGCAAAGGGCCTTGAACTCCTCCCAAGGTGGTTCACCCCGGAGTGCTGTGCATTGTCGTCCATATGGTACGTGGCCAGCCATACCAGATGGAAATACCGGTGATGTGCATTGTCGTCCATATGGTACGTGGACAGCCATACCAGATGGAAGTACCTTGTTTGCTTCCTCCGTCTTCTCGCTGTGAAAAAATTGTTCGCATCTTGTGAGCCATGGCAGTGGGTCGTCCCTCCCATCATATCGTGGAAAATCCAGTTTGAAGAACCTTGGGACTACGCCCGTGCTATTGCCGCCTAATTCCAATTTGTATTCCTAAGGCTGGACGCCTACGGACTGCGGCACTGATTCGGCTCCCGATTCTGCATAACGCGGTCTGCTACTGTTCTATAGGATGCCGCACTGCCCAGCAAAGGAACAGTCGTTGGTGGTGTATCGTTCCTGGTGTGAGCTGGCTCGATAGCTAATGAGCCAGAGTGCCCCGGAATCTAAGTGTTGTCCACGACCTTGGGTTTCTCCAACACCATCACAGGATCCACAATTCCCATCATTGAATGGGATCCACAATTCCCATCATTGAACGTGCAAGGTTGTTCAGTGTGTTGTTGATGTCGCCAGGGCGCTGTTGATGGAGGTGAAGCCCTCCTGGAAGTCCTTGCGCAGAAGCTCTTCTTGCGCGATGAGAAGCGCCGTGAACTGCTCGTTCTCAGTGCTTATAGACTGATACTAAGTTGTCACGTCCATGGGGAAGTGACTGAATCGGGTACGTATGGGAAGTTGCTGGCCAGTCCTTGGTCGGTTTCTTGCCTGTGGCGAAGAGTTGACGCCTGCCAGTGTCAATAGCAGCAAGGAGACGAGATGCAGGAAGCAGGAGACGAGGAAATAGCTATTATATTGATTGATCTCAAAAAGGGTCCTCCCGCTCCATATTTATAGGAGCTAATCTCACCTATCTCTGATCTGATTCAGACTCATCTATCCTATTTCCAATCTGCATATTTATAGGAGCTAATCTCACCTATCTCTGATCTGATTCAGACTCATCTATCCTATTTCCAATCTGATTCAAACTCATCTATCCTATCTCCAATCTGATTCAAACTCATATCCTGGACTCAATCTTCCCTAAACCGAAACCTATGTTTAAGACTATCTAAACCAGCAATGATCAATCGGTTGCAGCTTGATCCTGTCCTGCTGATGCTCATTTTCCCTTCTTTCTGCGGTAGGTAACCCACACATAACACAAGCTGTGCCTTTGCATGTAGTATTACTTTCAGCCATGTATGCCTGGGCTTCTGCATTTTCATTCTTTTTATTTTCATTTTGTCCACACTAGTGCTTGGTTAATACCTTCCCTTCTGTTTGGTGATTATTATTTTTCGACAAATGGTGTGGGCCCTAAGTAAGTTATTTATTGATGTTAGCTTTACAAGGTAGATGGCTATAAAGTTTTTGTTTCATAATCTGTATCAGCAGTGCTTCTGAATATAGTCGATTTCGGCACAACTGGATGCGGGACAGTCCAAATAGTAGCATCCGTGTTGAATTGATCACCACAGATTGCAGATAGATTTCTGACCAAATGTTGTCTTTCATGCTAAATTTATTTCACTCACATGATATTATTTTAATGTTTTCACCAGGGAGTTAGAAGAGAGGTGGGCAACCATGCAAAGGTTTTGAACAAGTTTTTGGTCCTTAGGGAGAAGACGGCTCAAAATTCAGAGGTCGACATGGCTGTTGAGCTTGTTTCAGTTCGAGAGGAGGCGATTTCTTCGTCCCATTCAAATGCAAACCCCTCCTCAAGGCACAGCTCTAGGACCAAATCGCCAAGGTTAAACGCTCCCCGAAGCTCAGAACCTGAGGTAACAGAATTGACTGAGCTGGAGCAGGCTTACATAGTGGAGGGTTACCGGTTGAGTGAATCTGTAGGCCACACAGAGCTCCAGGTCACAGTCGGCGCCTTGCTAGGCTTTCTTGTAAGCATAGTCGTGTATGCGACACTGTGACAGCTTTATTTTTACACACTTAGTTACACATCTGCTAGATTGATTAATCAACTGTAACACAAGTGATTCATCGTTAGGACACGTCCAAGGGCTTCCCTTCGCGGGCAAGATTCCCGTCGTGAAAGGATTCTCGTTCCCTTCAGCGCTCCAATGGTTCCTTTCACAGCGGGATTCTCAGGGTCATTCCTTTCAGAACGGGATTATCTCTTTTTCTTTTTTTTTGCGATTTCTCTCGAAAGAAAGCTATTGAAGATGAAAGAAAATAAAAGGAATGGAAATGAGGAAAGGAATTAGAAAGGGAACGAAATGAAGGGAATATGATTGGAGATGATCTTACCACGATTAAGTCAGAAAGAAACACTTTTGCCTGTTTCACATTCCTTTTCATCAAATGTTATGACCTTAATTTGTGCCCCGCTTTTCTGACATTGATGTGTTCGAACACTGCAGCAGAGAGCAGCTAGCCCTGCTTCATTCACGCGTTTGCTGCCCAAGAAAGTAAAATAAAACCTGGCTGGTGGTACACACTACACAGGTTGACATATAATTTTTATCCTCTCCATGCACGCACGAAATTTGATGCGCGTGGTGAGAGAATTAACTAGTCATGAGATGGCATGCAGGAAGAACCGTAACGCATCTGGCGTTGCCTTCTTTCTGTAGAATAATTCATTCACAATTCGTTGGTCCCAGTAAACAAATAGTATGAAGCCTCTCAAGGAGGAAGAAGCCCAGAGAGGGGATCAGTAATAGACACATCTAAGGCTCACATTATGTTATGGAAAATACTGTATTAGCGAAGACTGTCTATTTCGGTCGTATAAAGGAAATGGCAAGTGCTCAAAGAAAACTGAAGTGGAAAAAAATTGCATTTTCCTATAGGTAGAGTACTGGAGTGGTTGACTGCTACTTGGTTAAGGTTCGAAAAAATTGCGGTAAATGACCGGTTCATTCGCACCCATTAAATCAGGAAATTTAATGGGCATTTGGTGAGTACCTGATTTTGGAATATGTAAAAATTCTACTAGTAAGGTAAAATGACGGGTTTAAAATTAAAAGAATTAAAGAAAGGTAACTTGCTAAACATGGCAATAGTTGTTTTAGTGGATCTCTGACTCATGGTCACATATGAGATAGGTATATGATGGTCACCGTCTTGTCACCATTTTCCTCTCCACCCTGGTGCTCTTTTCACATGCTGCCCGTTAACCTTCTGTATATCTCAAAGCACCATGAGATAAAATCTCAATTGCTGGTCTTTGTTGTTGCATCGCTTCTATTTGTCTTCAAAACCTCAACTTCAACTGAAGCCGTTTATCGGAGCCCACAACAAGCGAATTTTATCCAGTTGTTGCCTACAGCCTCTTTAGCCTCCATCTTGGAACATTGTAGGATCAAGAATGATGACTAGTGAGGTGAGTAGGCTCTTTAACAAAAAATTTCAAAATAAATGATATTCTCCTATTTTATCACCCAACACACCTCAAGAACAAAATACAACACAAAACATAACAGAAACACAAAGCTCAACCCGGAAGATCCGACTAGAACAAAACAAAAACTCAAAGAATTTAAAAACCAAACTTGAAGATGCAATCAAAGGTGGGTCTCATAGTTGGAATCAAATACTAGTTTTCACAGTAAATCAATCCGTAACTCATCCCCACACAAAGTTTGGAACTTGAGAAGAAAGATTAAAAATCAAAGATAAGGTCACCGGTTGAAGAAATTCTCCAAGTTGATGATCTAAAGGCAAGAGAGTTCAAGACCCATGAGTATATATTTATATGTTATTTTTATGCCTCTAGCAAAAAGAAGAATAACTTCACAAAGTGCTGAAAATTCAGCCCAAAAATCAAAACGAAAATCACAACGAAACGCCGAAAACTTGCAAACTTGTAAGGAAACTAATAGAGAAAAATTAGAAGGAGAATTCAAGCATATGCAAAAACATAAACTTCATTACTCAAAGAGATCAATCCTATTTTAGGCGGATTACAAAGATTTTTATTCAAAACTCTCCCCTAATACATAGACTAAACACTCAGCATTTCTCTCTTTTAAAACCCTAGCACTAGGCTCTCAAATGAGTAGCACAATAGCTCAAGTGACTGGTTCATACTCTCCTATAGCCATACCTCTCTATTTATAAACCTAAGAAACTTGATCCCTAAGTTTTTTAGCTTTTTTTTTTCCAAAATACCCGTCTCCTGCAATACACTCCTATCTATCATAGGAGACATTTTGGTCAATTTTCCTTTTCATTCATCGGACTGCCGCGACACCTTCACGACTTAGCTTCATCTCAACGCAAGCTTCACGATGGTGCCACGTACGCCTCCAGTCCTCCCACGGTTTTGAGACCAAACCATGAAACCATGTGCATGCGTCTCAAAGCGTGACTCACCACTTGTTTACACCTTAAGCAAGCGCTCTGATATCGACACGTGTACTCTGTCTTGCGATTCTGACCCCCGGCAAGTCTCTCCCGCTCCCAATTCCTTGAATCGCCTTATCACTTGCACTGACATCCCTTTCGCTTGACATTATCAACATGCCGTCTTTATCCTCCGTTTCATGCTTTACTTGACCTCTATATGTACAGCTAGGATCACTCTTGATTCCGTTTGGCTACTTGATCATCCGACACTAAGCACCCTCTTAGCTCTGATCACCCACCGTCAACCGCCAAGTTGCATCCGTCATCTGTACACTATAAGATAAGCAAAAATATTTTTCTAACTCCAACTCCAATTAGTTCATAATCAAAATGCTCAAATTAAGCTGAAGCAATCCAAAACTCGACAAACCAAATCGATAACCGTATAAATCACTCATCACATATAAACCAAGACACATTTCAACTTAGTTTCTTAATTAGAAATTTCTAACTACCACAATGCATCTGCCAACGCTTGACTGGCGCGTTTTTATAGCTGTTGACCACGACCCGCTAGCAAGAACTAGCGCTATCGATGGTCACCCTGCCACCATGCCTAAAGGTCAGGAAGGATCGGTAATCCCCATAGTGGAACAGTATGGACTTCTGGGCTCAAGCCACTAACCTCTTGTCCGCCAAGCACCATTGGTGGTATGCAACCGCTCGGTTCCCTCTCATGCGTTCATGGGCAGATGCCTACAGATCTAGCGAGCACATGCGTAATATCCTATGGTCCACAGTCCATCTAATGCTTGTATTCACGTTTGCTATTAGAAATTTTGTGTGCCTTGTTATTACCAATATAAAACTTAAATCTAGAGTGTTCCTTAAATCTAGAGTGTTCAAGACTGACATAGGGAAGAACTAATAGGGCAAAAGATGCATCGAAAACTTCGATATTCTTATATCTCCAAATGATGCAGGAGATATAGACATCAAATCATGCTTGAGCGAACCAGAAAACTCGCAACAAAAGGCTTCATTCAGATGGTAGAAGCGCGTTTAATTTGGTGACCATCAATATATATGCAAGCATGCTCAATTCAACAGACAAAAGACCAAACAATAGGGAAGTTTGAAACATAAATAGTTTTCCAAACAGGCATAACAATTCTTGATTAATTGGGCCATCTCTCGTCTCATTCTTCTTCAAAAGCACCTAACAAGCAACCCTAAGACAGAATGGGAACATAAAAAAGATCTTCATGTCCATCCAACCAGTGTAGAGTGGAAATGGCATTCCATGCATGCATGGCCCAAGAAGATGCACTGTATATACATTTAGAAGCATTAAAATCCATGCCATGGTAGACCGACTTAAACAGTCTATTTAACCAAAAACCTGAGCTGCTCACTGCTCAAGATGGCAGCTAAACTTGAGTTCCATCTACTTGGGGAGCCTTAGGAGGTTGGCTGCTTCGCCTCCGAGGTACTGCAGCGGGAGCCTCTGCAAGGACGACGTGCCGCCGAGTTCCATGAGCTGCTGATGGTATGGCGCCATCGGGGTGGCAGATGCTGCGGTGACCTTGCCCTGGAAGAACTGATCCAGGTTCTGGTGTGACGTGAGGAGCTTGTCCAGGATCGACCAATCCGTCGAGCCAGCAAAGCGGTCAGTGCCACCTCCACCGCCATGGAGCATCCCGTTGCTGCCGTTCGATGTGAGCTTCATCAGGTTCTGCGAGCACTCCATGTCGAGTGAGCTCATGGCCATGGCTACGCCGGGCTGGCTGCGGAGGAGGGCTGGGACGGGCTGGTCGGCCCTCATGAGCTGTGGGAGCTGCATGGAGGGGTCGAAGGAAGGGAAATCGTAGTGCATGAGGTGGGGGTTGTGCTTATGGTCAGTTGGCATGGTACTAGGTACCGGAACTGGAACCGGGAAGGGGGTAAGCTCGTCGTCGTCCACCTCTGCCATCTCTGACAGCTTGAGGCCACGCTGGTAGTTCTTCTTCTTGAAAACCCTACACACCACCCATCCATCCTCCTGCATTTCAGATCAGAAATGTTTCGTAAATCAGATCTCCATTATTAGTCACTTTACACTTTACACTTGCTAGCTAGACTAGAATATGCAAACTTTCAAATGTGTATAATGGAAAGTAAGTGTTATTAAGTTTGTGGGAAGAATATAACGCATACATGAAATCAAACTGGTGACTTGAACGGTATTTCATGGTTGGAACCTGGAAGCCAGTAGAAGCTAGGGAAACAAAGAAGTTTTCTTTGTTGGAGATAAAGAAACACGAGAGAAATGATCAAGCTTCTCATAAATTAAAACTAATTGATTCATCAAGAGCACACATGTCAGGTTTTTATCTAGGAAAGTTTGTGGATTAGATCGTGGGGGAAGGAAGCCAATAAATCTAATTAGGTCTGCATAGCACATGATCTCTTACTTGGATCTCAACGTTATCTTCGTCCAGGCGGTACTCGTGCATGATCCAGTCAGTCTTCTTGCCGTGGGGAGCCCTCCCGACGTAGAATACTAGGGTCTTCCTCAAGCCAATCCTCCGGGCGTTGTCGAGGAAGATGGCCTTGTCCCGCCCCGTCGCTTTCCAGAACCCCGCCGTCGTGGCACGGTTCGTCCTTGTCCCTGTTGGGTACTTCTTGTCCTTGTGGCTAAAGAAATACCACTCATTCTGAGGCCCCGTGCCTATTCTGCACCTATCTGTCATGCCCCAAATTTGTAGAATTTCTTGTGAATAATCTAGCTATGTAGTTTTTGGAAGATCAGATCTAGCTAACTGCAGATAAGTATATCTACAAGCAAAATGGCAAATATAAGCGTATATCTACCTTTGAGATCCCAGGGCTCAAGCTTATTGAGATCAATCTCCCTTATGACATCAAGATCTATGGGCTCATAAGCAACCTTCTTCCTCAGGTAGTAGTAGAGGAGCTCCTCGTCGGTCGGATGGAAGCGGAAGCCTGGTGGAACCGACAGAGGCCCGCCGCTGGGATGCATTCTTCCTCGCCAAACCTAAGATCTGAGAAGCAAGCCAGGTATATATGGAACCAATGAGAAAAACTAAACTAGAGGCTTCAAATTCACTACATCCTTATATACCTTCTTGTTCCTGCATAGATCTAACAGAACAAAAAGAAAAACACAAACCTTGGAAATATCCTTTGCCTGATTAGCTCAGCTCCTCAAAGTAACGGAAGTGTAGCGACAAGCAAGAAAAACAAGGGGAAGGAGATGGTAACAGGGAACCGGATGTATGGATGGCTTATATGGAGGGGGAGAGGTAGGGTTAGCAAGTCCAAGATGCTCACCAAAGACAAACCCTAATAGGTGTATAAAATTTACATGGCCAGTGGCAGATGGGTTTGAGCTCTATATTAGTTTTTATATATCTTGATTGATGGGAGCATTGACTATATTGAGAGGTTCACAGTGTACACAGTAAGGAGTGTCATGCATGTACTCCATTTGGCTCTATGCATATGTTTTGGCTGGCTTTGGAGGACCAAATGAAAAGAAGGGTGTGCTGTCCTTCGAATAGGGGACCTGCCCCAAAACTGGCCTCAGAAGGAGCAATTAGGTGTCTCCATCTGCAACATTGTTATTATTATGTGATTTTGCGGATAGTCCCTTGCAAAACATGAGTTATGTATATATAGCATCTGCAGCTGGTGTTACATACCCTTGGCACACTACCTCTTGTCCATGCGTAATATAGGACAGAGCAAGGGGTGCATACGTAAATGCTCAGAAGACTTAGTTAAGCTGGAATTTAGGCTTGCACGAGGGAGTCAGGGGAACAAGGGAATTAAACCTCCTATTCCATCTTTCCAAATCCCAATGTCTCAATTCTTCTTCTATTCCCTGCAATTTGCCATACTTTATTACACGATCATTCGGATTAACAATCTTGTACTGTTTGACATATAACTGGTACTGATCGATTACTTTACTAGTCCCTATTTGGGATCTAAAGCTCTAACCCTGGCTAGGTAAATACGAAATTACTCACTTTGAGTGGCATTTGATATTGAAACTTAAATAGCTAGAAGAGTATATTATATATCGACATATCGTCAACCAGAATTCAAATCACTTCCGTAAGTAACGGACCACTTACCACGGGTAACTAATAGTTTTAATTTCCTGGTGGGTAACAGGAGAACAAATCACAAATGGTAATAAGCTTAAATGTGAATGAAAATTAATGATGCATGGTTTGGTCATATATTTATGTGCTGCGTATAGTTTACTAATTAAATTAAACTACTCACCTTGCAAAACGAAAAAAATTGCAAAAAAGAAGTCTACTTAACTACTTCCTTTCTGTCCAAATTATAGGTGTCGTTTAGCTAGCTAGCACTACAATAAATAAAAATAAATATGTTACATTCTTATATGGCTACAATATACATATATAGTATCGGTCATAATTCAACTAACATTGACTTAGCTCAAAATTATTCATAAGAGAAAATGGCCTGATCAATCAAATATGATTATTTGAAATGCTACACTTTGCTCGAGGTCACATCGGGAACCAAGCAACGTAAAGACACGGTCATAGCAGGCCAGGGATCGAAGACATGAAAACTTCCACGTACGCATGCACGAATATCGAGATCTGCCTTGTGTTCATTCACGAAAACTTCCGCGCTGTCTCGCTAATTGCGAAACAATATAATTTTGCATGACCAATTTTGAGTGCACGACAATACTGGCATTGGCAAACCAATATTTTGGCAACAAAGCAAAGAGTACCCAAACATATTTTGCATGACCAATTTTCAGTAGGGTAAGTTGAGGTACCCAATCAAACTAGCCGGCATATGAGAGAGAGAGAGAGAGTCACAGAGAGGGGGGGGGGGGATGAATCGAAGACTGTCATTTCTATCTTGCTTGCTGTTATATCTACTCGAAGTTCCATAAATGCTTTCGTATGCCCAAACATGATTACGCACTAGTATTTCACTTAATTATTAATTGAGTCTCTTATTGCTGGCTGAATGGATCCTTACGCTATCTAGTGGGCTCGCCCCGATGAACCAAATGGTTATAGATGAATCTGGTCAACAAAGGACGTCGGTAGGTAGTTTTATTATATATAGAGAGAGAATGTTGTGGAAAACAAAATTATACTTCTACATGTTCTCTTAGACTATCACTAACTATTTTTTTTTCATTTTGTTCTCTTTCTAATTTCCTTTCCTATTTATATTCTTTTTATTTTTTCTTATCTTCAATAGCTTTTCTTTGAAGGAATTCGTAAAAGAAAAAGAGAGAGAACCCCGTCATAAAGAGAATAACATTGAGAATCTCTTTGTGAAAGGAATCGCGAAGGAAAACCGTTGGAACACTGAAAGGAACGAAAATCCCATCGCGAAGGGATTCTGGATCATGAAGGAAATCCGTTGGGCATGGTTTTATGTGTCTAGATCTAGCGGGGATGCAATCTTTTCTGGGAAGATTTTTGGAAAAGTTTGGTGGGAAACTTTGTAACTCAAGTTTCATTCTTGTCAAAATTTGAATTTAATCTCCACATAATATGTACATATAATAGCATAGGTGATGTATATATTAACATGTAGATGGAAATTCAATTGAGTGAAGGATTTTTTTTTAAAAAAAATAACTTGGTGTGTTCACTCATGCCCACCTATTACACCCACACAATACTAAAACACGTCCCTACGCTATCTAAGTTCAACTGTTATAGATCGAGGGCACATGCATTGTGTGTAAGTTCAACTGTTATAGATCGGGGGCACATGCATATTTGTAAGCGTGGTTTGTATGCATGTCCTTGCAATCCAAAAAAGGTAAAACCCGGCCGGGGGTTGGAATTCTTTTCCCTAGCGATAGAGGACTCACCTGTTTGAAACACAGCGTTCCAAGCAGGGCCTTGATGTTGTAGTTTTTAGTTTGTAAATACTTGCAGAATTTTAATGACAGAGTTTTCCTCTAAAGTTTCGACGAACGTACGTATTGCCAGATCACAGGTGAGAACAGTCGTAATGACAAACACATTTATTCTTTGGATCATGCCAAGAATTCCTTTTCCTGAATTCTCTCCAACGACCCCACTCGTGAGATCAATTTGCATGTATATTTTCCCCCAGTTGCTCACAGACACGTGCATTCACAGCCACATACTTTGCTGTAATCTTTTTATATGCGCGCATGAATGCAACCGATAATTTTAAAGCTCATTAGCAGATAGCCTCTTAGTTTGACCATGGAATCTGAGCAACCTCCAATTCAAAGACGATCTAGTGTTCAATAATCAAGGGTCGCAAGTTAGGGTTCTGCGGGCCATCTGTTGTTTTTTAGAGAAATCACCACTCAGGACCTGCTTGGACTTTGGATATATAGGGAGCATGGTAATCCAAATCCTTAGGACATTGTAATTCAAATTTAACACACACACAAATGCTATACTACACCTTGGGTTTAGAATAACATTCTACACCTGGATCCAACCAGCCAGTCCAACTCCTAGGCCTCTGCTGTCGGTGAATCAGGAACCAGGGACCGAATTTCGAGGTTGGGCCAGCAATCTGCCATGTGGTGCCTTCCCGCGGGGTTCACCTCCGCGAGGTACGAAAAGACTAAGTCCCGGGAGAGGGTGCTCGGAGCCATGAACAGTGGTCCCCAAGTGCCCGAGTCCCCCGATGATCTGCGAAGACCAACTGCCGGGAAGGGAGTGCTCGGGGTCATGAGCAGTGGCCCCTTAGCACTCGGTTCCCCGAGGACCAAGTCCCCCGACGACCAGAAAAGCCGAGTACCGGGAAGGGCGTGCTCAGGGCTGCGAATAGTAGCCCCCGGGCACCCGAGTACCTCGAGGACCCAAGGAAGGTAGTTTTGGGAGAGAGTGCTCGGGGCTGCGAACAGCGGCCCCCGAGCATTCGGTTCCCCGAGGATCCGAACAGTCAATTCCGGGAGAGAGTGCTCAGGGCCGTGAACAGTGGCCCCCGAGCACTCGGTTCCCCGAGGACCAAGAGAGGGCGTTTCCGGGAGAGAGTGCTCGGGGATATGAATTGTGATCCCCGAGCACTCGGTTCCCTGACGGCCCAAGAAGTCCTTCGTCGGTGACCCCCACAGGGGTCCAGCGGTGAGGTGTCAACCTGTGAAAGGCCCAATGCCGCATTTAAGAGGGCGCGTGGCCTGTCACCTCCAACTGCTCCTGCCACGCTCGATATCAGTCCCTGCCACATCCTGGTAGAAGGGCGTGGGGACATTTAATGCACGAGTCCCATCCCGCGTCATCCGGCGCGCCTCGAGATAGAATCGCAAGGCCCAAGGCGCCCGCCTGCCACCCTGCTGTGTCAGGCGAACAAGACCGGGCGGGCACGCCGGGCTGCTCTATCGTTGCCCGGTGGGCCCTCTCCACGGTGCCTGTTGCCAACGCCATCATGACGACCAAGACAGGGCGGGGGGCGCGTTTTCAACCCCGCCGTCACTTCGCGCAGTAGCCCGTAATGACTGCTTTTCCATTTATGGCGCATTGGAACTCGTGCCCTCCCTTTCGGGGCATGGATAAGGGGAGGATTTTTAGGCTATCAGAGAGACTCGGATACACATTCTCAGAGGCTGAAGAATCCAGAGCGAAGACAGAAGAACACTTAGTACAAGCACAGAAGCTAAGATCACCGAAGAACAAGGAGCCCGAAGCTCTAGGATAGACAAACATTCTTGTAACCAGCAACATTCCTGAGAGACATTCCCAGAGCATTTATAGCATCCACACAGGAGTAGGGTATTACGCTCAGTGTGACCTGAACCTGTCTAAAACTCCCTCCAGTGCATTTACTGCATTCTGCATTCGATCCTTCCATCCCACCTACCATCGCATTTACACCCATTTATTTCTGCCGCAAACATATTCAGAATCATCCCCTCGGCCGAATCTCAAAAAGGGGTCCCTCCGGATCCCTGCGATAGGAGTTCACCCTCCGACAGCTGGCGCGCCAGATAGGGGGGTTGCATCCCTGAATTTGTTTGTTTTTTCCTGCAGGAAAAATGGCAGGTGGCCATCGTCTCCGGCGCACTAGCTCCAGCTCCAGTGAGGAAATGGAGCCCCTCGCGCGGGAGGCCCTTGTCGCTGCTGCTCCTCAGCAGCATCTGCGGTCCGCACGCACGGCGCTCCCCTCTCATGGGGATCATGGCGCTGGGCCCAGCAGGGCCGCCGCCGTCGTCGCTAGCGCACCATCTAACCCTCAACAGGCGGCAGAAACTCCTGCCGCCAGATCCACGTCGGGACAGCGCAGGGCGCCGTTGCGACGTAGGCTCGCCTTCGGCGAGGCCAGTCCTGGGAGTGCGCTGCTTGCGGCGCAAGCTCTCCTCAAGCACCCGCCAGTTCAGGCAGTGGGGGAAACCCCAGAAGGCCGCTGGCTCCAGGATGTGGCTGCCTTGGTCGGCACAGCTCACCGTCAGGTGCTAGCCGAGAGTTCCTGGGCTACCTCCCACCGCGGCGCAACCAAGGCCGGTCCATCCTCGGGTAGCGGCCGAACCGGCTGGGGGGCCTCCAAGCGGAGTGCCGCCCCCCTGGCCACTACCGGAGCTCAGGACCTCTGCTTGCACCTCAATGAGCGGAGGGCCGTCGAAGACACGCGTGTTACCCTTGAGCGTCAATGGGAATCCCGGCATGAAGCTGAAGCTGAGGACCAGGCCTCCTCCATGCCGACCCATGACCGCCGGGGCTCCCCGGCTCATCGGCGTTCACCGCCCAAGGGCGCCCCCCGCGCAGCAGGGTATGGCACAGGCTGCCGTGCCTTCACCAGCGAGCACCGTCGGGTCAAATGGCCCACCAAGTTCTAGCCAGAACTGCCGGAGAAGTACGACGGGTCCATCGACCCCGTCGAGTTCCTCCAAATCTACACCACCGCTGTCCAAGCGGCTGGCGGCAGTGAAAAGGTGATGGTCAATTATTTCCATATTGCCTTGAGGTGCTTTGCCCGCTCTTGGCTTATGAACTTACCCCCAGGATCCATCGGTTCCTGGGATGATCTCTACCACCAGTTTGTGGCAAACTTTCAGGGTATATTCATGTGCCCCGGCCTGGAGTGCGACCTCCACGCCGTCAAACAGCAGGAGGAGGAGACACTGCGGTGCTTCATACAGCACTTTAGCCAGGTCCGCAACACCATCCCGCGGATAACCCCCCACGCAATCATTGTCGCGTTCCGGCAAGGTGTCCGCGATGAGTGGATGCTCGAGAAGCTGGGCACGCACGAAGTCGAAACCACCGCGGAACTTTTCGCGCTGGCCGACAAGTGCGCCAAGGCGGTGGAGGCTCGGGCGTGGCATGTTTCGCGCCCCGAGCATCCCACCGCCGATCAACTAGGTCCTTCCCGCTCCGACAGGCGGGAAAAGAAAAAGAGAAGGAGGCGCGAGTCTGTCCCCATCAAGCCAGCCCAGGGCCCCGCCCATGGGCCAGCCCAGGAGCCTGACCACTGGCCAGCACGCCAGGCGGCCACCGACAGAAGGTCCGCGCCTACGAGGGCTTCGGCCCGAGCCCCTCCTAGGGCTCTGGCTCCCGCAAGGGCTCCCACTCCGGTAAGGGCCCCTGCTCCTGCGAGGCCCGAGCCTGGGAAGTGGTGCCAGATCCACCAGACCAAGTGGCATGATCTCACGGAGTGCCGCACGGTCAAAGGTCTCATCGAGCAGCGCGAGAGGGTCCGCGAGGAGCCCTGCAGGGGCGGCGACGATAGAGCTGCCCCTGACAACCAAGAGCTCGGCTTCCAGGAGCCCGAGCACACCGTCGCCTTCATCGACGGAGGCACATACACGCCCTCCTCCCGCTGCAGCATCAAGACCATGCGACGCGAGGTGTGCTCAGCGATCCCGAGCGAAGAGGCCGCCAGGCCCCCTGAAGTGGTCAGACTCCCCGATCATGTTCAGCCTGGCCGACCACCCCGCAAATACTGCAGGCGTGGGGCGGCTACCCCTGGTAGTGTCCCCCACCATCTGCAACGTAAAGGTCAGCAAGGTGCTGATCGATGGGGGTGCAGGCCTGAACCTCCTTTCCCGGGAGGCCTTCGAGAAACTACAGGTGCCTTCCAGGCGCCTAAAGCCCTTGCTCCCCTTCTACGGGGTGTCGCCCGAGCACTCCCTGCCCCTCGGGTAGGTTGAGCTGCCCGTGACATTCGGGAGCCGGGATAACTTCCGTACGGAGAACGTTATCTTCGATGTCGTGTAACTTCCCCTCCCCTACAACGCCATCCTCGGGCGCCCGGCGCT
The DNA here is from genome assembly GCF_958298935.1 of Phragmites australis. Taxonomy (NCBI): domain Eukaryota; kingdom Viridiplantae; phylum Streptophyta; class Magnoliopsida; order Poales; family Poaceae; genus Phragmites; species Phragmites australis. Next base: position 14,706,415 of record NC_084930.1, on the reverse strand, counting down.
CGCTCAGATCATGGTGGTCACCCATTATGCGTACCTCACGGTCAAGATACCGGGCCCTGCGGGCCCCATCTCGTGTCCGCCGAGACCGGCAGCGCCGTCTCCTGCGCCAAGCAGTTATACTCGGCCTTGGTCATAGCTCGGGCCGAGGTCGAAGGTCATCCAGGGGTCCCGGGACCCTCTTCATCCAAACCCCGACTCGCTGCCGACACCTCCGTTCCTACGAAGGAGGCCATGGTGGGCGAAGACGCTTCCCAGGTCATCCGAATCGGCGGTGACCTGGGCGGCAAATAGGAAAGCGCGCTCATCGCCTTCCTCTGGGCTAACGTCGACGTGTTTGCATGGCAGCCATCCGATATGCCCAGGATCCCTAGGGAGGTGATCGAGCACCACCTGGCTATGCGCCCGGATGCACGGCTGGTGAAGCAAAAAGTCTGGCGGCAGGTGCCCGAGCGCCAGGAATTCATCCGGGAGCAAGTAAGTAAGCTCCTTGACGCCGGCTTCACCCGAGAAGTCTTCCACCCCGAGTGGCTGGCGAACCCAGTCATTGTCCCGAAGGCCAACGGCAAGCTCTGCATGTGCGTCGACTACACCGACTTAAACAAGGCTTGCCCAAAAGATCATTTTCCTTTACCCCGCATAGATCAGATTGTAGATGCAACCGCGAGGTGCGATCTTTTGTGTTTTCTAGATGCAAACTCTGGTTATCACCAAATTCGTATGGCCATAGAGGATGAAGAAAAAACTTCTTTTACCACTCTGGTGGAGACTTATTGCTATGTATCGATGCCATTTGGTTTGCGCAACGCTGGGTTGTCTTTCCAGCGCGCTGTGCGCATTACCCTTGACTCGCAGGTTGGCTGCTACGTTGAGGCTTACATCGACGATCTCGTGGTCAAATCCCGAGACCGCGCCACCCTGCTTGAAGATCTAGCCGAGACTTTCAACAGTCTCTGCATTACCCGCTTGAAGCTCAACCCTGAGAAGTGTGTTTTTGGGGTACCTGCGGGCAAGCTCCTCGGTTTCTTGGTCTCTAGCCGAGGAATCGAGGCCAACCCCGAGAAGATCCGGGCCATCAAGCAGATGCGACCCCCGGCTTGACTCAAGGAAGTTCAACGCCTCATCGGCTGCATGGCGGCCATCGGGCGCTTCATCTCCAAGCTCGGGGAGCGAGGACTCCCCCTCTTCAAACTCCTAAAGAAGACCGATCACTTCGACTGGACGCCGGAGGCCGAGCAGTCCTTCCATGACTTGAAGAAATATCTCACCTCGCCGCCCGTACTGGTGGCCCCCTCCGAGGGCGAGCCACTACTTCTCTACGTCTCGGCCACTCCTCAGGTCGTGAGCATAGTACTGGTGGTGGAGCGTGATGAGTGCTCGGGGCAAGGTGCTGGGTCCCAGCTCCTGGCCGCCCCCGAGCACTCCCCAGTCCTCGCGGCTCCCCCCGAGCAGGGGGTCGAGCCCGAGCACTTGGCTCCTCCCGACCAGGGAGACGAGCCCGAGCACTTGGCTTCTCTCGACCAGGGAGATGAGCCTGAGCACTTGCCTCCTCCCGATCAGGGAGTCGAGCCTGAGCACTGGGCCAGCCCCGACCACTCCGCCGAGCTCGGGGGCTGTGACAAGCCCTCGGGTGAGGTTGCAGTCCGGGCCCGCCGTGTGCAGCGACCAGTGTACTTCGTCAGTGAAGTCCTCCGAGATGCCAAAAAAAATATCCCCAAGCCCAGAAGCTGCTCTATGCCGTGCTCGTTGCCTCCCGGAAGCTGCGCCACTACTTCCAGGCGCACAAGGTCTCGGTGGTTACCACATACCCACTGGGGCCAATCCTCCGAAACCGAGAAGGCACTAGGCGCATCGTCAAGTGGGTGGTGGAACTGGCGGAGTTTGATTCGCACTTTGTCAGCCGCCAGGCGATCAAAAGTCAAGCGCTCTTTGACTTTGTGGCAGAGTGGACGCCCGTCCCCGAGATCGACCAAGAAGAAATTTCCGCCTATCCTGGGCACGATGCGCCCGGGTACTGGGTTATGCACTTCGACGGTTCCCTCACGCTAAAAGGTGCGGGGGCTAGAGTGGTTCTCACCTCCCCAGCAGGTGAAGAACTCCGGTACGTCGTGTAGCTGCAGTTCCGAGCAACCAACAACATGGCGGAATATGAGGGCCTCATCGCTGGCCTCCGGGCCGCGGTGGGCCTTGGGATTCGTCGCCTCCTGGTCAAGGGAGACTCCCAGCTGGTGGTTAACCAAGTGTCAAAAGAGTACCAGTGCACGGATCCTCAAATGGCGGCGTACGTGGTGGAAGTCAGGAGGCTGGAGAGGCACTTCGACGGCCTGGAGCTACGGTATATATCTCGCCGCGACAACGCTCTGGCCGATGACCTTTCTCACCTGGCCTCTTCCCGTGTGCGTGTCCCTGCCGGAGTCTTTGAAGAAAGGCTCACACGGCCTTCCGTCCTGCCCGCCGACCAGGACGAAGGGGAACCCTCGAGCCTAGTTCAGGGGACCCAGGCGGTGCCCTCAGTGGGAAGCCCCGTCAGGGTGCCGCCGCCCAGCGAATGCGCTGCGCTTGCTGGCGGTTCTCAAGATGCCTCGTGGATGGACGAGATCCGAGGGTAATTGAAAGAAAAGTTCCTCCCCGGGGATGATGCCTCTGCCGAGAGAATTGCACGGTAGTCTAAACGCTATGCCATAGTAGACGGGGGGTCTCTACCGGCGAGGCACAAACGATGTCCTCCTGAAATGCATCACCCGGGCAGAAGGTGGCGAGCTTCTCACTGAGATCCATGAGGGCGAGTGCGGTGGCCATGCATCGTTCTGCACGCTGGTCGGGAAGGCCTTCCTGCAAGTTTTCTACTAGGCTACATCTCTCCAGGATGCTTCCGAGTTGGTTCGACGCTGCAGGGCATGCCAGTTCCACGCAAAGCAGATTCACCAGCCAGCTCAAGCTCTTCACACCATCCCCCTGTCATGGCCCTTCGCGGTCTAGGGGCTGGACATCCTCGTCCATTCCCCCGAGCAATCGGGTGCTATGAGTACCTCTACGTCACCATCGACAAGTTTACCAAGTGGCCAGAGGCGGTTCCAGTCATCAAGGTTACCAAGAACACGACGCTTCAGTTCATCCGCAGTATCACAAGTTGCTTCGGCGTTCCGAACAGGATCATCACTGATAATGGCACTCAGTTCACCAGTGCCCTATTCGGGGACTACTGCGAGGACCTCGGCATCAAGCTTTGCTTCGCCTCTGTCGCTCATCCTTAGAGCAATGGGCAGGTCGAGCGTGCCAATGCTGAGATACTGAAGGGGCTCAAAACCCGGACCTATGACGTGCTCGCAAAGCACGGGAAAGGGTGGATCGACGAGCTACCTGCTGTACTATGGGCCAATCGGACTACGCCAAGTCGCGCCACCGGGGAGACTCCTTTCTTCCTCGTGTACGACGCTGAGGCGGTCCTCCCCTCCGAGCTCACTCTTGGCTCCCCTCGGGTGCATGCTTACTCCAAAGGCGAACAGGAACTGCGAAGGCGCGACGACGTCGACTACTTGGAGGAGCGCCGGCGGCGTGCCGCCATCCGAGCAGCCCGATACCAGCAAAGCCTGCGGCGCTATCATCAGCGTCACATCCAGGCCTGGTCTCTCGAGGTTTGGGATCTAGTTCTCTGATGTGTCCAATCGCGCGAAGGAAGGAATAAAATGTCCCCTATGTGGGAAGGCCCCTTTACCGTGATCGGTGTCCCGCGAGAAGGCTCTTTTCCGCTGGCTGCAGAGGACGGGCAGCCGCGCCCAAACGCATGGAACATTGAGAATTTGCGCAAGTTCTATCCGTAGGTGGCATGTATGTGCTCGGGCCAACCAGGCCGGGGGTCCCCCCCCCTGCCCAAGTTGGTCGGGTGCTACCACTAACCATGTAAATCACCAAGTCTTGTACAAAATTGTCAATATATATTATCATTCTCCAGTTCTTATTTCAAATTTTATTTTGTCTGGAATCCATATGTTTAACCTGTTTGGTGAGATACTTGATTGTGCGAGGAAAACATGCTCTCTCATTTTTCCCGTTGATAAAAGAATCCCGATCGGTATGCGCATAGGCAGTTGCCGCTTGACCTAAGTCTGTTGTGGTAGGCTGTGGTGTTCAGTGTCATGGCAGTATCCCGAGCATCACCGAGCCTCTGGGTTCTTGGGTAATCCTACCGCTCGAGCAAAGAGTGATCGGGAGCCTAGACCCCAGGGGCAGGCTATCGGTGCTCGGCCTGGTCAGTCCTTCCCGGGCGCCACCAAGCCATAGGACCTCTGGGTTATGCCTCTGTCTGCATACTTCGCCGGTCCGGGTATTCGAGAGGTCTCGGGTCAAAAACAAGAGCAGTCTAATGAGTACCGCACTAACAGAGCGCACCGAACAAAGAATCTTTTCCTATTTTCTTAAGTTACAGATCAACAACCGAGAATAAAAGCAGCTCGACTGCAAGGGCCTCAGTGCCTAGGCCGCTGCTCAGGCCTAAGGGGTCCTCGGGTAATCCTACCACTTGGGCATGATTGGTCGGGACCACCTGGCCCCTGGCTTCCTCTCATGCTTTCCAGTGCTCGGGTGTTCCGTCCAAAGAAACCAAGTTCCCGAGTACCCCGAGCTCGGAGTGCATACCTCTCCTGGATCGGTCGGCCGAAAGGCTGACACCTGTCTAGTGAGTGGTTAAGGTCATACGAATTTACATTCTTACATATTCAGCAATCTATTGTTCTCGAGTTATCCTCGGGACCCTCGCATTCTAATCAGTTCGGCGAGATGGTCTCCTCGTGCACAAAACCCTGCTCACGTGTTCGCTTTTCCCGGAACGACAGAACGGACAGTAGAAAGGTGTACCGTACGAACGTCAATATCTGACCGAAGTTCTCCAGTGGTGTTCGGCTCGCTTGAAAGTACCCCGGGCACTACCGAGCCTCTGGGGTTCTCGGGTAATCCTACCACTTGAGCAAAGAGCGGTCGGGAGCCTAGACCCTTGGGGCGGGCTATCAGTGCTCGGTCCGGTCCGTCCTAGCCTGGGCACCACCAAACCGTGGGGACTCTTGGTCGCATTTCCGCCCGCACGTGTCTCCGGTCTGCTTGTTTGAGTGCTCGCAAAGTGGGAAAGCGTTCACTGGTCGTGGCGTGCTCCGTGCTGGATCGACCTATCTCCTGAGTAGAAGTTCATGCCTTTGTCTTTTGACTTAGCCGCTGCGGACTTACGAGGGCTCGGGGGCTGAACGCGCGGAGAGGCCTCACTACTCGGATGATTAGTGGTCAGGGCGACTTCATTCTCGGGGGGGGGGGGGTAGTCGGGCTCGGTCCGGCTAAGTACTCCTCGGGACATCAAGCGAAAAGAGAAAGGACTTCATCAAGCATCAAGACAACATTGGAGTTGCGATCCCAAGGAAAGGCTTCCATTATATTCAAAAAAGGACAGCTATTCTGAGGGATCACTCCCATATTTACATCAAGATAATGAAAAGAAAAAGCAAAAGCCTAATCTAGGTCGGCGGGCTCTGGAGGCGGCGAGGAGTCCTCGCTGCTGCTGCCACTGCTCGGCACCGGCGGCGGCTCCCGCGTGAAGCAAGCCGCCCTCTCGGCGGCGACGCCCCGGACAGCCTCCCGAGCGGCCCCCTCCTCGGCCTCGACCACCCCCTGTCGGGCTGGCTCCATCGAGAAGTTGGGGTCCCGGCTTTGGTAATAGGCCAGGACGTGCTCGGCCACTGCTTGGGCCAGACCACGCCCTTCCCGGGAGGCTAACTCCTGCACGGCCCGGGGAAGTGCCTTCAGTCGCCGGCTGATCTCTTCGAAGCCAAGGGCGATGTGGCCGATGGTGTCTTGATCCATCCCCTTCTCGCCCACATTGACTCGCCCGAGCCCGGCCACCCTCACGGACCTCCGTGCTTGCCGAAGGATGCCTCGCATCATTAGCTTGACGTTCGTCCGCTCGGCGGTAACAGCCTCGAGCTCGCCCTTCGTGATCTGCAGCCGCTCCTCAAGGGTTATCTCCTCGGCCGCGCTGGTTGGGACGGCGCTGGTCGCCAAAGCTTCGGCTTGCTTCTGCTTCACCTGCTCGGCGAGGGCAGAGAGGGCATGCTCCCGGGCAGTCAGCTCCGCCTCCCACTTGGCAGCCTGCTCCTCCCGAGCAGTTAAAACCGCCGATGCCGAGGCGGCCTCCGCTTCACGGTGAGTTAGCTGCTCCTCCCGGGCATCCAGAGCCGTCGCCGTGATTCCGATGTCGGTCTCGTGGATCACGACCTCCTCCTCCCGACGGTGGACTTCGGCGCGGCTTTGCTCGAGCTCGTCGTTCCGACGGGCTAAGTCTGCATGGGAGGCATCCACCGCCTTCTCGTGCCGCAGGATGGCTTCCTCCCGAGCCCGCACCAGCCGCTCCCTGGCGAGCAGCTCTGTGGCCCGCCGCCGCAATATCTCACCCAAGCAGGTGGCTTTCTCTTGCGCGGCGATGGCCTCCTCGCGCACTTCATCCAGCGTCTCCCGCTCATCGGCCATCGCGCGCCTCTCCCTCTCATGGGCGGTGCGGGCCGAGGCGATGCGGGCCTCCAAAAGACGGCCGACCTCCTCCAGCCGCCCCCTCTCCTCTATGAGGGTGGCCCACTCGGCCTCGAGCTGTGCTCGTTCCCCTGCCACGGCTACCTCCAGCCGCTCGATCACCTCCCGGGAGCTTCCTAGCACGTCCAGGAGGGGTTCCGCGGCCTGGTTGGACGGCGGTCGGGCGCTGGGTCCCCTGTGAGCCCTCTCTGCAAAGGCGCTCGGGGTCCCCGACTGCTGCCTTGACGGCGCCGCCCTCGCTACGGCCATCTGCCCCGCCCTCGAAGTACTAGGGGCGGGCTCGACCGGCGCTGGCGGCTCGGGCGCGGTCGCTGCCCTCGGCTTAGGGATCGGAAGCGCCTGCGGCTCCGGCTCGGCCGGCACACTCGGCTCAGGCGCGCTCGGCCCTGGGGTGGGAGCCGACCTTGGTGCTTCCGGTCGCCTTTGGTCTCCGGCGGCGTCCTTGGGCAGCCTGAAAGCAAAAACAGGTTAGTCCACGAACTTACTCCGAGCGAAACATGCTCGGGGAAAAGAAACTTATGCAGTCTTCGGTCCTCGGTATTGCCATCGCGATTCCGGGATGTTGAACTCCGGGCCCGACGGCTTCGGCCTGGAATCTGCCCTCCTCTTCGGTGGGGGGCTCTGCGGGGCGGCCACGGAGCCCGGCTCCAACGGCAGGCCAGCTTGGGCACTCGCTGTAGACGCGCTCCCGTGCCGGCCTTAGTCTCTGGGCTCCGGCGCCCGGGGCCTCGCCTCCGCCGTGGAGCCCGTCTCCGGCGGTGGGTCAGCTTGGGCACTCGCTGTAGATGCGCTCCTACACCGACCTTGGTCTCCGGGTTCCGGAGCCCTGGACCTCGCCTCCGTCGCAGACTCCGCGTTGGATGACTGGGCGCCCCGGCCTCCCTCCTTCGTGCCGCCCACCGATGGCCGCTGCCGTGGAGGCGACGGCGAGGATGAGGACGATGGCTGAGGCACGAACGTCCGGGGGTGTTTTCCCTTGTCCCCCGGGCCACCGTTCCACTGCCGGCGGTGCCTCTCCCGTGGGCCTGATGGCTGTTGCCTGCAGCAGCACCACGGCCGGCCTACAACCTGCTGCCCGCGGCCTCCCTGCCGCTCGCCTGTGGCCTGCCACTTGCGGCGTCCCGGCCGCTGGCCCTCGGCGCGCTGCCAGTCTCCTCGTCCACCCCGGGGATATGGATGGTCCTGGGGTTCCGGTGCCCTAGCCGGTCAATCAGACCCTAGGCGTCGAACTCGGGCAACGTCACTTGCAGCGCCACCCGTCCCAGGTCCGCACAGAGCGCCAACTACTCCCGGGGTAGCACCGCCCGGGTCAGGTCATCCATGCCGGTCACCACCCGGAGCAAGCCCGACAGCGCCGCCTCGTCCAGGTCCCAGTCCTTACCGATCTGGGTCCTGGTGATATCTTGGGGCCTGGTGTACATCCAGCAGGGGCAGGCCCGCTCCCGCAGAGGCACCAGGCAGTGGCGCAGATAATCCGCCACCACCATCACCGACGTCAACCCCGCCTGGCGCAGGTTGTCGATGCGGTTCAGCACTGGCCGCATCCGCTCGTCCTCTGCCGGAGCCGTCTCCCAGATCGACCTCTGGGGTTCCGCCACCACCTCCGGCAGAGTGAGGCGGTCGTGGGGGCTGACGTCGATGTAGACCCAGTCACACTGCCAATCATCCCACTTGCTCCGCGGCACTTGGGGGATGTACACCTCCGTCAAGCCGTCCCGCAGCCGGAAATTGCAGCAGCCGGCGACGTCCGCGGTGGAGAAGCCTCTCTTCTTCCCGGCCGGCCGCAGCACGAAGAAGTGGCGAAACAGCGCCACCGACGGTGGCACTCCGATGAACATCTCGCAGAAATGCGCAAAGATTGCCAGAATGACCACCGAGTTTGGGCTGAGGTGCGTCATCTGAATCCCGAACGTGTCGAGGATTTGGGGGAAGAACGTCAAGAACGGCGGCACCAGTCCAGCCACCACGAAGGAGATGAAGATGACGACGTGCCCCGACCGGTCCGTGACGGGTCGGTAGTTCGCCGGCGTCACCACCGAGGCCTCCCGCTGGCCTTCGGGCACCATCATCTTCAGCACTTTTCCCGCCCCCTCCTCGTTGACGATCCGTGACTCCGGTAGTATGCTGTCGACCCCCTTGTCACGATGGCTGCTCCCTACCCTCGGCATTGTTTCGGGGTGGGGAGCGTGCTGGAATGGTGGGGGAGGAAGGATGTGTTGCGGGCCGGAGAGAGGGCGAGAGTTCTAGAGCGCAAGGAAGAAGAAGGCGAAGACTTGATCGCAAAGATGGCGTAATGAGGGGGGCGGTTCGCTCCCCTCTCCTTTTTATATTTTCGGGATTTCAAACAATGCCTGCCGCGGCATGCTCGCCGAGACAAACTCCCTCGGCCGGTGCAACCGCCCGACGAATCTCCCTCGATCCGCACGGATGTCAGCAGTCATCAGGCGCACTACCCTCGATCTGCGCAGTTGCCACGCGCGCCGCCTGCCTTGTTATCACGCACCTCGGGAGTCGGCTGGACGTGCGACGGTTCGGCTCCCCGTCAGGCCGTACCAGAAGCCTAGGCCGGGTGGGGGGGGGGGGGACAGCGCCTAAAAACACGCTATGTGGCGTCGGTGCTGGATTCGGCCTCGATAAAGATGAAGGCCCCATCCACAGTCTTTGGGCCATCGCCTGCCAATGGGCCTGGGGGCTGCTGTCGGTGAATCAGGAACCAGGGGTCCTTAAATCCCGAGGCCGGGCCAGCAATCTGCCACGTGGTGCCTTCCCGCGGGGTTCACCTCCCCGAGGTACGAGAAGACTAAGTCCCGGGAGGGGGTGCTCGGGGCCATGAACAGTGGTCCCCGAGTGCCCGAGTCCCTCGATGATCTACGAAGACCAAGTGTCGGGAAGGGAGTGCTTGGGGTCATGAGCGGTGGCCCCCGAGCACTCGGTTCCCCGAGGACCAAGTCCCCCGACGACCAGAAAAGCCGAGTACCGGGAAGGGCATGTTCGGGTCTGCGAACAGTGGCCCCCGGGCACCCAAGTACCCCGAGGACCCAAGGAAGGTAGTTTCGGGAGAGAGTGCTCGGGGCTACGAACAGCGGCCCCCGAGCATTCAGTTCCCCGAGGATCCAAATAGTCAATTCTGGGAGAGAGTGCTCGGGGCTGTGAATAGTAGCCTCCGAGCACTCGGTTCCCCGAGGACCAAGAGAGGACATTTCCAGAAGAGAGTACTCGGGGATATGAACAGTGACCCCCCGAGCACTCGGTTCCCCGAGGACCAAGAGAGGGCGTTTCCGGGAGAGAGTACTCGGGGATATGACCAGTGACCCCCGAGCACTCGTTTCCCCGACGGCCCAAGAAGTCCTTCGTCGGTGGCCCCCACAGGGATCCAGTGGTGAGGTGTCAGCCTGTGAAAAGCCTGATGCTGCATTTAAGAGGGCGCGTGGCCTGTCACCTCCAACTGCTCCTACCATGCTCGGTGTCAGTCCCTGCCACATCCTGGCAGAAGGGTGTGGGGACATTTAATGCACGGGTCCCATCCCGGGTCATCCGGCGCGCCTCGGGATAGCATCACAAGGCCCAAGGCGCCCCGCCTGCCACCCTGCTGTGTTAGGCTAACAAGACCGGGCGGGCACGCTGGGCTGCTCTGTCGCTGCCCGGTGGGCCCTCTCCACGGCGCCCGTTGCCGACGCCATCATGACGACCAAGACAGGGCGGGGGGTGCGTTTTCATCCCCGCCGTCACTTCGCGCAGCAGCCCATAATGACTACTTTTCCATTTATGGCGCCTTGGAACTCGTGCCCTCCCTTTCAGGGCACGCTACCGCCGGCGGGTATTTAAGAGAGCCGGTGGGCACGGACAAGGGGAGGATTTTTAGGCTATCAGAGAGACTCGAATACACATTCTCGGAGGCTAAAGAATCCAGAGCGAAGACAGAAGAACACTTAGTACAAGCATAGAAGCTGAGATCACCGAAGAATAAGGAGCCCGAAGCTCTAGGATAGACAAACATTTATGTAACCATCAACATTCTGAGAGACATTCCCAGGGCATTTATAGCATCCACACAGGAGTAGGGTATTACGCTCAGTGTGGCCCAAACCTGTCTAAAAATCCCTCCAGTGCATTTACTGCATTTTGCATTCGATCCTTCCATCCCACCTGCCATCATATTTACACCCATTTATTTCTCCCGCAAACATATTCAGAATCATCCCCCCGGTCGAATATCAAAAAGGGGTCCCTCCGAATCCCTGCGATAGGAGTTCACCCTCCGACACCTACCTTGACTCCCCATGCCTCGCTTGCCCTCGCGTTTGGCCCGTGTCCTCATAGTGCGCTCACCCTTGCGCCCACCAACGTGTTCGCCTGCCCAGCATCACAACCACACCACGTGGCTGCCCAGCTACGCTCACACCACCGTGCATGCTTGCCATGTGGCCCACGTGATGCTCGCCTCTGCATAACATGCTATCGTGTTCTTTTTCTAGTGGTGTCAGCTAGCAAGTTGCGAAACATCATCTAACAACTTCTTTTTTTTTAGGCATCATCTAAAAACAAAAATAGCTAGCTTTTTTTCATCATTTTTATGCCCTATAACTGGTTTAATCGAGCATCTTATAGTCTTACACCGTTGAAACGTATTAACTCATCGTTAAGGACTTGCTTGTATATAAAAACTCTTCCCTCCAATGCAGTAGTTGTTCATTAGCTCATAGTAGTTGAGGAGTTCAGTAGTTGTTGACATGTACTACTGAGTTACTCATCATCTTTGTAGTAGTTGTTAGTAGTTCTAAGTTATAGTAACGTTGTTAAGTAGTTTATATTAGTAGTGTTAGTAGTTGCCAGTAATATCAGTATTTTATTCAGTAGTGTCAGTAGTTTTTATTTAATAGTTTTGTTTACTAGTTCCAAGTCATAGTAAAATGATTCAGTAGTTTATGTTAGTAGTGTCAATAGTTGTTAGTAGTATCAGTAGTTTGTTCAATAGTTTTAGTAGTTTTCATTCAGTAGTTGTCAGTAGCTGATTCATACCCCAGTCTTAGTAGTTTTGTTCAGTAGTTAGTAGTTATCAGTAATATCAGTAGTTGTTCAGTAGTTTTTGTTCAGTAGTTTGTTTCAGTAGCTGGTTCATACCCATGTGGTCAGTAGTTGCCATGAGTATCAGTAGTTATGCAGTAACATCAGTAGTTTTTTCAATAGTTATTGGTCAGCAAGTTGTTAAGTAGTGTCATAATAGTGTCAGTGTTCAGTAGTTATTGGTCGGTAGGTTGTTAATGTATGCTACACGGTCTGCTAGTTGTCTCATCCTCTGGATTGAACAGATACAAAATTTAGTCACTCTCTCTGGATTTGTGACTCGATGGATAGATGCCTCTACATGCAATGGAAAAAAAGTAGTGCAAGAGGGCAGCAGAAGTACCACACACTCATCCTGCTGTAGGAACCAAGAAACGGATCTGGTATAATACTTTGAAATTTGAAATCTGCTTACATACATACTTCAAAATTTGAAATCTGCTTATATAGGTGGTTACCAGGTGTACATGCATGCTTTTTTGCTTTGCTTGCATGGTGCGTGGTGCCATGCAAATAAGTTGGTAGCAATTAATTACAGAAACAGCTGGCTTACGGCCTGTGGCGCGTCGCCCAGCGTGCGGCCCTTAACACGTCTTTGGCCAGCGTGGCTCAGCACGGGGTGAGCTAGGCTGGTGGGGGTGGGTTGGGCGTGGCGCGTGGTCAGGGAAGTGAGGGCGAGTTGAGCTAAGGGGTTGGACTAGTAGAGTTGGGCTAGGGATGGGGCCAGACTAGGTATACGTGTAAAATAGCACTACCTTGTATATATATTATTAGAGTACCGTCTGTTCATTCATCATGGTCTCATTTTTACTGTCCATTTCATCTCTAATCTTCGACAGCGTGTGTCGGTCATATAGGAACTAGGTGTTCCCGAGTCCCGAGGCCAGGAGGGAAGCAAGGTTCGGGAGTGGATGCTCGGGGTCAAGAACAGTTGGTCCCCGAGTACCCAGAGAGTCCCGAGGACCCGAGGGACGCAAGGTCCGGGAGTGGGTGCTCGGGGCCAAGAACAGTTGGTCCTTGAGCACCCAGAGAGCCCCGAGCACCCGGCAAGCCCCATGCCGGTGGACCCCGCAGGGACTCCACGATGAGGTGTCGGTCGGTGGGAGGCCCGATGCCGCATTTAATGGGGAGCGTGGACGGTCACATCCAACCACTCTCCCCCACGCCTGCCGTTCTGAATACGCCAGTCCCTGCCGCCGTCTGGCAGGAAGGCGTGGGCACAATTAATACGGCGGGTCCCATCGCATGTCCCCTCACGGGGCCCATGAAGAAAGACGGTTTGAAGATATCTTTGATGGGCATGAGGCTTATCGCCCTGTCACATCAGACCGCGTAAGACCTACTCTGACCAAACGGGCATGAGAGAGTACTCAGAAGCTGGCCGGTGGGTGCCTTTGCGCCTGCTAAAGCTGGAACATGAAGACCGATGGGACCGTCCGAGGGATGTATTTTCAACCATCTGTAACATCAACTGTAGACCAATGATGGTCACTTTCCATTTATTGTTTACGGGAACTTGTGCCCTCGTTTTGGGCATTCCCTAAATGGCCTCCCCCTCCGGTAGATAAAAGGGGGGGAGCACATCGAGAAGGGAGAGATAGGAAAAAAGGAAAGGAAAGGAGCATTGATAACATATTGGATACACAGGAGTAGGGTATTACGCCTCCGTGCGTCCTGAACCTGTCTAAATTCTTGGTGCATTCATTTCTACTAGCTAACGATTATCCATCCTGCCAAAGTCCCACTCGCATTAACCCCACGTATGAGGTAGTTCCAGGACTAGCCCCCCGGCTGAATCTCAAAGGGGGTCCCTCAGGATCCCTGCTCGCAGTGTTTATCCATCGATAGCTGGCGCGCTAGGTAGGGGGGTTGTATCCCTGAATCCGCCTCGTTTTTTGTAGAAAAAATGGCGGGTGGACATCATTGTCAGTGCGCTGATTTGGACTCGAACGAGGACATGGAAAACATGGCTCAGGGGGCCCTGGCTCCTGCTCGTCCTCAGCGGCGTCGACAGCCAGCTCACACGGCACCTCCTTGCATCAGGGACAATGGCGCTGGGCCCAGTAGGGCCGCGACCGCCGCGGGTGGGTCGTCGAACCAACAGCAAGCAGCGATCGTCCCTGTTGCAAGATTGGCATCTAGACAACGCCGAGCACCGATACGACGCAAACTCAACTTTGGCGATGCCAGCCCTGGGAGTGCTTTGCTTGCGGCACAAGCACTCCTTAGGCACCTGCCTGTCCAGGCAACGGGAGAAACGCCAGAGGGCCGTTGGCTACAGGAGGTAGCCGACTTGGTAGGCACGGCTCATCGGAGAGTACTTGCCCAGAGTTTCCGTACCACCTCCCTCTATGGTACAACTAAGGCTGGAGCATCTTCGAGTGACGGTAGAGCCAGCCAGGGGGGCTCCAAACGAAGTGCCGCCCCACTGATCATAACGGGAGCTCAAGACCTCCGTTTGCATATTAATGAGCGGAGAGCCATCGAGGATGCGCGTGTCACCCTCGAGCGCCGCCGGGAGTCCCGTCGCGAGGCTGAGGCGGTGGAGGACCAAACCTCCTCTATGCTGCCCCGCGACCGCCGGGGTTCCCCGGCGCGTCGGCGTTCACCCACCAGGGGCACAGCCGGTGCCGAGGTATATGGCACGGGCTGTCGAGTGTTCACCGGCGAGCTCCACCAGGTCAACTGACCCACAAAGTTCCAGCCCGAACTACCGGAGAAGTACGACGGTCCCATCGACCCCATCGAATTCCTCCAGATCTACACCACCGCTGTCCAAGCGGCAGGCGGGAACGAAAATGTGATGGCAAATTACTTTCACATGGCCCTGAGGGGCTCTACCCGCTCTTGGCTCATGAACTTACCCCCAGGCTCTATTTTCTCCTGGGATGATCTGTGCCACCAGTTTGTGGCAAACTTTCAAGGCACCTTCGCGTGCCCCGGCCTGGAGTGCGACCTCCATTGTGTCAAGCAGCCGGAGGGAGAGACGCTGAGGTGGTTCATACAGCGCTTTAACCAAGTCCGTAATATCATCCCGCGGATCATCCCCCACGCTATCATCGTCGCCTTCCGGCAGGGTGTCCGCGATGAGCGGATGCTCGAGAAGCTAGGCACGAACGTGGTCGAGACCACCGCAGAGCTTTTTGCGCTGGCCGATAAGTGCGCCAAACCTTTGTTGCTGGCGGGGACGTCCTTTATGGCCCGTGCTTCCTGGAGTTGGGCAGCCACCTCGGTGCGGGCCCGCTCTAGTTGCTTGGCCCGGGCCTCGATGGCTTGCTCTCGGGCAGTTACGCGTGCCTCCTGGTTGGCGAGGCTCTCCTCCCGGGTGGCGAGCACTGACGACGCCAGGTTGGCGTCCATCTCGCGCAGCGCAACCTGCTCCTCCCGGTGGAAAATGTCGGCACGACCGTGTTCGAGATCTTGGGCTTGGCGGCGGAGGTCCGTCTTAGTGGATAGAGAGGCTTCCTCCCTCTTGCCGACCACCTCCTCCCGTGAGGCAACCACCTGCTTGTGCAAGGAAAGCTGCTCCTCACGAGTGGCCAGCTCATCGGTGCACTCCTTCGACGCCTGGTCGCGCAGCGCCGCAAGCTCCCCAAGCGTTCGGCCTTCTTCTTTGCGGTGATGGCCTCCTCGTGCACCTCCTCCAAGGCCTCCCGCTCCATGGCCAGCTCCTGCAGGGATCTCTCGTAGGCCATGCGGGCCATGGCCACATGGGTCTCCAGGAGCTTGCGGGCCTCCTCTAGCCGACCCCTTTCGTCAACAAGGGTGGCACGCTCCTCTTCGAGCTTGTCCCTCTCCGCCGTGATGGCCACCTCAAGCCGCCCGATGACCTCCCGAGCACTACCTAGCACCTCGGGGAGGGGTTCCGGGGCCTGGCCAGGGGATGGCCAAGAGCTAGATCCCCTCCGCGCCTTTTCAGCAGAGGCGCTCAGGGACCCCGACGGCGACCGTGCCAGCGCCACCCTTGTCGCGATAGCCTCCCCTGAAGCTAGTAGCTCCTCCCCAGTCAGAGTGCTCGGGGCAGAGCCAGCCTGGGCTCTCAACTTAGGGCCAGGGAAGGCCTCGTTTGCTCAGGAGACGCTCGGCTTCCTGAAGAGCCCTTGGGTGGCCTGGAATGGAAAGAGATCAACCCCCAGCCAAAACACGGGCAAAACGAGCTCGAAGAAAAAAAGGGGCTTACATGATTTTTGGTCCACGGTACAGGAAGGCGTGGGCACAATTAATACAGCGGGTCCCATCGCATGTCCCCTCACGGGGCCCATGAAGAAAGACGGTTTGAAGATATCTTTGATAGGCACGAGGCTTATCGTCCTGTCACATCAGACCGCGTAAGACCTACTCTGACCAAACGGGCATGAGAGAGTACTCAGAAGCTGGCCAGTGGGCGCACCTACGCCTGCTAAAGCTGGAATGTGAAGACCGATGGGACCGTCCAAGGGATGTATTTTCAACCCTCTGTAACATCAACAGTAGACCACTGATGGTCACTTTTCATTTATTGTTTACGAAAACTTGTGCCCTCGTTCTGGGCATTCCCTGAATGGCCTCCCCCCCGGTAGATAAAGGGGGGGGGGAGCACATCGAGAAGGGAGAGATAGGAAAAAAGGAAAAGAAAGGAGCATTGATAACATATTGGACACACAGGAGTAGGGTATTACGCCTTCGTGCGACCTGAACCTGTCTAAATTCTTGGTGCATTCATTTCTACTAGCTGACGGTGATCCATCCTTCCTAAGTCCCACTCGCATTAACCCCATATACGAGATAGTTCCAGGACCAGCCCCCGGTCGAATCTCAAAGGGGATCCCTCAGGATTCCTGCTCGCGGTGTTCATCCACCGATAGCGTGCCATTGCATCTGACAACCACATTAGCCAAGAAAACCCTAACTTGAATCCTCCGTTGATGACCTTGGCTTCTCTACTTAGCCTTTGCTGCTCATAGCCGTCCTCCAAGCCCTTGGCTAGCGCTGTACCACCTCACCACACCAACACCAACGTCAACAGCCTCCCTTCGCCTGTGTCCATTGGGATCAATAGTTGGGGGCCTAGAAAACCCAAAGGAATCTGGTCGAACTAACCTTGCAAAGTCCACGTACGGGCCATCGCCTATCAGTTTATTGCCTATGAGCAAAAATCTAGGCAACATCCAATGTTGTTAAAAAAATTCAAAAAAAAGAAAGCCGACTGATGTATGGATAATCCATACGCTGTTATGTTATTTTACATATATAGCATGTAGATGGATTGATATACATGTATCCAATCTAAATGATGATGGATAAGATGAAAGGTATACGTATGCCGATAAAAGATTCTTCTAAATAGTTTTTCATTCAATCAATTCATATCTTGCTCGTTGCTCTAGCTTAGTATTATAGCTTTCCCAGTCTAGCTGATGCACAATCTTGACACTTGAAAATTACTTCTGCGCGCGAACATGTATGCTCTCCGATCCTAATAAAAGTTCGTCAACATGAGTGTCTCTAGTGACTTTCACATATTTTAGGAAATTTTAAGTATGTCAACTTCCACATATTATTGCAGTTTCTAATATTACTTGAAGAAAATAGGGGCGGCGGGTCAGAAAAAGTTATAGCCAAAACTGGGATAATCACCGTAAAAACCTTAATGCTTGACTTTCTTGGTAGTGTGAAATCAGCTATCCACTCTTTTGGCTGAGAACATATACGACCAAATTCTCACATGATAATTACACATGAAAGCAAGTCGAAAAAGAAACCGACCACAAAACTTAATCAATCTACTAATTCATGGCACGAAGATGTATATAGTTGCAAACATTAAATTAGAACTTAACTCAGTATTGATAAAAAAATTGGTACAATATGTGAAATTGAGATCAAAGTTATCAATTTCTACTGTCTGTGATAACCACTTAAATTACAACGTTGTAATGAAGGTTTAAACTGTCAGTGATGAATCCTTCTATAGTAGTGATATGACCTACAAGTGTTAGTTGTTCTCTGCGTTGTATTACAGTTGCTTCCCTAGATATTGAGACATTGTAGAGGTTTATGATCGCTATCTTCTGATTAGAATTAGTATACGTTGCGTCGTTAACGTTCTTTTGTATGTACCCATGCACATCGAACGAAGGGCAGATGACCACTTATGCTAGACCCTAGAATTGTCACACTATACCTCCTGCATCCGCAGTCCCTTTTGGCGCCAACTCTAAGGCTTCATGTCACAGCATGGACAACCTTCATAATTCCTTGTCAACGAAGGGCCTAACCTCCCAGCCAGCCTCTATCACACAACCATGGCTCCGATCGATCTCTACAGCTAGCAAACATGGCAACTAGAACCACACTTGTTGTGGAAGCATCGTTGTCGCGCCTCGATGCGCTCGCTCCTCGGCAGTCGAGCCGCCATCAACGGGCTATGCCTGCCCGTGCACCTCGTAGTCAGACATATAGGGTTTTACTAGAGGGCTCCTGTCAGGGATGCTATCTTGAGAACAAAGCAACGTACCATACTCTTGATTGTTTGGATCGATGCAGCTAACTTGTTGGTGCCATCGATGCAGCATGCAGCTGTTTTATTTGTTGCTACATACGCAAGGGATTCTAATTACTATCGAGTAGACGCAGTAAGTTTTGAGTATTGTTCACCCCTGCTTAATCTATCAATCGATGCTTGCGTGCAAAGTATTGTCATCTATGTCTAAAACGTAGATAGGCACACTTGTTGGGAAGGCAACGATCAATTGATGATTGTTTCTTTTCTGCTTGTTCAGGAGTTCTACTTTGTTCGTAGAGAAGAAAGACGATCATATACAGGCATGAATGGTTTGGTTCTGTGTAACTACATGTGATAGTCATAATCACTACTGAATTAGAATGATATTGTTCCTTCTTTTAAAAATTAATAAATTAACATTTCATTTTCTTACGACCAGCTTTTAGTGACAAGGAAGGTACACATACAACTACATATTTAAGCCATGTCATTTTCTGATCATCTTTTGACACTTGAGAGGTCACAGGTGGGTAATAAGCAATTTCAACAGGTTTGTTTTGTAATATATGTAGTTGTGTAGATCCTATGGGGGTTCAAAAGGTCTGTTTTGTAATAAGCAATTTCAAGTATAGATTTTTTTTAGAAGGGACGGAACGAGGATATGCCAATTTTATTAGACCAAGAATAAAAGAAGGTTTACAAAGAAAAAACAAAAGAGACTAAAAGGAGCACATAGCAAGGTTAAAAACAAAACCAACATGACAAAAACACCAACCGGTAGGCACGACTAATTGCCTCAGGAGATAGCGCCACTATAACCTGTTCAAGGCCATTGAGAACTCGCCCAATTCGTCCTTGATCTTGTGCGCCACCTCAAGTGCTGTTAGGCTATTGTCTCGGAAAATCCTTGCGTTTCTCTCGTTCCATATATACCACCAGAAGAGTAGCACAAAGTCGTTGATCTGACTCCGCAATTGTTTATCAATCTTCTTCATTGCTGCGTGCCACCATCCATATAGAGTTTGAAAGAGCTCAAAAGATGGTAATAAGTTGAATAGGTGGAGCCAGGCAAATAGATGGCACCATACCTCACGAGTGAAGGCACAATCCTTGCAAAGATGTGTAGGGGTTTCCAGCTCTTGGTCACATAATTTGCACATTTGGTCTCTTGCTAGGTTGTCTGCTATTAAGATCTTTTGTTGTAGTAGAAGCCACGTGAACGTTTTACATTTGGGTTGTGCTTTTGCTTTCCAGACCAGTGTTGTGTTGTGTTTCACCGTTGCCCCATGGAATTGGATCTTGTATGCGCTGCTTCCCATGTACTACCCATTTTCAGTCCATCACCATGTAATTACGTCAGGTTGTTCTTCTATGAGGTGGATTCGGTTGGTCTTTTCCCATAGAGTTGTGATCTGTGATAGTTCCCCTTCCGTTGAGATTTCCCCAATGTATGATAACCAATGGTGGTCATGAAGTCCTCGATTCACCTTAAAGTTCTTTCTACTAGATTCGTCAAAGATCAGCGGGGCAATGTTTCTTGGAGCCTTCCCGTGTACCCAACTTGAGTGCTAGAAGTCGGTTTTTTTTCCCGTTCCCCACTGTAATTTCTGTGGATGTGTTGGAAAGCGCACGGTTTGCTTGATCACATGGTAAAAGCTAGCCTTTCCATGGCCGCACAATATCCTGCCAATCAAACCATAGCCAGCGAACGCGCAAGGCACATGAAAATCTTTGAAGGTCGGCGATGCCAAGTCCTCCCCTCTCTTTTGGTTTTGTAACTATCAGCCAGCTCACCAGGCAATCCACATACCTTGTCCAGTTCCTCCCCCCTCCATAGGAAGCAGCGACGTATACGATTGATCTTCTTTTGCAGCCATTTTTGTAAAGGTAGGACGGTAAGGTGAAACATTACTTGCGAGGACAACACCGCTTTAACTAGCGTCTCATGACCCGCCAGTGAAAAGTGTCTTCCTTGCCATCCTGACAATTTGTTCCCAATTTTATCTATAAGGGGTTGAAAGTCCACTCTTCATAGTCGACGTGTGTGAATGAGCAAACCTAGATATTTGCAAGGGAAGTACCACACCTTTCCTTGAAAACCTGCTAGAATCTCATCAAAGTCTAGCTCGTTGCAGCAAATTGGGTAGATTTCTGTTTTTGTAGGTTTGTTATTGGGCCCGAGCACTTGCTGAAAGCATCCAAAATCAACCATAAGGCATTCAATTCATTTATGTCCAGGGAGGCGAAGATGGCCACGTCATCCGCATATAGGGAGCAATAGAGGTTTGCCACTCTGGGCAAGATTGGCTTGAGGATGTTTTTACGTGCTGCTTTTGTGATGATTCTTTGAAGGGGATCGATTGCTAGGATGAAACGCATTGGTGAGAGTGGATCACCTTGCCGCGGCCCTCTAGCATGTCATAACTATGGTCGTGGGATCCCATTTAAGATAATCCAAGATGAGGATGTCACTAGCAAATCTGAAATCCAATCTCTCAAAATCTTTGTCCAAACCCTATCGCCTACAACACTTCGATCAAATATGGCCAATTTATTGAGTCAAAAGCTTTGGAGATGTCTAGCTTGATGAAAAGGGCTGCTTGTTTCGATCTGTGTAGCACCTTTACTACATTCTGGACGTACATGAAATTATCATTTATGCAATGACCCTTTATGAATGCACTTTGGCTTTTCAGCACTAACTCATTGAGGCGGATGGCTAATCTGTTGGCTAATAGCTTTGTGTTGATTTTGGATAAACTGTTGATCAGGTTGATTGGTCTATAATCAACCATAGATATAGCTCCATCCTTTTTGGGCAGTAGCACTATATGTGTGTCATTAATGAGACTTAGCTTGTTTGAACCCAAATTGTTAAAAACATTTAGCACTTCAATGTGGTCTCTTTTGATTATTTCCCAGTAGTTTTTGAAGAACATTCTGATGAACCCATTTGGGCCTTGGGACTTTTCCAAGTGCATGCCTTTTATGGTGGAGTGTAACTCCTCCTCATCGAAGCGGGCTTCTAAATCCGACAAATCTTGTGGTTGATAGTTCAGAGCATCCCAGTCTATAACCAATTCTTTTCTTTTGCTTGTGCCCAAATGTTGAACAAAGTGATTGTACAGCAAGGCCTCTTTTTGATTGTGGGTCATCACAATCCCATTGTCATAGGTTATGCTCGGGATGAACTTCTTTCTTCTTTTGTCATTTGCTTTGATGTGGAAAAACCTCATGTTTGCGTCTGACTTATTGATCATTATCATTTGTGAGTGTTGTCTAGCGTGTGCTTTCTCCAATGCGGTGAGTCCAGCTATTTTCCCTTTGAGCCATTTTCTGAGGTTTTTCATCTTCTGAGAGCAAATGTGATTCATGTGCAATGTCCAGTCTATGAATTACTTCCCGTGCGATATTAAGATGCAATTTTATGTCTCCAATGTTCTATTTTTTCCATAGCTTAATTGCCTTTGTGGTTTGGTTTAGCTTGACATGCATGCAGAGAATGGCGTCGGAGACCAACATAGGTTGTTTCCAGGCTGCCAAAACTGTCTCTTTGAAACCAAGTAGACCCACCAAAAAGGATTCTAATATGAAACATGTGTACCAATGGAGAAGGTTATCTCCATTGAGATAAAGTGGACTATGGTCAAAGTCGCTAGACGAGAGGGCTGAAAGATACACTATCGGGAAAAGCAAATCCCAATATGTAGAGCAAAGGAAATGGTCGATTTCGTCATGGTGGGGTTTTCCCAGTCATTGCTCTAGGTGAATCTGCGCCCATTGAGTTCAAGTTCTTTGAGGCTCATGTCGTCGATTGCTTTTCTAAATTTTCTCATCATGCACAGGTTTAAACGGTTGTTATTCTTGTCCTATGCCTAATAAATGAGGTTGAAGCCTGCGTTAGTAACCACACGGGCTTCATGAGAGGCAGGAGAGAAACCAGCTCCTCCATGAAAAATAATTTTTCCTCGTTGCTCTGCGGCCCATACACCATGGTTAAAGACTAGGATTTATCATCTGCTAGCATAGTGATAGTGGCTGAGAGGGTATGTTTGGTGGCATGAGAGTCTGATAAAGTGAAGAATGTTCATCACATGCCAGCAATCCACTTGCACCATCAGCGTTCATGGCATTGTAGTTTCTGGTGAAATTTGACCCTAGAGTATCTAACACCAATGTATTAGTCCATTCTTGCATCTTAGTTTCTTGAAAACAAATGATGGTAGCTCTCATCCACATCACCAGATTTCTGATGCTTGATCTTTTGGCTACAGAATTGAATCCCCTGACTTTTCAACATAGCACCAAAACGTTATGTTGCGACATGGTAATAGAGAGGTACAACTGAATTTGATACAAAGTTGTGATGAATTTGGTTGGGCCTAAAGTGCATTCATTGCACTTGGATGAGCTGACTACATGGGTAGTCTTTTGCTGGAGTGGGCTGTTGCCTCTAGGCACTAACAATACAAAAAGGGCCATGTGGCCCCACTTGCCCCCTGCACACAGTAGTCCACAACTGGTGCAAGTCATGGAGATCAAAGCAGAAGCACTTGCCTTACAGACACTGAAGCATAACGATGGCATAAAACTAAGACACAACATGAGTAACAATGGATGACAGATGCTTGTGAGTGGCTGGCCTCTCACATCGATCAAGGTAGAAAGCCCTAGACTCTAGCTTGTAGTGTAGGCGCAATCCTCTTTGTCACCTTTTTGCTCTTGTGTCGGGGGTCTCCCTTGTCGATGAGCATCGTGATCACTTCAATAGTAGCCTTGGAGAGCGACTGGTCAAAACGCTGCATTTAGAAAGATAATCTCTCAGTTGTGCGAGTGGTTTTGGAGATAGGTCCCTTAACTTTTTTGCAAGCACTTCCTATGTGATCTGCACTGCATCTTTGCCGGGCGTTGTTTTCTTGGCAAGGCGATCACTTCTCAGCAGTGTGTGCTATGATCTTGGCTCTATGCATGCATGCTCTGTGGTTTCCTCTCTGGGATGCATTAGAGCAAAGGAGTGCATAACTGTTTTGTGACAGAATTTAAGAAGGAATGCACTGCTGATACCTCTTTCATAATTTTTTTAGGGAGGATGATCTCGTTTAGTGTGATCCATTCTACAGGTAGGTGGTTAACTCCATCATCTTGCATAACAGCCTCAGCAACAGGTGCAGTCATCCACATTTCCGCCTATTCCTGCCTCCTGGCCTTTGGGGTTGGGGTGGTCGTTAGGCACCCCATATGCATGGTCGCTGTCAAAAAACCTACATGCTTGTGAGCAGAAATGGATTCAAAGAGCATAGTGTTAGGAGGGCCCAATTCTGAGTCAGAAGTACCGTGGCGAGCCATAGCTTGTAGCATGTCAGACGCGGTGACTTGTACAGCGCATCGTTGCCCTTCCATTGTCTGGTGCGCCTGTGTGATGAGAGTCGCCTATTTAAGCTATGTCTGCATCCAGTTCATCACCCCTGTGGTTAGGATGTACTCCGGTGAAGGGGCTCTAGGACTCTTCATTTGTAGATTGGTGACCGAGGCAATAAACATGCATTCACAACAGTTACCTATGTAAAGTGTTTGGAGTTTCCTAATGTGACTTAGGTGCTCTGTCCTCCGTCCCTTGAGACTACCCCTTCAATGCTTGTGCTGGTATGTTGTTGCACGGCCTTTTGTGTTGGCGAGTTTCCTGGGGCGTCACCAAGGGGTTTATCAGTGCAGGCATCTGGTCAAAAAATTGCCATGGTTGTGCTACATAGCTGCTAGTGTTGGACAGTAGCTTGGTGACGCCATCATCAGACTTGCTAGAGTAGAGGTTTGTCCCCACCGACTGGTTCACCTGCAAAAAAGTGGTCATTGGCAAACTCGATGAGTATGGGATCAGAGTCAGTGACAAACATGGTATCTAGTCTTCGCTGTCACTAAGATGGATGGTGTTTATGACAGCATCATCAGTGCATAGCCCTGGCCAATAATGTATCTGCTTCCCTGGAACTATGGCTAGCGGAGAAGCGAAAGTGACCTGTGGGGCCCATTTCTTCTTCTTGTTGGCCTGGTTGCTGCGAGGGGATAAGCAGTGCAGTGGTGTCACCGAGTCTGGAGTGTTAGCTCTGTGCCACCGGTCGTAGTGAGACCTGTCATCTCGCCCGTGCACAAAGTCTTGTGTATCGTAGCAGGACGAGATAGGCGTGCCCAGAGGGAATGGTTGCAATGGCACCGCGTCCCCCGCCTGCTGAAGTCCTCATCCAAGTCTCCATCTCTGTCACCCCACCCACTGCCACCTCGTCTATAGCGCTAGCTCGGTGGAGTGTGATCCGGCTGCACGCCGCTGTCACAGATGTCGTACAACCAATCAAAGATGCGCTCCCAGCGCCTATTTCTTTGATGGGGATCTGGGAGGTTATCAAAAATAAAAGCAAGATCATGGATGACCTCTAGATGAATGAATAACCTGTAGGTCTACCCTCTTTTGATGCGTTTGAGCTGGTTGTGGTGGATCTCCACCATAGGCAAAGTGATGGATGTTGAGGGTAGCTCACGATTAGCATAAGTGATCATGAGCTAGTTGACCTTCGGGGTTTCACTTGGATTGCTACACAAGGCCCACAAATCATATGACGTCTTGAATGCTCTTCGACGTAGTGGATGCTACAGAGTTGACCGATCACAAGAGCCACCACCTCCTCGAACCAAGCGTGCGCTGTCCTTTAATCTTGAGGCGGACATGGTAACCAAAGGATGTGCACTCTGCATACCTCCTCTCATTCCATGCTGTGAACATGAAGTCGTAACTACGGTACGACAGCCGGTTGATGCGGATGACCTCATATCTTATGAGTTGACTGTTGAAGATGATTAGCTAGTCCTCCGGATGGTGCTTCACCAGCTGACGCTCATGAACCCTCACACCAAACTCTTGCAAGAGGGCATCAGAGAGGATGTAGGTCTTCGTATCAAGGCGAGTGCTTGCGAGCCAGCAGACGGCCACCCTGCTGAGCAGGAGCTCTCTGCGGCGCTCCACGTTCCCTGTCACTGCCACTGCAGCAAAAACCTCCACTGGGCGTGCCACCGGGTCACTTGGGAAGGAGTCCATGGGTGCAACTACATGTTTGGGCGTGGAGTAGGATCTAGTGGTAGGGTTTAGCAATCGGGGCGTTGGGCTTGAAACTTGTTGTGTGTGGCCTTGGTGGTGAGAGGGTGTTCTCTATTTACATTCAGAGGAGTGATGACCTGATTTGCAGCAGCACCAACACTTTGTAGGATCTTGGCAATCTGCTACCTTGTGGTCTGGTGCGAGGCAATTCAAACATTTCCCCTTTGTTCTTCATAAATAGGCTTCCGTTCTTGATTTCTGTTGTAACTTCTACATTGCACCTTGGTTCATCGGTTGTCTTGAAAGATCTCTATCCTTCCTCCACGAATACCTTGGCCTAATTGTGCTTCACTCTAATGCATTTAACATCTGATCTCGAGCCTTGTGCTTTGCTATGGTGGAGGGCTCAGCTAAGATGAGAGACAAGTCTGAACTGTCGCTTCGTGATGGTGGGTGCCTTTGGTGCTGGTTGCAGGCCTTCTGCTGCTGCCTTGTAGCGTCTTTGTTGCTTATGATGCCTACTCTGTCGAGAGCTTGTTTACTGCCTCCATGATGGGAATGCAGAGCTGATAGCAAGCCAACCCAGGGATGAGCGATGTGGTGGTGATTTGGGGAAGGGAAACTTGCAGGGGAGAGCAGCAAGGGTCCTTGTGGTGTGCAGGCTCCCAAAGCAAGTTTGAGGTTCCCGGAGCGGCCGCCAGACGTGTTGGGATTTAGGAAATAGAGTAAATGCTGGTAGTTTTGATCTGTCTATTGTCCTCAAGATTCGTAGAAAGCTTCACTGGCTGCACTAAAGATCTGCTATCATTGAACGGAGAAGAGGGAGGGGTGGGTGGCACAGCCTTACCTTTACCATTGAAGACTTCCCGCTCTTGGCATGGGTGCAATGGTGGGACAGCTAGTTGGTGACCTAAGAGTGGATCGACTCCCTCAAGATCCGGCTAGTGGATCCCCCTGTTTACTACCTCCGCATAGCTCTGTGATCCTTTCTTCTCAAATGCTGATCTTTGCTCGGCGTCGGTAAGACGCCATTGGAGAAGATTTCGATGACTGCTGCTTCAATTTGAGAGATCTTTGGTAAATTTTGTGGATCTAGCTGCGATTGAAGGCCTGCACTCGACGCCAACGTTGGGAGTGCCCGATCTGAATGAGTACTGTGGAAAAGGAGACGGCAGGTGGATCTGGGGAGCGAGGGGAGGTGGATCAGTTGGAGGGAAGGGGAGGAAGGAGGGGATTTGAGTGGGATTTGATAGATTTTTGAGGGATTTGTGGGATCTCAGGTAGAGCTGCTAGAGAGCGCCATTGACCTCGACCTAGACCTCGATCTCCTTCAAGTATAGATTGAATTGTTTGAATGTAGATTTATATAGAAATTAGACTAATTAACTAATCAGAAGTACAATTTGAGAAATAATATCGCAAAAGAACTTGACTTCCAAATGGCTTGGGGGAGGAAGAGTGGAGAAAAGGATCTAACTTTTGGAAATTTCCTAAAGAAATATTTCACAGAAATATATTACGTAATGATTGGTATAATACGTCATTCGAAAGTTGAGCTCCGATTATTTGCAATTTCATTTGTCTAGCTTCAGTACTTTCAGGTTTTATGGAGCACATTTTCCTAAATATGGATAGTCTTTTATAATAACTTGGCCAAAAATGAACACTAATTTTTAGTGTCTGACCCTCGAGTATACACTTGCAGATGCTTTTAGATGTTGTGAACTGCATCTCATTTCATCGCTTGTAAACTAAACTCCCTTTGTCTCTATGATGAACTGGTCAAGAAGTAGTGCACTGAAGACTGGTGGGTAAATCTTCACGGACTGATAACTGACGTTTCTTTCTAGACCGGTCCAGCAAAAGGGTCGGCCTGGTCAAGAAGTAGTGCACTGAAGACTGGTGGGTAAATCTTCACGGACTGATAACTGACGTTTCTTTCTAGACCGGTCCAGCAAAAGGGTCGGCCTGTGGACCGGAATCAGGTCCGTCACAGGTCAGTCCAAATGAAATATTAGTTTTTCCATTTAAAAAAAAGGGGACACCGCTAAATTTTGGGTGTGCATGCTATAGTAGTTTAGCATGCACATCTGTATTTAGCAAAAGTTAATTTGAACACATACTCCCTTTTCTCCGGCTGGCGTAATAAGGAGGGATCTATTTTCCATTTTATTAACATCCAGTGTTCAGAGTTCAATTTTTTATCTCACGTCATTGTGACAAAAACCAAGCATAATCTAGATGAAATCCATCTATTCTTTCCTTTACACCCCTACTATATAAGAAAATTTATCAACATATATAAGCAAATCATATGATCCGGAAGCAAAAATAGAACCATGTGAAGGTAAATCATACTGATGTGTTCCATACTTTCAAGCAAAAAAATCAGAATAATTTATGTGGATCAAACCAAGCAAATAGCAAATCCAAGAGAAAACATTTCAGATGAAATTTGAGGAGCAAATTGTTACCTATTTGCAAGCATATTCATATAATTTAGAAAAGCAAGTTGTTGCATACATGCAAGCAATCTGGTTAAGTTGCTAGCAAGTTGTGCAAATTCAAATCAGAGAGGAAAAAATCAATAAGTATAGAAGCAAACCAATACAATCTGATAAGTAATTTATTCCATACTTACAGGAAAATATGGTGAGAAGCATATGACCATGAGACCAGAAGAGCACCAAGGACCAATTTTACTGTTCTTCTTTCTCACCCCACCAAATTCTCCTTCCAGCCCTTGTTCCCTCGCGTGCCCAGCAGTGGCAAATAGTTTTTCCCAACAGCGTGACCTTGGCTCTTGCCTGGTACAAATCCAAGCGTTGACAGCCCGCGCGCTCAGCCAAGCCGGTACACGCTCCATAGCGCATACTTCATGAGCACACGCTCAGGGGCAAAGCTAGAGCATCAACGATCCGAGTGCACACTTCAGTATATATGTGATAATAAAAATTTAACATAATATATAAATAATAAATAAGTAACCATAGAAATACTTACCAAAATGAAGAATCTCATAACATTTGTTAAAATAGCATAATAAAGGTAAATAATACTGAAATTACGAACAAAATACAATCAGCATTAGAAAAATACACCATTCAACCTCGATGGCCTACAAAATATGTAAGAAAAATATGTAAGAAACATGACTTAATATTTTTGAATGAGAAACTAAATTGAGAAGATCAAATAAAAGGAATACATTAACGTCTAGTATTTGTGTTCTTTCAATGCCTTGAAGCGATGAACAACAACATCATTTGTAAATTTTTTACATTTCTTTTTTCTTCATATATCAAATAAGGCTATTTCTCATGTATTCATCACCAATAAATTTATAAAAAAATTGGAAAGAAATTATTCTGCCACAGTAACAACACGTCAATAACTACTGTAGACTGGACAGAAAAGTTTCAGGAGAGTAGCAGCTTAGCAGGTATATGCTCGGCCCGTGCACAGTGATGTCAACTAATCACTTTGTTAGCCTGATCTACCATGCGCAAATGTTCCACACGAGTTTCGCAAGATTACAAGGTAGTATCTAAAAGATTTAAAAAAAATTACTGGCCACATTAGCTTGCACAAAGCAGCTCAGAGGTGTCCACTTCCTCTCTTGCTATGGATAAAACCAACGAGAATTTTCTAAAATAAAAAATATTGGAACCGAGTTTGAAGTATATGTTAGCGTGACATATTCAGCAGGTGCTCTTTCCTTCTTGCGGCTGCATGCATGCACGCCTAACGCCCAGATTGGCTCCTGAAGATCGGATCGGTGGCCCCTGAAGATCGGATCGGATCGGCTTCTCCAGGCAACAAACCAGCTACTTTTAGTTAGTCAATATCTTGTGTTTGTTGCCTACTTTAGAGGCTCAGCGTGTATTTGTATCCTATACCTGATCAATGGAAAATCATTGCGTAATCTTCCAAATACTTCCACGCTTTCATGGTATCATGAGTGGCTCGCATCCTACGACCCTCGCTTCCGCATCCTAGCCGCCGACATCTCTTCGCCGGCCGCTACTCCTCCTCGCGCCGCCGGCCGTCTTGCGCCGCGGCGCATTCGCCCTCTCCTTCTCCCTCCCCGGCACTATGGCCAGCTCTCTCACCGACGAAGAACACCTCGTTGCTAAGGCGGAGCGCGCGCAGAACGCCGCCGACGACGAACGTGCCCATCTCGAAGGTGAACATACGCGCCTCGAAGCCGAGTTTTAGCGTCTCCGTGACGTTGAACGCGCTCACAACGCACAGCACGATGCACTGGAAGTTGCTTCCATCGCGGCCCTCCATGCACAAGCGGTGGCCGTTGTAAACATCCGTTCCCTCATTCCCGTCGTCCTCGACGGTGAGTCGCCGAACTACACCATGTGGCGCAGCCTCTTCCTCCTCCTCGTCGGCAAGTACGAGCTCTCCGATCACATCCTCTCCAACATCGCCTATCCCGACATTCCGTCCTGGGTTCGCATGGAGTGCGCCGTTCTCAACTGGCTGTACGGCAACATCTCCAGCAAACTCGTCCAAGTCGTCATGACGCCCACATCGTCCGCGCGTCCTGTCTGGCTTGGCCTCGAGGAGCAGTTCATTGGCAACAAGGAGACACGGGCGTTGTACCTCGATGCGGAGTTCCGCACATTCTGCCAGGGCGATCTCTCCATCTCCGACTACTGTAGCAAGATGAAGAGTATGGCCGACGCCCTCGATGATCTGGGCGAGCTCGTCCTCGACCGTACTCTCGTTCTCGCCGTTCTGCATGGCCTGAATGAGCGGTTCTCCTACATGGCCGCTCTCCTCAAGCGGACCAAGCCGTTCTCGTCCTTCTTTGAGCTTCACGCAGACCTCATGCTTGAGGAGCTCACGGCGAAAAACAAACCCACCGAGTCCTCCTCTGCATTCCTGGCCGCAGGCAACGGTAGCGGTGCGCGTTCCGTCAGTGGCAACACCAACGGCGGGAGCGGCGCCGGAGGCAACAACGCCGGCGGTGGTGGTCGCAACAAGAACCGCAACTGCCGTGGGGCGGCGGCGCTTCAGCCCCCAACGGCGGCGGACACCCCGCACCGCGCCCTGGCACTCCTGCACTGACGCCTAGTCATCCTCCTCAAGCTGGCCTGCCCTCGTTCTAGAATCTGTGGACCGGAACGGTGCAAGTCTGGCCTCACACTGGCCCGTCTTCAATCCTTGGGCCACGGCCCAACTCGACCCCACAGCAGCTTCGAGCGGCGTCCCCTTCGACGGCCCCGTTCGCCCCCTCAGCTGCCTACGCCCCAGCTCCTGGTGCTGGGTTGCCTATGATTGGTGCTTCCCAGGCTGACGGACCCAGCTCGGCACCCTGGTCTCCACTGACCGGTGCTGAGCATTGGGATCAAGCGGCTCTGATGAACTTGTTCAACACCATGTCGCTCACCCCTTCCCCATCCGGGGAATGGTACATGGACTCCGGAGCCACTTCTCATATGACTTCGGACGCCGGTAACATCTCCGTTTCCCACCCCCCCCCCCTCCTGTTCTTACTCTTCTATCGTCGTGGGTAATGGCTCTACTCTTCCTGTCATGCCGGTCGGTTCCACGTCCCTTCCTGCTCCACACGGTCATTTTTCTCTTAGGAACGTTCTTGTCACTCCACAAATTATCAAAAACTTGATTTCTGTCCGTCAATTTACAATTGACAACAACTGTTCCGTTGAATTTGACCCGTTTGGCCTTTCTGTGAAGGATCTTCGTATTGGGAACGTGATTGCCAGGTGCAATAGTTCCGGCCACCTCTACCCACTATTGCCATGTCCACCACAGCCGCGAGCCCTCGTCGCCACTTCATCCTCCATACTTTGGCATCGCCGCCTTGGTCACATTGGTGCCGAGGCCCTCTCCAAATTAGCTAGCACTTCTACTATTTCCTGTAATAATGAGGCCACCGAGTCCATTTGCCATGCATGTCAACTCGGCCGCCATATTCGTCTACCTTTTGCTAGTTCTAGTTCCGTGCCAGTACAAACTTTGATTTGATTCATTGCGACTTGTGGAACTCTCCTGTTGCAAGCATTTTTGGCTACAAATACTATCTTATAATTTTAGATGATTGCTCGCATTATTCTTGGACTTTTCCTTTGCGTCTTAAGTTGGACGCCTTTTCCACACTCTCTCACTTTCTTTCCTACGTCCGTACGCAGTTTGGCATCACCATAAAGAGTATTCAGTGTGACAACAGATGCGAGTTTGACAACTCTTCCGCACGCCATTTCTTTCTTACACATGGCATTGCCCTTCGCATGTCATGTCCACATACCTCCCAACAAAACGGCAAGGCCGAACGCATCATTCGATCCACAAATAACATCATGCGCTCTCTTATGTTCCAAGCCAACCTTCCCTCCTCCTATTGGGTTGAGGCCCTTCATGCTGCCACATACCTTCTCAACCTTCACCCCACGAAAACACTTAAGTTCCTCACTCCATACTTTGCTCTTTATGGTGTTCATCCCTCATATTCCCACTTACGTGTTTTTGGGTGTCGATGCTACCCAAATCTCTCCTCCACAGCAGCCAATAAAATTTCTCCCCGCTCCGCACTTTGTGTTTTTCTTGGCTACCCATCGGAACATAAGGGGTACCGGTGCCTTGATTTATCGACAAATCGGATTCTCATATCTCGTCACGTCACCTTTGATGAGACAGACTTTGTCAGGACCCCGAACCCGGGTTCCCCTGTGCCTCCTGTATCAGTCCCTGGATCAAGTAGCTGATACGCACAGAATTCAACAGAATGATATCAAATACATACTTCGAATACAAATAAGTAAAATAAATACCTGAAAAGCGAAAAGATGGTCTGGCGGACAAGAATCCACGGCAGACCAGCCAGGCAGAAGAGCCTACAGCGCAGCGGAGCGAAACGACGATGCAACCCAATGCCACAGGCAACTCGGGTGCGGACGCGACCTTAGACTTCTTCTCTTCGACTTCATCTGGGATGAGGTTGATCTTCAACTCAACAATCTGAAAGCAACAAGACTGAGTACGGAAGGTACTCAACAAGTCCTACACTACTTCAAAGGGTTGATAGATGCATAATGAATATTTCAAGGATAAGGCTTTACGGCATAGTTTTAAGCGTAAAGCAGGTTTTATGCAGATATCCAGTTATATTCTCCACTGTTAACCTTTTTGAAATAAATGTAACAAAGCTTTTGAAACAAAGGCAGGCATCTTCTGTTGGTACTGAGTATCACCTCAAGTCCCCAACGTATTAGAAGGTGACCTGGTAACAAAGTTGTATCTGGGGGTTTTCAGTCCTGGGAGGGGCTATACCTCACTCCGCAGTCCCTTTTATCACATCTGGTGTACCTCTAGTACCACACAGCTTCTGGCGGATCGAGCCAGGAACCACATCACACGGACATCTAGTCCACACACTCACACATCAAGACGCACGCACCCGGAGTCTATTCAAGTGAGGTCAATGCTTTGCATGTCCATGACCGTGGACACGGCTATTCGAATAGGTTTACACTCTGCAGAGGTTGTACAGCTTTACCCATACGATATGCTCAGCCTCCAACCGTTGCAAGCGGAGGAGCGAATCATACCGAGACTCTCCAAACACCTTTCCTGCCGGGCTTTTCCACGAGACACGCCAAGTTCCAGAGCTGCATGTTCCGAAGGCCAGCCTCCATTTTTAAGCCTAAGCCGGTCCCTGAACCTCCAAACAGCGGGACAGATAGACCCCTGGCTGCTCGTTGCTCTCAGCCTCCTGGTATGATGCCCAACTCAGTCCAGTGAAGGAAAATCAAGTCCTGCCCATACAGGACGCATGGTTGCACGGGGTGACTAAGCATGACGGCGCAAGACTCGGTCCTTAAGCGGCCGGGCTAGGCATCTTCATGGGCAATGAATACCATCATGTAACTCAAGCCCCCATGAGCATCCTCCCCGGAGGACCACTCTACCTGCCCGCGCCAAAACAGTTTTCACCCATTTTTACACATCACCTTCCATGTCCCACATGACATCAAGGATTTCTCGACCATCACGGAATTCACAACCATCAAGGAATCATGGTATATGAGTTATTGTTGATAATAGCAAATTGGTCTCTAAGAGAAGTGTTTTAAAAGCAATATCTCCGAGGAGACGTATTTTAAAAGCGACATCTCAGAGGAGATGTATTCAATCCTAAGCATGCTAGATATCAAGACGTCGTCCATCGTTAATATATTTAACAACAGGTATTCCTAGGGTGATATGTATTCTGGATGATGACATGTATGGCATGGCAGTGTTGATAGGGTTAACTACTACAAGTAGTTTGAAAGAAATGCAATATATAGCACATGCGATAATAAGTCCGATTTTAGTTGATCATGTATATTATTCGAAAACATAGGTTCAATATGATCAAGGAAATAGGACTTGCCTTCTTGAAGGGTCAATTCAAGATTGGTCTTGTCTCTTGAGTTTCCCGGGATTCTTCTTCATTGTTGGATCTTGCCTTCAGTTCCTTCCTCGCGTTCTTGCTTAGAACCTCGACTTCGAGTCTACGCAGATTAACGACAAAAAGCGCACAACGACTAAGCAATTGAACATCAGAATAAAACCAAATGAAATATCAAAGCGGAAGAAGAACGACGAAAGCTAAACCTAGCGGAAGACGATCGATAACTCTAAGCAACACGAAGCTAGTACACAGAGAATAACGGGATAATCTAGCGAAGCTAGACTAAGCTATTAACCTAATTGTTTTATCAACTTAAGAGAAAACCTGAACAAATCACGATTAACTAGGTGAACTCTTATTAGATTAACTGTCGAAGGACGACAACTAGAGATTCTACGTGTAGGTGAGTGCACGTGTATCGACATAACATATGTGTAATACTTACATTTATATGTATGTGAACATATATACATATATACATAGGTATAACTCTAGACAATTATATATGCTTAAGGGTGGAGATTAATTATTCTAATCTATAGCACTAAACCTGGTTATTTAGCAACTAATTTAATTACTTAATGTTGTTTAATTGCCACAATATTATTGCTATCATAAAAGCATACATGCAATTAATAATTTGGCTAATCTATTCTTTAAATCTAATTAATTAATTATCAAAAGGTTATTCAATTAATTAATTACCAATGTTAAATTATTCTATCACATTCTAATGATTAATATCTATTTATCTATCATTTACACGAGTTAATTTATTACCTTAATTGAGCTAAGATTAATTGTATGCCAGCACATGAAATATCACATGAAATAACAATACATTGCAACATTGATTAAAAGATTAATCTAAAACCTACCCTTTAACTCATATGATGATTAACCTACACTTAAGCGAGATTAATATAAGCAACTTAAGTATGATTATATCTCAAACACATTTATGGAATTATCTAAACTCAACTTTATTTGTTAAAGGAGAAAATCTAAATCTAGATCAAATGTCGCAATACAAATAATTACCAAACGAGAAAACTAAACGAACTCCAAAATTTACAAGATTTGGCATGGACGAAGATTATGATTTTAGAGGAATATCGACGAAAGAATCGCCGAAATCGGAGTTGAATTGGAGGAGATATGGCTATCGGAAGATTTACCAAAAAGATAAATCTGGAAATTAAAAAGGACTACTGTTTCGCGAACTCGGTCTACGGAATTTGTGGACCGTGGCCGGCTCTGAGGGTGGTTCACAGTAGACCGGCTCAGGTGG
Organism: Phragmites australis; assembly: GCF_958298935.1. Lineage (NCBI taxonomy): Eukaryota > Viridiplantae > Streptophyta > Magnoliopsida > Poales > Poaceae > Phragmites > Phragmites australis. The sequence goes on along the minus strand of NC_084930.1, from coordinate 14,671,497 downwards.
ACTCGGCTCATGAGTTGTGGACCGGTGTGGGCTGCGGGTGTGCGGTCCACCGTGAACCAGGCTGGTGATCGGTCCGTGGGCCCAGTCGGCAGGGGGTGCCGAAGGGATAAGGCCAGCCAGCCTCATCTCCCGTGCGTGCGGTGCAGAGAGAGAAAGGGAGAGGGGGACCGGTGGCCAGAGGGGAGAGAGGGAGGCGGCGCCGGAGGAGAGGGAACGAGCGGCGGCGCCGGAAAAGGGAGGGGGAGCCGGAGCTCACCGGAGGGAGGTGGCCGGCGGAGAGAGAGGACGCCGGGGGGTTGAGGCTGGAGCTCGCCGGACGGATGGTGGCCAGCCGAGGCAAGTAGGCGGCGCCGGAGGAAATGGCGGCACACGCGGGAAACGCAAGAGCGCGGCACAGAGGGTGGCGGCGCACGTGCGGCAGCGGCCAGGACGGCTCGACGCGGCGTGGGCCGAGCGGCGGCTATGCTTGCACGACGACGGCGCGCACAACGGGGAGGGGTGGCTGGCTACACAGTGGACTGGGCGGTTGGGCTGCGCGGCGCGACGGCGCGGCAGCACGGCGCACCGGGAGGGAGACGGCGCACGCGGGCGCGGCCAGAGATGGAGATGTGGCGCCGGAGATGGAGCTCGGGGAGGGGCGAAGATCGGCGGCGCGGCGTGAGTCGGCAGCCGGCGCGCGCGCGGGACGGGTGTGGCGCGACGGTGCGGCAGCACAGCGCACGGACGGCGGCCGAGCGGTGCGGTTTGGTCAGGCGCGGTGGAGGCGCGGGCCAGGGCGAGGCGGCGCGCGAGAGAAGGCCGGAGGGAGAGACTCACCGAAGACGGTCGGGGCTCACGGCGACGAGGCGGCTTGAAGCGGACCGACGCGCGGGCGGCGAAGCACAACTGAGCGCAGCACTGCTGGTGGTGCTCGGTCCGGTGGCGCGGAGTGGCGAGCGGCCGAGCGGCGTCGGCGGAGCTGAGCGCGGCGGTGCGGGAGGACGCACGGGCGCGAAGAGGAGAGGCAGAGGAGCCATGGTTGAGCACCTGTGTGTATGTATGCATGTCTGTGAATGCTTGTGTGATGTATGTATACTACTCGGTGGCTTGCAGATGAAGCTTGAGGAAGGCAATTGGCCAATTCGTTTTTGCCTGCTCGGGTGTGATCCTTGCTGGTGCAGCTGAGAGAGAGCAGGGAGGGAGGTGGAGCTCGCGGTGGAAAGATCAGAGGGAGAGGGAGAGGAGCATGGGCAGGAGAGAGCAGGGCATGGGCTGCTGCTCTTGGTCGGTGATCACACAGAGAGGACAGAGGGATGGGCTGAGAGAGAAAAGATATTTGTGTATGAATATCGATTCAAATTGGAATGGAATGATTCGATTTGAATGCAATTGAATCGAATGGATTTGTGATAATTCAAATAAATATATTGAATTTGAAGTGGATTGTGTAATTCAATTTGTATAATTTGAATTGGTAACCGGGTTTGGAAAGATTCAAACGAATGTATTCGAATTAAATTGGATTGGCATAATTCAAATTAGATTTGAATTAGAAATGGATTTGATATGAGATTCGAATTTGGAACTTGATTCGAAACGAATGAACTGAGTTTGCGAAGCGATTGAACGGGAAGGCATTTGAATGCACCATGAATGATTTGAACCGCACTCGAATATGAAAATGAGAAGGATTTGATTGAAACTGGATTTGGGATATCTGGGATTGAATTCAAACAGGAGTATTTGAATTCGGATCTGAATTGAATTAGGGAATTGCTGAGAAGAATTAAAATGTATTCGAATTGAGAAGTATTCAATTCGAATCACCACGCAAAGAACCATAAGAGCCAATAAACCAAAATGCATATGATCAATTCATTGCAACGATTAATTTAGAACTAACTTGGTGCTTTCTGGAATACTTAGCACAAAATAATATATTTGAATATATACATACAAGTATATATACATCAAATATATACTTCCTTGGTTTTATACTAGTTTAATAATTAGAAAAAGTTTTAATTTGGAGCGAATTTTGCTATATTTTTATGTGCTAAAATTTAGGATGTTACAGACTTCCCTTTTGCCCATGCACATGCACCCCTAAATCCGTCCGACCTTGATTTTTTAGCTGACATGGACTTTGTTCAGTTGCCTGTTGGGCAGTTCCCTATTGCAGGTGCTTCCTCGTCGCCCTACTGTGCGGCCGGTCCTGCTGCCCCCAACGGTTCCACACCTTGGGTTGCTGCTAGTGGAACCAGCCACACACCTACTGAGCCTCAACATCCCATGCCTGCTGAGCCTGAGCTGGCTGGGCAACCCGCGTCTGGGCCGGCTGGCGCTCCCGTGCCACACGCGCCCTCTCGTGCGCTGGCCGTGCTTTCTGGAGCGCCTGCGCCGCCCGGGGCTTCTGGAGCACTCGCGCCGTACGAGCCCCCCTGTGTGTCGGTTGTGCCTCTCGTTCCTACCGCATCTACTGCCACGGCGCCACTAATCGTGGCCACGCGTCTGGGGCCCCGTCCTATCGCTCCCGTTGCACCGTCGAGCAACGCACATCGCATGGTCACTCGGAGCAAGTCTGGTTTTCGCATACAACCAGATCGACTGAATCTTCATACTAAAGTTTTGTCGCCGATTCCGAAGTCCTTTCGCAGTGCACTGGCTAATCAACATTGGCGCATAGCAATGACAGAAGAATTTGGGGCCCTTCGGTCCAACCGTACTTGGGATCTCGTTCCTCGACCGTCTGGCGTCAACATTGTGACAGGCAAGTGGCTATACCGCCATAAATTCAATCCTGATGGTTCGCTTGAGCAGTACAAGGCTCGTTGGGTACTTCGTGGGTTCACACAGCGCTCGGGCGTCGACTTTGATGAGACTTTTAGTCTAGTGGTCAAGCCTGCCACCGTTTGCACCATTCTCACACTAGCTCTTTCTAGAGATTGGCCCATCCATCAGCTCGATGTGAAGAGCGCTTTCCTGCATGGTACTTTCTCGAAGACAGTTTATTGCATGCAGCCCTCTGGTTTTGTGGACGCAACTCACCCAGATTATGTTTGCTGTCTCAACAAGTCTCTTTATGGACTGAAGCAGGCTCCTCGCGCCTGGTACAGCCGTTTTGCCTCCCATATTTCATCACTTGGGTTTGTGGAGGCTAAGTCAGATACATCATTGTTCATCTTCTGTCACAGATCCGACACCGCCTATCTTCTGTTGTACGTAGATGACATTGTACTGACTGCCTCCTCAACTGCTCTTCTTCGGCGTATCATTGACACGTTACGAGCTGAGTTCTTCATGAAGGATTTGGGTCCGCTCCATCATTTTCTAGGTCTCTCAGTGACTCGCCAGAACGGTTCCTTATTCTTGTCTCAACGACATTACATTCTTGACATTTTGGACCATGCTGGGATGGCTGATTGCAAACCTTGCCGCACACCTGTTGATACAAACTCCAAGCTCTCTGGTGAAGGCTCTCCTGTGGACGATCCGACAGCTTCGCAGTCTTGTTGGTGCCCTCCAGTATTTGACCTTCACTCGTCCAGATATAGCTTATGCTGTGTAGCAAGTCTGTCCTTTCATGCATGACCCTCGAGAACCTCATCTCGCCTTGGTCAAACGGATCTTGCGATATCTTCATGGCACTCTGGACTATGGGCTTCATCTTCACCGGACGACCCCTGCCGAGTTGGTGGTGTACTCTGATGCCGACTGGGCTGGCTGCCCGGACACCCGTAAGTCTACTTCGGGCTACGCTGTCTTCCTCGGCGACAATCTCATCTCATGATCCTCCAAGCGCCAGCAGACTGTATCCCGCTCCAGTGCCGAAGCGGAGTATCGCGCCGTCGCCAATGGAGTTGCTGAGGCCACTTGGCTCCGCCAGCTGCTGATGGAGTTGCAGACTCCCCCGCGCCATGCTACCGTTGTATATTGTGACAATGTCAACGCCATCTACCTGTCCAGCAACCTTGTTCAACACCAGCGTACCAAGCATGTGGAGATCGATCTACACTTCGTCCGCGAGCGTGTTGCTTTGGGCCACGTTCGCGTTCAGCACGTGCCTACGATGTCACAATTCGCCGACATCTTCACCAAGGGCCTTCCTATGTCTATCTTCACCAAATTTCGAGCTAGTCTGAACGTCTGGCTTCCTCCCATTCCGACTACGGGGCGTGTTAGCGTGACATATTCAGCAGGTGCTCTTGCCTTCTTGCGGCTGCATGCATGCATGCCTAACACCCAGATTGGCTCCTGAAGATCGGATCGGTGGCTCCTGAAGATCGGATCGGATTGGCTTCTCCAGGCAACAAACCAGCTACTTTTAGTTAGTCAATATCTTGTGTTTGTTGCCTACTTTAGAGGCTCAGCGTGTATTTGTATCCTATACCCGATCAATGGAAAATCATTGCGTAATCTTCCAAATACTTTCACGCTTTCAGTATAAATAAGAAGATCCGTGGTGGTGTGAGTAGCGGCGAGGATGCATACAAGAAGATCCGTCCTGGAGCTACACTTGTTTAACTTTACACAGCTCTGGGCTATGGTGGTTCAGCTCTTATCCCCAGAATAAAAACTGCGCTGGCAGAATGTTTGGAAAGAGATGGTTTCAAGAGATGGTTTCAAATCTGTTCAGGGAGCAGTCGGGGCAGATTTCAGATGAGCCTAGCAAATCGCTGAGAAGGTCTGAATGGATTCCGCTAAATTCTATATAATTTCGTTGAGAAGCAAGTATAAACAAGACGTAGAACACATCAAGCAAACAGAAAAAATGGAAGAAAAGCATATATATAAAAATTTATTGCATCACACCTATTCAGAGCGTGGCCACTGCAAAGGATGAGGAGGGCAGCGGGTAGGTGCTGTTGAGGAAAATATGAATTTCAATGTTTTTTTGGGCTTCTTTCTTTGTTGGACCGGCTGGCCCATGCGTCCATGTGCTGTCCAAGCCCATTCGGGGCTGAACAAAATCGGCTGGCAGCTAGGGCTGGTGTGGAGGGCGGAGAGCAGGCGGAGAGAGCTGGTGGCGGCTGCGCAACCCTCAGCGATTTCTCCGGAAGTCGTTGAGATGGAGGGCGTGGAGGTCCCCATATCTAGGCCGGCTTCCTCTCCCTGCGCAGGAAGGAAATCACTTTCCCCTTTTGGTTTTCTCACTGTCTTCTTTTTCGATTTGGTTGTCATCCGTGAGTTGGAGTGGAAATACCTCTGTGCTCCAATCTGGGTGCTTCGGTTCTTGAAGAGATTGTGTGGGGATTCACTGTGTTGGTGTTACTTGGAGCTGTGAAAGCTAAGACTCTCCCGTACGCGTGGTTGCGGTGCGGTGAGGCATTGTATCTCTGACTTCCTCGCCGACGGCTACTCCGGCGAATAGGATTTCTAGGTCAGCGGCCTGTTTGCCGTGCCCTGCCTCATTGATTCACTCGTTTGAGTGCATCGCACTGTGAGTATATCCAGTTCGCATCTCTCTCCCCTCTCTGCAGATCTGGACAGTTTAGGTGCTTATTTACTTTGCTCGGTGATGAATCCATATGCATAGACTGGACAAAATTTTGAGTACAATAGTTAGTCTTGTGCATTATCTAAGAGATTGTTTCTATTTGGTGGTCACTGGTATCTAAGTTACTAGTGTGACCTGATCTGAACTGATCATCTGACTTGTATGTTCTGGTTATCATTCTGGTGAATTGCATGAAGCTTGAGTTGATAGCTGCTGTCTGTACCGAGTGTATGTCTCTTTTATTTCCTGACTCAGTAGCCAAATTAGCCCTTTGGCCTCTTATCAGATTTAGCTGTTATGTATTTGTTCTTGGCACAACATTCTTCACTCAGTTTGTGACAGCAGCTAAGATCAGAGTGATAATATATCTTCTTTAGATACTGCTCAAGTTCTAATCTAGCTGTTATCTGTGAATTTTGTCCAGTCAATGATGTATTCTTTAGAACAGTTAGGGAGCAGGATTGTTTATGTCCTGGGGTCAACTGTTATGCTTATTCTGAAAGCTCTTTTATTTTTCATAAGCACCTATTGTCTAGATTTTATGATATGCATGATTATAAAATCTGATAATTTTGCTTTACAGTTATCCTTTTCAAAGGTCATGTATACTTGTTTCATATTGTTATTCTTTTGTCTCTGTATATGTGGAATAATATTATTGCTCATATTATCACAATTTCTACAACAGGTGCTACAGGCTGCAGCCGGGTTCGCCGGCTGGCTGGGTGCTCGCAGTTAGCCTCGGCGGTTCGACTCCTTGATGCGCGGAGCGTCGGAGGATGCAAGGAGACGAGCATTTGGGCGAGGGCAACACGCGACAGCAGGCTAGGCGAGTGGGCAAGAGGGTTGAGCTAAGCAGGCCGCAGGCGTCCGTATGGGTCGGACGGTCGGTGGTTCCTCGTAGATGAACAGTTGGCTTAGCAGCCTAGTGCACAAGTTGTGTGGACCATGGTGCATTTAAGTAAAACAGGTCAGTATACTTAGTAAATTTTTTTTGACTCGGCCTGATGCCAGTGCATCAGGATAACCTCACTGGGCTTCGTCCCTGAGCATGCCCACGTGGCAGTGTAGAAACCGACTAAGCCGCTGCCCAAAGGGGAGGTCAGCAGCGGCGCTCCTCCCCAGCACACCTCGTCGTGGAGAGGGAGGGCGAGCTGCTGGACTCACTGGGGCACTATTGAAGCTTACGGTGGAAAGGAGTGGAAGAGAGACAAAGTGATTTGGGGATAAAGCGGAGACCAAGGTCGAGAGAGATGGGAGAGTAGATATGTCACGAGGTTGAGCAATGACATGGCAGCAGTTATGAAGAAAAACACATGCGCACCGCAGTAAGAGTTGAAAATTCTATAAGGTAGTGCATAGCAATGGATCTATATCCGACGGCAGCTGAGCACGTGTGAGGACAGGAATGCACGACCAAAAACTAGTCTTTTAAAAAAATTGGTTTTGCCCATTTACCTGCAGCGACTCTGTATTGCATCTGATTGTTTGAGAGTTATCAACAGCTAGCGTGAGTGACATGCCGAGGTGCGCGTATATGATATGCTGCTTCAGGACATCAGAGCAAGGGCGATCGACCTCTTTTCACCATGTGCTTTGAACATTGATGAATAAATTAAATCCGTACTTTTCACTTAAAAATTAAAATAAAAGTCCATTTGCCCGTTGAGTTATCAGACAAGATCTAATATGCTGAAAATTCAGTTTGCGAACTGATTCGAGTGTCTGTGTGCTGTGTACCGTCAGCTCAAGCGTTGTACTGTTTGAGAACTGATTTGAGTGTCTGCTACATACGTGTATATGCATCTGCATCGTAACTGGTGCTGACAAGCCAGACTGTGGATGGCACTGCCACGCAATCACGCATGACGTGCAAAACTCAGTTATTCTAAATGGTTTAATATTATTTTCGATCTCCTTCAAAGTTGTGGCCGTTAGTTTGGTCAATGATCTTAAGTCAAGTCAAAGAAGCAAAAAATAACAAACATGTCCGGTCGATGCTCACAGCAGGTCACATCGACTAGCTATAGTAAATTATTCAAGAGCTAGTCACGTAATCATCTATTTTCTAGATGCTAAAGAAAGCCAGTGAACCATATGCTGTGGTCACAAGCATATCTCGTGGAGTCATGGTCTAGTAACTTGATTGATCGCAACATGCATGGGAATAATAATACCATTAAACGGTCTACCGATCGATCACATGAAGATATGCAGGAGTCAGGAGAGGCATCTGGAAGCTCACTAGCTGCTAACTGTGTATGCAAAAAAACTGCAGCTAGCAGCCAAGTCTGACTGACCTATTATAGTCACCGGCCGGTGAGGTTGTCGCCGCCGGCGAATTGCCAGCTGCACCGTCGATGGCTTCATGGCCAGTCACCTCTCGTGCGCTCGTGCAGATCTGTAGTCGGTTCAGGCATGGAGCTAGCTAGTTTCCGAAACTTTGTGTAATCTGTTACTACCTTTGTCTGTTCTGGTGTCTTTCTATTTTTGGGACATGCACAAAGTTCTTCGAACTCCGATACTGTTGTAAAACAGTGTTACTGTTTGTTACGACCCTCCTCCTTCTCCTTTTCCGTCTCTCACAATCAACACAACGCAAATCACAGATGCAAACACAATAACATAAGGGACATTGTACAGGTGGAGACTCCTCTTTCTTTCATTAATTCATCTTATGTTACAATGGGATCTCCTCACATATACTCCTCCGATTACAAATATAGGTCATTTTAGACTTGTGTATAAAGATTAAGAAAGTAGATTAAATAACTTTATTGTTCTTCATTTATTCTGTATTGGAAAAGATAACTTATTCATTTGTGAGAGTGGTAGTATTTATTAAACAAGGGTAAGACGGAATAAAAAAGAAAAAAATGCATAGAAGTTCGAGAATGACTTATATTTAGAGAATAGTTAAGAATGCTAAAACGACCTATATTTGTAACCAGAGGGAGTACATAAGAACCTAGGCCTCTCCTTTGTTTAAGGGTCAAATTGATTCGGTAAGAGCACACACCAGGGATGGAGCTAGAAACAAAATGGGGGGGGGGGAGGGGGTGGGGTTCAAATACAGATAACCAAATATGAAGGAGGTCAAATAGAGAAATTTTGATGTTTTATATGAAAAATGTTTGAGCTTTGAAGGGTATATATAGAAATTCATCCATCTTGGGGGAGGGGCAGGCCCCCACTAGCCCCTGGCTCTGTCCCTGCCCAGACCGAGACGAACACACACATGCCACACATCGGCCCCTTACGGGCTAGGTCAGCTTTACAATAGATATCATGCACTTCCTCTGATCCCAAATATAAGTCCGTCAAGCTCTCTCCCACTTGATAAAATATAAATCAATCAACAACTTCGAGACACCTTTTTACCCTGCTTTTCTGGTCACATTTAATTGTGCCTATTCAATGGAGTAAGCATTCTAGCTATCTTAACTATGCCATAATTGATGGGTAACATGGTCATTGCACCATTCACCTTAATTTTCGTGCATAATTCCAAAATAAACTTATATTTGAGATCAGAGAAAGTAGATCATTTGGTGAAGGACATAATGACATATGTATGCTTCAAATTAGGACCTTGAGAAACTGTGAGCCCTCATGGACAAATTCTAGCATTGAAAGGTTAGCCGGGGGTGAAACATTTATTTTTACTATTCTGTGGAACAATGTAGGATCTTACAGTTCATCAACATTGTGTGGACTGTTTTCTATGGATCAAATGGTCGGCATATATTCACCGTGCACATCTATGGTACATTACACTAAAGTTAGTCGGGTTTTTTTTTGAAGGATGTATTAAAAAAGAAGGGCTTTTCTATACTACAGAAAATATGATCATTGTCGGTTAAAAATGTCATCAATGTCAGTTTTTGAATAGGTAGTGAATAAGCGGTAGTGATAATCTATGATTATCACTGCAAATTATAGAACCGATAGTGATAATCCAACTATCACTAACAATTTATTACCTGAAGGCGAAGGAGAGGCAACTGAGGTGGCGGCGAGGCGTTAGGGCGGCAGACGGGTTTTGAGGCATCAGGACGGCAGGCATTGGCATCGGGGCATCGGGGCGACGGAGCACTGAGGTGAGCGTCGGGGTGACGGTACGCGTCGGGCCATCGGTGAGCTACGTCGGGGCAGCGATAGGAGTTGGAAACTTTGGGTGTTACGGCTAGGGGTCAGGGCACTGAATTTATACTCAAAAGTATCTAGCTGTAGTATAGAACCGGCAGTGATACGCCAAACATCACTACCGATTGTAACCAATAGTGATGTTAGGGTACAACCGGCAGTGATATTTAGAGGCATTTTTAAGTTTATTCATGTAGTTTATTAAATCATAGTATTTATATTAAAGAATATTTTGTATAGTATTTTTTACAGTATTCATATAGTTTATTAAAATAGTATTCGCATTGAAGCATATGTATCTTTAATTATTAATTAATATGAAACAACATGTCCTTGATTAATATAAATTTAAGAAAATACTTAATTAATACATGAAAGCTTTTTTCAGTTAACGATTTGTAACATCCCAGTTTTTAGCCAAAAATCAAATTTCAAAAAAAATTGCAAAAAAATAAATTTCAAAAGTAATTTAAAAACCCAAACAAAAATGTTAAAACATTTCTCTCCCCCTCTCTCTCCTTGGGCTCATTTCAACCCAACATCCTTCTCCTGCCTGTTTTCCCGGCCCACCTCTTTCTCTCCCTATCTCCTTTCTTTTTCCCACGGCCCAGCTCCCCCAGCCCACTCCCTTTCCCTTTCTTCCCTGCACGCCAGCCGTCCCCTCCCCTCGTCCTCCTCCCACTACTGTCGCGCATGCGCCCGCACCTGCCACTCTTGCCCGAGCCGCCGATCACTGGATTCGCCACCTATGCCAACTGCCGCCTTCCACCCACTCGCTTAACTTCGCCTCCATCGCATCGTACCTAAGCTGGAGTCGCCATTCACACCGGTGCTCCACTGCCACTACCTCCACTCGCGGTGACGATGCCCAGAGCACCGCCGGCTCAGCGCGCATGCAAATTAAATATCTCACTGCCTCGACTGGCGAGACCAATCGCTCCTTCGCTCCCCACCGCCGCTCACCGAGCTCATCAAGGCAAGAATCACCCTCCTTCACTTCATCTCTCTCTCTCTCCCACCGAGCTTTTCCAATCGGCCCATGGCACCGCAATCGATCCACTACCTAGAGCTGCCATCGTCCAGTTAGACTTCGTAGCAAGCTCCAGCCAGTGACACTCTACCTCCCTAGCCCCCCATGTCCAACATCTCCACCTCTCTCTCGATCTTCCATCGTGCCGCCATGGCCGCCGCACCTCCTCTCCCATCACTAGCCGCCATCAATGCCCCATTGGCCAAACCAAACATGGCTACCTCTTCGCCGCACCAAACACTTGCTCCCAATGCCCAGAATCCCAAGCCAAATCCACTCCCCGTGTGTTTCCCATGTCAACTTCCACCACTCCCAACTCTAGCGAGGCATTAACACTGTCCCAGTTGACACCGCTAACGACATGCCCCCTCACCAGCTCTGTCGCACTGAAACGAACACCCTGAGCCATATCTCGTTCTAATCTGAGGCCTGTAGCCACCGGTGGCGAGCTCTCCGCGAGCTACCACCGTGGGCAGCCTGCGTCGCCATTCCCGCACTACCTGGCCAAGGTGTTGTCCTCCACCGTCTCCCCGTCATCACTCCCCGTCTCCTCTCTATCTCTGTGTGTGTGTAATCTGACAAGTGACCCCGGCTGTAACGTCATCTCCACAGGCCGTCACACCCTCCTGGGCCTAGTTGGGCCACCTCGGCCCAACAGCAGCCTAGCCGCAGCCCATCTCCCTTTTAGCTAGCCCAAATGAACAATACTCATAGAACAGTAACTTCTCCATTTTTCCCGAAAATCCTATTTCTGAGGAATATTCCCTTTTTCCTTTTCTCGAATTAAACTCCCGACCAACTTCCGAAGCCCGTCCTCCGTTTCAACTCTGATTTCAACGATTCTTTGACCAATATTCATCTAAATTCAAAATCTATCTATTCATACTAGTTTATTTATTTATTTAAAGTTTATTTATATTTATTTCTGTGGTGTGTTTGTCAACCCGCGTTTTAGAAACTGGGGAGTTCAAGGAGGAGGAGGAGGTGGAGGAGCCGGGAAGGCAAGACTTCGAGCAAGACCCCCTCGAGGACTTCAACGAAGACAAGTCTCAATCCCTGAAGCACCTCGGGTTACCCTCGTGCTTAAAACCATTATTGTACCAGTCCCTGGATCAATCACTACTAAATAAGGGTCTTACACCAGATGATACCACAGCATACAACGTAGGGAGTGGTGAGAAGGATTCACCATCCTAAGAATACAATCGTCTCATCTACTTTATTTATGCTAAGACGATTACCTTGATAATAGTATGGTTAGGGTGGTAATCTCTACTTTTATTTCATGCTTAACCAAATATAGCTTTATGAACTATTTAAAACTTGGTGCTTGGTTAGGATGGTGGATTCTTCTCACCACTCCATATGTTGTATGAGTGTGGTATCATCTATTGTAAGATTTTTATTTACCAGTGACTGATCCAAGGACTAGTATAATAATATTTTTAAGCATTGGGGGTAACCTAGGGCACTTTAGGTGATATCAGAGCCATACTTGGCTGTAAGACGAGACCATATACCTGGACGTGATATTTCCCTTAAAAACTATGTTACAAAACTTCTTACTCTCCTTATTTCTTTTGGAAATGCTATTTTTATAAGTGCCATTCTCCTGTTTCCCGCAGATGGAGGAACAAGGATAGGTAACCAAGTACTGTCTAGGCACTCTTGGCTTCCCAAAGGTGTTATATTACAAGTCTTTAAGTTATTACAAATTTCCATCCATTTACAGAAACGTATGTTAAGAGGACAAAAGCACAACTTAACCTCCTAGCCACTTAGAGATACTATGCAGTGGAATATAAAGTCTAGTACAACAAAAGATAGGTGGAGCCTTTTGCCCACATGCACCACCCCGAAACTACATCACCCAATTAGATAGCACTACTCTCGCCCGTCGCCAACATCAGTGGGCTTGAATTAATCAAAAACTATCTCTTCCTCACATGCAAAACTAATCAAAGAAACATAAGTACAAAGGTACTTGAAAGATTTAATCTATAATATGTACATATAATAACACGACTCTCAGGATAATGCATCTGGATGAATTAGTAAGGGAATGACCATAAGGCTAAGTGAATTTGTATGAAAAAGCAAAATTTGACCCAAGTGTGTGAGCAACTACACCTAACCACTTATACCCTTCTATCCTGACGTCAACAACATAAACATATATGTAACTTGAAACATCTCAACTCATCATCAACCATCACAAATATTTCCTAACATACCATAACATCATTCCACATCAGGACTCTATGATTGATGCAAATGGACATAAGCGTGTTCATGACTGAGAGCGTGGCAATTTGAATTGTTCTTACACCCTGCAGTGGGTACATCTTTACCCACATAACTCAGGTTCATCCTTTTGACCTCCGAGATAATTTTTTTCATACCCAAAACTACCCACTTGCACATGCTCCTATGGCACCGGGGTTACCGCGAGTGTATCCCGGATACCCCCGGCTCCCCGCCACCTTGCTTCTCCTCATTTTTTTCTCTTACGAGTCATAGGGCTACAAGGCAAGCGTCAGCATGACGTACGATAATCGGCTCATTCATCCATTATCCGAATATGTGGTAGTACGGAAAGTGCTAAAGCCAACTGCAATAATGGTCAGTGTTTAATCGACCAAGCGGGCCTATTGCATCCGAGACTCCGTTCTCGAGCCATACCTATCACCCGCCCAAATCTCGTCTCATCCTCACGATCTCATACCTCCCAACATTATCATTATTTTTGTGAACATCAATAAGCACTAAGCTCGCGAACGATGGTCCAACCACCGCTCGACTTCTATCGAGGACCTATGCATTGCTAAGCATTTTAAATAGTATTTAAGTTAAAAGCAAAAGTTATGCCAAGGATACAAAAATAGGGATCATCAACAATTCAAGATAGAAGTAATGCATCGACATAGGTTCTACCCACATACCCGATACAGATTCGCTAACATGCATAACATATATAGGCAATAATTTTTCAATTTAGACTCTACATTATCCAAAGTATAAGGTAGAATATGCTTAGATGTTTGCCTTAGTGCTTAGCTTCATAATCAACAGCAACAAACTCCGGATCACCCCCGATCACGCTCATGTCGCGCTCTGGTCCTTTGTTCTCTAAAGAAGAGTGCATGTAATATGATAAGTATGAATGAGGTGCAATGAGGTATGCTAAAAGATTCATAAAGAGTGAGGATGTAGTACAACAAGCTAAGAGTACAAAGACACGCGAATGAACAACAAAGTCTCCGATCAAGGTAACATCGGACTTTTGACCGGAGGTCGGAACTTCCATTCCATCAGACCTTCAAACAAATCGAAACGCTCAAACTAAACCCTAACTTAGTTTAAAGCACATCCCATAATCATTTGTGTACACCAAATGATCCATCGTACAGAAGGGATTTAATGATGAAAACACTATTTATCACGCTGAAAATACTGTTCACCGGAAGTTTCGGATTAACTTCCGGATGACCCTTCTCTATTCTGGACATCGTTACAATCCGGAAGTTCCGGATTAACTTCTAGATGACCCTCCTCTATCTTGGTCATCGTGATAACTCAGAAGTTCCGGATTAACATCTGAATAATCCTTCTCTGTTCTGGACATCGTGACAACCTGAAAGTTTCGGATGAACTTTCGAATGACCCTCCTCTGTCTTGGTCATCGTGACAACCCAGAAGTTCCAGATTAGGCCAGAAGTTTCAAAGACCGGAAGCTCCAATCTTCCTCGGGGACCTCTCTGGCAACGATTTCGGTGGCTTTTTGTGGTGGTGATTTTGGACCTAGAGCATCACCTTGACCTCCTCTACCGCATAGGATAACATGCATAAGCTGAAACTTGCCCTAGCTAGGTCACCTCCAAGCAATGGTGCTGACGGCCTTGGTTGAGCTCTTTTGAGCTCAATGCCGGTAGTTCCGACCATGAGAATGAAATGGGAGGGGGTTGGGATGCTCACTACATCCTAGCAAGCTTGTGACCCGATTGTAGAGGTTGGTGAATGGCATGAGCTTGAGATGATGCCAGGGAGGTGGTGGTTAGATTGAGGAATAAGATATGGCCGTGGGGCTTGAGCTCGACGAGGAAGACGACCTCCAATGGGCTGCGGTGGGGGAGCTCGCCTAGGGCCTCCTCCTCTCTCCTCTCTCCTGGTTCAATTGGGAAATGAGTGAGGCAGGGAGGGGATCGAGACATTAGATGGAGGGTATAGGGAGAGAGGTGAGAGAATGACAGGTGGGTTCGTAGTGAGTTTTCTTTTTCTGCTAAATATTTTCTCTCCTCTTGTTAATAACAAACAAAAATCTAAACGGGCTATAAAAATCACACCAATTTTTGCGTGATTCTATGAGTCACAAAGAACCTATCTTAACTATTTCCACTTACATGCAGAAGGTACAATTAAATATAGAAATCTTCAAAAAGAGCTACTTTACAAATTTTTCATGAATTATTAGAGCTTCAAGATGACTTCCAAAAATTATGGAAAAATCACCTAAATTCATCTTATCCGGTGTACTTGACATAAGAATTTGTTTCTGCCTTAAGTTGCATGGCAAGAATTAAAGTTTCTTAACAAAACATCACTTCCACTTAACTTCAACACTTCAAAAATAATTGCATAAGCATGTTGCCAATGCATAACCATGATGACATAATGCTTATGATGCATGATTATGCTTAATGATATATCTACGAGATTTAGGATGTGATAATTCCACCAAATTTTTAAGCCTCGCCGCGCAAGCTCACCACAAAGAGCCACCTCGAGTCGAGCAGAGCCGCCGAGTACATAGAGATCCTCTGTTCTGGTTGGGCTTGGCAGCCAGAAAAATGACTCTATATTGTGACACATCACTGCCGGTTTTAGATACAAACCGGTAGTAATAACACAAGTATCACCGCTGGTACATTACATGAACCGGTATTGTTGTATCATTACCGGTTTGTAATAAAAACCCTCAATGATTGATCGGCTGTTGGACCTTGTAAACCGGCAGTGATACCCTATCAGCACTGGTTATTTTTGAATCGGTGATGAAGAGGGGACGCGAATGACCCTTTTTGTAGTTGTCTTTATGAAAAATGGATTTCTTGGATGATGCAATCCTTTATCTTCATTGCTGTTTAACATGGTTGGAGATGCTTTTTTCTGATATGTTGAGTTCTACACAGCAATCTAGGGTGATAGAGGGGCTGATTCCTCATTTGATAAGTGGAGGTTTAACTCATCTGCAATTTGCCAATGGTACAATTATCCTCCTATCTCATATAGAGTAGAATGGGTAGAATGTGAAATTTCTACTATTCCGATAGGAAGCCCATGTCTGGAATGAAGATAAACTATAATAAGAGTGAAGTGTAAGCAATGTGAGCAGGGTCAGTTCTGACATTTCGGTGGCCCGAGACGAGATTAAAAATAGGATCCCATTATTAAATATAAATTATCTAGATCTAATTTTTCTAGTTATTTTTGGACTAATATACATAATATACATATACATATAGGGCCCTGAATGTGAGTAGAGAGTGCAGATTGCAGAACAACAAAGGCTGGCAGACATGTTTACAGCTGCAAAGTTGGAGCGCTACCTGGCATGTCAGATAGAAGAAGGGTTAACCGGTAAATTTCCACAGTCAATTCAACGCTTGGATTAATCTACACAGTTCATGACAACCTGGTAAATTCCAGTAATTCTGTCTGCCAACTTCATCACTCATTCGGTTATTAACGCAAGAGACAAGGTATCGAAATGACATCGGATAGCAAGGGCTGGTAAATTTCCACAGTCAATTCAACCGAACAATCTTAGTAGATTTCAGTAAACTTGCTGTATCGATCACTCACCACCACTTGTGCGGAAGAAATAAAAAGGAAATGCCGTTCAAAGCACCGCTAGAGGCCAATGGGGCGAAAAGTAGAAGACGCACGAAAAGAACCGCCTCGATGCCGCCGGTCGTACTGCTGCAAATCAGATCGAGTCCTTGGCTATCCATGCCGCGCGAAGATGCCGCTATTTCCGCACGAGCGCTTGACCGCCCAAAACCTTTGACCGCTGTTCCGTAACGACCGGCACCTTTGACCCGACGTCCGCTCACCTTTAGCGTCATGCTCCGTCGCTCTCACTGACGCCGGGGTCCACCGTCTCTGGGTCCAGCCGGTCAGTGAGCGACCGGTCGTCAGACGTGCGTACACTTGCTTCCTGCAGTTGAACGGTAATATCTTTCGCGCCACGTCTGGCGGCTAAAACCTATAAAAGCCGGAGAAAACTTGCGGCTTCCGCAGCCAACACATCGGCACGAAGAAAAGTCGTCTGCTGAGGTAGTAGCAAAGCTTCAGGTCCAAGAAGAGAGGCAGGCGCATGGCCATGGAGATCAAGGGCTCCAGGCAGCAGCAGGACGGCGCCGGCGCCGGCGTGAAGGTGAAGTTCATCGAGACGCAGTTCATCAGCTCCGACGCCGCCAGCTTCAAGGCCGTCGTGCAGCGGCTCACCGGCAAGTCCCAGGAGGCGCGGCCGCCGGCACCGGAGTTGCCGCAAAGGCCACGCCCGTGCCGACCGGCCTTCGCCAGCGGCGGCGGCAACGCAGGGCAGCAGCAGGCCGGGTGGGTGGGAGAGCAACGCGAGGCTGCAGCAGGCCACCTGATCGCCATGGCGGCGCCGAAGCAAGAGCCGCACGCAGCACCGCCGCACCTGGAGGAGCTGCACGTGCAGCTCCGCGACTTCTCCGACCTGCTCTACGCCACCGGAGGCACGCGGCAGGACGGCGGCAGCTGCTTCCTTTACTGAAATGATGGAGTCTGTGGTTCGCCGTTGCGAATTTGCAGTCATCGACTTGAGCATATTAATGGTCGAGGAACTAGGTGCAACGAGAGACGGCCTGTGATCGGTCTCAAGTCCAAACGAATGTACTCAATGTGAGAACAACAAATCCTGCACATTTTGCATGCATGTGGTGGCAAATTTTATAGATTTTCTTTTCCTTACATGTCTGGAAGTTGTGAAATTTCTTGCATGGAGTTACTCTCGGATGGACGATTTTCACTATAAGCACAAGATTGCTATATATAATTAAGGCCGTACAAATTCTCAGCTTGTGCAATTAACACTTGAAAATATATTGTTGTTGATTTGAGCCCCTCAACTGTTTGGTTTGTGCAATCAACAAAACTGAACTTAAATGGTTTGATTCCACAAAGCAGGATAACTGAGAGGCTCAAATGATACTTTTTCTTTCTGTTTCTCTAAGCATGGAGCACTTGTTGCAGCAATCCATTGTCAATACTCTTTGAATACGAAAAAAAATCTCAAAAGAATTGGCATTTTTTTTTCTATGCAATCCATGTCAAATAGCTCTCAAGTTTCATTCTACATTCCAAACAAAAAAATTCTTTGTATATGGTGCCTCTCGGTAACATACAAAATAATTTGCACATCAAGCAAAAATGATTGGAAGGAGTCCACCGAATGATCACTACCTCCTGCAAGCTATGCTGGCTGAGTTCAGTATAGCTCAACATATTCTTCTCCAATCCTATAACTTTATTTTAAACTAACTTTATCATTACAGCAAAAAATATATGCTGGTTGATAAAAAAATAACGCCATTCTATTTTTTTGGAAGGCCCTTGGTTTATATTGATGACACAATAATTGCGATCAGGTGATTTTAAAATTTGAGACCCCAGATGAACAACGTTACCATGGAGTTGGTTTTTTCTTTGATCGGCTTACAATGGAGTTGTTAAGTCAATGAACATGGCACACTTCTTAAACCTTCCTCGATAAACTGGGCCTAACCCAGCTTTAATACAATTGGATCCAAATTAGTGTGCACGGCTTGGTTACCCTAACGGACCAAAAGTTATAGGCCTAAACAACTATACTTGCATCTGGGTGCACATAGAAAGACAGAGCCCAAGCCTACCAACCTCAGGCCAGACTAGGCCAGGTTTGGAGGTGCTTAAGCAAATGGGAGAGAACACGCGCGTGTAGCGTGGTGGTAGAGGTGCAGTTGTGCACGCTATTCGTCTAGGTTCTATTCTTGATTGGATCTGAGTGTCTCACTAGGGTTTTTTTCTTTCTCTGAAGAGTATACACGCATGCACGTTCAATAATACTGCATGTTCCTACGCACCGGAGGTCTTGAGCCTCCCAATTCCTTCTCAGCATGTGTACGCATGTGTGTGATGTGTGTATGAAGTACGTAGGTAGTATGCGTCCTCTTTGTACCCTTAAAGAAACATAATGGGAAAAGGTTCCCACTCAAAGAAAAATAAATCAGAAAATGTATGCATACTATTTCTTTTTTACAAACCCTTTAGGAATTATGATTAAATCCTGATGTGAAGTCTCGATGGATTAATTTGACGTGTAATATAGTTTTGTTCACTACAACAAAAATAGTGATCATTGCCGGTTCCAAACAAGTATCATTCCAATGATACCCTTTTCCTGAATCAAACTATTTCGGTCCTAAAAACACCAAATAATCCTAACTCGGAGGCCACTCACACATTTGTTTTCGTGCGTGCGGTTGCTATGAGTCGAACTTGTGACCTCATCATTAGTGTGTGTTTTGCGCGAGAAAAACGTGCCCTCGATGTCGTTACACTTAGAAAATTATAGCGTAGAGTAGATATACCAATATACATCACAATATACGAGTAAAAGAGACAAAGATGTAAAGGAAACATTGATTCCTTTTTCATTATTTTGAATTCATAAAGCACAAGTTTCCGTGTTACATCACATACGCCCCAAACACGCATCTAACAGAACATCTGACAACTGTGTTTGCTTGGTCCGCAGGGCTTCACAAAGCTCTCCAATTAATTACATCCGTCTTCATGGATAACCTCCGATTAAGCTGTACTTGATGGTTGTACTGACAGTCTCCAGAGCACTGCATAGCTGTAAAGAGAGACAAACAAAAAATATAATAGAATAAAATAAAGTATTGGTCTCAGTGTTAACATAATTGACCATAACCCGGAGCATCATTGGTCTCATATCATCGACAGTGTGTGTGTGTGTGTGTGTGTGTGTGTGTGTGTGTGTGTGTGTGTGTGTGTGTGTGTGTGTGTGTGTGTGTGTGTGTGTGTGTGTGTGTGTGTGTGTGTGTGTGTGTGTGTGTGTGTGTGTGTGTGTGTGTGTGTGTGTGTGTGTGTGTGTGTGTAATCGCTCATCATCGCCCTTAGGCAATATAAAATGAAGAGGGAGGAAAAGACTGGGCGCATAGTGTAGCGAAAATGGCCCTATTATGTCATTTATGATTTTGATGGTTAATGACAACATAGTCATTGGGACTAATATGTTTGTCAAGAATATTTGTTAGTAGGTCTTATGGATGCAATACATCAAGAAGTCACCGTAGCCGGGACAAAATTTGGTTGAAATAGAGAAGTCCCAAGAAAAATGTACTCACCCGATGGTCCGGTGTTGTACAGACCGGAGCTTTGTGTCTCGAGACAGTTTTACCTTACCGGATGATCCTGTATCAAATGGGCAGAAGCAGCGTAGCATTGTTGATAAAGGGAAGAATGCAGATGGCTTCACCGGATGGTCCGGTCATCATCGGAGGATCAGGTCAGACTAATTCTTGCTTAGAAGGATCTAAGCACAGAAGAACGAAGATCAACTCACTGGAAGGTCCGGTGCCTCTATTGTACAACTGGATGCTTCACACAGAAGTATTTTATGCAGAAGTGTTTTCAAGGGTTGAATATCGAAGAATACCTCATCGGATGGTCTGGTGATAAGTGTTGTGAACACTAGAGCAATTTACACAAAGACGTTGCAGAGGCTTGGATGGCTCAAATGTACTCATCGTATAGTCTGGTCATCAGAGATGATGTATACACCGGAGTATCTGATATTCAGGATGACTTTGAGTGGAATCAAACGGCTAGTTTCTAATGGTGTACTCATCGGATTATCTAGTGATTGTATTATTGTTGTCACCGAGACAATCCGGTGTTCACAGCTTTTTTGAGCCGTTGGGTTAATGGCTAGTTAGCGAGTTTAAAGCTATAAATATCTCTCTACTCGGTTATATGAAGGTGCTTGAGCCTAGAGAAACACAAAGACACTTGAGAAGACATCCAAACCACCAAAGTGCTAAAAGTGATCATCCAAGACAATTAGCACATAGATTAGAGAGTGATTAGTGCTATTAGGCATAGAGAGAGTGTTGCTAGGTGATTGCTGCCTAGAGAGGGGATCAAGGAGTGATCCAAGCTTGTACCGAGAGGTACGCCGGTGTCTTAGAGTCTTGCTGACTCGCCAGCATCTTGAGCCTTGGTGGCTTAAGCTTGTTGACCCTCTGACATGGTGTAGAGCAGTGGCAAGACACATATATGGGGACGTAAAGACCTTTGCTTTGGTGGATCAAGCTCCGAAGTGATCACAACGGCAAGTGACAAGAAGAGAGGCTAGTGGTGAGGCTTTGCCTTTGTGGTATGACGGCTCATCCAGCTTGAAGCCTTACCTTGGTGGCTCAAGAGCTATGATCGGGTGCTGACCGGGTGCATATCCTTAGTGGAGCTCTAACATGGACTAGGGGTGATATTAATGCCATACATACCCTGAGATAAAAATCACTTGTGCTGAGTTTGTCTCTCTACCTTATTTATGTTTTTGTATTTACATTCTTATAATTTACCTTGCTATAGTAGGTTGTAATCCTCTTGAGCGGTAAAGTAGATACACTAGATAGATCTAGAGCACATTTAGATAAAAATTAATATAGGTTTATTTTGTGAAGTTTTTGGAGTGAATTTGGTTTAGGTTTTTAAGTGTTGTAATTCACTCCCTCTTAGGACATCACTAATCTTTACATGTGGTATCAGAGCCAGGGCTCACACCTTTCACAAGGACACACAATTCAAGTAGCATTTGAGACTCCGTCTCATTTTGATCGGTTAGGTTTCACTATCTAGTGAGTTGTGACGTCCACGGTTAGGATGGATACCCATAATGCTCCACTTTTCGATGACACAAATTTCTCCCGTTGAAAAATTCTAATGCCTTGTTATTTGCAAGCCAAGGGTCTAGATGTTTGGAGATGTCAAATATCTAATTGTAGGGTATATACGCGTAAGGAATATATCATATACGAACAGGGTATGAACGACAAGTATTAAGAAGTTTTAGATATTACAGAACCGAATCAGCGGTATCTGATACACCCAGAATCAGAGAAGTACATATCAGGAAGGTTTCGATTAGTTACCTAACTCGATGCGGTTACTACTCAAAACAGATCTATCTACTTGGACGTCAAGGAAGATAACTCCCTATCGACCACGGCTCGATAGGAGTCGAGACTCCCACCCCTATATAAGGCTGGGGGGGGGGAGGATAAGAGAGGAGAGGAGAACAACACACAAGGAAAACATAGGAAGAGAGAACTCAAGGCAAGCATCAAGACCCTAGCAGAGGAGGTACTCGGTGACCTTAGCTTTAGGTTAGATCAGATCTGATATACTCTCCATAATAGATTCAGCCCCATTGCTTGTACTCGAGATCATCAATATACGACAGCAATACTCCCATAAGATGTAGGGTATTACTCCAATCGGAGGCCCGAACCTGTATACATCGACAGTCTCATCTCGTGATTAATCCCTGCACTCAAAGGTACCCAGTCTATTTACAGACACATTATCAGGAACTAATCTTCAATAGTTGGCACGCTAGGTAGGGGCCTTCTTCTGCTTTGCAGGATTAATCATGTCTCGAGCTCACGTTTACGTTGGATTCTCTGACGACGGCTTCTACGACCACTTCAAGTTGACGACGGACAACTTCGGGTCCCCTCTCGTTAACTTAGAGATCATCTTCGAAACCATGGTTTTCCGCTGGGATGGCCAAGGTGGATTGATCCATACCGGTGTCCTCGAATCCAGACCAGTGGATGCGTACCGTGAGGTGGGACATCTCGAGTGAGATCCTGCAGAGCCTAATGTTCTCCACTACATATACACCGATAGCAACGAGGGTGGCGGCGGTGATTCTAACACTAGCCAGAGCAGCCGAACAGATCGATTCGTGTATATGGCTAGAAGCAATGACCCCCCATCTACTGACCCTATGGTGATAGATCCAGAGGTCGTAGTTGATCACGGCACGGAAATTCCCAAAGATCCAGTGATAGCTGTCGCCCCCAGCACCGAGTTACCACCAGAAACATCCACACCTAGAGCATTGCGTGCACCCGACACGATCCTTCACCGGTGGACCACAGGAGAACAGATGCCTCCTGGCCTCTCCTGGTGATTTCCGGTGGGTACACCTCTGCCTGTGACAACTCACAACTCGAGGGAGAAGCTCCCTCCTAACAGTCACCATGAGGCTTCATCAGCTCGATCGCCAGCGAGCCTTGGTAACGACATGTTCAATACTCCAAATGCTACCATACGAGGAGCACATCTGATCCTTTGATCCCTTCCAGAGTTAGATCCGGCGAATCCACTAACTCCTATGGTCAATCAAGTCAAGACCTTACTCGATGTAGCTCAGATCCAAGTTGCTCGAGCAAATAATCATAGGAATTCCAGACCCTCTAGTCGGTACAGTCCCGGGCAGGAACGCTCTCGAATAGGGGAATCTCAAACGGGAAGCTCAGGTGGTCGATCCCGAACACGACAATGTGAGCCAAACTGTAATTGCCCCATCCATAGGCGCGAAAGTTAGGAAGACCTGAGGAATCGTATTCCCCGCAATTGGCATGATCTACGGACGGTGATCAAAAACCACCGTGAAGAATGTTGTGAAGATGATCGCCACTACTATGATCACTGGTCTACAGGGCCGGATGGTCGACATGACTCCCCTACTTGAAGAGGCAGGCGTGAAAGTCCCCCACCACCTCCTCTTGATGAGTTTGACGGATGCTGTGAGGCTTTCGTACACGAACTTTGGTCAATTCGGTGGCTCGAGAAGTTCAAAGCGGGCCCGATCTAGAAATTTGACAGGAAAATCAATCCCAACGAGTGGTTGCAGATCTACACCATTGTTATTCAAGCAACTGGTGGTGACAATCGAGTAATGGCCAGTTACCTGTTAACCGCCCTCGATGGACCCACAAGGTCATGGTTGCTAAACTTGCTGCCCAACTCGATTAGTTCGTGGGCGAAACTCAAGGCTCAGTTCATAGTCAATTTCCAAGGCACATTCAAGCGACCAGGAACGGAGAACGATCTCCACCAGCTACACCAAGGCCACAGTACATCTCTTCAAGATTTTATCCGCTGATTCAGTGACAAGCGTAACACGATCCCTGACATCTCTGACGAGTCGGTAATCGTCGCCTTTAAATGAGGTGTTCAGGACACAGATTTACGTGGAAGATGGCTACTCAAAAGATCCATATGTTTGAAGAGCTTTTCGAGTTAGTCGACAAGTGCACAAAACAAGCAAAAGCGCAGGTGCGTGCTAAAAATCTTCAATCTAGCAAGGACAAACCCGAGTCCTCAAAGAGTGGAGGAAAGAAAACCAAAACTGGTGACAAGCGCAAGGGACCTGATGTGACTATAGCTGTAGTCGACAGGAACAAATCATGCAACATCGAGGACAACAAAGGCCTCAATCGAGGTGGCAGGAAGTGGTGTCCCATCCATCGGAGCAACCAGCACAACTTCGACGAGTGCTATGTGTTCAAGAAAAAGCATGACGAAAAGATCAAGGCGAACGCTGAGCGTGGTAATAAGCAATCTAAGTCGAATGTTGAGTGCAGTGGGCCCTAGTTCCATGAGGCAGACCATAGCTTGGTGTACATCTTCAGAGGATCCGCCATGTACGAGTCCAAAAGGAAGTACGAGACAGTCAAGCGAGAAGTCAACTTGGTCCTAATTGGGCCCACTCGGTATCTCAAGTGGTCAGAGTAGTCGATCGCCTTTGGTCAAACTGATCATCTGGTCGCAGTACCACATCCTGGTCGATACCCAGTTGTGGTTCAGCCGACCATACTCAACGTCAAAGTTTCCAGAACTCTGGTCGATGGTGGTAGTTCACTCAACCTCATTTTCTCCAAAACCTTAGACAAGATGGGAATTCAGAGATTAGAGCTTCAAATAGGAGTCGAGCCTTTCCACAGCATAACTCCCAATTCATCAACCATGCGTCTCGGACGGATTGAGCTGCCGGTCATGTTTGGCACGCTCGATAATTTTCGCACTAGAAAAGTTGACCTTTGATGTCACGGACTTTGAGATGGCGTACAATGTGATTCTAGGACGTCCAATGCTGGGTAAGTTCATGGTGGTGGTTGCTTATCAATGTGCGTCGACTTCACCGACCTCAACAAAGCTTGCCCCATGGATCTTTTTCCTCTCCCACACATCGACCAGATTGTCGACTCTACGGCAGGCTATGAATTGCTATGTTTCCTATATGCTTAGTTAGGGTATCACCAAATTAGCATGGGATTAGAGGATGCAAAGAAAATAACTTTTATTACTCCCTTCGGTGTATTTTATTATGTAAAGATGCCTTTTGGTTTAAAAAATGCTGGTGCTACATATCAAATGTGTATTCAAAACTGTCTACAACCCCAAATCAGGCGCAATATAGAAGCATACATCGCTGATGTTGTAGTCAAGTCAGAAACCAGTAACGCATTGGTTAACGATCTCACGGAAACATTCGACAACCTCAGGAAGTATTGCATGATGCTCAACCCCGAAAAGTGGAAGTTCGGTGTTCCGTCTGTCAAGCTTCTTTGCTTCTTGGTCTCGAGTTGATGCATTGAGGCCAACCCGCGCCAAATTGAGGTTCTCAACCAAATGCGGTCACCTCGAACATTGAAGGAGGTTCAAAAACTGACAAGTTGCATCGCTGCTCTCAGTTGATTCATCTTTAGGATAGGCGAGCGAGGAATGCCTTTCTTCAGGTTGTTGAAGAAACAAGACCGATTTGAATGGACAGAAGAAGCACAACGCGCCTTCCAGGATTTAAAAAGGTACTTGTCTTCCCCATTGATTCTTACACCGCCTAGCGAGAAAGAAGAGCTCTTTTTGTATATTGTAGCTACCCCACAAGTTGTAAGCACGGTACTAGCGGTCGAACAGGAATGCCCTGATAAAAAGGCTAAGGTCCAAAAACCTGTTTATTATGTGAGCGATGTTCTACATGATGCTAGGCTACGATACCCGCAAGTACAGAAGCTGATATATGCAGTCTTGATGTCTTCCCGGATATTACGACACTACTTCCAAGTGCACAGGATCACGGTCTTAACAATGTATCCGCTGAAGGATGTAATACACAATCGGGAAGCTACTAGACAAATCGCACAATGGGCGGTAGAACTAAATGAGTTCAACGTAAGCTACGCACCACGCACAAGCGTGAAATCTGAAGTGTTAGCAGATTTCATCGCCCAATGGACAAGCGTTGAGGAAAAAAGGCCAAACATGGTCAAAGATCACTAGACACTCTTTTTTGATGGATCCCTCATGCTCCAGGGCTCGGGGGCTGGCATTGTGCTCAAATCTTCAACGGGTGATGAACTCAGGTACGTTGTTCAGTTAGACTTTAAAGCCTCTAATAATGTTGCAGAATATGAAGGACTGGTAAACATGCTTTGTATAGCTGCATCGCTTGGGATCAAACGACTTTTTGTGAAAGGGGTTCACAACTTGTCATAAACAAATTTCAAAAAGAGTACCAGTGCTTAGACGACAACATGGTGGCTTACTTACTTGAGGTACGAAAGCTCGAGCAAAAGTTCAAAGGGCTAGAAGTGATGCACATCAGAAGGAGTGATCACTCTAGTGTAGATGAACTTTTTAGACTCGCTTCTTCTCGAGCACTGGTACCCATAGGGGTCTTCGTTGAGGAACTCCTTAAACCATCTGTCCCGACAGTTCGGCGAACGGATGCGACCCAACTCGACCAGTAGTCTTGTTAGGTTAGCGAGGCAGGACCCACAGACAAGGATGCTGCACTACTCGAACGCAACCCGACTTGGATGACTCCGTACCAAGCCTATATTGAGGGTCAAGACATCCCATATGATGATGCGTCTGTAGAGAAAATTGCTCATAAATCCAAGCTTTACGTTTTGGTAGACGGCAAGCTCTACCGAAAGGGGAGTAACGAAATCTTGATGAAGTGCATCACTCAGGAAGAGGGCAATAAAATATTGTTCGATATCCATGGAGGCACGTGTGGTAATCATGTGTCTTCTCGCCCCTTGGTCGGAAAAATTTTCCACCAAGGATTCTATTGGCCGACTACTCTCTAGGATGCTTCCGAGTTGGTAAAAAAATACGAAAGCTGCCAATTTTTTGGAACGTAGACCACTCAACCAGCCCAAGCTCTGCAAACAATCCCTCTTTCTTAGCCTTTCTTTGTCTAGGGCATGGATATCCTGGGACCATTCCCAATTGCTCATGGTGGTTACAAGTTCCTATTCATGGCTATCGACACATTCACCAAGTGGATAGAGG
The DNA here is from genome assembly GCF_958298935.1 of Phragmites australis. Classification (NCBI taxonomy): domain Eukaryota; kingdom Viridiplantae; phylum Streptophyta; class Magnoliopsida; order Poales; family Poaceae; genus Phragmites; species Phragmites australis. Next base: position 14,644,378 of record NC_084930.1, on the reverse strand, counting down.
CCGAACCGTCGGAAAAATAACCGTAGAAGTGGCCAAGAATTCATGAGGAGCATAATTACTCGATTCGGCATTCCGCATCGGATAATTATGGATAATGGTAGCCAGTTCAGAAGCGAAACCTTTATTGCGTTATGCGAAGAATTCGGCATTAAGACTTATTTCGCCTCAGTAGACTTGCAGGGTATCAAAACTCGGGTCTTCAAAAGGCTAAAGGCTTACTCGAAACACTGGGTAAAAGAGCTTCTCTCGGTACTATGGAATGTTCATACGTTGACTAATAGGGCCACCGGTGAAACTCCTTTCTTCTTGGTTTATGGAGCGGAAGTGGTGATGACCTAATGGCTCCACTACCGAAGACCTTGATGGCGGCTTGGTGGATGATCCGGTCGAGATCACCACCATCCTCAATCCTCCCCTGTGTGGAGCGCTACGCCGTTTGTCTTGAAGCGTAAGCCTTGATGTAATGGCAAACATGCTGGGTAGGGGGCGGTGATTATCTGCGGTGGGCGCTTCTTCCCTCTTTTTCTTAGTCCTACCACTCGAGTCCTTGTCGTCGTCGGAAACGATGATGATTTCAGGAGGGACCATGGCAAGAAGCCTAGGGGAAAGGATTTATGTGATCATTTCATGAGGAGGAGATGGAGTGGAGGCCATAACTTCAAGCTCTACAAATCCTAGAAGGCAATGGGCAAAGGAACAAAGGGGGGTGGGTAATATGAAAGGCATACGGCTTTGAGTCCCCTCTATTTATAGCAGAGGAACGGGTCTTACTGTATAAACGTAGTCATGAGAATCTGAAACGATGACGTCGCCTCAGGTGCGTAGCGAGTTCGGCGAAGTCAAGTCATCTTTATGGCTTCTCTCGTCTCTACAAAGAGGGATGGGCAGTCATTATGGCGCGTCAAATCAAGATTGCGGTGAAAACGAGCACAAACGGGAGTGGGTTTTAATGCCCACCGGCCCAGCGGTTCGACCTCACTCGATATTCACATCGCAGTTAAAACAACAATGCTCGGGGGCTTGCACTCTTGAGTATTCAGTCGAGGATGATGTGTCGATGCATATGCTCTACTCTTTGTCTTGATTGCAACAACAAATAGAGAGTTCGAGGCTACATCGCAAACCTTCGACGCTGGAACTTTACTCTTTGTTCGACTACATTATCGACCAATGGTACATGTATGTCCTTTTTTACTCTCCGATCGAATAATTTCTTCCTCGACCATAGAGTCGGGGGTACATCATAATACCATGTTTTTTGCAAAATTTTATCTAGTTCTACGTTGATCACATTGAATAGAACCGATGGAGATGTGTTGGGTCGATGACGGACGATTATACCTCATGAGACATAACGGCACAGAGATTGTCAGACATCTCACGCCTATCGACCAAAGGGTTCTAAAGTCCTAGTCTATCTCGCGTATGCTCTCTATCGAGTTCATGTTTATGTGCTGATTTAATGCGCAAGTAGTTCGCAAAAAATCCGATATGCTCTAAGCGTTGTATTAGTCTTTTTTCCTTACTATTACGATCTTCTCGAGTACTCGAGGGCCGCGCATCTAATAACTTATCTAGTTAAAATTTTAGGTTGACAGATGCTTAACTGTATGGTTTTGAGAATGATAACAGCATGTGTCTATCCATTTTTTCATGTACTTATGCTAATCCTATTTTATCAACAATAAAATAGTAGACAAAAGCATAATAGACTGGCAAAGTATAGCATCGTTGCGGGCATTCTCAGATCATAAAGTATATCTTACAAAATGCCAGAGTAGGGTGGACCATTAGTTTGAGGGACTCTCCCCACTATCATCATTAGGCAAACTAAGCCTCAAAGACTTGAAAATGTTGGAACTACCAGCTGGACGCTTTCGACCAGTTCTGCGGCTTCTTCGCTAGTTTAGTTGAACCCGATTGTCACCATTGAGATATAGAGTGTGGGGTTATAGCTCTTGAGAATACCTAGCAATGTGGCAGCACTTGCAAAGGCTGCTTGTGACATATGGTCAAGGGTCAGCTCTTTCAGCTCTTGAAGGGCCAAAATAGTAGCATCCCTTTCAGCCATCATTGTCTTCTTTTTAGCTCGAGCAGTGTTCGCTTGATTCCTGAGTCTCTCCTGAAACTTGACATCATCGTTAATCTTCTTCATTGCGTCAGCAAGAAGTGTTTCCTTGCAGTTGCAGGAGGACTCAAGGCCTAAAAAAGGTAAATTGAACAATAATTCTTTGCTAGTCACCCAATAATCGATTGATGCACTTGTGATCAAGAACAGACTTACATTCAATTTTATCCCTCTTGGCTTTGAGCTTTTTGTGGTGGTTGGCCTCGGCAGTAGCTACCTGAGCGCTTGTAGCCTGGAGAAGAGCTTTTATCACTCTGAGCTGCGGGTCTTCTTCGGGCGCGCTCGAGGCAGGACCTCTTATTGGAGTCGAGGCCAAGTCAACTGGAGAATGCAGCCACAGAGGACTGGTCGGGGCGCTGGCAGCCTTGGTCTCCACCTCAGTCGATAGTCTGCAATCAATAGAGTAAGAGAAGAGGAAAAGAAATGATTGCTAATTGACCTGTCGAGATCAGAACCCAAGACAAACCTCTTTGAAATCAGAAAGTGTGAAATGACGCTTGGCTTTTGCCTTTTTGAGCTCACCCTCTTTGTTCTTGGTCCAGTAGATGGAGCCGATGGAGAAGTTACATATGGACCGGGCAAAGCCAAGTCATCAGTGGCCTGCAAAGAACCAAATAATAAGAAAGCATTATTGAGTGAAAGTATGATCAACTAAAGAGTGATAATTCAATTGAAATTACCTCTCTAGTCGAGTCATCAGGCATGATGTTCCCTCGAGTTGGTGGTTGCGAGGACGCACCAGACGTCCCCTAAAAAAGAGAGCCATCCATGCAACTCGCCATCAATAGAATGACCAAAAGGAAATCGATGACTCAATAAGAGTTACCTTTTCGACCGGGTCATCGAGAGCGGCGGTTGCTCGAGGAGGCGATTATGCTAGTACACTCACCGTTGCCTAACAAGAGGCCACTCATCCAAACTGAATGCATTCAGGTATCTACTTAATAATTTAAAAGGAAATAATAATATAATAAGAACTTCAATCAATATACCCAAGGACTCCTTCGCTTACGCTTGAGAGGGTTCAGATCAGACAACTGTTGAGAAGACGAGGATAATCTCTTCGATCGAAGAGACCCCTCGACCTCCTCATTGGCCGATCCCTTCCCCTTGTCGATAGCATCAGCGGGAGAGGTGCCATCGAGATCAAAGACCTCACTTGAAAGGATGTGTTCTTGGCGGAAGACTGGATCCTACGGTCATACAAATAGGTCAGATCAAATAGATGATAACCGGTCCTAGTTTTCAAAGGGAGTAAGGCAGAATATCACACTTTGGCGCACTGGAAGAGAAAAGCTTGTTTAATCGGGAGGTGATATCCTGAGCTGACAGAGCTGAAAAAGAAAAGAAAGCTTTATTCGATAAAGCTCTAAGTTCATAGCAAAACGAAAAGGGGAGAAAAGTTAATTAATTCTTACATCTGGCGGTATCCCTGAAAGCATCCTCATCCCCACTGTATTCCCAAGCCATGCATGTTCGCGCCTTCAAGGGACTTAATCTCTTATTAATAAAGTCTCTAGTCACATGCCACCTGGTTAGACCAAATTGCCTCAACATGCCAATCTTGTTGGCGAAATAGGTTCTGGTTGGACTCTCGGTGATCTTGTGTCCAAGAAGGATTTTGGACAGGAAAAATACTCTATACACTAATGGAAAACCAATCAGGTCAGGATTGGAGACGTAAAACCAAAGTTTTTTCCAATCTTTGGAGCATGAAGAGGTTAGAAGAACCAAGATGTAGGAATTCCTCATCCCACTCCTCAATTGAAAACCACACCCCCTACACATTTGTTCTCAATGATTTTTTTTTTCAGTTTATAGAAGTACTGAAAAAGGTTCAGACTTGGCTCGATACCAAGGAAGGCCTCGCAAAGATGGACAAAAACACTCAACATGGTGACGGAGTTGGGGTTCAGATGGTGAACTTCAATTTGATATCGATCGAGTACATTGAGAAGAAACTTGGATGGAGGAATGTTAAAACCACAACGAAAGAAGGACTCGAAAACTACAAATTCGTGTTCAATCTTACAAGAAGGGAATTTCTCACTAGATATTTTCCTCCATTCAACCAGGCTACGCGGTGGCACCTCTCCTTCCTCTTCAAGTTCCACTAGCTTAGATTCTTGCATTGCCGAGGGTGTCTAGGCCTTGATCATAAACCTCGCCTCATCGTATTGATCGGGTGAGGTGCCAGCAGCTGGTGTGTCCGATTGCTTCTCTGGCGAGGAGGAAGTCGGGATCTCAGAGGAAGAGTTGGGATCCATGGATCTAGAAGTTCTTTCTGGCGATAGTGCGTGCTGAGGCGGAAAAGATTGAGCAGAAAGACTGGTGGCAATGACGAGGAACAACCACCACAAGTCCGAGTCATACATGTAAATGGTCAAAGATTTACTGTCTCTTCGACAACTACGCCCATTTTTACCATGCTTCGACTGGCATGAAAAGCGATATGATGATGACGTGCGAATCTCTATATGCCCTTCTATCCGCATTGAATGTGCCTGCACCCGTTGTTTCAAATTTCAATAGGTTTTTTTTAACTCTACTCAGAGTCTGGTGTCGATCAGTTCAGTTCTTTAGTCTTTTCCTTCAAGTCTCAAGTGCGGTTAGCTGCAGGGCGCTCAACCCGATTGAGCTTTCACTCAATACTCGAGGAAGGACCCGCCTATGCTCGATTCCTTTGACCGTGAGACTAATCCACTTTACTCGACCAAGCTTAAACTTGGCGGTACTCGACTGGGCGCTTATAGTAACCTCTCCTCCTGAGTAGAGTTAGGGGGCTACTGTCGAATATCTAATTATAAGGTATATGCACATAAGGAATATATCATATACGAACAGGGTATGAACGACACATATTAAGAAGTTTTAGATATCACGGAACTAAATCAGCGGTACCTGATACACCCGGAATCACAGAAGTACATATCAGGAAGGTTTCGATTAGTTACCTAACTCGATGCGGTTAGTACTCAAAACAGATCTATCTACTTGGACGTCAAGGAAGACAACTCCCTATCGAGCATGGCTAGATAGGACTCGAGACTCTCACCCCTATATAAGGCTTGGGGGGATAAGGGAGGAGGGGAGAACGACACACAAGGAAAATATAGGAAGAGAGAACTCGAGGCAAGCATCAAGACCCTAGCAGAGGAGGTACTCGGTGACCTTAGCTTTAGGTTAGATCAGATCTGATATACTCTCCATAATAGATTCAGCCCCATTGCTTGTACTCGAGATCATCAATATACAATAGCAACACCCCCACAGGACGTAGGGTGTTACTCAAATCGGAGGCCCGAACCTGTATACATCGATTGTCTTGTCTCGTGATTAATCCCTGCACTCGAAGGTACCCAATCTATTTGGACACATTGTCAGGAACTAATCTTCGACAGGAGAGACATCAAGGAAGGGACGAAGGAACATATCACCAACAAAGCACATTGTCAGGAACTAATCTTCGATAGGAGAGACATCAAGGAAGGGACGAAGGAACATATCACCAACAAAGAGAGGCAATTAGAACCAAATTATTTGCAAGCATGAGAAGATGGGTAAGTGAAGATGAAGATTCAAGCTATGAGAGTTTCGCTACCCACTCCTCCAAGAGAAGTTCTTCCTCAAGGTTGTCATCATGCAAGTTGTCACACAAGTGCTTTACGACCAAATGTATGGAAAGTGATGTAAGTGATAATGAATCTGATGAGGATTTCCCCTCTCAAGAATAACTCTTTCATTTGATCAATGAGCAACCAAGGGACTTAAAGAAACAAACTAAAGAACTAAAAAAATTCAATACCCTTAATGACATTAATGCTACTTTTGTTTCTAATTATAAACAATCAGTGAGCAAATTCAAATTGCTAAACAAGGAGCATGAAGAAGTTAAGGCAAAACTTGAGGGCATTAAGTCTCAAACTAAGGTCCTTTTGAAGCAGTCTACCTCTCTATTTTATTTCAATCATAAGGTAGATGATTGCACTTCCTGTGATGATTTAATTGATCTATCTAGAGCACCCCTTTGCAATGAGATATGTGCTAAGGATGTTGTTATAGAAACATGCAATGATCTCATTGCACAAGAAGATGATGAGCTCAAGCAAGAAGTGGAGAAGCTCAAAAAAGATTTGACAAGATTAAATGGCAAGAATCATGTCTAACATCTTCAAGATAACCGTGCAACTATGATGAACAAGCTTACGGAGGGGTCTACCGTGACATGCTTCAAGTGCCATCAAGAATGCCACAAGTCCTTCCAATGCAAGGAAGTCACGAAAAAGACCAAAGAGAAGAAGGTCATGAACCTCTCCAACAAAACCTCCAAAATCTACACCAAGCTCAACTACAAGACCAAGACTAAGAGCAATCACTACAAACTTAAGACCATGAGTTCAATCTATAGGATAAATTCTCTATTATTATCAATAACAAGTGCATAAATCTTATAAGTATTCAACACTTGTGTGCACACATTTAGAGAGAGATATCATATACGTTGTTATTTTGAAACTAACATGTGTTGTTAGATGTATCTTTTGTAGTCTCATGAAACTATCAACAAGTTCTCAGAAGTATGCAATGCTTAAATGCATAAATTTGTATCATTGCTAATTTATTTTTTCATTTAAGCTACCTCCATACATAATATGGATTAAACTTCCATCTTGACATAATTGTTTAGTTATGCATATGTCTTTCTTTTATCATATATATGCACATATTTAAGGGGAGTTCAAATTATATCACATGAGTTTCATAAATTATGATCCTTGTTTGTCTTTTTCAATTGATTGTCAAATTTCAATTGATATCAATACCTCCTACCGTTATAATTGGTATATCTTTTTAATTGGCATCATTTTATTGGATCATAATTTATGAAATTCTCTCCCATGTTCTCTAACGCTCTTACTCGAGTTCAACATGTAGTTTTAGTCTTTTTTGAGATTATTGACAAAGGGAGAGAAGTTTGACAACCAAAGCAAGAGACATGCCTAGTGAAGAACTAGCAAGATGCCAAGATTGACAAAGGGGGACACATCTATATTTGGTATCAAAAGCATGCAATAAAGAAGCTATTGCATGGGTCAATCAAGGGAGATAGTGGCAATAGAGAAAGAGAGAGCCACAATAAAAAGACGACTAAGTGATAAAAAATATGCATCCAAGTAATGTGGTAAGGTTTTGTGCTCTTTACAATTGGTACCATTTATTATTTGTCATTTGCTTTGGTTGTGTTGTCATGAATCACAAAAAGGAGAGATTGTAGCGAAAATAATCCTATTAGACCATGATTGCTATTTTGGTGATTAATGACAACATATTCATCGAGACTAACATGTTTTTAAGAATATATATTAGTAGGTTTCATGGATGTAATACATCAAAAAGCCACCATAGCTAGGATAAAGTTTAGTTGAATTGTAGAAGTCCTAAGAAAAATGTACTCATCAAATGGTCCGATATTGTACGCACCAGAGCTTTATGTCTAGAGGCAATTTTACCTCACCAGATGGTTCAATGTCAAATGGACAGAAGCAACAGAGCATTGTTGATAAAGGGGACAATGCAGATGGCTTCACTGGATCATCTGGTCATCATCGGAGGATCACGTCAGACTAATTCTTGCAGAGAAGAATCCAAGCACAGAAGAACGAAGATCAACTCATCGAAAGGTCTGATGCCGGTGTTGTACACATTAGATGCTTCACACCAGAGTATTTCTTGCAGAAGCATTTCAAAGGGTTGAAGATCGAAGAATACCTCACCAGATGGTCCGGTTATAAATGTTATGTACACCGAAGCAATTTACACAGAGAAGTTGTAGAGGCTCGGATGGCTCAAATATACTCACCGTATAGTCTGGTGATGGAGATGATGTATAAATCGAAGTGTTTGGTATTCAAGATAACTTTGAGTGAAATCTAATGGCTAGTTTATGATGGTGTACTCACCTAATTATCCGGTGATTGTACTACTGTTGTTACTGGACAATCCGGTGTTAACATCTTTTCTGAGCTATTGGGTTAATGTTATTTGGTAAGTTTGAGACTATAAATACCTCTTAACTTGGTCATTTAAAGGTGTTTAAGTCCAGAGAAACACAGAGACACTTGAGAAGACATCCAAGCTACCAAAGTGTTAAAAGTGATCATGCAAGGCAATTAGTACATAGATTAGGGAGTGATTAGTGCTATTAGGCCTAGAGAGAGTGTTGCTAGGTGATTATTGCCTAGAAAGTGGATCAAGGAGTGATCTGAGCTTGTACGGAGAGGTACGCCGGTGCCTTAGAGTCTTGGTTACTCACCGGCATCTTAGGCCTTGGTGGCTCAAGCTTGTTGACACTCTGACTTGGTGTGGAGCGACAACAAGACACGCATACAGGGACACAAAGACCCTTACCTTGGTGGCTCAAGCTCCAAAGTGATCATGACGGCAAGTGACCGGAAGAGAGGCTAGTGGTGAGACCTTGCCTTTGTGACTTGATGGCTCATCTGGCTTGAGACCTTATCTTGTTTGCTTAGTGGCTCAAGAGTCGTAACCGGGTGCTGATCGGAATTATATCCTTAATGGAGCTCCAACATAGACTAGATGTGGTATTCCTATCATTGATACCATGAGATAATAATCCCTTATGCCGAATTTATCTCTATATCTTATTTACATTTCCGCATTTACATTCTTATAGTTTACTTTTCTAAAGTAGGTTGCAATCCTCTTAAGCAGTAGAGTAGACACACTAGATAAATCTAGAGTATATTTAGATAAAAATTACGATAGATTTATTTTGTGAAATTTTTTAAACCAATTTAGTTTAGATTTTTAAGTATCCTAATTCAACCTCCCTGTGATGTCACCGATCCCTACACGTGGCAATCTCACACAGCTACAACCTAAACAAGAGCTCGGCGATCTGTATAGTGTCGACTAGCCTCTCGCAACTACCCTAGACCTCAGCCCTAAGCATCCTTGGTTAGGGTGACAAGGCAACCCTAGGCCTCAATTTATCATTGGCCATTAATCCTGAGGCAACAGGCAACAATATAGCTGGCTACCATCTCAACAGAAGGGGGAAACATCATCATCACTAGGCACTCATCACAATAGGCAACAGAACCGTGGGGGCCTCAATCATCATCATCAGCCAAACCCCAGGCAACACAAAGCTGTCACCGATAGGCAACAATACTGCAGGGCCTCAATATTCATCATTGGCCATCAAAAGGGAACAAACCACGGCTATCACCAACCCATCAATACAGATCTCTTCTCAACAAGCCAAGCATATCATTATGACTGCCACCCATATCACAACACAAGCAGAGAATAGTCCGGCAACAAGGCGATGAGGAACAGTGTCGATTCAACCACCAGCATCAGGCAGCACACAAGTATTGGGCATATCAAAGCATTGGCTGATAATATATCAGCAGCATCAGGTCGCCAGCCATAAACCCAGCTATAGCAAAATACAGCCAAAATAGCACTCTCCGACAATAGCAATAGGTCGTAAACAGCACCAAACCGGCCATCAAATAAGCAGCTATGGCTAGACCAAAGAAGACTCGGCAACAGAAAGGCGATAACATCACACACGCCAGCTGGGTCTCCAATATGGCAACAACACATGTACGCCTACCAACAACAACGAAGAGCATCAGGGGACTAGAACAATAGCAACAGCATACATGCCGGCTGAGTGTCTCAATGGCAGTAAGTCAATAAGACCTAGAGTTAGTCGGAGTACCTCGGCGGTGACAGCACATAAGACTGAGACAGATAGTTTCCTCGGCTGACTAAAACAAACTCAACGGAATATCGCACAGGACCGAGCCAACACATCTCAACGGCGTCAGTGCCAAATCCACCGGAGTGCCTCGACGGCAGGGGCGCACAAGACCGAGCCAGAGCATCTCATCGGCTGACTAAACACGGAACCCACCAGTATCCTTGAACGGCGATAGCATATACAGCTGGCTGGAGTACCACAAAGAAGACGGCATCAACTCACGCACTCTGGCCAGAACAAACGCAACGAGCATGCACACCAGCCAGAATACACACCATCAGCAGCAAGGCTGGACTAACACGCACGCAGCGCCTAAGCGCGACACGGCAGCAGCGGCAACACACATGGCGCTGTGAATCAACAACACATAGCCAAAGCATCTCACACGACGCCGGCATGCACGCTGCACCAGCGATCTAAACACGGAACAATGGCGGCGGAAACACACACGGTGCCAGCTCGACGCAATACAGCCGAAATTGCACACATCCAGAAAGATACCGAGAAAAGAGCAGCATAGCAGCAATCAACGATCAACCGAAAGACGCAGCACCAACGGCGCGAGAAGGGGTGACGGTGGAATGGCTTTCACCTAACCCCCTCTTTTTGGTGGGCGGTGGCCAGCCGGGGCTCCGCCCTTTCCTCCGGCAGGCAATGCCAATAGGGGCTTTGCCGGTCTCCTACATAAGGTGGAGGTGGTAGCAATGGGCATAGGCCGGTAGTAGGTGCAGCAGCTCGGCGGTTGGATTCCATAGTGGTGGGGCCTTCGGCCTTCTTCTCTCCATGGGCGGCTACAGCAGGGCCTCGGCCCTCTTTCCCCATCTGTGCGTAGCGGCCGAATCTCTGGCCAAGCACGGGGGCGGCAGCAGGGCAACGCCCTCTCTGCTTTGTCTGCGTCGCCCCTGCTCCATGGATGCTCCCTCCTTTATATAGATCGTAGCCAAAGCTTCGGGACACAACAAATAGGATCTGGTTTGTTGAGATTCAAGGAAATCGGAAGGATCTCTATTCGATTTGGAGATTTGATTCGAGATTGGTTGAGGATAGTGTTGAAATATAGATTAATATGTATCCTGTATAGATAGAAACCATTGCTGTAATCTAGAGATTGTCTTAAATACGATCTGTTGTATTATCGACTGTATTGCCGTATATATAAACAAGCTAGGACTCGACGCCTGATGCGCGAGATCCTTTCCAAACTCTTCTTGTTTTTCATGGTATACAGAGCTCTCTCTTCCATCGCATCTAACAGCCATGGGTAGAGAGGGCGCTGCCAAATCCAATGCTTCTTCCTCTAAAACCTGGCTGCCAGCATCCTCCCCACTTCGGCTGCTCCCTCGTTTGGCAATCTCCTCAATGTCAAACTAGGGCGTGATAACTAACTCGTGTGGAAAGCCCAGTTGATGCCGCTTCTCTGTGCAAACAACTGGTTGGATTTGTCGAAGGCACAATCATCGCTCCACCTGAGACGATCAATCAGGCCACCAAGGAAGGTGAACCCAAGGTTGAAGTACCGAATCCAGATTATGTCGCATGGATGCAGCAAGATCAGTTCCTATTGAGCACCCTTCTCTCCACCTTGTCCTCGAAAGTTTTGACACAAGTCTTCGAGCTGCCCACCTCGACCGCTGTTTGGGCTACCCTGGCAAACATGTTTGCCTTGCAATCTACGGCAAAGGCAATGCAAACTAGGATGCAGCTCAGTGCTATCAAGAAGAACGATCTCTCTGCTGCCGACTACTTCAACAGCATCAAAGACTTGGCTGACACCATGGCCTCTGTTGGACAACCACTTCGCGAAGATAAAGTCATCTCCTACATCCTCACAGGGTTAGATGCAGAATACAACCCTCTTGTTACATCGATGACAACTAGAGTAGATGGCATCAACCTCAATGAACTTTATGCTCATCTTCTCTCCTTTGAGGCCTAGCTTGAGTCACAGAACATGACTCAATAATTGCAGGCCTCGTCATGCTTCACGGCATTGGAAGCTCCCTCGGCCAATCTCTCCTCTCGAAGTGGGATTCGCGGTCATGGTTGTGGGCGCACTGGTGGTGGTCGTGGCCGAAATTCAGGTCGTGGGAACCAGGGCCGATGAGGCAGGAACAATGGCAGCTTTAACAATACCTCCAACAATAGTTCTGATGGCAACAGGCCAACCTGTCTGATTTGTGACAAGATCGACCATGACGCTAAGCGGTACTGGTACCGGTATGATGAAGATCAAGGAGGCCGAGCAGCGAATTCGGCCACAGTCATGGCTTATGACCTTGACACAAACTAGTACATGGATACTGGAGCTATAGACCACATCACCAACGACCTCGGCAGGCTTATGACTTGTGAAAAATATCATGGTTATGAATAGGTGAAAACAGGAAACGGGTCAGGTATGTCCATTAGTCATGTTGGTAATACCAAGATCGAAACCTTAGATCGTGATTTACATCTTAAGAACGTTTTACATATACCTAGAGCTGCAAAACATTCTATCAGTTCATCGTCTTGCCTTAGACAATAATGCCTTTCTTGAATTTGACCCGGACTATTTTCTTGTTAAGGATCAGGACACGAAGTGAACTCTTCTTCGTGGACCATGTGAAGGGGATCTCTATCCTATCAAGGCCAATTTGATAGTCACACATTGGAGTGGTCTTTCTGCCTCCAAACCTACTAAGGAAAGGTGGCACAGTCGCCTAGGTCATCCGTTGTTCAACATCGTTCAACAAGTTCTTAGGTCCAATAGTTTACCTTTTGTTAGCACATCAAGCAGTGAGTCAGTTTGTGATGCCTGTCAACAGGCTAAGAGTCATCAGATGGAAAATCCTTTGTGTTCAAATAGATTGGGGTGGAAAATATCAGAAATTACATCCTTTCTTTCAGAGTATTGGCATTGCTCATAGAGTTTCTTGTCCACATACACACCAGCAAAATGACTCAGCTGAGAGAAGACATCGTCATATTGTCGAGGTTGGGTTTGCTCTTCTCGCACATTCATCTATGCCCCTAAAATTCTGGGATGAAGCTTTCTTGTCTGCCACTTTTCTTATTAATCGGCTCCCCACTCAAAAAATTAATTTTTTGACTCCTCTGGAAAAGCTGTTGGGAGAAAAACCTAACTATACTTTTCTTAGAGTTTTTGGCTATGCTTGTTGGCCTCATCTTCGGCCGTATAATCAAAGAAAGCTTCAGTTTCATTCTAAGAAGTGTGTGTTCTTAGGGTACAGTTCTCTCCATAAAGGTTATAAATGTCTTGACATGTCTACTGGTCGTGTTTATATCTCTCATGATGTCATTTTCGATGAAACTATTTTCCCTTTCGCAGCTCTAGGTCCCACAACCGGTCCTCGGCTTCATTCTGAAGAATCATTGATTGATGGGAATGATCACCAACATTTTAATGTATTACGTAACTCTATTGTTGAGCCTGTTATCTAGCTGCAGCTCAAAAATCAGGGAGACAAACATCAGGAAGGTGTGCCTGGTAGTTCTACGTCTAGCACGGGACCATGCAGTCCATGTAGAACACTAGTACTTCTACTAGCACCAGGGCGATCCACATCAACTTTGGCTTGTGCGCCTGCTGCTCCAAAGCTTGATCAGTTTCATGGGCCGGCTATCTCAGCTGTGGAGCCTATAGAGTTTGCTTTGCATGTTCCTGTTGATGTTGCTATTGCATCAGTGCACGACCCGACTGCTGCTGTGCATCCTTAGTGGCGTGTCACAAGACTTTATAATAAGATTTTGAAACCCAAGGTATATACTGATGGCACAGTTCGAACAGATAAACATCAGGGTTACACCAGTATACGCGGAGAGCTAGATTCACATGAAGCTGTCCTAAGTGATTCACGCTGGAAGAAGGCAATGGATAAGGAGTATAAAGCGCTTATACATAATCAAACTTTCTGGCTTGTTCCCCCACATCGTCGTCAGAATGTCATTGATTGTAAGTGGGTTTACAAAATCAAGAAGAAAACTGATGGTAGTACTGATAGATACAAGGATAGATTGGTTGCAAAGGGGTTTAAACAGAGGTATGGAGTAGATTATGAGGATACTTTTAGTCCAGTTGTGAAACCAGCAACCATTCGCCTTATTTTATCATTAGCAGTTTCAAAGGGGTGGAGCCTTCGGCAGTTAGATGTACAGAATGCGTTTTTGCATGGTGTTCTGGAAGAAGAGGTGTTTATGAGACAACCTCCTGGGTCTGAAAATCATAAGCTACCTCAGCATGTATGTCAACTTGATAAAGCTTTATATGGCTTAAAGCAAGCACCTCGCGCTTGGTACTCAAGACTAAGTACTAACTTCAGAAGATTAGTCTTGTGACCTCTTGTGCTAATACGTCACTTTTCATCTTCAATCGTGGCAAGGTTATCGTTTATATCCTTATCTATGTTGATGATATCATAGTGGCGAGTTCTTCAGATCAAGCTATTTCTGGCCTACTTGCTGAATTGCAATCAGACTTCGCACTTAAGGATCTTGGTGACTTGAGATATTTTCTAGGCATTGAGGTGAAAAGACATGATGAAGGCATCAGTCTATCACAAACTAAATACATTAATGATATTCTACAGAGGTCGGGGATGACTCATTGCAAGCCAGTTACAAGTCCTATGGCAACTTCAGAAAAACTCTCAGCTACAGGAGGACAATTGATTGGTCCTATTGAAGCAACTAAATATCAAAGCATTGTTGGAGCATTACAATACTTAACTTTGACACGTCCTGATATTGCCTTCTCAATTAAGAAGGTGTGCCAATTTTTGAGTGCTCTGACATATGATCATTGGATAGCCTTAAAGAGGATACTTCGGTATTTAAAGTATACCTTGATGGATGGTCTATTTATTCGGAAATCTTCATCAACATTAGTCAATGTTTTTTTTATGCAGACTAGGCTGGATGTCCTAATGATAGAAGATCAACAGGGGGATTTGTTGTTTTCTTTGGACCTAATGTCATATCATGGAGTGCCAGAAAACAATCAACAGTGTCTAGCTCAAGTACTAAGTCTGAATATAAGGTTCTTGCCAATGCTATAGCAGAGATTGTATGGGTTCAGTCACTACTAGGAGAACTGAATGTTGATCAGCCCAGGATTCCTTGTCTATGGTGTGACAATATTGGAGCCACATATCTTTCAGCTAATCCGGTGTTTCATGCACGGACAAAGCATATAGAAATTGATTATCATTTTGTTCAAGAATGAGTGGCTCGGAAGATGCTTGACATCAGATTTATTTCATCACGAGATCAAGTTGCTAATGGCTTTACAAAAGCACTCACAGTGAAGCAACTACAATTCTTCAAGCACAATCTCAACCTCAATTCTTCAAGCACAATCTCAACCTCAAGATGTTATGATTGCGGGAGGGTGTTCAAATATAGATTGATATGTATCCTGTATAGATAGAAACCATTGTTGTTATCTAGAGATTTTCTTGGATACGATCTGTTGTATTACCGGCTGTATTGCCGTATATATAAACAAGCCAGGACTCGATGCCTGATGCGTGAGATCCTTTCCAAACACTTCTTGTTTTTCAAATAGAGTGGAGATGCACGGATTTGGTGGGGTGAGCTGCCTTGGAGATACGAATGACACTTGATTGGGACTCGGCTTAGCGGAACAGGGCATGCACGGATTGAAGATCAATGAGTCGACACGCCATAGTGAGAGAGAGGAAAGAAGAGGGGCGTGCTAACCTGGACCGGTGTGCATGGGCTGGCGCTGACGAGCCCGGCTCGTGGTCTTATCAGTGGAGAGCACGAAGAGGCCTTGAGACAGCTCGGGTATCACGGCCCTGCAAAAGAGATGAGAGGAGAGGAAGAAAAGGGCCAGCTCGAGCTAGAAAAGAAAAGACGGGAGAGAGGAAGAGGAAGGCTATGTGTCGCCTCAGGGAAGCACATGATCACGGGCTGACTGTGGACTAAAATGGAATAGGCCAAAATAAAATACTTTCTCTCTCTTCTTTTTTTAATTTTCTTTTGTATTAACATATGTTATAAGTACATATAACATACGTAAAGATGCCATTGTACAGCGTGAACCCACCTACCCTAGATTGCTAATTATAATAGGATATATATTTGTTTTAATCCTTGTTGTCCAAATCTTTCAACAATTATTTAGACATCTAGATGGCATCAAATGAAAATGTTATCAACTGCATAGTTGTACAATAGCTAAAATTTTGATACAAATTTTCTACATACGGTTCCATATGGATACTTTATGAATTTCCAAATATCTCACTACAAAGTTGAAAACTGACACTTGTTTTCCTCAGCTTCATCACAAACCTACTTAAGCATTATATATACTATCAAATCACTATGTTATTGCTACAATCAGACTTTATATAGTTACTAGCCTATCATGTTTTTGTACCATTAGACTTTGGAACCGATAATCCATGATCTGTGACGGTTTTTGTCACACCCCAAATTGAAAGTTCTTGGGGTTGGTAGCCTGCCTTACACTTATGAACACTAAAGTTTATAGGTGTAAAAAGAAATATATCTCTACTACTTAAAAAATACGTAATGGTCATTCTAAGACAAGACAGGACGTCCTGCCCCTTCGCGCGTCCTGCCATCCTCAGATCCCACCTACGACCCACCCCTAATTACGTTCCAATCCTCCAAATCAGGTTTCATCTATCTCCGCCTTTGTCTATAGTGCCCTCCACCATCGGCCGTGTTTGCCTCCGCCCCCTACGATTTCCTGTGCCCCGTGCTATCCTTCTATGACTACCTCCGCAAAAAGGAGCTACATCGACCCAGACGCTTACCATGAAGGAGCCCTCCGCTACCCGGGTCGCCGAATGTGAGTTGCTGGAAGAACCCTCAGTCGCCACTAACGCTGAATGCGAAGGAGCCCTCTGCCGCCAAGGTGGCGCGGACACCGAGCACGAAGGATCCCTCCATTGCTGGGGACATCGAACGCAAGTATCTAGAAGGACCCTCAATCGCTGTGGACATCGATCGCGAAGGAGCCCTCCGCCACTGGGGACGCTGAGCGCAAGTCGTTGGAAGGACCCTTCGATATAAGCGTAGAAATGATGGTGGTGATGGTGATGGAGGCAAGAAAAGTAAAGGTGGTCCTAGGAAGGTGGTGTAGTATTTTCCTATAATTTTCCATCTGAAGCGTCTGTTTGCCAACATAAATGAGGCACAATCTGTGCGTTGGCATATGGAGGGTCGTAAGAATGACGCAATGATACGGCACCCAGCGGATCCTGCTCAGTGGTGAATCGTTGATTCCACATTGTGGTGGTTCACTGAAGAATTAAGAAATATTAGATTTGCTATGAGCACAGGTGCATGTGTCACATAGCACCTGGCATGTTGTATTGTCGATCTATAACCTTCCACCCTGGCTTTGTAACAAGCGAAAATACATTATGTTGTCGATCTTGATATCATGATCGAAACAACCTAGCAACGATATCAATGTGTACATCAGACCTTTAGTCGATGATCTTAAGAAACTCTGGTCGAAAGGCGTCGAGATTTGGGATCAGTACAAGCAAGAGTATTTCACCTTGCACACCATATTGTTTGACACCATGAATAATCTACTAGCACTTCGTAAATTGTCAGGTCAGAGCAAAAGAAAAGGTAAAGTTTGCCCACATTACTTAGATGACACATGAAGTTTGAGGTTGAATAACTCAAAGAAAATAGTGCACATGCAGCATTGACGTTTCCTTCCCAGGAAGCACCCGTACCGAAACATGGACAAGCAGTTCGATGGCACAAGAGAGAAAGCATTACCTTTGAGGCATTTCAGCGGGGAAGATGTCCACAATCATGTTAAGAATATCAATGTTATCCTTGGCAAGCGAAAACAATCATCCAATGATGATGAATAGTTAGGAATGTGGAACAAGAAATCAATACTATTTGAGCTAGAGTATTGGGAAAAATTAGATGTGCACCACTCTATTGACAATATGCATGTAAAAAAGAATATCTGCAAGAGCCTAATCGGTACAATGCTCCAAATAAAGGGAAGAGGAAAGGATCATGAGAACGCATGAGCTGACCTTGAAGAAATGGGTTTAAGGCTGAAGCTCCATGCACATGATACTGACAAAGGAAAACACCTACCCCCAGCAGCTATCACTCTCTTCAACAAGGAGAAAAAAAGAATTCTTTGAGTTCTTGCACAGTGTGAAAGTTCCCTCTAGTTACTTGTCCAACATCGCAAGACTAGTTTCAGTGAAAGAGCTGAAAATGAATTTTGCTATGATGAAGTCCCATGATCACCATGTGATATTGACATCACTGCTTACAGTAGCTATTAGGAACATCCTCCCAATAAAGGTTCGCGAGGCATCCTGAGCCTGTGCTTTTTCTTCAATGCAATTGAATAAAAGGTGCTTGATCCAGACTCGCTAGAAGAGCTATAAAGAAGACACTTTGAGACTCTATGTCTTCTTGAGGTGTATTTTTCATCATCCTTTTTCGACATCATGGTATATCTCATTGCTCACCTTGTGAAGGAGATATACTACCTTGGCCCCGTGTTCTTGCATCACATGTTTCTATACAAGAGATATATGGGCGTTCTCAAGTCGTACGTAAGGAATCAAGTCTTTCCTGAGGGATGCATCATGCAAGGTTACACGACGGAGGAGGCATTGGAGTGGTCTGTTAATTACATTGACCAAAATAACCCAATTGGCGTGCCTAAGTCTCACCACGAGGGGAGGCTCGCAGGTGTGGGGGTTTTGGGGAAGATGACAATTACTCCTGATCTGAAGGTATACGACTAAGCTCATTTCCTCGTGCTGCAATAAATGAGCGAAGTGTGCCCATATGTCGATGAGCACAAGCAGATGCTACTTGAAGAGAATCTAGGGCAAACCGAAGCTTGGGTTGCAAGGCAACATATGCGAAGGTTCACGACTTGGTTCCGAGATTGAATCACACAATCAAGTAGTCCTACAAGTGCTCTAATAAAAAAACTGGCATCAAGCTCTATATACACAAATATGACATATCAAGGGTACGATATAAACGGATACACATTTTACATAGTTGTCCAAGATGAGAAGAGCATATACCAGAACAGTGGTGCCCGTATAGATGTTTATGACAATACATGCATAGGGGCACATACTACGGTCAAATATAAGAGATCTGGGAGCGGAACTACTTGGGATTTAAGTAGCCCTGTTTCGTTACCGTTGGGTACATGGGGCAAAGGGCGTCACTATTGACAAGTATGGATTCACTAGCGTTGATTTGAAACATGTCGGATACAAGTCTGAACCCTTCGTACTCGCTAAAGATGTTCATCAATTCTTTTATGTGACTGACAAAACAAAGAAGAAACATCATGTGGTTCTCGCTGCGAAAAGATGCATCATCGGAGTTGCAAACGTCGTTGATGAGGAGAAGTTCAATCAATTCAATGAAATTCCCCCCTTTTCTACTGAAATCGTGCCATGCCTTCCGCCGACTGAGAAAACTCCATACCTGCGCTCTGACTATAACGAAGGGATCCATGTCAAGAAAGCACGAAAACGACGAATTTGAATTTCAGTGTTAACTTTGTAATATTAATGTCAAATTTGAATTTTAGGTTTCAAGTTATTTGAATTTTTAATATTAATGTCAAATTTAAATTTGTAATATTAATGTCATATTTGAATTTGTAATATTAATGTTAAATTTGAATTTGTAATATTAATGTCAACTTTGTAATATTATGTCAAATTTGAATTTGTAATATTAATGTCAAATTTGCAAAATCTTTCAGTAAAAAGTGATGGGTGATATAAGTCTTAGGTGACGGGTAATATTCTTAACCCGTCACCTATGACTTATATGTACATAGCCAAGTCGAAGTAAAAGGTGACGGGTGATATTCTTAACCTATCACCTTTTACTTAAAATAAGTGACGGATACCATAGGTGACAAGTGACATTAATCACCCGTCACCTAAGTCATCCCCACGCGCACTCCTCTCATTTTGCCTAAGTTATTTTGCTCATACGTGCTTGGGTTCGCCACCTCCCCATGCC
The DNA here is from genome assembly GCF_958298935.1 of Phragmites australis. Taxonomy (NCBI): domain Eukaryota; kingdom Viridiplantae; phylum Streptophyta; class Magnoliopsida; order Poales; family Poaceae; genus Phragmites; species Phragmites australis. The sequence continues at coordinate 14,624,402 of NC_084930.1, read as the reverse complement.
CTCCATCGAGCCGGTCGCCATCCCCGTAAGTCCATCGCCCCCGTCGGAGCCCCGCCGCACTCCGAGCACCGCCGTCACCCAGATCCCGCCCCAACGCGGTCCATCGCTGGCCATCTACTCCGATGCCATCCACCGCTGCATCTTCCCCATGCACCCTCGCCGCCACCCTGTGCTCCTCGGCGTCCTTGCTAGTAAGTGTGCCATACTTCTCAAGTGGGAGATTTGGTTCATCGGTTAAAATACTTAATGGATCCTACCATACTAGAATTGGTATCGAACAAAACTAAGAAAGCTCATCGCCATGGCTACGAGAGTGAGCCATGGGCATAAAGAGAAATAATAACTAATGGGCATACTAATAATGAATTATTATAATTTGCACGTGATAATACAATGGTGCATTGCAAAAGATTTACGACTAGTGCTAATCTTCCTACAACTGCGGCAAACTCAAGATGCAAACAAGAGGTTCAAAAATCAAAAGCATTGCAGCATCGATTCTTCATACAAATAATAGAAAACATAGCTAAACTCAAACATTACACATGATGGTTCAAGAATCTAGGATCATGTGCTTGAGTTTCATAACATTCATGATAAGTGCACCAAACACCTAAAACAAATCTTATAAAAGTAGGCATTGATTGAACATCCATTTCTAAATTCCCATGACGATCGCAGTCATATTTGCGTGCAAGGAGTGAGCTGTCCGAGAGCGGGGAAATCACATTTAGAAACACCAAAACCCAGACAGTCCCAGAAAAAGTAAAAAAAAGGCAGTCGAAGCTAGCCAAGGTTCTTTCACCGGGGTTAGAGAACATGATGTTCTTTCAGTGGTGCTGGGAAACCCAGAGCACCCAGGTCGAGTGCGAGGTGTGTCAAATTCCTAGGGCTGGAAATACGGCTTTCCCGAAGACCTCATGATGTACAAGAAGAGGAAGAGGCATGCAATGGGCGTGGATGCATTGACACAGGATATCACACGAAAAGTTTACGTAAACATCATAGAGCAGCTTGCAGCAAAGGGAATAGATATTTCCATCCCAGCAGAAGCTAGCCCCAGAGCTGTAGGGAAGAGTAGCTGCGCCTCCAAGGAGGTCGATCAACAAGTAGTTACAGCCGTGACTGAGCCGGATACGATTGACCTGCTAGAAGGGCCCATACCCTGCAGCCTTGTAATCAGGCCTTACGGGTGTCACATCGAGGTTGCAAGGGGTTAGGTGCTTTCAGGTGTCTACATCTTACATACAATCCCGATACGTGTAGATTATACCGTGGTTACAGAGGACATGGTACATAGCAATGCCACTAATCACGTGTTGGAGCTCCCCCCCCCCCCAATGATGAAGTCAAAACTCTGGGAGCAGCTCTTCGTCAAAGGATCCAGTGGAAGAGGGGCGATATTGTTGTCTCCAGTGCATTCTAGTCTGGACAAGCTCCAAGTGTACCACCATCATGCCCCTCACTTTCAGAGAAGGCAGCTTCACTGCCTTCTCCTCCGCATCCGGTAGTCTTGCTTCCAGAGCAAATTCCACACGCCCAAAGAGCCCAAAGAAGAAGAAAAAGGGAGCTGTGAAGAAAGGCTCTAAGAAAAACCTGCCGAAGATGTTGAAGGCCATTGTACCAGCGAAGAAATCTACGGACATTGGAGCAGCGTGGACTAGTGCCAACACGAAAGTTCGATATGGGAAGCCCATGATGACGGTAGATGGTCTAGCAAGGGCGGGACAAGCATGTGTCAACTTGCATAGTTACTACATGCAGGCTTCTAAAGATAGCAATGCTATATCCATAGTCGTACAGTACAAACGACGACACCTCTTAAGTATGACAACGACTACTTCGTTGTGGGTTTCAATGACTTATACGACCTCTTCAACCTTGATAGCTTGGACGTTTCGTTATTACAGATTTTCACATTGTAAGTCCCTTGAAATTGAATTCATTAATTAATACCACTAAGTCTTGAATCTAACTATATTGTTATCTGTAGACACTTGATGGAAGAAACAAAGAAGAATAAGGATTCCATCACATGTCTTGACCCTAAGGCCATTATAATATCGTTCATGCAACTTTACCTCGATTACGCTATGGACCATGTGGTCAGGACAATGCAGCAATATTGCAAAATGTAGTACCTAATGAGCACCCATAACATTGGTGGCCATTTGATCTTACTGGTCATTTGCCTCAAGTGGGACTTGGTGTTCTACCTTGACTCATCAAGACTAGTAGGACGAAAGGGCAAACCTGGAGAGCGTGATTACAACACTGTAAAATGAATGCTCGACGTATAAGTTCTGCCTAACTTAGTTTACATATTACTTTTCTAACATTCAAATGCTCCCTAATCGATCCATCCTTATGCAGGGCATTTGACAAGTACATTCGAGCTCAACCTGACTATGACGCCAAAGCCGATCGCAGACTAACACACAATACTGGGTTCATGGTAAATATTACCTAGCAGAATACCAAATGCTTTCTGTTGCTACTTTTTTCCTTTTTATCTAACACTAAATTTTCTTTCCAACAGTGCCACCAACAACCACTGGGTAACACCTGTGGATTCTATGTTGCGTGGAACATGTTCCTCACGCTCTACATGAAGGATATAAAATCCTCTGATGTAAGTTCAATACGAGATTATTCGTAACTAATTTCAGTAATTAGTTTAATTCTATGATAGTATGACATTGATTACGTGTCAAATTATTCAGGAATTTGACGCTCTTTTTTTCAACGATGGTGCACTTCTAGAGATTCGATGACGGATTACAGAGTTCTTGGTGGCTGAAGTCATAAGCCCATACGGCGAGTTCCACTATAGAATCCTTAGGTAATGAGGTCTTATATATGTATTATGAGTTGATCGGAACTTTATAACATTTGTGATTCTGTAATGAATTGATTGGAACTATGATTATGTGATGAAGCGAATTCTTGTATGCGTGTTTGTCGATATAGATTTGGGTGTGTTGCTGTTGTTTGCAAGGAGAAGACAACTGCTAAATTCTGGCTACGCTCCAGGATGCAGCCTGGAAACAGAATATTCTCATAGGGTAACATACACATAAGTAACGGGTAACCTGATACCCATCATTTATATTAAATATAAGTGACGAGTAACTATTATATCCGTCACTTATGTATTCCTCTCTGCACATGGGTGACAGACATAAGTGACGGGTTAAAAGGTTAGGACATAAGTGACGGGTAAGACATCACCCGTCATTTATGTCTGTCACTCCAGTACATGAGATGTGCTCATAGGTGATGGGTAACAGTATGATCCGTCACCGATGATATCATTAATAATAGATCCTAACCTATCACCAATGACTAGTTATCAATGACATATTTAAAATAACGAATACAGAAATTATCATCTACAAATATTATTACTCACCAGCCATGAGCTTTTTTATATAGTGCTACCGTCCTGTTGATTTTGGGAAATTTTAGTGCAGACTACTAGTCGGAGGAGATGACGTTATCTATACTAGCCTGGATCTGGGTTGGGTTTGTTTTCACTACAACTTACTGTTCATACTGTGTGAGCTGTTTTTTTTTTTTGCTAATTTAATGTTCATACTCTACTGTACTGTTCGTCTCTGATTTTGCTTAGCAATGTCAGAGGAGCCTGTTCGTTAAGGTGGGTCTGATGTTTATCTGCAAAACATACGTGTAAGCTCTAGACATAGCGGGTGGAAGCGTTTTTCTTTTCTTTTTATTGTGATAACGTTCTATCCTTATCTTCCTTCATTGTTCGACTTCTTTTCCAAGCAATTGTTTTATTTCAGTAGCACGATAGGAAATGGAGGTATGTACGATTGTGGTACTTGATGGAAAATTAGTAGTAGTGGTTTTGGCTAGAAGCTCTCTGCCTTCCAAAAATTACAAAATAGTCTTTGTCATATGTTGTATTAATTAGGATCTTACAATTTTATGTTGTAACGGACACTTAATAGTCCCTCTGCTATCACTACTGGTTCCAATAAAAAAAAAGTTACTGAGAATGGATTATTATGACCGTATTTTTTTAAACCGTTAATGATAATATTATTGTCTCTTTTTAAAAAAACTGATAATAATTCTATTTATTAGATTATCACTGTCGGTTGCTTTTAAAAACAAACAATAATAAATTATTAGTATTGATTTTTGAAGAACCAGAAGTGATCCACGATCAGTTATTAGCTTTTATGTAGTAGTCATTTGTAAAGATTTTTTTTAAGAAAATCTTAGTAGCTAGGTATGTATATGACTTCATGAAATATTGATGATACTGATTTACACTTGAATTGGATTTGCGAGCTAGGACGATGTATCCGGGCAACCTTTGCTTATTTGATGTTAAAAAGGATAGGGTTTCATCCTTATACTCTTTATCAAAGATTTATAACCCTTGTTGATCTCCTCGTCGATCAGATGCAACCACCAAATATCAATCAGATCCGACCACCAAAATATTTGGACAAATTTGGTTACGTGACATCAATATATAACAGCCATTTGTGGTATGTAGGATCGATTACTTACTACGTAGGTAATAAAGAGTGAATAATTGAGGAAGCTAACTTCAAATTTAATTCACTCTAATAAAAAAATCCAAATTCATCTTGTATTTCATTACAGACATACTGTTATCATATCATTAAAAATAATGTATAGAAAGATCTGTAGGTCTTATTGCCCTTAAATTTTAACAGTAGAAACTAGACAATATTACGAAACTAACCTAATAAGAATTAGGTCAATCGAATTCATACATCAAGAGTTATGACCCTAACAAATAGACTATGACAGATGATGACGAAAATTAATTAAATACTAAGTTCACGATTATGAAAGAATAACGAAAATACAACAAAACAAACTTTTTAATCCTTACCTATATGCTTAGGATGATTTTGGATAGATCAAATCAAGATAAATTACGCCAAAATAGAAGATCCACCAAAAAACCAAAAGTAGAAGATAAAACGAAAACACGGAGAAAAACTCACGAACCTTGTTCTTCACTGTATGAATGAGATTACAACATGTATCTACAGCATCTCTATAAGGATTTCCTTACCCTATATGAATCCTCTATTTTTTCCTCTTTCTATTTTACAGAGGCGCAACTCTGCATTCTATCTGTTCTCTCGTATCCTCTGTTCTATTTAACGTCGAAAACTGCAGCCTCAAACCAAACCGAATACGGCCTCCTTGCCCACCTGGGCCTTGGACCACCATTTGGACCGATCTGGGCCACGCGCCCACTGCTCTGGCCTGCTCCTATGAGCCTGACCGGTCACCACGTCCTTGCATGCCTCCGCACCAGCCAACTCTGGAGTTTTTTTATATTTTTTATTAAAAATTTAATTAAATAGATTTTTCATAGGAAAAATTATAAAACTAGGCGCCCGCAGCCCCTGAGAAGGCTGCAGCCCTCTGAGAGGGCGGTTAGGCCAGCTTCCCGCCCGCGCTGCTCGGCCTCCACCCCTTCGGCCTCTTCTATAAAAGAGGCTAAAATTAGCTAAAAATCCCATTTTATTCAGAAAAAAGAAAAAAATGTGAAGAGGGAGGAGAAGAGAGGAGAGGAGAGGAGAGGAAGAGAGGCCGGTGAAGTCCTGCTGCATTTGAGCCGCGGATTTGAAGATTATTTTCGGGTAAGTCATTTTTTTCTTTTTATCGTTGTTAATTAATGCAGTAGTAATATATGATATAGGTTTTAGGCATGTATGATCTAGGGTTTAGAAAATTCTATGTTTAATAGGAAATTGTCAAATTTACTTAGAAAATTGTCTCATAGCAGTGAAATATAGAATATTATTTTTACTATATTAGATTTGGAAATGTAGATTTTATAGAATAATAATTGTAGGGTTATAATGTGCGACATAGGAGGTATCATTATATGATAATTTGCGAACCTAGGATGTAGCACTTAGAAAATAGTAGCGTTTAATTTGCACATGGTACAATAGGTAGTAAATATAGATTGTATAGAGTGATATTTATAGGTTAGTTTGGTTAGGACTATTATTGAAAACCTATTGTTATGTATGAATCGGTGTCGGTGAAAGTGCCTAGAGGGGGGGGGGTGAATAGGCTTTTCTAAAAATTAAAACTAAAACAGCGGATTAAATCTGCCGGATACTCCGGTGAAGGTCGGATACTCCGGTCTGGTCCGGAGTATCTGGTCTAGTCCGGAGTCTCCGGTCTATACAGGAATTCTAGAACAACTACGAATTAAAGCTAATAGCTAGAATCTAAGGTTGAAGCTAGGTCTACTGGATATCACAGAGCTAGAATAACACTTAACACTAGCAAAATGAACACTAGAGCAATTTGTATGATGAATCACAAATTTCACACAATAAAACAAATTGCACGAATACGAACACAAGAGATTATTCCGGAGTTCGACCACCTCACAAAGAAGTGCCTACGTCTCCGTTGAGGAGCTCACAAAGAGCCGGGTCTTTTCCAACCCTATCCTCTTTTAGCGACCACCAAGATCAAGCTAGAAATTCTTACTCAATTCGAAGATATTTACAAACTTCTCGTGGTACTCCACAAGTTTGGGTGCTCTACGGGCGACGCCTTGCCATCTAGAAGCACAAAGCTTTAAGAAAAATGATCGCAGCGAATGCTCGATGAAGAACTCAATGCTCAAGTGGCTTAAACCCTCTCCAAACACAAACTCTCTAAATTTTTGCAAACTTTGCACTAGAGGTGGTTGGAGGGTCTTTGAATGCTCTTAAAGTGCTCAAGAGGTCTAAAGTTCACCAGCAACAGCAAGCACTAAATGCCATGGGGTGTGGGAGCATTTATAGCCCTCTCTCAAAAACTAGCCGTTACTGTTTTGTCAGAACTGACCGGAGTATCCGGCCCTAAATCCAAAAACGGCGTCAGAACGGTCACAGAACGTGTCAGAACTAGCCGTTACAGTTCTGTTAGATTACCGGAGTCTCCGGTGAACACCGGAGTCTCCGGTCCTGACAGGGCTTCCAAAAACATTAAGTCCGGAGACTAGCCGGACCCTCCGGCCTCTCCAGGTACCGGAGTATCCGGTGCACACCGGAGACTCCGATCCTTTTTATCAAAAAGATTAAAAGCTAACCGAGACTCTCTGCCGGAGTCTCTCTCGGAGACTTCGGTTAAAACTTAATTTCTTACCGGAGTATCCGGTGAACACCGGAGACTCCGGTCCTTTTCAATTAAAATAAACACCTAACCGAGACTCTCTGTCGGAGTCTCCCTCGGAGACTCTGGTCTGTTGACCCATAAATTACCGGAGTATCCGGTGAACACTGGAGACTCCGGTCTTTTTCAAATAAAAATAAACCGTAACCGAGACTCTCTACCGGAGTCTACCTCGGAGACTCCGGACTAAATACTGAGTACCGGAGTATCCGGTGAACACCGGAGTGTCCGGACTCAGTGAATTTTTGCAGAATAAACTCGGTGTCCGTGGATGATTGTGTCTCTCAACTAGTTGGTTCTAAGGGATATCTTGAGCATTGAGACACTAACCAAGCAATCAAATGCAACCGTCTTAATTGAGCGGCTATCCTAGACTCAATTTCAAAAATAAAAGAATTTAAATCCTATTGAGTACTCTTCGTTGACTCTCCATTTGTTTCGACAGGCGTCAAACGTCACTTATCTTTTCAACTAATGCTTAAACCTGTTCATAACTTAGATAAGCATGTTAGTTCCTTAATCGTTTCGTCATCAATAAGCCAAAACCCACTTAGGGGGCCTAGATGCACTTTCAATCTCCCCATTTTTGGTGATTGATGACAACACGATTAAAGCTTACACAAAGATATATGAAATAGGATTTTGAATTCTAGAAGATATGGTGAGCTCCCCCTAAATGTGTGCATTGGTTTAAACTCGAGTTATACACAAATGCACATATTTAAGATTTAAATTCGCAAGAGCTCCCCCTATATCCTAGAATCCGTGGGATACAATCTTAAGAAGATAAAATGCTTTATGGCAGGATATGGAACACACTTAACTTAAGAAAGTACGACGTTCATCACACTAACATAAACGTCTTACAAATTTAAACGAGCACAAGGTTCATCACAAACAATAGTCCAATTGTCCAATAACAATAAGAATTAAACAGAGTCCAAAGCTAGAAAACTAAGGGAACTATGGAATGGATAACTTTCTCTCCCCCTTTGGCATCACGCACCAAAAAGAGAGAGCATAATCGCTGCTGCCATCTTTATCATCATCATCGTCTTCTTCTTCTTCGTCACTTCCTTCAGAGTCGTTGCCAGGAGCGGCGTCGGAGGAGTCATCTTGCGCTTGTTGTTGAGAGCTCTCTGCAGCTGCTTGGGCTTCATCATACCATGCCCAAGGGTTTTCAAATTCAACTGGTGCACTCTCCACTTTATCCGAAGCGATGGGTGAACAAGGTGGCTGAAGGTTCATGGAGGTGTACATCTCTTTCTGACGCTTCTCCATTTTCTTTAAGCGAACACCTTGCTCCTTGATTTGAGTAGCATTATGAGTGCAAACTCTGAAGATTGCTTTGAGAGCGCTTTTGATGAATGATGACCCTCGAGGAGGAGCACGTCTCGAGGCAAACTGTCTTGAGCTTGGAGGAGCACGAGGAGGTGATGGCGATGGAGAAGGAGCTCGGATGTTCAAGGGCCTCATCCGATAGGGTTCATGCTTTACTTCCTTCACAAAGGTCTTCTTGGACACCCTCTCAATGATAAACATTATGTAAGGGGCATATCCACAGCTTTTGATTGGCGACTTGGATGTAAATACAATCTCTTCCCAAAGAAAGTGCGCCACACTGAAGGGAGCATGGTCATTGGACATGGCGGCGAGGAGGTTTCTGGAGATACTCTGCACTGTTGTTGCATCCCCACTCTTAGGCGCCAAGGTGAGTCAAAACAGGGAGTTTAAGCAACGATATAATGGCCTCATCCCTGTAAGCTTTCCGAACTCAACTCGTCCATGATTTATATACATGAACCCAATTTCTTCCAAAGTCAGCAGATTCTTATTGTGAATTTGATCTTTAGATGTATCTCTAGCATCAAGATGGAAGTAATGAGCGAAACCTCTGAAGCTAATTCTGTACTTAACTCCTTCTATCATCCAGTGCATAACGGGATTCTCAGATCCCTCAAACCACACTATAGCATAGAACTGTGCGATAACTTCCTCGCACCAATCATACCTGAAAGCCATTATATTTTTGACCTTCTTGCTCTCACAAGCTGCAATGACCTCATTGAACACAGGGTCATCTTTCTGAGCCATATAGTTCCAGTCAATCCACTGCATAGGAGTAATCGGTTTCTTCTTGGCCAAGATCACCATTTCATAGAAATTTGCTTGAAAATCATTCCAGAACCGATGATCTGCAACATTTTTCTCATAATCATATGGGTTGTTCAACCTTTCACTAACAAACCTAGATACATGCTTCATGTAGTTCATTGTTTGTTTTGGAGTGTCAAGGATGCTAGCAGTTCTCCGAGGTCTATGAAGCTTCAATGGTCCAATAACTTCATCAGCCTGCTCTTCTTCATTATCCTCGGACTCAGACGAGTGTTCTGAAGCAACACCTTTGCCTCTCTCTTCCCTAGAGGGCATTCCACCTTTTCCTCTTCCCGCTGTCACTTTAGCTAAGCCCTTTCCCCTTCCACTTTCTCGGCCTCCCATAGCTTGAGTTTTGGTCCGACATACGGTCACAATGTCCCTTTCATATTGTTCAGTGGCTCCTCCTTCTTCAATGTGAATACCTCTGCCTGAGGCCACTTTGCGGACTCTTTCACCGCTTGCATGCCCACTTCCACTATCTTCAGAATGTGCCGGCGCTCTTGCTTCTTGAGCGCGAGGGTCACTCTTTTGTTTCTTCTTCCTTTCGAAAGTATGACCCTTCACAAAACGATCTCCGGCCATTGCAAATACCCTAAGAGATATAGAATGAAAAATGGATGTGAGGAAAAAGTGATTAGAGAGGAGCTGCTGAAAAACAGGCTGATACCGGAGTATCCGGTGTTCAGCCCCGAGAAATCTCCCAAAACCTAGGGTTTTGGAAGATTCGGCTGACTAGAGTTGAAACATGTTTAGGGATGAGTTCTAGGAGGTACTAGGAGCTATTCTACCAAGGGAAAACGATCCTAGACAAGGGCATTGATAGATCAGGAAGATTTAGGAAAAAGTACCTTTTGAGCTCAAATCCTCCGGGGATCTTGATGAATAGGAATTTCCGGAGGTTCCGGCCTTGAATCCAAGTGAGAAACTGTGCAAATCTTGAAGCTCCTTGGTTGTTTCTCAAAAATCGCCGGAGAGGGTGCTTTTGGGAGAGAGGGGTTGAGAGTAGATGGAAAAAGAAGAACTGTTTGGGCAGGGGGTTATGTAGGAATCTGGAGACACCGGAGACCCCGGTGCAGACCGGAGACCCCGGTGCAGACCGGAGACTCCGGTCCTGACACTTATACCGGAGACTCCGGTGGAGACCGGAGACTCCGGTCCTGATACTTGTACCGGAGACTCCGGTGTAGACCGGACTATCCGGTAACTGGAACCAGGAGTGGAATCAGCTTGAGGAGTGAACAGTGTCAGGTCCGGATACTCCGGTGAACACCGGACATTCCGGAACCTGGAACTGTGACAAAATAGATTTAGAGCTGAGATTTGGGGAGGAGTTTTTCGGGTGAGAATCGTTGGACATGAGGACTAATTTGCTAAATATGATCAGCCAACAAGCATCATTACATAACTATGATCACAAATTGCAAATCATGATCGAGAGATCAAAGAGCCAAATTATTTTGAGAAAATCACTCAAAAATGCAGTTTTCGCAAACTCTTAGCTAAGAAAGCTATAAATCTATAACAAGCAAATGTATGTAACAGTTCAAGCCACGTTTCGAGAATCTAGGATATTTAATTCACTTCTCAACTCGCAAAATCTTTGCTCGTCTAGTGGCTTAGTGAGAATATCGGCTAATTATCTTTCGGTTCTCACATGGCGAATATCGATATCCCCTTTTGTTGCATGATCTCTCAAGTAGTGATGTCTAATATCTATGTGTTTGGTTCTTGAGTGTTGTACGGGATTGTTGGCTATTTTGATAGCACTCTCATTATCACACAAAAGTAGAATTTTGGATGTTTTGTGGCCATAGTCTCTTAGAGTTTGCCTCATCCATAGGAGTTGAGCACAACAAGCTCCCGCGGCAACATATTCGGCTTCGGCAGTAGATAGAGCTACGGAATTTTATTTCTTGGATGACCATGATACTAAGGACCTACCCAAGAATTGGCATGTTCCCGAAGTGCTTTTTCTATCTACTTTGCAACCAGCATAATTGGAGTCCGAATAGCCGATAAGGTCGAAGGATGACCCTTTAGGATACCATAAGCCAAGGTATGATGTATGAACTAAATATCAAAGAATCCTCTTAACGGCTATTAAATGGTATTCTTTGGGAGCGGCTTGAAATCTTGCACACATGCACACACTAAGCATGATATCAGGACTAGATGCACATAAATAAAGCAAATAGCCTATCATGGAATGATATACCTTTTGATCCACGCTTTTGCCTTCTCCATTGAGATCAAGATGTCCATTAGTTTGCATGGGTGTCTTGATTGGTTTGGCATTCTCCATGTCAAACTTCTTGAGCGTGTCTTTAATATACTTGGTTTGGCAACTGAAGGTTCCTTCCTTGAGTTGTTTGATATGAAATCCAAGAAAGAACTTCAATTCCCCCATCATGGACATCTCAAATCTCCTTGTCATGATCCTACTAAAGTCTTCACAAAATTGTTGATTAGTAGAACCAAATATAATGTCATCGACATATATTTGGCAAACAAATAAATCATTATCAATATTTTTAGTAAAAAGAGTAGAGTCGGTTTTGCCTATTTCAAAGCCCTTTTTGACAAGAAAATTCCTAAGGCATTCATACCATGCTCTAGGAGCTTGCTTTAGCCCATAGAGCGCCTTATGGAGTTTGAAAACATGTCCAGGATGCTTGGGATCTTCAAAGCCGGGCGGTTACTCCACATATACCAATTCGGAGATTCCATTGAGAAATGCACTCTTCACATCCATTTGATATAGCTTGAAATCATGGTGAGTAGCATAGGCTAATAGAATACGAATTGACTCAAGCCTAGCTACGGGAGCATAAGTCTCACCAAAATCCAAACCTTCGATTTGAGTGAACCCTTGAGCAACCAAGCGAGTTTTGTTCCTTGTTACTATCCCATTTTCATCTTGTTTGCTGCGGAAGACCCATTTTGTCCCAATCACATTTTGCTTTGGCCTTTCCACCAAAGACCAAACTTCATTTCTTTTGAAGTTGTTCAATTCTTCTTGCATAGCCATCACCCAATCCGGATCATCAAGCGCTTCTTCTACCTTCAAAGGCTCCAAAGAGGAAACAAAAGAGTAAAATTCACAAAAATTTGCAATTCTTGAACGAGTAGTTACCCCCTTTTGTATATCACCAAGTATGTTGTTCACGGGGTGATCTCTTTGGATGCTTTGATGAACGCGTGGGTGTGGCACTTGTGATTGATGTTGAATGTCTTCCACTTCATCATCCAAAAAATTATTTGGGTCTTCAAGGTTTTGATTTTGGTCTTGTGGTCTTTTGTCGTCTTGATCTTGAGTTGATGTTGATGGTTCTACTTGCATTGATGAAGACGGTTGATCTTGATCATTTTGAGCCTCTTGAACCTTTTGTTGCTCTAAGGGCTTGATTTCGTCAATTGCCATCTTCTTGATTGCTTCGCTTGGTATTTCTTTGTCACCTAGCACATTAGGATCAACTTGCTTCACTTGGGAGCCATTAGATTCATCAAATGTTACGTCTCTCGCAATTTCAACGCAACCGGTGATTTTGTTGAAAATACGGTAGGCGTAGGTATTTGATCCATAACCAAGCATAAAGCCTTCATCTACTTTTGGAGAAAATTTTGAACTTCTAGCTTTCTTGTTTAAAATAAAGTATTTGCTACCAAAAATCTTAAAGTAGGAAACGTTTGGTTTGTTACTGGTTATAAGCTCATATGTGGTCTTGTTCAATACCTTGTGTAAATACAACCGGTTGATGGCATGGCATGCGGTGTTGATTGCTTCCACCCAAAATTGATCCGATACCTTGTATTCATCAAGCATTGTTCTTGCGGACTCAATTAGAGTCCTATTCTTTCTCTCGACCACTCCATTTTGTTGAGGGGAGTAGGGAGCCGAGAATTCATGCTTGATTCCCTCTTCATCAAGAAACTCTTCACCTTGTATGTTCTTGAACTCGCTTTTATTGTCGCTTCTCACTCTCTTGATCTTCACTTCGAACTCATTTTGGGCTCTTCTTACAAACTTCTTGAAAATAGCTTGTGTTTTTCTTTTATCATGCAAGAAGAATACCCAAGTGAAACGTGAAAAGTCATCAACAATAACTAAACCATATTTGTTACCTCCAATACTTATGTAGGTAATTGGCCCAAATAAGTCCATGTGGAGGAGTTCCAATAGTCTTGTAGTTATTATCACATTTTTCACTGGATGAGATGCTCCAACTTATTTTCCCGCTTGATAAGCACTACAAATTCTATTTTTCTCAAAAGAAGCATTTGTTAATCCTAGAATGTGTTCGCCCTTTTGAAGTTTAGACAAAATCCTCATGCCAACATGAGAAAGTAGGCGATGCCAAAGCCAACCCATGCTAGACTTATCCATCAAGCAAGTTTTAGGCTTCACTTCATCGGTTGAAAAATCAACAAGATAAAGTTTACCCTTCAACTTACCGGTGAAAGCTATTGAGGCGTCTTCCCTTCTAGAGACAATCACACCCTCATTTGTAAAAAGACAATTATAACCTATCTCACATAATTGGGATACGGATAATAAATTGTAATTAAGAGATTTGACTAACAAGACATTTGAAATAGAATGATCATTTGAGATGGCGATTTTACCTAAACCAATTACTTCTCCTTTTCCATTATTGCCGAAAATGATGTTTTCATGAGATCCTCCATTTTCTTCAAAAGAGGAAAACATACTCTTTTCTCCGGTCATGTGATTTGTACATCCACTATCAATGATCCAACTTGATCCACCGGAGGAGTATGCCTACAAAACAAAGTTATGCCTTTATTTTAGGTACCCAAATTTGTTTGGGTCCTTTAGCGTTAGTCACAAGCACTGTTGGCACCCACACATTCCTTTTAACAATTCTATCTCTTGTGCGGGGACCAACATAGAGAGCAACCACTTTACCACGGTGGTCTCTCTTGAGCATATATGAGGCATAGAATGAACATTGGGAAGCATGAGTCTTTGGTTGCCTTGTTTGAGCCGTGTGATTAACTTGTTTGCCTCTTTTGACAAACTTGAGGCACTCCACTCCATTCAATAGCACACGACCATTTGGCTTGCTCGTGTATTGGTCAAATCCAAGACCTCTCTTTTGCTAGTTGTCTTTGGCTTGGATGGTTTTGTAAAGTGCATCTTTTGATTTATAGGTTTTGATGCACCTATATTTGACCAAGGCATTTAGCCTCTTATTTTCCTTTTGTAACGTTTGCAAGGATTCAACATTAGTTGTACAAGCATTTATATCAAAGTTGGAACAACGAGAGCATCCATTGCTAGTAGATGCACTAGATAGTAAATTTGCTTCACTAGAGTTGGATGAGCCTCTCTTAAGGATATCAATTTGTGTTTCAAGAGTTTTATAATTTTCATCTAAACAAGATAATTTCTCTTGAAGCAAGAAATTGTTACTCTTAAGGTCGGCAATTGAGGAATTGGCTAAATCATAATCTTTAGACAATTTCTTAACTTTTTCCTTCTCTTTAGCAAAGAGCTCCTCGAGTTCAAGGTTTCTCTCCTTTTCAAGGATGAGCAAGTCTTCTTGTCTCTCGAGGGTCTCTTCATGACTATCTATTGTATCCATTAGCTCCTTTATTTTAGCCATAACATTTTTATTCAATCCTTTGAACAAGTTATCACAATCACTATCATATTCACTATTACTATCTAAAAGCTTGGATTGAGATTTTACCTTGCGGCTTTTAGCCATGAAGCACTTCGGGGAGTATCATCATCATCACTCGTTAAGAGTGATTTTCTTTGTGTAGGCTCATGAATGGCAATGGTGGCGACTCTTTCATCATCGGAGTCGGAGTCGAGTTTGAATCCCACTCTTCTCCAATGTATGCTTGGCCCGAATACTTTTTCTTGTACATCTTGTTCTTGTCCTTCTTGTATGGCTTGATTTTGTTGTCTTCTTTGTCCTTCCTTTTCTTCTTGTTCGGACAATCGGCTATGAAGTGACCAACTTCGCCAAATTCATAGCATGCCCTCCTTGATGTTCTCTTCTTGGGCATGTCTCTCTTGTATTTTGAATAGCCTCCCTTTCTCATGAATTTTTTGAACCTTTTCACAAAGAAGGCCATTTCTTCATCTTCGGAGCTTTCATCTTCACTTGTACTTGGTTCTTGGACTTGCTTGCTTTTGCTTGCCTTGAATGCAACCTCCTTGTTCTTTGAGGTTGAGCTTTGTTTTGCATGAATCTTCACTTCATTTGCTTCTTCTTCCATGAGTTCACGAGCAAGAATCCTTCCAAGCACATCGTTTGGTGTGAGCCTCTTGTAGTCCCTTCTCTCTCGAAGGAGCGTCACCAAAGTGGGATTTCTAGGAGCAAATGCTCTAAGTAATCTCTTCACCACTTTGTGGTCATCAATGTCCTTGCTTCCGAGCCCTCTTAGCTTGTTCACAAGCATCATCATCCGATCATACATTGCTTGAGGAGTTTCATGATCTTTCATCACAAATCTTCCTAGCTTTCCCTCGAGCAGCTCTATTTTGGATTCTCTCACACTTGTAGTCCCTTCATGAGCAACTTGAAGTGTGTCCCAAATTAGCTTGGCTTCTTCAAGTCCATCCACTTTATTGAATTCTTCCGGACTCAAAGCACTAAGCAACACACTTGTGGCTTGAGCATTGCGATGCATATTTTGTTCTTCACTTGAGGTGAGCTCTTGATCTTCCTCCGACAACTCAAAACCTGTGCAAACAATCTTCCAAATACTTGGATGAAAAGAGATTAAATGCATTTTCATTTTGTGCCTCCAAGCGGCATAATGTGTACCATCGAAGAATGGTGCACGCCAGGAAGGCACGAAAATATAGTTGCTTGAAGAATTCAAACGATCATAATTGAAAGGAATTTCACTTCACTTTCCTTTACCATTACCGTCGTCACTCCTTGATGGATCATCTTTAAAACCCCTCGGACTTCCGGATGTCGACATAATAATTTCCTCCAAGCGGTGAAGCTTTGTAGGAGGTTAGGCTCTGATACCAATTGAAAGTGCCTAGAGGGGGGGGGTGAATAGGCTTTTCTGAAAATTAAAACTAAAACAATGGATTAAATCTGCCGGATACTCCGGTGAAGGTCGGATACTCTGGTTTGGTCCGGAGTATCCGGTCTAGTCCGAAGTCTCCGGTCTATACAGGAATTCTAGAACAACTACGAATTAAAGCTAATAGCTAGAATCTAAGGTTGAAGCTAGATCTACTGGATATCACTGAGCTAGAATAACACTTAACACTAGCAAGATGAACACTAGAGCAATTTGTATGATGAATCACAAATTTCACACAATAAAACAAATTGCACGAATACGAACAAAAGAGATTATTCCGGAGTTCGGCCACCTCACAAAGAAGTGCCTACGTCTCCGTTGAGGAGCTCACAAAGAGCCGGGTCTTTTCCAACCCTATCCTCTTCTAGCGACCACCAAGATCAAGCTAGAAATTCTTACTCAATTCGAAGATGTTTACAAACTTCCCGTGGCACTCCACAAGTTTGGGTGCTCTACGGGCGATGCCTTGCCGTCTAGAAGCACAAAGCTTTAAGAGAAATGATCGCAGCGAATGCTCGATGAAGAACTCAATGCTCAAGTGGCTTAAACCCTCTCCAAACACAAACGCTCTAAATTTTTGCAAACTTTGCACTAGAGGTGGTTGGAGGGTCTTTGAATGCTCTTAAAGTGCTCAAGAGGTCTAAAGTTCACCAGCAACAGCAAGCACTAAATGCCATGGGGTGTGAGAGCATTTATAGCCCTCTCTCAAAAACTAGCCGTTACTGTTTTGTCAGAACTGACCGGAGTATCCGGCCCTAAATCCAAAAACGGCGTCAGAACGGTCACAGAACGTGTCAAAACTAGCTGTTACAGTTCTGTTAGATTACCGAAGTCTCCGGTGAACACCGGAATCTCCGGTCCTGACAGGGCTTCCAAAAACATTAAGTCCGGAGACTAGCCGGACCCTCCGGCCTCTCCAGGTACCAGAGTATCCGGTGCACACCGGAGACTCCGGTCTTTTTTATCAAAAAGATTAAAAGCTAACCGAGACTCTCTGCCGGAGTCTCTCTCGGACACTCCGGTTAAAACTTAATTTCTTACCGGAGTATCCGGTGAACACCGGAGACTCCGGTCCTTTTCAATTAAAATAAACACCTAACCGAGACTCTCTGTCGGAGTCTCCCTCAGAGACTCCGGTCTGTTAACCCATAAATTACCGGAGTATCCGGTGAACACCGGAGACTCTGGTCTTTTTCAAATAAAAATAAACCGTAACCGAGACTCTCTGCCGGAGTCTACCTCAGAGACTCCGGACTAAATACTGAGTACCGGAGTATCCGATCAACACCGGAGTGTCCGGACTCAGTGAATTTTTGCAGAATAAACTCGGTGTCCGTGGGTGATTGTGTCTCTCAACTAGTTGGTTCTAAGGGATATCTTGAGCATTGAGACACTAACCAAGCAATCAAATGCAACCCTCTTAATAGAGCGGCTATCCTAGACTGAATTTCAAAAATAAAAGAATTTAAATCCTATTGAGTACTCTTCGTTGATTGTCCATTTGTTTCGACGGGTGTCAAACGTCACTTATCTTTTCAACTAATGCTTAAACCTGTTCATAACTTAGATAAGCATGTTAGTTCCTTAATCGTTTTGTCATCAATAAGCCATAACCCACTTAGGGGGCCTAGATGCACTTTCAGTCGGTAAATTATTTTATCCGATAATTAGAAATATTGTTTGTTGATCTTAATATTGGTTATGTTTGCGGGTGTTTTAAGGGATGGCAGATAAATTAATTTTTCAGATATATTATGGTGAGAGTGAAATTAGGTATGGTCCTAACGGTGTAGATCTGTCTAGATTTCATCATGTCATGAAGGGTCTTAGTAAAGCTAATGAGAGGACCATTGTGGGTGTGTGCAAATAGCTCATGCGGGTTTTCCAACTGGATCCGCAGCAACATGAGTTGAAGTTGAAAGCTGTCCTCAGCTGTGCTAGTCATGGATAAAGTTGGCACCGGGCAAAATGCCCGCGGGCAGAGGCTACACACGCCTGCGCCCGCGAGTTAATTCCTGTGCCCGCGCCCGCTCCCGCCACTCGCCACGGGCAGGAAATGACGCCCGTGCCCGCGGGCACACCCGTGGGAAAACCCGTATGCCCACCAGAGTGCATATCAACATTCAACACAATATGCAGATCTGGACATTTAGTATACAGAAAACAACAAATTTATCTAGGATGCAAGTTCAATTCATACATGAACAATAATGAATATAAAGATAACAAACATGAAAAGAATTCATCCAACTCATGATACAATACAACGATAATATCTCACATAGTTTATAGATAACATAGTCAGCAAGTACTCTAGTGCATCTCATGTAGTTCATCACACAATAAAGTTCAACAACAATCACATACAGGAATATAAGATTGTTCAACAATGCAATTACACAATAAAGATCACTAATCAGAGTCAACGGTAGTGATGCATGTTTCTTCCTTCATTTCTTCTTCAATGTCTTCAGGGCATGACCAGAAGCTATTGAACTTTCTATCACCTTCATCTAAAATCAAGTTTTATGTACATTAGTAACAATCTACAGGTTATATAGTAGAAAACTAGAAATAGAATACATTGCAAATACAGATTTGTTTACCTTGAGAGTGTGACGAAGCCAACTTTGACTGCACATCAAAGCTTCCAACATTCTAGGAATAAGACGGCTGCGATGCTCACTTAAAAGCCTCCCACTAGTGCTAAAGGCTGATTCAGAAGCAACTGTGGTGATTGGAATAGCCAATATGTCACGAGCAATAAGTCTCAAAGTGGGATATCGAGTTCCCTCCAACTTCCACCAACCAAGGACATCAAAATAATCATTCTCATCATGAGGAAAAGTTTTGTCATCCAAATAGCGATCTAGCTCATTCTTACTTCTAACAAAGCTAGTAGTCTTCTTATTTGCAGCAAGGGTTTTAAAAATTGACAACACAGCAGCTGCACCAACTGAAGAAGAAGCACCACTAGATGATGTACTCACAAACTCTTGGTTTTTCACTTGATAATGTTTCATCAAATCAGTTAGCAATTGATGAGCCTCTGTAACATATTTTTCAGCTGCATCTTCACCAAAAAGGGCAATGTAGCAAGCATGCAACATTGTCATCTTAAGACGTGGATCAAGAATAACAGCAACAGCCATAAGACCGTGGATGTCAGCCCAATACTTATCATACTTTGCTATCATGGCATCAGACATTTTTCTAATAGTTTCATCTTCATCATGACCCCAAGAGTTGATTTTAAGTTTAATCTCACATACTTTAGGGAAGAAAATGTTAGCTGTCACATACTTTGTCCTAGAAAATAGCACAGTGAGCTCATAGAATAATTCTAATTTCTCACAAATGGTAGTAGCAAATATCCAATCATTTTCTGGAGGGCAAAAAAAGTTCCTATCAAGTTCACCCAAACGTTCAAAAATCTTCCTATAAGGGATAGAAATTTTAAGCATGATGTAAGTTGAGTTCCATCTAGTTTTGCAATCTAAGTGCAACTTCTTATCCAATTCAACATTTTCATCTATAGCTGTTTTCTCAAACTTTTCATACCTCTTTGGTGTAGCAATCCAATAGGCAACACTCTCTCGAATGTGTGCAACGGCAGTTCCAATGACTTCCATACCATCTTTGACGATGAGGTTGAGGATGTGTGCGCAGAGCCACTTTCCTTTCAATAGCATATTAGCTGCCCCAAGCCTTGTCTCCATTAGGCCAATCATGTTGTCATTGGTACTACAATTGTCAAGGGTCACAGTGGATACCCTCTGATCAAGATCCCAACTCTGGAGACATTTGTGCAACACATCACAGATAATCTGTCCAGTATGGGGACATGGGACATACATAAACCTACACAAAGAGCATCAAAGTTATATGGCAACCTTCACATAGTTTGATAAACTTGAGACTCAAAGCTGAACAAAGTAATTCACATAAACATACAATGTAATCAGCAAGCAAAATTAGAAAATCACATCAATATGCAGCTTTTAAGCGTCCACAAGTCATCAATAAAATGTCCAGTGACCGCCATATAGCCTCTTTTTTGATTATCAGCTGTCCAAAGGTCAGTAGTAATAGCAACACGACAATTTGTCCTTTGCAAGAATATCCTAGCTTTCCTTTTCTCTCCCTCATAGAAACTCAAGATATCATTTCTAATAGTATTTCTAGTTCCCATCTTAAACAAAGGTTGTAATGTACTAACAAACTTACGAAAGCCATGGTGATCAACAATAGATAACGGGTACTCATGCAATATAATCATGGAAAAAAGAGCTCTTCTAGCTATATCTTGATCAAACACATAGTTTTCTACAGCTACTGCCCCCTTTTCGGTGGTTCCAAACCACAAATTAGCTTGTATTTTGACCCCTACCTTCTTTTTATTGTAGGGACAACTTTTCAAATGAGTTCTCAGATGGGTTGTACCATTTCTTGATGTGGCTGAAAGTTTCCTCTTGCAGTGGTTGCACTTGGCCTTCCAAACTCCATCCACACGCACTTTCTCGAAGTCGTTCCAAACAGCTGAGGTGAGCTTCCTCTTTGACCCAGCAGCAGTAGCAACTTCTTCGTCCTCCGATACGTCCACAACATTAATGTCTTCATCACCAGATCCAGTACCACATGCACGAACAAGAGAACCGGATACATGAGAGGCTTGCACTTGAGAGCTACTCCCAGGGGTTGCCATCACAGCAGGGGTTGCCGATGTGCGCCGAGAAGGGCTGTCATTTGACATAAATAAATAGATGTCAAGCGTATTACATAATGTTGCGACTATGTCAAACATATTAAAGATGACACTAAAAGGGAAACATCTAGCATAAATGCATAATGCACAAGCTTTGACTGTCAACCAAATGCATATATACCATGTTCCTAAATACATTCATTCAACAGCATATCAAAAGCTCAGACAGCAACAAATAGCTAGGATCTAAGAGTTGTAAACATAAGTTGACATTAAAGCTGTTATTCAAACATACAATAAAAATGTACATTTGTACAAAGAAGAGTAATACATGAGATGTAACTTCATTGTCATAGCCAAGCATCAAGCTCATGTAAACTGTCATACAGAAGGCACCAGGAAATTGCAGCTAAGCTTGCTATGATTTTGTCCAGTTATAACTCGGGCCAACTCTAATTTGATCAAGGTTGATTCAAGCTTTTCACAACAGATAATTGGTTTCCAGTTTTTCACAGTGGAATATCAGCATGGATCATGTTGTTGTTTTTGTAGTGAAATATCAGTGAATCATCCAATTTCTATGTAGCAAGCAGAAGACATTGGAAGAACAGTCACCTGTTGTGCCGTCGGCGAGCTCCGGGACGGGCCAATGGCGGCGGGAGCAGATCGGCGTCGGCGACCTTCGGGACGGGCCGGTGGCGGCGGGAGAAGATCGGCGTTGCAGAGCTCCAGGACAGGACGGGACGGCGACGGCTTGCTCTGGGTTGGGTCGGTGCGGGCGTCGGTGAGCTCCTGGACGAACGCGGTCGGCTTGCTCTGGGTCGGCTCGGCGCGGGCGTCGGCGAGCTCCTGGATGGACGCGGTCGGCGTGCTCTGGGTCGGGTCGGCGCGGGCATCGGCGAGCTCTTGGACGGACGCGGTCGACGTGCTCTGGGTCGGGTCAGCGCAGGCGTCGGCGAGCTCCTAGACGGACGCGGGTCGCCCTGGTCGGTGAGCTCCGGGACGGACGGGTCGGTGACTCGGCCACTCGCAGAGCTCTGGGTCGGATGGGACGGCGACAGCTTGCTCTGGGTCGGGTCGGCGCGGGCGTCGGCGAGCTCTGGGTCGGACGGGATGGCGACGGCATGCTCTACGGGTCGGCGCGGGCGTCGGTGAGCTCCTGGACGGAGTGATGGACACGGTTGGCGTGCTCTGGGTCGGACGGGTCGGCGTCGGCTGGCGGTGGAATCACGACGGAATCCGGCGACTACTGGAGGCGAGATCTGGCACTGTGGACTGTGGTCTGTGGAGGCGTGGAACGGCGGCTGCAGGCTCTGGAGCGGCGGCTGTGGCCGGGTGGAAGTGGAAGGAGAGGAAAAACCTAGAATTTTTCTTATATACTAATGTCTACGGCCCACCTGTCAGTGGCACTAGAGTGGGTATGCGGGTGGAGCGGGTACGGGCACAGTTTTTTCATGCCCGTTTCTTTATACCCATTGGGTTTATACTTAAATCCGCACCCGTGCCCGCGGGCGAAGAATGGCACCCATATCCACGCCCGTCGGGTTTTTTACCCGCGGGCACAGGGGTAATCTATGCCCGTTGCCAAGTTTAGTCATGGATACTTTGGTGAGCTTGTTCCCATCGAAGCCACATCAACTTGGAGGCAGTATATAGATATATGTTGTGAACGTGGTCTGCCACTGGTTTTGTTAGCTGAGGCATACCTGAAAGATCAAACTGAGGTGAACTCTGCGGAAGCAGTAGCAGGACGAAGTGAGACAGTGGAAAATGAATCAGAGCAGGTTAATGTCGGGTCCAGAGAGGATGTTGGTGATATTCCAGAGCTGCAACCGATGGGTGTAGCTGATGAAGGGGAGCACATCCCTAGCATCATTGAAGAGATGGAGTTGGAGGATGAAGAGTTGGAGGAAGACCTTGCCGATGGGGATTCATCTGACGAGGAGGGTAATGCTCCAGTTCCTGTAGAGTGGAGGGATCATGAATTTTCGAAGCTGATGGTTAGCGAGGCTGACCGGACACCGTGGTAGTACCACGAGAACGAGGTGTCATAGGGTGCTATGTACCCTACAAAGGAGGCAGTTATTGATGTAGTGAAATTCTGGTCGTTGTCTCTTCGGAGGCAATTCAAGGTTGTTAAATCCAGTAAAAGGGAGTACGATATGAAGTGTTTGGTGCCACAGTGTCCTTGGCGGGTGCATGCATTCAGAGGGAAATGGGTAGACTACTGACAGTGCTCAATAGTTAAGGAACATAATTGTCACATTGAGGAAATAGAGTTCGCCCACCGGAACCTGTCATCTGTCTTTATTGCAAATGTTATGTACGGGGAGATTTTGGACAACCTAAGGTATGAGCCACGATCAATAATCCGTGCTATTGAGCAAAAGTTCCAATACACAATAAACTATGCGAAGGCATGGAGGGCGAAACAAAAGGCTATTGAGATGAGGTTCGGAACATATGAAGATTCATATCACAATCTACATCGTCAATTAGCCACAATTTGTGGAAGGAACCCAGAGAGCTGCTATGATATCAAGCATTACCCCTCTACTGATGTGGAGTATAGCGGGAAAAGAGTGTTGCAGCGTGCTTTCTTTGCATTCGTCGCAACTATCAAAGCATTTCGGTACTGTCGACCCATCATATGCCTAGATGGAACATTCCTGACTAGGAAGTACAAAGGGCAGATATTGTCTACAATTGGGGTCGACGGTAACAACCAAGTCCTGCCACTAGAGTTTGCTTTCGTGGAGAGTGAGAACGGGGACAGCTGGTATTGGTTCCTAGAGCAGGTCAAACATGCTATTGTTCTTGACCGACCAGATGTGTGTCTCATTTATGATAGACATGTAGGATTGTTGCAGGCTTTGCTGGATATGCAACATAGTAGTGTTCAACGAGGTGTAGCAGCATAGTGGCCCGACCTCAAAAGCTGGTGGTGCATACGCCATATGAGTGCGAACTTCTACAGACAGTTTAAAAACAAAGAGTTGATAAAGCTTTTCAAAAAGTTGTGCAGTCAAAAATAGCAACGGAAGTTCAATGCCCTATGGGCACGACTTGATGAACTGACTCTAAAACAAACAGCGGAGGTTGCACCTAATGGCGATGAACCGATAGCTCTCGCACCTCTTCCAACAGATACTCCGCAGATAGTAAGGAGATCAGGTTCAGCTATTAGGAGTTTCTCACAGTGGATACGTAATTAGCCAAATGAAAAATGGGCTCGGTTGTACGACAGTGGTGGTGCAAGGTATGGAGTAATGACTACAAATCTTGCAGAGGTTTATAACTGGGTCATGCGAGGAATGAGGTCCCTACCACTAGTTGGAATTGTAGAAGGCATTTTGCATGGGACTTGTAAGTATTTTATTGATCGGTATGCAGCTGCTAAGAATGTAATGGAGGACAATCTTATGCTTTACGGACGGATGCTATGTGAGTACATGGAGAAGGCCAATAAGAAGGCCCACATACACGCACACGGGTCACCTACACCCCTGAGGGTGTTCGGCCCCACATCGCGTCGACAACGGAGGCATACCCGGTGCATTGGGACGAGGACGCTGCATTAGCAGTAAGTTTTCCTTTGAAGTCAGTAGTCCATACTCAACGAAAAAAACCGTATATTTGAATTATTTTTTCCTTTTTCGTATCCGCAGGCAAATATCATTTATGATGTACATAAGGATGCAGCTGGTGCCATAGACTGCCCCCGGCAAGGGCAGCGCCTCAGTGTGTCGGATGTTGCGGGCTTCATCAAGCGGGTTTTCGACAAGATTGCGCGCTTCTTAAAGCTTACCTTTTGCCGATCCACCACAGATGTAGCAGGGGCGCCTCCCAGGTCTAGTGGTGTCCACGCTGAGTCGTCTCGGCGGTCAGATGTGCACCACCGTTCATCCGTGTCGGCACCCACACGACCCCTTTTACCACGTCATACAGGCTCAGAGCAAATAGGTACGACTTTTTATTTCGAACGAAATTCAACAATATTCATTACTTACTACTGCATTAATTATTAAACTTTCATTAGGTGCACCTACACAAGCCTCGACGCAGCCTCGTAGACCGAGCCCTGTGTGTCCACCCTTAGGTACTGGCCGCCCCCTTCATCCCAGTTTTCAATACATTCAACAAATTAACGTAATATTATGCACAGGTTACTTCGGTGATGAGGCCGGTCCGTCTTCAGTGGCCTCACGCCCGACCCCACCAGCATCGTTCGAGCCATACTACGGCACGACAGCCTGGCCTTCTTCTGCTGCACTGGCATACCACGTAGGTACAATTGTACAATTTTTACTACTATTTCCAATACCACATTTTTCGTATCTAACATAATTATTTGTTCGTAGACCCCTCCAGCCAGTACACATGGACGCCAGGAGAGCCTTCACAGTCCTCCTACCCTAGTCAGGAGATGAGGCTGGCCCGGCCGCCGCATACGACCTCGTTCGTGACTTCTTCGGGGGCACACCTGACTACGATGTCCTCCAGCGGTCCCAGGTACCCAGTGCTCCCCTTCGGACACAGCTCACGCAGGACGAGGCCTCGACACCGGTGCTCCCTACTAAGCCTACCAGACAGGTCGGTCCACCCGACCCCCTCACCTACTCCTCACGTGAGGGTTAACCAGAGGCATCGGGACCACGATGGGGGGCACGGGCGACGGCAACAGGGGAGGCAGCAGTAGAATTTTAGATTTTTTGTAACTTACATATGCATATTCGCTTCGCGATGTACTCCTACATATTCATACACGTTTACTCTTTATGATCCACTTATCATGTCGTAACTGCATTTCGTATTCCAAAACGATGGCATCCTAGTAGCATTTCTTAATCCGACACGACCACACGCTACATTCTACCATCGTCATTATATCTTACAAAGCAACTTATGCAACAAGTGATACCTCGCTTACTCTGTTGGGAGTGTAACTTTAATCACGAAGTGACCACACTACTCAACTTTAACCATGACATGACAACACATGCCTCCTTGCGCAGGCTTTAGACAAGAAGTGGCAACACTAGACAACTTTTTCCAAATAATAAATGACAACACATGTACCAATAAATGTGGAATCTCTGACCATCATCAGTGACACAACTTTCCCATTCTTCAAGATGGAATCCGATGCTCCTGCCACCATCTGCACCCCTGCACTCACTCCTTTCTTCAAGAGCGAATCCAATGCTCCTGCCCCCCCCCCCAACCATAAATAGCCGAACCTCCTTACATTGATGCACCATACATTTCTCAGATATCTTAAGTGCAATATCTTCCTCAGCTCTACCAAGCCCACCAAAGAAACATTAGGAGACTACCGTACCTCAAGGTATCGAACCACCAATGTGCTTCTGCGGTGACCTTTGCAAGCTCTGCGAGTCGCAGGACATCTCATACACCTATGGGCTGCGCTTCTTTATGTGTGCCAACTACGAGTATGACAAGCCTCAACATGCAACATATGAGTATCGACCGGTATAACAACAGATATCAGCCTCATCTCTGCCGATTTTGCACCCTGTTTTACTAACCGCTCATCTTGTTCTATTTGTTCAGTCCCCTCCACTGCTCTGTGATTTTATTCAATAGCTTGACAATGAGCAAAATGAGGAACAGAAGCAGTGGGTCGACATGAACATGAGGTGGAGAAAGGAAGCGTACGCACGTCGGGAGTACGAGCAATAACAAGAGGAACTTCGCCTCAAGCGGGAGGAAGAAGAGCACATGAGGAAGTCGGCGCATGACCGTACCGTGGCTCAGGCTCGGGAGACTGAGAGGGCAAGGAAGCGGGAGGGACCTCGCCGTGCTAAGGCGGCAGGTCCCGATGCCCTCCAAAAGGGAAAATATCTAATGTAACCCGACATACTTTCACTCGCTAAGGCATGTTATGATTAGGATCGGTGCACTAATAAGTAGGTTTTAGTGCGAATCATACATACCACCTTCGTTTCCTCATCGTGTCGTCATAGTTACAGTCTTATGTAATGTTCACCCTATGTTTAATACTATGTTTGTCGTCGTTCGCACCCCATACCCACGTAATATGCCGCGAGTGCTAATTAATGATTTTTTATTCTCCGAATATTTACATAACCTACTCCCAATTTTAATTCCTAATTTCTTAAAACCCTTTTTTTATTTTATAAATTATACAAAATTTGGTATTTTTTGAAGAAAAAAAGACCCTTACCGCCCCCTCAGAGGGCGGCAAGGGGGCTAACCGCCCTCTCTGGGCCTACCTGCCCCCTAAGAGGGGGTTAGCCTCTTTGCCACTCTCTAAGGGGGCGATTAGGCCTCCCGCCCTCCCAAAGTGCGGTTAACTGGCCTAACCGTCCTCTCAGAGAGCTGCAGCTATCTCAAGAGGCTACAGACGTCTAATTTTACATTTTTTCCAATGAAAAATCTATTTATTTAAAGTTTTAATAAAAAATAAAAAATAAAAAACTCGCCAACTCTGCATGCACTCCTTTTTGTTGCCGCATTATTTTATTCTCCCGTAGGACCAGGCCCACCTGAGCCTACAGCTCCCTTGCTGGCCCCACCACGATGGAACATCCTGCTTGCCAACATGCAGGCTCTGTACAACCAACTGATGCCATGCCCCACGCACATGCACGAGCCACGAACTTTTTTTCTTTACTAATCTGATTGGCGCGTTTACATCTCGTCCGTTTTTATTTTACTATATAGAGTATAAAAAAAATTAAAAAAATTAGGTTCACAAATTTTGTACATTTTAATATTTATTTATGGAATTATTAATGTTAAACATATTCAATTAATTATAGAGAATACAATAGTACTTTTATGCATGCACATAGTTTTAACATATAGGTGGAAGTAATACTAATCTAAAATAATTTGTTTCATATTTTTTTTGAGTTTTAGATATTTTTCTATGCATTTTAGATTTTTTTCATCCGATTTATTAATGTAACTAATATTTATTTCGACATTTTTCTAGAATGTCCGAAAAAGAAAATTACATACATATGTACCCGTTTATATACATATATATGTGTGTATACCTACACGTATATATATACATACGTATATACTATATATGTATACCTATATGTACATATATTTGTATACATACATAGGGTCCACTGCTACAGTAGCAGAGGCCCTCAGATTTCACGATTCCAGCCACTTTAGTATATAGTAGTTGATTCCATAGACGTATGCTCTATTGAATAAATTTTCACGCCATAGATCTCTTAACGCAATCCTCCCTATCATAAATCATATATCTCATCATTAATCATATATCTCTCATGTATATCATAAGGTGTGATTCATCTTTACACATCATAACTCATACATCTCTTATATACATTTCATGATATGATCATCTTCATGTACATCATTCCCTCGCCCAAACATTCCTTATGACCTCCTAACTACCTTGACCTCGGTTCCTCCATTCTACCTCTGTCACCGATCATATTTGCCTTCAGGACACACCTACACATGAACGAAACCAATTTCGAGCACAAATTTCTCCAAACTTGTCTCAATGTTAGTCCACTCAACACCACTAACATTGAGTACATTACATATTTCAACATCAAAAATATTACTATGCTACCATGAACATATCTAAGCAATATATTATCAACATATGCACATCATCTATGCTATAATGCTAAATTACTTTTCTTTACCAAATTCGTCACAAAACCAATTTTTCATTACACATGATCTCACGTGGTAGCACCGTCCAAAAGTGATGTTCGGTATATAACACTTCAACATTGTGGTGTTGGCAAGCGCACGAGTTAATGTAGCATTTTCACACAGAGTATTCAGAGTTATCATATCCACAGGGATCAATAGGTGAACTAATTGGGGTTTTATCTACTTTATTCTAACATATTAGAACTATTGGATGAATACAATTGCAAGCATGGAATTTGCTAAATATTGAATGATAGATAGTGGTACATCAAATCTACAAGTCGTAACAAGATATAAATTAAGCTCTAACTTTGGTGCTATAGTTGTGGTTCGGCCCAATAAAATATCAATTATAATCATGAGAAGCATATTTAAATTTATTAACACTCTCAA
Organism: Phragmites australis; assembly: GCF_958298935.1. NCBI lineage: Eukaryota > Viridiplantae > Streptophyta > Magnoliopsida > Poales > Poaceae > Phragmites > Phragmites australis. The sequence continues at coordinate 14,595,169 of NC_084930.1, read as the reverse complement.
TTATCACCTACTTTCACCTCAGATCCCTGTCGCATAGTGGTTTAATCCGTCACTCGCTTTTTTGTGATACAAGATGAATGATAGCCTTACAAATAAAACTCTACTAGATAGAATCTAACAACATAATCCACTTCACCTACTTACTGTATCGGATCTAACTTAGCTTCATCAAATCAACATATCATTAATCCTATACCTTGATACTATGATAGTTTCACTTAATACATATAATCACCATGATTACATCTACAAGTTGATCATTTAGCCGTGGATAAGATGAATATGTAAGCATGATCATAGTAGAAAGTTGTCACAACTGGTTTTATTAAGGAAAAAAATCAGATGTAAACCACATGTATGTTAGGACCAAGTTTCATACATTCAAAGACTTCATTAGTGTATCACACATAATCCATTATTATAATGTTTAACTTAAACAAGATAGAAAGTCCTCAAAATCTTTAACTAAAGCAAACTAGTCAAACACAATGAAGCTCCTATCTTCCACAAGCAAATGACCTATGGTCCACCAGTCTAGCAATCTTCATATTCAGTTATGTAGTAGTCTGGTTCTCTTTCAGTGTCTAAGCAACATTTGATATACATTTGGATGGAAATAGCAAATATGAGTACATATCGTACTCCGCAAGTGTGGAAAATAAATAACATACCAGCTTAATTAAAGAAACATGCCACAACAGGTTAGATTTGCATAAATGCCAACTATGCTATCGTAGAGTTATAAAAGTAACCTATTTAACGAGGTTATTCATCACTAGAATTCTCTCTCCTAGAAACATCTCCATATGTTTCTCAACTACTTGAAAACCATATCAGGTTCCGAAAACCAACCGACTTGATACCTGTCACAGGTAACATTGAAAGTGCATCTAGGCCCCCTAAGTGGGTTTTGACTAATTGATGACAAAACGATTAAGGGACTAATGAGTTTACTGAAGCTATGAACATGTTTTAGTTCTATTGGTGAAGTTAAACAATGTTGGCGTTCCTCAAAAAGAGAAGAGAAGCGGTTTGTAGTACTCAATAGGATTTAATTTGATTTCATTTTGGAAATTGAGTTTAGGAAAGCCGTACTATCAAGAGGATTGCAATTGATAGTTTTGATGGTGTCTCAATGCTCAAAGTGACCTCTTAGAACCAAATATTGAGAGACACATTCACCCACAGACACCAGAAAATAGGCTAAAGTGTTTTGAGTTCGGAGTCTCTGGTGTACACTGGATACTCCAGTACCTAGTGTTTTCGGCCGGAGTCTTTGAGTGAGACTCCGCCAGAGAGTCTCGGTTTTGATTTAATTTTAAAATGTCCGGAGTCTCCGGTGTACACTGGAGACTCCGGTGCCTGATGTTTTTGGCCGGAGTCTCTGAGTGAGACTCCACCAAAGAGTCTCGGTTCGAATTAATTTTAAAAATATCGGAGTCTCCGGGGTTCACTAGGAACTCCGGTATCTGGAGAGGCCGGATACTCCGGCAAGTCTCCGGGTCTATTCTGTGTGGCATTTAAGTGCTACCCGGAGTCTCCGATGTACATTGGATACTCCGAGTCAGTTCAACAGAACTGTAACGGCTAGTTCTGACACTGTTCCAAGCCCTGTTTTGAAATGCCACCCGGAGTCTCCGGTATACACCGGATACTCCGGGTTAGGTCAACCAGAAAAGTAATGACTAGTTTTCGAGGGATAGCTATAAATACTGCCCTACCTCTTTGCATTGAATGCTTGCTGTTGCTGCTGAGCTACTCCTTGACAAAGCCTTTCAAAGCATTCAAGAGCCCCTCCAAACCTCTCTAGTGCTTAGATTGTTGCAAGTTTTGAGAGATAGGGTTTGGAAGAGAGATTTGAGTTGGTGAACCAAAATCCAATCTTTGAGCATTGAGGTTGTCGTCAAGCTTTCATTTGTGATCTTTTTCTCTTGGAGCTTTGTGCTCCTAGATGGCAAGACATCGCCCGTAGAGCACCCAAGGATTTTGGAGTGCCATGGGAAGTTTGTAATCACCCGTTGACTTGAGTAAGCAAATCTAGCTTGATCTGTGTGGTCGCTAGGAGAGGATAGGGTTGAAAGAGACCTGGCTCTTTGTGAGCTCCTCAATAGAGATGTAGGCATTTCTTAGAGAGGTGGCTGAACTTCTGGATAAATCATTTGTCCCCTTTACGTTCTTGCAAGTTTTACTTGTTCTTGTTATTTTTGGGGATTTTCCCAAATCCTATTGCTTGTGAGTATTCTACTGCAGGGTATTGTTGATAAGGTCATCACACACCTCTTAGAACCTGTGGTAACACTTAGAATCAAGTAGACTTGCTTAGATTCATTTTGATTTTGCAATCCTGTATAGGCCGGATAATCCGGATAAGGCCGGATGCTTCGGACACCGGAGTATCCGAACTTGACCGGAGTATCCGGCCTCTGCTTTAATCCGCTGTTGAGTTTTAAATTTTTAGAAACGCCTATTCACCCCCTCTAGGTGACATCAAGTACTTTCAAACATCCTACCAACCAACCAAACCAACTAATCATGTAAGGATCCAAGTCTGTCATAACCATGAGCACGATTGATATATCAGATTTTACACTCTGCAGAGGTTGTCCAGCTTTTTCTATGAGTCGTGATTTCCATATTGCCATGTTTTTAAGATACTTAACACACGACTATGGTGTGTCACTCGAAAAATCACTACAAGACAGCTACAAAGCATCCTCCTAACAAGAATAAGCCCGCTAAGGTTTCACCATCGTCAAAGTAGCATCACACCACCTAGAAGATCCTTCTTGTGTCTTGTAGCTCTAGAAAATTTCATTATTCCCTTACAGTACACCAATAGTAGCTTATTCTATATTGAGGATTATCTAATTAATAGGCTAGATCTGTCCCATAACAGGCCTTGTGGTTGATATGATACTTCTTAGGTTGTCGCTCTATGAACTAGTCTTTAGAATACCGAGCAGACACTACCATAGTGCTTCACACACCATCATCGACCAACCTTCCGCTCGACATCCCCATACTCCATGTTGCTACAACAATTACTAGAATTCCCCCACTCATAGTTGCATAGTTCATTAGTCATGTTTAACCAACAACCTATTCATACCCTTATGCAAAGCTAAGCATAAGCTATCTATCATAACCATTACTGACAACTAGGCAACAAGGAATATATGAAATATGGTGCTATAAATTGAATTCAAAATTAACAACATGCATGTTTGAATTAAAGAACACATTTGAAAAACCTCAAACTGCTCCTCGTTTGCTCTCGAAACACACTAAAAAATATACAACAAAACTAACTATGAACAGTACACCAAACAATAGCTAACATATTTGAAAAAGGTATCAAAAGAGAGTACACACTATATGAACATGTGAGCGCAAAACTTGTCTAAATCGGAGCTAAAACAAGAAAGTTACGCTAAAAATAAGTTTATGATTAAATATGAAAAAGAAAAGGACCTATTTTAGATTAAAATAGAGAGGACATGGCCTTTTTGTAAAAATAGAGGGACCTATTTGCAAATATTGGAAAGTTTAGGGACTAAACTGTAAAAGGACAAGAGCATTTAGGTAAATATAGAAAAGTCAAGGGGCTAAAGTGCAAAATTGCCACTTTACCTAAGTTAAAATAAATAAGAATAATGACTAGATAAATGGGCTACTGATGTGGCATGACACATAGGCGGGTTTGCTGATGTGACCAGCTGACATGGCGAAGCGGCGTTGACTGGGATTATGAAGGGACACGTGCTAATGAGTCATTGGATAGCAAAAGGGTATATATAGATCTAATATTGACCGTGCGTTCTAGATTCGATAGCCAAGAGATGAGCAGAGGAGTTCGGCAGCTGGAGAGGTGGTGACTGGCGGTGGCGGGACTCGGGTACGCTGGTGGGCTCACCGGAATTTCGTCGGATTGGCGCTTTGGCTCACTGGTGAGGATGGCAAGCGGCGGAAAAGAGAGAGGGGAGAATGGCGAACTCACCTAACGGTCGGGGAGTGATGACGAGGGCACCAACGCACTCAGTGGATGGAGCCGAAGCCCACAGGTGGGTTGGTGATGGCAAAAAGCGGCGAAAACGGCGCGGTGTTGAGCTCTGTAGAGCGGCAAAGGAGATGGGCAGCGGCTGGCTAGAGTTTGGGCAAAACAGATCAAAAGGAGGGGGAGGCGGACTTATATAGGAGGGGATAAGCTCGTGGGAGTTTGGATAAGGCCGGGTTAGTTGGGATTCAGGCTCGAGGAAGGCAGCACGGTGTCGTGGCCGGCTTGGACTCGAACGGTGGCGCGAGGAAGGAGACGAGCACAAGGGCACCTCACGAGGGAGAAGACAGCTTCGGCGGGGGGTGCAAGCAGAGGAGGCGGGGGCGGGAGTTGGGCCTGAACTTCAGCTGGCCTAGGTAGGGAGGTAGGGTGGAAGGAGGAGAAACATGGGCACAGCCCAGGAGGAGAAAAAGGATGGGCCGCTGGGGTGAAAAATAGAAAGAAAAAGGAGAAGAGAAGGAAAATGAGACCGAGAAGGAAAAGATAATTTTTCTTTTATAGAACATTTTTTCAAACTTTCCAAAACTCAAACGGCACCTCGATGTTTTCAAAATTCATGTTTCATACAATAAAACCCTAATGCCTATTTTCATCATGAATGCAACACAAGATATAACCTATGGCCAAAATAATTTTACTTTAGAAATAGGTTTTAATCTATTCTATTTATTTATACCCTATTTAATTCTTGAATTTTTTTAAGAAATTATAAAAGCCAGGGTGTTACAAAAGGATCAAGAGAAAACAAGATCACTAAAACACATGATAATAAAGGGAATTGATACTTTATTAAAGATAATTGATACAATCATCATCATCGACATACCGTGATAGTGTCTGGATCTGGTCCTTATACTTTGATCTGATCAATGCCTTGCGGCTGGTCACCATTGCCTAGACTAGCCTAGATAACTAAGCTGAAATTTTGGGTTCCCACATTGGAGACTATGCCTCATGGCTCAGCAGTGTACTAGGCCCATTTGGCCCAGTCTCTAGCTAGTATATTGGTGATGATTGGCTCTTTTTCAGTGTGGTCCCATCTATACATAGTCTCAAGCTGGTCGCAGGCAGAGCTTCTGAGCATGTCCACGTCCGCAAAAAAATGGTGAACGTTGGATAGAGGAATGGATGGATGGATGAAACAGAGGTGGGATGAAACTCCAGATGATTCCAGGGAAATCTATACATATCCACGCAGGCAGAGCTTCTGAGCATGTCCACGTGCGCAAAAAAATGGTGAACGTTGGATAGAGGAATGGATGGATGGATGAACCAGAGGTGGGATGAAACTCCAGATGATTCCAGGGAAATCTATACATATCCAGGTCCCAACTCGAGGTAGCTTCTTCACTCTCTGTCTCTGTCCTAAATGGTCTGCAACTGATTTTTCTCTCCAGAACTTTAGTAGTCTTGTTCGAAATCCCTTCGCATCTGAAGCTCCGCCTACAGTTGATCCATTTCCTCATCAATGATTTGAGGCCTACAGTTGATCCATTTCCTCATCAGTGATTTGAGGTATTGTAGCTCAATTTGGTAGCTATTCTATTGATTCATTTCCATCTGGAAGAGAGACAGAAATCATCCTCCTTGCTCACACGCAAGTACATAGCGCGATGTCTCTTCTGTTAGCTGGACACGGTTGGAGATAGAGGAGAGCAGCGTCGGCGTCGTCGAAGAGAGAGAGAGAGAGAGAGAGGATGACGAGCCGCAAGAGAAAATACGCAGCGGATGGTGGGGGTGGGTCGAGTTTGACCGTAGCAGCGTGGGCGTTACCGACGAGAGAGAGAGAGAGAGAGAGAGAGAGAGAGAAGCCGAGGCGCAGCAGCATCAAGCCGGGAAGGAAAAAAAAAAGAGGTTGGCCGCCACCCGGTCTGCACCGCCGGCCGTGTTCCGACGAGTGCAGCAGCGGAAGCAAGGGAGGGGAAGGGGTCTTGGCCATGGGCGGTCAATGAATGGGGAGGTTGGTGCGGCTGGTCTGGAAAGAGTAGCTGGAAGAAGAGTGAATAGGAGAAGAAAAATCGTGCTTCTTTTCTTGCTTTGATACTGTCGCAGCGTTTATGTCATTTAATTTTGCTTTTGTGTTCTGGGTAATCTGAATTTTGGATGACAAGATTTTTGGTGGATATGCTAAATTGGAATTTATACTGCAAAGCAAAGCCGTGGCACTTTTATGATAGATTCAAGATTTTATTATTTGTAATATATGCATACATTGTCAGTTCACTTTGATGCGATATGGCATATCTCAGTTCATAGTATGTAGAGAAAGGATGCTGCTTCTCATTCTTTTAGTGTTGTCTCAGCCTCTAAATAGAGATGACACTTTTATGATAGATTCAAAATTTCATTACTTATAATATATGCGTACGTTGTTCGGAAACCAGGTTATGTCCAATATGGTTTACTATAAAAGTATGAAATCATTTACATTTACAGAGTGCTACTCACAAATTAAATATGGTTACATTCATACCATCCTCAATGAAATAACCTATAATTTCTATTTTGCAGAATATATTTTGGTTTACATCTTGAATACAGCAATACCAACTTGGATAAAGAACGGCCTTCATCCTTCTCTGTGTGATCTTGGTAAGTCTTGTCAGACAAAAAAATAAAAAGGAACATTTCAATGGTCTAGACATATTTATGTAGAGAAATCATATCCATAACCTCATGTGGTTATCTGGAACTTTGGATATAACAACCTGTTGGTTATCAATCAATATAGTCATGTGCAAGCGGTGCTATACTCCAAGCCGGTTGTGTCCAGTATGATGTACTTAAAAAAAAGAAATCATTTATATTTGCAGACCGTTACAGCCTAATGTAATTTATTGGTAATTGAGAGCCTATCACTTAACTTTGGTTTATTTTTTGTCTCGTCTTTTCTGGTACATGTATTCTTAACATCTAGATGGGAAATCAGATCTCTACTGATGAATATGGCCCCCTGAAAACAATAGGAATCCAAATGTATTTGTTGGTCCAATCCTTCCAAGAGAGCCTGAGATAGTAGCTACCATTCTAATACTAGCACAATTAGAGAATGATTTTTATGTTATTTGCTTTGATACTCACTTTGATTACTATGGAGTAATTGTATCCATTTTTCAATTAGCTTGTAAATATTACTACTCAAATGTAATTGCAAAAGCATTTTATTTACAGTTACAACTGCTGGCTTCAATACATATTTGTGCCAAGGATCACTAGGACCACTACTTGATACCTGTTTTGGCACTTTATGCAAGGTGAGATTCTTTTGATTTCTACATTTTATGGTGTATCGCAATTTCTATATTTGAAAATAAATATTAACTTTTTCGTCCCCTTATCTATAAAAAAAAGAAATAAGTATCAATAGAAATATAAAGATGTCACTAAAACGTAAAGAGGCTCCAAACGAAAAATTATGTGAAATACCAAGCAAAAAATGTGCTTTAATTATGCATAAACGGAAAAGATCTTCCCTCAAAATTAGCAATGGAGTTCAAGAAGATTTTAACAATTCCATACGAGAAAGACAAGCTAAACGACGTAGTTTAAATATTCAAATTTTTTTGCATATTTATCAATACCTCAAGGAATGATTTACTATTCACCAAAACATATTAAGAATTTAAAAGAGTCTTACAGTAACCGTTCGTATTATGGAGAAGCGAATTACACATGTAAATATTGTGAAGCCATATTTTGGTTTGAAGAAAGAATTAGACATGGAAGGAACAGAGATAAAAATGTCCTATATACCTCATGTTGCAAAGAAGGTAAAATACAAATTCCTCCATTTAAGGATCCACCACAATATTTAAAAAGACTACTTAATTACAATGGAGATAGCAAGTCAAAACATTTTCTTCGAAAAATAAGACAATACAATAGTTTATTTGCATTTACATCAATGGGAGCCAATATAGAAAAACACGTAAACAAAGGTGAAGGACCATATGTTTTTCGTATCAGTGGACAAGTACATCATCGTATAGGATCTTTACTACCAAAACCTAATGATATACCAAAATTTGCATCGCTTTATATTTTTGATACAGAAAATGAGATTTCCAATAGAATACGTGCTCTAGAGAAGGATGACTCTGATGATAGTATTTTAGACCCAAATATAGTCAAAGATTTAAAAGATATGCTTGATACATATAATCCAATTGTGAAAAAATTCCGTTCTGCACGAGACTTGATAAAACAACACAATGGTATAGATCTAGCTATTCGTGTCATTGGTGCTGATAAAAACAATCCAGTACAATATGAAATGTCAAATGTTGATGATTTAGCAGTACTAATTGTAGGTGATTTATCAATTGAAAATTATAAACGAGATATAATAATACAAAGTCAATGTGGACAATTACAAAATATATCTATATTACATCCAGCTTATATGGCATTGCAGTATCCTTTGTTATTTCCATATGGTGAACGAGGCTATCAACTTGGTATCTATTATCATACTAATGATAAGCCTACTACATCAAAACGGATAAGAGTTACAATGCATGAATTTTTTAAATATCATGTACATTATAAAAAGAACCAACCAAATCCATATTTATGCTATGGTCGTTTATCAAAACAAGCGATAGTAGATGCACGTGCATCTGAAGATGAAGATAGATTACAATATATTGCAAGAAATCAAGCTAAATTAAGAGTAGAATATTTGCAAGGTATTGTTGATGCAGTAGACAAAGGAGTAATGCAAGGTGATCAAATTGGCAAGAGAATAATTTTACCATCTAGTCATACAGGATGTCGGAGATATATGTTACAAAACTATCATGACGGTATTGCAATATGCCATGTATATGGACCTCCTGATTTCTTCATAACATTTACATGCAATCCAAAGTGGCCCGAAATAATGCTAATGCTAACAGAAGGACAACAACACAGTGATAGATCTGATATTATAGTACGAGTTTTTCACTTAAAATTGCAAGAACTATTAACTAATATTAAATGTGGTACTGCATTTGGCTACATAAATGCTATTTTATATTCAATAGAATTTCAAAAAAGAGGGTTACCACATGTTCATATTTTAGTTTGGTTGAACAAAGATAAAACGGAAATAACAATAGAAAAAATAGATACTTATATCTCAGCTGAAATACCTGATCCTAAATTGGATCCACTAGGATATGTATTAGTATCTGAACATATGATGCATGGCCCGTGCGGTCAAAAAGATCCACACTGTCCATGTATGAAGAAAGGTAAATGTTCTAAATTTTATCCAAAAGAATTTCAAGACGAAACAATCTTTGATGACAATGAATTTACATTGTATAAAAGACAAGATACAAATATTTACATAAGGCGAGATAATCATAATCTAGATAATAGATGGGTTGTGCCACACAATATGTTCCTATTAAAAAAATATCAGGCTCATATAAACGTAGAATATTGTAACAAAAGTAAAATATTGAAGTATTTATGTAAGTATGTACATAAAGGTCCAGATCGAGCAAAAGTTATTCTTGAGAATATTAAAAAAGGTGATGACACGCCTATAGACAAAAATAATAATAACATAGATGAAATAAAAGAATATCTCGATGTAAGATATATATGTGAGCAAGATGCATTATGGCGACTACTTGGCTATGATATTCACCATCATTCACCAGCCGTCGAACGTTTACCTGTGCATCTGCCTTTAATGAATAATGTAACTTTCAAAAATAATGTTGAGCTCAAAAAATTGATAGAAGATCCAAAAAATCAGAAAACAATGCTTACTGAATGGTTTGTAGCAAACCAAAAATATGAAAAGGCTAGAGAATTAACTTATTGTGAGTTTCCAAACAGATGGACATGGAATAGTACAAAAAGATATTGGAAACAACGAACACATGGATTTAAAATAGGTCGTTTATATTATATTAGTCCAAATGAAGGTGAACGATTCTACTTACGTATGTTACTTATGATTATAAAAGGGGCTACATGTTATGATGATTTAAAAACCTATAAAGGAGTATTGTACAATACATTTAAAGAAGCATGCACAGTACGAGGATTACTAAACAATGATGATGAATGGTATTGGACATTTACAGAGGCTGCAACATGGGCATCTGCTTTGCAATTACGCCAATTATTCATCATAATGCTTTCTTTTTGCAATATTCAAAATGAACATGATTTTTTTTCAAAAAACACTGGATACATATGGTAGATGATTACAAACACCAATTAAAATTAAATTATCATCCAGTGCAACATATAATCACTGATGAGGAATTACAAGATATGCTTCTAGATGACATAGAATATATGTTATCTAAAAATGGAATGCGTATAAATTTTTTTAATTTACCAAAAAGAAGCAAGCCACTCTTCAAATATAATAACAACAGGTTAATTGATGAAGAATTAGCTTATGATGTTAATAGATTAGAAGAAGAAGCAAACATACTATATTCTAAGCTCAACAATGATCAACAACACGCTTTCCATGTTATTATAAACAAAGTCTTACATAATATTCTTGGTTTTTATTTTGTGTCTGGGTACGGTGGAACAGGAAAAACATATTTATGGAATACAATTGTATCTTATTTAAGAGCAAGAAAAAAAATAGTGCTAACTGTTGCATCATCAGGTGTTGCATCTTTGTTATTACCAAATGGTAAAACTGCACATTCCAGATTCAAGATTCCCCTAGATATAGATGATACCTCTATATGTGATATTAAATGAGGAACACTACTTTCAGAGCTACTAATACAAACATCATTAATAATATGGGACGAAGCACTAATGACAAATAGACAATGTTTCGAAGCATTAGATAGATCTCTAAAAGATATAATAACTGCAATAGATATAAAAGTTGAAACTATACCATTTGGTGGCAAAGTTGTTGTACTAGGAGGAGATCTAAGACAGATATTACCAGTAATAGAAAATGGTTCTAAATCACAAATAGTAAATGCTACAATCATAAATTCAGAATTATGGAACCATGTTGAGATCTTATGGCTCACCGAAAATATGCGTGTAAGGAATACAAATTCCTCAGCAGAAAATAATGAAGCTTTGGAAGTATTCACAAAATGGGTATTAGACATAGGGAATGGAAACATACCCTCAACTGCACGCGATGGCGAAACAGAACCAACCTGGATAGAAATTCCTCATGATTTTCTAATCTTTAGAGACGGTCCTAAAATACCTGCAATATTTAACCATGTTTTTCCCAATTTTACTACAAACTGCTATAACTCAGAATATCTAAAAGAAAGAGCTATACTAGCTCCTACAAATGAAATTGTTGACGAAATTAATGAATATATATTATCACTTGTACCAGGTGAAACCCGAGAATACATGAGTGCTGATTGTATTGCTAAATGCTTCGATACAACAGATGATGTAAATACATTGTACCCAGTAGAATATTTAAACACGTTAAATGCAAATAATTTTCCACAACACAAACTTCTACTAAAAGTTGGTACACCAATTATGCTTTTACGAAATTTGAATCAAAGCATAGGATTATGCAATGGAACACGTTTAATTATCACTACTCTTGGTGACAATGTTATTGAAGCAGTGATTAAGACAGGATTACATTCTGGAGAGAAAGTATGTATTCCACGCATAAATTTAACAACAAGAGGACCAAAATGGCCATTTCTTTTACAACGCCGTCAATTTCCAATAAAAGTTTGTTATGCAATGACAATAAACAAAAGCCAAGGTCAAACATTAAACTGCATAGGAATTTACTTACGCAAACCAGTTTTTTGTCATGGACAATTATACGTTGCAATATCTCGAGTAACTTCTAAAAAAGGTCTAAAAATTCTTATTGAAAATGAAGACGGAACTTGCAGTTCAAAAACAAGGAACATAGTATACAAAGAAGTTTTAAGATTCTTATAATCCTACGTACTTCCTCCTTTTCTATCCTTTTTTTTCCCTCTCTTTTCATTGCAGATGGATGTCATACCACTATCACAACTTCGTTTGGGAATACAATATTGTCTAATACGCGTTATGATATCAAGAGTATGGGAATTCCGAGGGAAAAGTGACGATGAACCAGTAAAACACCTAGATCTGGTCATTATTGATGAAAAGGTACAACATATTTTCTTATTTCCTGATCTTTACATAAATAAATCTTATTATAGTTACCAGAATAAGATATACATGTTGCTATTATTGATCATGCCAGGCACAAAGGGGAATTTTACCATTTGTTCTTCGATGAAAAGTTCAACTACTGATAACTAATTCTATGTTTACTTGAGTGCTCAACTCCAACAAACACAAGTTCATGTTTACTTGAGTGCTCAACTACAAAAAACACAAGTTCATGTTTACTGCTAATAACTGATCTCGATTTTCAAAGACCTGCATCAATTTACTAATTTTTTTAAAAATGGTTAAACATCCAAACTTTTGATACACTTGTATGAAAAGTTGAAAAACATTAATGTATGACAAATCAGTATGTACAATTTGAAGGCGATAATCTCTTGCAGGGTAGTGTTTATATACAAAAAATGAAGTGTTGTTAAAAAAATGCACAATCATGTTTGTATATTAAAGTTATATGTATGCAATTTTCAACATGGGAACTCGATATTTCAAAAGTTTTAAAGTCAGAATGGAACAATGGTGGATTACCTCAAGCCAAAAGGAAGACAACTATAGAGATTATAGAAAGCACAAAATGGATTATAAGACTAAGCCAACTACTTCCCAGCAGTAGTTTCCAACAGGTTTCAAAGGTTTCCAGTACGAAAATTGCTTTACTATGTAGAGGAGCTTGAATTTTATCCTTTTAATATAATATTCAAGTTGTCAAAATTAGCTGAACCCCTACCATGAGACAACAACCTTTAACAGCTACAAGTATATATGCTCTATGATCTGTACAACTGCAATGGGCTTCACATTTTCCAGCCAAACCATCTTGGCAGAACTTCTGATTCAAATATTATGTATCACTCGTTCTGTTAAATACAGTACAGAAATTGTGCTTCCACTTCCTACGAATAAACCTTTTGATGGTAATTCATAAGATATTTTTCTTTACAGTAGTTGTGTTGTTATGGTGACTTTCCTTTCCTACAACTTCTGTATAAAACTTACTACAACACATGCTTATTTACTAATAATTTTGTTCTGTTCTCATTCTGCAGAAAACATCAATGTATGTTGAAATCCTAGCAGACGTCATTGAAATATTGAAAACCAACCTGGTAGAAGGAAGAGTAGTCACAATAAAGAAATTTATTGTGCACCATGCAAGAACATTGTTCAAAGTAGTACAACATCCATACATGATAAAGCTGAACAGAAGAACAGAAATTACTCCAGTTGATCCACAGCCTCAAAATTTCCCACGACATGTTTACAGCTTAATAAACTTCTCAGATTTGGATCATTACCTCAACATGACAGCTCAATTCCTAGGTATAAATATGCAATTTTCTTTCCTACGAAACTTTTAATGAAACATTCTATAATTTTACCATTTTTCAGTTCTAATATTTGAACGTCCTTCAGATGTTATTGGTCAGGTTGTTGCCGTGTCAAATGTTGCAGCAATAAAATCATTTGGTAAGATGCAAACCAAAAGGATAGTCAAGCTAAAAGATCTAAGGTATATTTCATTTTCTCCAAAATCTTTTTCTCCCTAATACGTAGAATAATACAATATCTAATTCTTCTTAAATACAATATAGTGGACACATAATTGAACTTTCACTTTGGGGCTCAAGAGCAACAGAATTCCAAGGAGACCAAATATACGAGGTTGGACAAAAGGATGCTGTGATTGTACTTTTTGTAGGAACATTGTGGAAAAGCCACAGGGGTGAAACTCCTTTTCTAAGTGGAACTTCAGCCTGTCATTGGTACATTAATGATGAAAGTATTCCTGAGATTAGAAATTTTTATGCAAGGTATGTAACATCACTATATATATAGATCTCTTGTTACATAATAATCTTATACTATATTAAGCAAAATTTTCCTCACAGCTTGCCCAATGAAGTTGACCCAATAGAAATGTTACAATTAGCTAACAGTAACAACAACCAAGATGAAGTGAGGCAAAAAACATTGCTGGAGCTAAAAGATGCTGATCCTTTCGAAGAGAAGGTACATATTCATCAATCTATTTCTTCAATCACTCAAAATTACTCAACAATCACTAATTATTTACCCCCTCATAAAAATTCCAGACAAATCGGTTCGAGTGCACAGTTACTATCACAAGACTTACTCCAAATCAAAAGTGGTTCTATCCAGCTTGTCAGAAATGCCATTCTCGAACTAATTTGAGTGGACCTACATATACTTGCACCAATAAAGAATGCTCCTGCACCGAAATGGAGTACCGGTAAGTACAAATTAGCTTGATAATGTACCATTGTTTACATAATGGGAGCTGAATCCTTTCTTCTAGCACACCCTTGTCTCATACTACTTCCAACAAAACCAAACTGATGTTTTCCTTATGTCCTCTGTATCGTTGCCAAGTTTATAACTCGTGATACATATACAAGAAGCAAGTTTATGATTTATCTACCTTCTTACAGTAGCTAGCAGTAGTTAAATTTATATTCAATTCTAAAAAAACTACCAATATGACTTTTCATAGCAAATCTCCTACTTTAGTGTTTTTCATTCTTACTTCCACTCTCCTATGTCATCATTACATATGAAACACTTGCAGGTACAAATTAAGTTTGATGGGCAGTGACGATACCTTTGAACTTGAGTTCATTCTCTTTGAGGTAAAGGCACAATAGTTAATTGGGAAACCTTGCAAACAATTACAAATGTTCTTTGACAAATCTGACACACCTCCTGAAATTTTATCCTTTATTGGCCAAAAATACATATTCATAGTCAAAATGCCGCTAAAAAGTGTAGACCAAAAAATTCCATCTTTTGAGGTAATATACATCAAAGAACAATTTGGAAAGCAAACAAGAATCCCTACTATTCAACAGGATATGCATGCAACTATGCCTAGGTCAAGAGCAGATTTACAAATGCCAACATTAACAAGTCAACGTCCAATGATTTCATTCAAATCATTTCCAGCTAAATCAAATATCTCCCAGATTCAGGTATACACATTTCTTCAACCATAATTTTTTAATACATTACTGAACTTACATACACTTTTCAGCTACAGCTAAGGTTCAGTACACTATCATTTGAATGCACACTTTGGTATTACTATAATTCTAATGTGCAATATGAGTTACAAGCACTCATTGCAATTCTATAGCTGAGTTTGTTGAATTGCAAACGCAATAAGTAACCCTATAATGTTTACTTCATTGCCAATAAAATATATGCATTGCTCCCATGACCATCATGTACAAATGCTCAGCCACATACCGTCAGCCGCACAAGATAACAGTGAATATTTTAGTCACCTGATCCACAAATTTGGCATGGTTTAAGACATTGCTTAGATAGTTGGACTGCTATTGAATGCAGTTAACTCATAATATATTCGGACATAAAAAGATTAATGACCTGTTCACGTGCAAGAATCAGTATATTTGTCCTTTCCAGGAGTTTTTTTTACCAGAATAGCAGGCAAGCCCCCTACTAGCTTTTTTCTATTATGGAAATTACAAAAAAGTTATGTAAAAAAGAGAGCCCAACAGCAGACCCTAAAAAGCATTTTAAGAGATACTACTCAACCAGTCATCCAGTAAAATCTTTGTTGATAATAAAAAAGGATTCTTCTTTAAAGGATTGTTTCCATCTTCCTAGAAATAGCATTCTAGCATCAAACATGATGCTATTACGGTGACACCAGATTGTCCAACAAGCTACCAAATTTATCTCTGTGAAAATCTTTGACCCAAAAGCTGCATCAAACCCCAGCCAAAAGGTATACATATATCTATGACTGGTCATTCAATCAAATATTTTCTCTAGGTGCAACCCTTCCACTTTCGATATTATGTCTTTTCTCTTATCTTTACTATGTCCTCATTTTGCATTATTTTTCACTTTATGGCAACATTTATTCAGTTTCAAAAATAAATTTGAACTCAAATTTCAGTACAATGTTCCAATCATGTTCACTTCAATATACAAACGTTCTGCCCAGTTGACCCTCCACATTCAATTGACTAACATAAAAAAAATAATGCAGCAAAGCTCCAAGTTTTTAGCTCAGATGCAACTTGCAGATGATAAAATGGATATTGAAACAATGGGGTAATTACCACAGTTACCACAATTTTATATATTTTTTTCAACTCTTTCAAAAACGTTTTTACCAATGCTAATAACCATTCTATTTATATAGAGATCAAACTGGATCCGGTGTTGCAGGCTCTAAAAGACCATATGATTCTACTACAGAAGATTCAGAGGTATGTATTAAGATCTTAAGATATATTAGTCAGTACCTTTTGGTTTTTTCCTGTGTTCTAAAATTTCAGCAAAAAAACAACTCACAGGATGATGATGCTGCACTTGGTACTTACGGCAAAAGGACCAAGAAACAATAATCCCAAGGTAATTTCAATACAACATCCATTATATTTACCTTGCCATGGTGCTGCCCACTAGATGGCGATGCAGTTCATCTTTTGCTGCTTCAAACGGCTGCTTCATCAGACACTTGCTTAAATATGCTAATTAAACAACTCATTTGAACGATTGTTTTGCAGCAGCAACCAATAATTTGTTTTACTATTTTCAGAGATGTTTGACGCTTTATCTTCAAATCCTCGATGTTCTGCATATTTAGTCAGTTTACTTGTACCAAACTGTTGTTGACTCACCTTTCCAACAATTCCTCTTCTAACTAAACACACTCTAAGTAGCACCTAAGAAATTCTCTCTATTCTCTTAGAGGAGACAAGGAATGCTACATATGCTCATATCATACATAATATTCCTGACCATTACTGATACTGGCAGCTCCGACCTAAAATACTTCAAATTTCACAGCTGATCCAAGTTTAAACGCACCATGCGTTTCCTTCTGATCACCACGTGAATATCTACAGGTTTATACATATAGCAATGTTCTGTGCAGTATCACTCAATATGTTATCTTTCCTTACATAACTAAGACCTGTTTGCAACGTAGTGCTGCATTTGGCCAAGGTCAGCCAGTTTGCTACCAAAAAAAATGTATATCAAACCTAAACAGATAAGGTTACTCATGTATTCCAACCTCCTCACATATCAGCTGATTCAATAGTAGTCATGTTCTCTGCACATCGAGTGCTTACGTAGGTACAGAAGAATCCTTGCCACTATTTGTATAGGAACGGTAAAAGTAGGAAATGTTCAGGCAATAACATGTGTACAAATTCAATCAGGTTGCTTTACCTTATATCTTTTTAATTAAATTTTTGCTGCTTTACACTGAACTGAGTTGTTGCTTGTGTTCATGCCTACTGCAAATTTTACTGCATTTCTTTCGAAACCTGTGTATTTTCTGACAGAATTTACTCATCTTTGCAGCTATTCCCTGCCGGTAACAAGACCATTAGACTCATTTTACTTATCCCATTCATATATTTTCTTGAGTGTTACCAAAGAATGTTCAAATTTTAGTTAATATGATCCAGGCTTACATTCCATCAATTACTACAGCAGTCATCTCACAATGATCAATACATAGTTAAAAACCGCTGTTGGAATCTTTGCTTATTTCATATAGAATTTCAAATTTGCCATAAAATTTATATTACAATCTCTTCCATTTATTCACATGTATCATTAACTTTTGGACGAAGTTGTCATGACATTTTCGGAGGGCGTCGTCGTAACATTTTGAAGATCACTTCACTAACATCAGTGATTCAGCAAGTGACTTTTATGACTAAACTAATAGTTCATGTTCTTCAAAAACATTTCTTATTTTGCTTCAAACACCTTTTGTCACCTCCTTTTACAAAACTACTATCTTTTCATATAAGCTACCATCATAATCTATATAGAAATCATATGCCTTAATTTTACGTAGTGTTTCGTTCTTACCTTGGTTCTATCACAAGATACAACTGATTTATTTCCAGCAACGGGTCAATACAGCGCGCTAACAGCGCGCCATTTTTCTAGTTATATCTAATTTCGTCATCTTTCATACTGATTTTGCAAAACATTCTCAAACAACATTACGTACAAAAATCATCAAGGTAAGACTACCTCCAACCATATTCCCTTCATTTCGTTCCCTTCCCGATTCCATTCCCTGTTCCCATTTCCATTATTTCCTCTCATCTCCAACAGCTTCCCTTCGAGGGGAATCGTGAAGGGAACGGAGAGAGAATCCCGTCCTGAAGGGAATGACCCTGGGAATCCCGTCATGAAGGGAACCGTGAAGGGAAACCATTGGGAGTGCTGAAGGGAACGAGAATCCCTTCACGACGGGAATCTGGACCGCGAAGGGAACCTGTTGAGTTTGGTCTAAGTAGCAATAATCAATACTAATGATGATTTATCAGTAATATATTAAAAGAATTTGGTGCTAAAGTGGGTCAATAACTGGCGTCAACACTTGGACGTGGCGACCACTAAAATAATACTAAAGGTCCACAATGTCCCTATCAATTCATTACTTTGTTTATGTTTGTTAGATAGATTCCATATGCTATATTTACAATCTTGTGACATAATATTGCCGAATAACTTTTCATGAGACGACATGACTGATGGGGCAAGAAGAGAGGCACACTAGATGCCAAATTATTTCTGTCTCCTATACTCAGCCAAAGATCTTTAATGGTTGAAGATTTCTCAAGCAAATAACCACAAAATTGGGATGTCGTAGAGATGAATAGGGGCGAATAACTAGAGGGAGGGGGGTGCACAGCTCCAATAAAAAATTACTACTAACAACAGCTATAATAAACAGTAATTTACTATAGCTATAATGAATAGTAAAGACACGGGCACCCCTTTCAGATGCTGGCTTCGCCCCATTAGATGAACTATGTTTACGGGAAGTATTACAGTGTTATGTAGCTAATTTTTCCACATATTTACGGTAGTATGATTAAATGGGAATCCAAAATTCCGTATCAAATTGCAAAGTGTAACTGAATTCAGGTATAGTTGTATTTTTTGAGCCTACGTACTTGTTTCTCCTTTTATACTCTTGACTGGATTCACCTCCATTTAATCAAAAAGGAAAAAAGAAATAAAGCACCACGTGGATCACCTTTGCTTTTTGCATGTTCAACAGGGGAATTCGGTTGACTCATCAGAAAGACAGGCAGCCTAGCTGCTGCTCCCAGAAAATACACGCATTTTATGCGTACGTCCTCTTAAAAAGCCAGGGAATGACAGGATGTTTGTTAAAGACCTCATGGCCTGATCGATCGATCGACTAGACATCGCTAGTAGGCACCACGTAAAAGAGATCGATCAAATGGCGAAAGAAATCCACCACACTAAGGCAAGTATACTAGTGCACGTCACCAGTTTTATAGGTCGTTTTATACCATATCAAGTAGAAGTTTAGGTGAGCGAAGGAGGGCATTGTTCCGTCAAGCAATTATCTTATAAACTAAAATTTAGAACTATTAAACTACACCCACACCATTATACAAGTTGTTAATATTACGTAACTCATAATATTTATTTATTCTAGGTACAAAGTAAGGAGTTATAAAATTACCACGAGACAATTAAAAAAATAACATATATAAAAATTATCTATTAAATCATCTCAAGATTAAATGTCAGTGCACCAATATACTTATGCTAACTCTCCTTGTTCCGCCTATGGTTCATGTCGCCTTCTTCTCGACCGATCTCCTTACTGATCATGGCTACAGTAAATCCACGTGCGACCCAAGGACATGCACTGACTCACCTCCACGTAGAAAGCCCCAGCTAGAACGAGCACCAGCACCACCACCGTTCAACGACGGCGGCCGGCCATCGTTGCCAAAACTAGCTAGTGAAGAACAAGCACGTCTCAGCTGCATCTGCATGCATGTTCGTCGCCTTTTCCGTCAGAGGCTAGAGGCCTAGGGTAACATAGGTCGCTATAGTTGCCGATCAGATGTCACAAAAGGGATTAGCAGAAAGAAAGGGGTAAGCAGGAAGGAAAAGAACATGCAAAGGGATAAGCAGGAAGGAAAAGAACATGCAAAAGGAGATCCTGTATATCCTAGAAATAAAGCATGCAGGCATGCAGCCATGGACCTCAAGAACACATGTAAAGAAACGCACAGTACTCCAAGAAAAAGAAAAGGAAACCCAAAACTCGAAGTTAGCCGATAAATACTGTGAGTGTAAATTTCTTTGTCACAGTAATATGCTTAATTTGTAGCAGATATAAAACATATAATCTGTAATTACCAAATCTAAAGTATTTCTGTGTACATTGGTGACCAAATAAGAGGTCCTAAAGTGTCACTGTATGGCCTCAAATTTATTTAGCACTGGCGGACCAGACAGATTCCCCAGAAGGTTTCTTGCAGCAACAATACCCGGCTGGTCATGCGTGCCTGGAGCTAGGGGTAGAAACATAAAGAGCCCGGTTTGACTTGGCAAATGAAACGGAAAGGAGCCTTGGCTCAGGCTCAGTTTAGGCTTGAGCTGGCTCGGAAAATCTCATAAGCCATAGCTTACGGGACCATCAACCATGACCAGTTCAGCCCATTCATCCAACCTATTTAATCGGTGGCTAGGGTTTTCTCATGATAAAAACTGCTACTGCTACCAGCCCCTGTCGTCCACCGCTCTGTCGTTCGATGCCGGCCCCCACCGTCCACCACGCCATCGAATCCTGCCTTCCACTATGCCAATGACATCCAACACTGGACCCCTTCGTCTACCGTGCCGTTGACACCCGACGCCGGACCCTGCCGTCTACTGCACTACCGCCGTCCGTCGGCCACCATGCCAACGCTGGCACGTGCCGCACCGCACCAACGCCCGACGCCAGCCCGCCCTCCACCAACGCTTCTCCCTTGTCCGTCGCGCGATAGCTCTCACTGTCAAAGCCACCTTATGATGGCGGCGCGATTGCACAGATGCGGTGTGACACGAGGAGCGCGCCGGCTCACCTCGCCCTCCTGCGTCACCCATCGCAATGCAGCCATCACCACCTCCTCTTCTCTCACTGGCAATGGCGTTAGTGGAACTACGTGGAGCACTCCCTATCTTGCCTTCTCCGCAGAAGACACCATGGGTTTGGTCTGGCTCGCAAGCCACTCACAAGCTAGCTTAGACTCAGCTCGATTCAGAAAAAAAAAAAAAGCCAACAAAAAGGCTCAGACTCGGTTTGTTTGGACAACGAACCAATCCGAATCGAACTGAGACTCCATGAGTCCAAACTGAGACTCCAGCGAGCCAACGGAAAGCCTCGAGTTTTTTTTTCAGCCTTACATAGAGCCATGGACCATGCATGTAACTGACACAATACCAGAATAAAAGTGCCCTGGGACAAGGTCCAAACACTGCCTAATGGCTGACATGGACTGGACTGATCCATGAACCTTACGGAGATGGCGACGCTGTAGCAGAAAGGGCACGTGGAGATTAATCAACGGCGCTGGCATGAGAGGTGGTCGATTAAAGATCCGCGCTGTGCACGCATGCATGGCCGGCCATGAAAAGGATTAATTGAACCAGAGAAGGAATACGGGATCGTCGTACGTAGGAGAGGAGAGAGAGAGAGAAAGAATGTGACGTTCATATGCGTTGCCTGGCTTTGTCGACATCCTGACGCAGTCTTTCGTCTTATCCGCTGTACCGGCCGGCTCGCTTTCCTGCATTGGGTCGTCGTCGGGCATGCACATGTCGGGCGCTCTTGCTCCTTTCCATCGATCTGGCTTTTGATCTTCCGCCGATGCTTCTCGGTAGGGTCTCCTGCGTGCATGTTCGTGCTAGTGCTAGTTTGGGCCAAGTAAACTGAAAATCTTCGTGGGATACGAAATTTTCTTTGAAAATGAAATATTAACTCCTAGTTCAAAAAGATAGTATATTGTATCCGTTTTAAAATAGGTATCGTTTTAGTAATTTTATTTTATTTTTAGATACATGTAGTTTTAGGTTTTCTGGTTGATGTTTTTCAAAATAGCTCATACTAAAAGTTATTGGAAGTTAGAGTTGAATTGACTGAGTGCAGTGGATTGAATGGTTTGAGTGCTATTAATTGAAAATATATAATAATAATTAAGAATTGTAAATATGTTAGAGGTGGCTTTATTAATTGTCATCTTATTCTATGTGGTAAAAGTTAAAATAGCATCTAAATAAGAATATGTGTAGTATATTGGAGATGCAAGAGACGCCCAAATTGACACAACTTTTCTAATTGATAATTAACTAGATAATATGCCCGCACATCACGTGGGCTAGTTCACTATGTAAAAAATTAACATAGGAGATATCACATAAGTGAGAAATACTTAGAAACTATCACTAATATTTTATTAGTGACGGATCCAATAATAACTTGTCACTTATGTGATCTTGGGCTAGAACCCGGCTGAGACCCATCACTAATGTGAAATGAGACTTCGATCAGTAATTAGTGACAGGTGACAACTATGACCCATCATTAATGTGGAAGTCATTAGTAATAGGTAATAGTTGTTACCCATCACTAATGATTGGTCAAAATCTCAAGTAGTTTATGAGATTTTGACTATTCGTTAGTTAGGGTGATAACTATTGCCTATAAAAATTATCAGTGATGGGTCATAATTGTCATCCGTTACTAATAACTAAGTGCTCATAAAAGTGTTTGAGATTGAGTAATTAGTGGTGGGTGATAGCTTATTTTGAAAATTCATACCTTTTTTATACAAGATCGGATGAAGACAAACATTATATGAAAATTATAGCTCTCAACGAGATCTACAACTTTATAGTTGATTACTTTTTTTTTATTTAAAGCTATATAGATACACAAATAAATATCTAAAAATTGTTAAAGAAAACCACACACTTGACTACAAACTAAATTGCTAGATCTAGTGTACAATTAGTAGGAATATTTGAAAAAGTCATACACAGAGTTACAAAGTTGAAAACCACAAATTTAAATATTTTTTATCATGAGTTTGGTAACTCGGATTGATGAAACATCCGCGCATCACTGTCACACCCGGTTTTAAGACTAAAACCAGATGTAAACTATATGTATACCAGGATCAGTTTATTCATACATATATCGACTTCATTAGTGCATAACAGACACAGTGCTTCTTATTACAACGCTAATTATTACAAAATGACCACACACGGGTCTAAAGAAAATACACCACAGCGGAAAAGAATGGCGCAGCTCCAAGCCAACAGGCAGTCGACTGGGAGTTCCACAAGCCTAGAACTCAGCATCATCTTCAGGGAAGTCATCCTCAGGGAATTCTTCAAAAGTTTCACCTTCTGAAATAGCAAGCGTGAGTATTTCCAATACTCAACAAGTGGGGGAAAATTTAATTTAATATGGTGGCTTGAAACAAGGTTTCCTATTCTCTAGGGTTTCATTTGCATAAAAGCCGATTTTATCCCTGAACTATGGAAAAGCAAATTTTATTTTAAACAGGAAAAGATGTACAAAATATTTTCTTTAACCTCCGAGAATTCAACCAATTCCAACCAAGAAAGACAACCACCCGACTAATCATGTGATGCTTCATGCTGCTCATAACCGTGAGCACGGCTGAATATTCAGTTTGATACTCTGCAGAGTTTGTACACTTTACCCACGAGTCGTGATCTTCTCTGTTGCCGGTACCTGCTGGTACCTTACACACTTCTGGGGTGTGCGCCAAGAGATCACTACGAGGCTTTTCAAAAGAGTCTCCCAGTATGCACTTGCCCACTGAGGTTTCATCGCCGTACATAAGTGGAGTAACCCTCCATCCCAGAAGCCCCCTCTTGTGCCGGGTAGAATCGGGA
Source organism: Phragmites australis (assembly GCF_958298935.1). NCBI lineage: Eukaryota > Viridiplantae > Streptophyta > Magnoliopsida > Poales > Poaceae > Phragmites > Phragmites australis. Next base: position 14,571,204 of record NC_084930.1, on the reverse strand, counting down.
AGTAACCCTTCCTTATCTACACATCCAATTAGCTCATACAACACTGGGAGAACATCTAATTACTAGGCCAAGCCGTACCATATTGGTCTCGTGGTTGTTCTGTTTGCCATGGATGATCACTCCATGAACCGGTCCATAAAATGGTCTGGGCAAGACCGCCAATAACCCCATAAGCGTAGATTACCAAACATTTCCAAACAACCAACCACGATGGGAAAAATAGCCCTTTCTTGCCCAAAACCCCAATTATCTTTGTTGTTAACTCCTTTAACAACATCAGTTTTCATGACATACGTCCTATATCAACCTTTAGTTCCTAAGTCATGATTCATCACCTACACGCTACATGTTCATCCAAAAGCATGGCTAAGCATAAACATGATGTTATTTTAAGGATAAAACATCTACAACTAACACTAGTATTTGCTATACTGCCCATTTTGTAAAACAGCATGCATATTGGGTAAAGGCTATTTTATATAAAAACTGGGTTTGCAACATGGTCAAGACACTTACCTTCGTCGAAGTAATGCACAGGTCCTTCAAAATCTTCTTCTTGAAAGTTTCCGAACTCCTGGACTGAATCGTATACACGAGCGCACAATCATACATAAGAACAGTATACCAAACAGACCTAAAACTAGGGAAAAACCCTGTAAACAGAATCTACATGTCGCTACGAGAACAAGAGCGCAAAGATCGCCTAAATCGGAGCTACGAGCAAAAAATTATGAGCGTTTGAAATTCCAGGGGTGTTTCTGCAAATTTTCCTTATTATAAGAGAAAATCTGAATTGTTTTTTTTATACTGGAAATTGGATTTATGACGTCATAAACATTATTTATTTATTCTTCTATTAGAAAAGGATGTGAAATGGGTTCATGAGCCCATGGACCAGGGCCGGATGGCCGGTCCACGAGTCCATGGTGGACCGAACTTCAAAAACGAAGGGGTTTTAATCCTGGCCGTAGAAGGGAGATTGACGACCGAGGTTGATCTGGGTTTGGTACGGCGGCGCGAACAGCGGCCAACGGCAGCGGGGTGGTCGGAGTGCGGCCGGAGTTGGCCGAATCGGGCTCCGGCGGCCGGGCTACTCCGATGAGTGGCGGAAAGGAGTGAGGGGAGTTCGGCGAACTCACCTCGAGCAAAAGGATGGCCGGAGGGGCGACGGGGTGACCGGGCGACGATGAGGGGGCGGCGGTGGTCGGTGCAGCGGCGGAAAGGAAGCTCCGGCGCTCGAACGACAACGGTGAACCGCGAAATCGGCTCTGGATGGTCCTGCAGTGCCGAGGAGGGGATTAGTTCGGCCGGAGAAGGCGCACATGCGAAGCACGACGGCAGAGGCGCATCTCATCGGAGGCGAAGAAGAAATGGGCGGCAGTGGCTTTCCGAGAGGAGACACGGGGTGTGAGAAGGCGTGTGGTGTGCGGAATCTTACCGGGATGGTAGACGGCGGCTTAAATAGAGGAGATGGTGGACGGAGTGGCCGGAATTCGAAGGGGAAAGGGCAGCGGCCATGGCATTAACGGCCAGCGGTTTCTGCACTAAATCGAGCACCAAAAGGTTTTAAATGAAGGGGAAATGGAAGGAGGTGCCGTGATGGGGCATAAGTGCTCGGCTCCGGCAGTTATAGGGAGGTGAAAGGGCACCGCGGAAGGAGAATCGACTGGTGGCCATGGAGCGCTCGGTGCGTCCAGAGGAAGAAGAAAGGGCCGGCGGCTCAGCTCGGCACAGCCTGATTCAGCCGAGCCCACCGGGCAACGAGAGCGGGGGCGACGGGCCGGCTGGAGAGGTTGGCTCGGCGGGCGCTCGGCCGGCTTGGGCTGGCGCTGAGAGAGAAGCCGGCCCACGCGGGAGGGGAAAGAAAGGAGGGGAGGAGGGAAAACTTGGCCGGGGAAGAGAATTCGGCCCAAGCACATTTTCTTAATTTTCAAAGCCTTTTCCATTTGAAATTTTCAACATATTTCCAAAATGAGGTATTAAAGCGACAAAAACTAGCAAAATTTGCAAACTTTTTCCACCCAATAAAACCTTATTGCATCTATAACGGCATGAATGCAATCAAACAATTTACTTAGGCCAAGTTAAATTTAGAAATTAATTTCCTATTGAGCTAAGTTGCAGCACCTGATTAATTTCTAGCAAAATTTTAAATTATTGTAAATATTGAATTTTTGGATGTTACAATCACTAACTTAGAGATGTAGCACTATATCTCTAAAAATTTTTAGATAAATTTAAGAAGGTAAATTTTCGACAAAAACGTCAGAGGTTCGGTCGAGGGTATTCCAAGGCTTTTTTGGTGGTCAAGAAAAGAAGATGTTTAAAGACGTGTACTTTTTTTGATGCGCCTCTTCATTAGCTTTGAAAGTATAGATCTAACATTGAAATTAGAATCTATATCCAATAGTTATGGCTATTTTACTAAATGTTGTACGGATTGGATATAAACTTTTCATACGGAGTTAGATAGAGACAAACTTTATATAAACATTGTAGAACTCAATGAGATCTATAACTTTATGATTGATAACTTTTAATTTGAGGTCATTTAAAGATCCAAATAATCATAATAAAGTTTTATGAAACAATGATCAAAAGAAAAGCATATTCTATTATCATCACTAGTATCTATGTGGTTGGAAGGTAAGGACAGATCGCTTAAGTTGAGATGTCCCCGGATTCAAGTGTCACGAATCGCACACACGCATACGTATTTCGCGTGACTTGTGACTGGTCATGTGCATGGTCGGGTGACTAGCTTGTGATTGGTCGGGTGTAAAAAAATTTCAGGTAAAAAAAGGTTTCCATTTTTTGTCTTTTAAAACATACATCAGTAACGTGTATGGATCCGACTCGTCTAAATCTAGACCCGTCACTGATGTATAGCCATTAGTGATGGGTCTGAATCCAAACCTGTCACTGATATATGTCATTAGTGACGGATCTAGACTTGTCACTAATGTGTCCGTGTTAGTGACACGATCGGAGTGATGAGAATTTTACCCGTCAGTAATGAGAGTTATCACCTATCACTAATAAGCTATTCTAATATAGTAGTTCTTGTTTGATATTAGTTTTTCTTTTCACGTTCCAAACAAAATTGAGCATTACTATGGAAAGTGTATATTCCAAATGGACATTTCTTGTGATGTAGCTCAATATGCAATATATTACAATAACCAATTAAATATTTGGAATGGAACCCTCTAAAATCGACATGAAAGAAGATCAAGAGCTGCAAATAAACAGATTACGAACCATGACCTTTTTTTGTTTCAATGAGAAGCTAAAGATCCCAAATTCAACGATAATATTAAAAAATTACTTATGTATCTCGGTTTAGCTAGTTTCCTTCATTCCTTTGCGAACGATGCACATATATTATTCCTTCGTGCGGAAGATCAAGCCTCTAACAGAACTGTAAATTGACACCACCTCTTGTTTATATAGTTCATACCATGATACCAACTACCATTGCTCTCAATAATTTCAAGTGAGTTACTTAAAAACCTGAATTATGTATTAATCATTGAAAGAGTTCAGGATCCTCTAAAGCGCCTATTAGCTGACGTTGCCACACTCGCAAACGGGCCCTCAGAACGGAGACCTCGAAGTCCCCGCAGAGCTGTAGTAGGGAAATAACCCAGCAACTTTACACGATCATGTGCTTCAAGGATACAAAGGTGACCATGCTATTTTTCCTGGTGTCCCTGGTCCATGCAAGGTTACATTCTTGAGTATTCTCAATTCCCGGACTACTGTATTAGGCAGCCTTAACGTTAAGTAAACGTTGCTATCATTGTACGACATATTGCATTTCTAGGTGTCCTTGGCCCTGTGGGGTAATAGTCTCACGAGCCCCTTTCGGATACTGGGTTGAAGATCTCTAAGCCACTTTACTAATAAAGTTTAAAATTATCGTTGATCTCTTATATTGTAGGAATCCTTCCTTACCCTGAATGTACTGTTCTGATGATGGGAGCCGCACGAACGTCTCCACCAGACAAATTGGTGAAGTCTACGCTAGACCTTCGGATGCCAACTAAAGGCCCCTGCTCGGCATTGTGAGGGAATTAACTAAATGGACACTAAAGACGTCGATGCAGGGGCTGCCTTTGTAGGGCCGTCGGATGCTAATCAAAGACCTTCTTTCAGCACCACCAGGAGGGCGACTGAAGAGATAACGAATGCATTGCTAGGTGTGAACCTTCGGGTGCCCGAGAGAAGGGTGACCATTGCTGATAACCAACACTACTACAGAACTGGCCTTATATACCGGTCCATCACTGCTGGTTTCTCATGGGCCGGTAGTGATAGGGCATCACTGCCGGTTCATAAGCCATGCAGGAAGAATCAGCCATCATGGCTTATGAACCGGCAGTGATAAGAGTCATCACTGCCGGTCAATAGATTGAGCCAGAAGTGATGAGGGTCATCACTGCCGGCTTAATCCACTAACCGGCAGTGATAGCATAACATCACTGCCAGCTAGTTAAATGAGCTGGCAGTGATGTCCCGGCTGTATAAAAGTTGTCCTCTGCTTCCGCAAGCTCGACCACAACAGAGAGGAGCTCTGCTCTTGCTCAGTGGTGGCCATTTTTGCTCACCAGGATGTGAGGAACCGTCTAAACAATATTTGAATTAATTATTAAGTCGATCATTTACTTAATCACAATTTCAACGATTAACCCGAATACCGCTCTGGTAGTCCCGGCACATGTTTTGTGTCCAAGATCTAAACACATGCCTTCCAACATAATACATCACAACATATAGCTTAATAAAGAACGAGTAATTAACATTATATTACAAGTTCTTTAAACATGCAATGGTTTCCAACAATTTACAGCAAAAGGGAAACAACAACTACGGAGCGGAAGAAACCTATACAACAAAAGAGAGAGCAATGCCACATACCCTTAGGCACCGTCCCAAAACAATGACCTTATAGAGTAGGATGAACTACTCTTGCCCGCCACTTTGATCGGCAGGTACGAAGTAGCCAAAGACAGCCTCTTCCTCGGCAGCAGCAATACTAGCATCAACTTAAGGGTAGCACCCTGAGTACGAAGGTACTTGCAAGACTTACACAATATAGGTATATAATATTCCGACTCCAAGGATTATGTATTGAGTTGTTAGCAAGGATAGACCATAAGGTTAAGTAAAACATATGTGGTAGGCAACCTAGACATATATGTGTGAGCACCTATACTTAACCAAATATGTCATTCTACCCTGCAATAACCAACTGAACATAAATGAAATTGTAACGTAAATGTAACATACGTACTTGAACATATAAGTAAAGTGAACCAACTCATCCACCACCATAATAACCGAACCATCAACCACATATCCGAATCATCACCCACAAATAAGAACTCTACAACAGGTGCAAATAAAACAATAGCATGCTTATGACCGAGAGCGTGGCAGTTTGAACTATTTATACACCCTGCACAGGATACTCTGGACCCACACGACACGAGGACCATACGGCTTGTGCCACCCGCTAAAGTACACACAAGGGGGTGCTCGTAACAACCTTTCCCAACCAGCCCCAACCATGTGGATTGTGCATCGCTCAGCGCGGCAATACTAGAACTACTCCCAGAGCAAACTAGTACCATTTACAAGCCTACCCGCTCACACCATCGATGTTCAGGCCCACAAAGCCACAGCTACGAAGGTATTCGGATCGCCTTACCGTTAGATCAGCATGTGGTGAGTAAGGTAAGTGCTAAAGCGAACTACCCCGACGATCGGCCTTAAACAATGCTAGCGGTCTACAGTGCCCAGTTTCCTCTCCCAAACTACCCCAGGGCTTTCCTTCGAGGCAGACGTCACCCCTAACACCACCCACATCTTGTCTTATACTCACCACTCATCTAACCAACATCCACATAACTATATACGTGAACAAGTAGTAAGCCCTAAGCACGCGAACAACGGTCGAACCATTACTTGTTTTCTACCGAGGACCTATGCATTGCTAAGTATTTCGATCGACTCTTAGACATTTATCACGTTACCAAGGCTACAAGGATATAGATGAATAATTGAAGGTAGGGATTATGCAATCAATATAGGCTATACCCATAAAAACCCGACATCAACTCACCATACATGCAAACCTATACATAAGCATAGTTTATCAATATTTAAATTTCATTCAATTCGACAAAGGTGCAATATGATAGATGTTTTCCTTGCTTCTCAGGTGGCTACCTAAAGTTACCCACGCAACACTCGCAGAAATTTGGAAGATTGGAGTCATCTTCGACCACGGTCGTCTCCCGCTCCGGCTCCTTGTTCGCTAAACAACAACATGTGCAATGATGAACATGAATGAATGCAACAAGGTATGCCACAATACTCAATAACATGCTAGAAGTATAAGATATGTGAATCAATGCAATACTAAACAATCTAAATGAAATCTGAAAAAATAACAGCAATCCGGAGTATCCGGGTTGGTTTAGAGTATACGGGTTCGGACCCTTCGGGTGAACCTCCGGAAGAGGCACTCGGTTACTGCCGTTTGCTTGTCTGACTCGGAGTATCTGGGTTCTGGAGCCTCTGCGCCATCCTCCGGCGAAGGCTCTCGGTTAGCCACTAATCTAACTTAACCTGAACCTCTGGGCTGGTCCGAACTATCTGGGATGTGCCATACACTCTGGGTGAGGCTCCGGGAGAGGCTCTCGGTTATTCATTAACGCAGCTACCCGGAGTCTCCGGGCTTACCCGGATTGTCCGGGTGATACAGACTTGGGTTCTTCCACAACATTTCCCCTCGGGTGATTCTACTCACTTTACAAATCTGTGCTACACAAACATGTATGTGCCCTATCCAAAGGATTCTAATCCCATCTTGCACTCTAAACCCTAACCAATTTTGAACACAATTCGACGGACGATTTATACTGAACCCGGAGTATCCGGGTGAGGTCGGAATATTTGGGTCAGCCCAGAAAACTGCTCTCGAGTGGATTTTTGGGTCGATTCGTGTTGCGATCTTTTCCAAGCCTAAAGGGTACATGTTAGGGATAGTCCAAGGGTCCTGGAACTTACTCATCAACTATCAACACAACTCTCGAGCTCATATTCGCCCAAAACTCCATTTTCGCTCCAAAAAGTTCAAGAACGCCATGAACTTCAAGAACTACTCGAATCTCAAAATGAAAATGAATTGGATAGATGAGCAGCTCAAGAGCTAGAGAATGCAATGGTACCACATGCATACCTTAAATTCTCCTCTTGAGCTCAGATTTGTGGGAGGAAGAGAGAGTTTGAGAGAGAGGGGGGGGGTGCTCCTTTTGCCTTGGCCGGTTGGAGCTTAGGAGTAGGTGGGAGAGAGAGAGGGAATGGGCTGCTGCCCATAGAGAGGTGGGTGGTTGGCCCACATGTGGGGCCTACATTTTAGAGAAAAGGGTCCGTCTCGACTACGAATTTCATTCTTTTCCCTCCCGAATTTCTTTTCTCTCATCCAATTGACTTTTAACGAAGTGCATTAGTATTCCGAATTAAAATTACGCAAAATTAAATATGATGCTTAAAAAGCATGATTATGCTTGATTGTGTGATTAAGGATTTGGGACGTGACAAACCTCCCCCCTTCAAAGAATCTCGCCCCGAGATTCGGTATGAGTCAGGGGAAGAGAACGATGAGCACACTGTGAGTAGACATCATGCTGTGAGATATGGAATCCAATGCACACCTTTTTATTCCACATGGCGATGAACACATACATGCGAAATGTTCCAACTGTGCAAATTTTACAATGGCCTTTACAAGCATGCAAAGAGCTTGGGATACTCAGAGCGGATCTTATCCTCACGCTCCCAAGTTGTCTCATCTTCTGAGTGGTTCTTCCATTGGACTTTGATGAACTTGATGAAACTTCGCCGTGTCTTGTGTTCGGCTTCACCCAAAATCCTTATCGGTTGCTCGCAATACGATAAATCCGGCTACAACTCCTGAGGTGCAACATCAATGACCTCGGTTGGAACTCGGAGGCATTTCTTCAGTTGCGACACGTGGAAGATGTTATGCACGGTAGAGAGAGACGGAGGCAAGTCCAGTTGATATGCCACCTCTCCACGTCGAGCAACAATCTGGAATGGTCCCACGTATCGAGATGCTAACATGCCTCGAACTTGGAATCGGATAACACCCTTGAGCGGCGAAACTTTGAGGTACACATGATCTCTAATTGCGAACTCGAGGTCTCAGCGGTGACAATCCGCATAGCTCTTTTGCCGAGATTGAGCCGTAAGAAGACTCTTGCGGATATTCAGAACATGATCTTCCACCTCCTTGACCAAACCCGGACCTAGGAAAGCCCGTTCACTAGATTCGAACCAATCCAGCGACGTTCGGCACCTTCAGCCATATAGAGCTTCAAATGGCAACATCTCCATACTCGCTTGGAAGCTATTGTTATATGAGAACTCCGAGAAGGGCAAGAATATGTCCCACCTCTTCCCATAAGTGAGAACACAAGCTCGAAGCATGTCTTCCAAAATCTGATTTACCCTCTCGGTTTGGCCATTGGTCTGAGGATGGTATGCCGTGCTATGAAAGAGCTCAGTTTGCATAGCCTCTTGAAAGCTCCTCCAGAAGTGAGAAGTGAATTGTGTGCCTCGATCAAAAATGATCTTCTTTGGAACCCCATGTAGGCACACAATCTGGGTGAGATACAACTCTGCATACTACTTTTCATTGTATTAGGTCTTCATGAGAAGAAAAAGTGCTGACTTCGTGAGTCGGTCCACAACGACCCATATGGAGTTGTAATGTCACACCCGGTTTTAACGGCCAAAACTAGATGCAGCTTATGTGTGTCCAGGATGTTCAACACACATCAGGACGTCACAGGTGAAGTAATAAAAGCAATACTTTTATTAAATAAACGTTAAACTCTTACAGCAATTGACATATATTATCTTCTATGAAGATATCTGCGGTGGAATAGAAGCACTGGTGCCCAACAACACCACAGGCAACCGACCAGGAGACACGCGCCTAGAACGTCACAACCTCGTCTTGATAGTTTTCAACATCTTTACTCACTAAGCAGCAGCACACATGTCGCATGGCATAGGGAAAATAGCAAGTGTGAGCACATGACGCGCTCAGCAAGTGTGGGAAAGATAATGATATGCAGGCTTATATCAAGAATAGACGAACACATGGTATATTTTTGTAAATGCGAGTAATGAAAAGATATTTGGACTCAAAAGCATTAAAAAATTATTAAATTAATATAACCCATATAGTCCAACACCCTGCATACAAGGCTCCCCACCTTGCATACCATAACCGTCTAGTACTCCCTGTACTATAACCAAAACCACAACCAAATCCATAACCACAACCCATAATCACAACCCACTAATCATGTGAGGATCCAAGTCTCTCATAACCGTGAGCACGGCTGTTATAATAGTTTTACACTCTGCAGAGGTTATCTAGCTTTCCCCACAAGTCGTGATTTCCATGTTGCCGTGTTAGCTAGACACTTAACACACGATAGTGGTGTGTCGCTCGAAAAGTCTCAAATCTATTACAAAGTTTCATCCAGTATGTGCATACTCGCTAGGTTTCACCGCCGTCAAAGTGGCATTCACACCACCCAAAAGCCCCCTTTTGAGCCTTGTAGCTCCAGAAAGATTTCACTCTTCCCTTCCACTACGCATCCCATACCACTAACCAAATGGTTCTGGCCTTTTCCATCCCAAAACATCCACTCTTCCGTTTGGCACGCACAAAAACTAGAATCCAGTAATTAATAGGCCAGGCTTGTTCCATACCAGGTCTTGTGGTTAGTACGATATTTCTTGGGTTGTCGCTCTATGAACAGGTCCTTAATTAGGTCACTGAGCAAACACTAAGCTAACAACATAACCATCATCATCAACAACACTACTTTGCTCAAGGTCTAAGGTTCCATATTGCTAGACCATTAACACATTAACAACTATTGTTGCATAAGTTCATTAATCAAGTATATGACACTTATCAACATCCCAAAAGCATGGCTAAGAAATCTACCCAACAAAGATACCTAACCATAAACAATCTAGGTTCCAAAGGATGATAAGGAAAAATCTAGGAAAAACTATAACATAGGTGACTACCTATCATATTGACACACACAGGGTAGTAGCAACTTCTAGGGTTTGGTGGCATGAAAGGAGAGGGTGTGCAACTCATATTTATAGGGCTAGGGGTGGCTGCTTGAGGTGGAGTACAAACCGAACACGAACCAGATTCGAGTTCGAGTCGATTGGTTTCCTTTTTTGCAGCTCTCTATTCCGAGGATGATACCTCTATCGTCCGGACTCCAAATTGGAAGTTTCAGGAAACCAAATTGTAGTACTAGAAAAGATCTACAACTTTGGTATTCATTGGAACTTCTGAAAAAGCCATCTTGATTTCTAAAAATGCACAACAAGATAAACTATTTGAACTTGAACTTATCTGCGCTGCACTGATTTCGGGGGCCATAACTCCTAGCTCAATTATCCAAAAGGGGACTTCCATAGTTTCAAATTGAATCTCTCGACGAGACCTACAACTTTGGTATTTTCAAGATTTGCATTTGAGACCGTTTTGAACTCCGAAACTTCATGAGAAGGCGAGGCTATCCAGGATTCCACGAAAATTTACAGATGTCGTGGATCCTTTGTTGGGCCATCTAGAAGACTTGGCTAAAGGTTTGGACTTGAGCAAGATTGAGCCCAAAGACACTTTAGGTATACCTAGGGTTTAGAAAAGAAAATTTTGCAGAGAAATTTGAATAGGGTTTGAATTTGAATTGAGCTTGGACAGAATTTAAGAGAAACGAAAAAGATGAGGTTAAACAAGAATAGGAGTAGATAAGGAATTTGGATTTTGATTTGGGTAGAATTTGAGAAAGAGGAGAAATTGACTTTAAACAAGGATTTGGATAAGATTTGAATTGAGCTAGATAAGGATTATGTATAATCAAGGATTGAATAGATGATGAGTTTAAAGACTTTAAATTCCAACCATTAAGATCCTTAACTTATTCACTACTGAGTTTCGTAAAAACCTTTTCAAAATCATTTTCACTCAAAACACCAAAGAGAAAGAAAAGGAAAAAGAACTCTAATGCATTTACCTGGCTACTAACAAAACTCAGCATGCAATGCACACAAAATAATAACATATATTGATTAATTGATTAAGAAAATAGATTTTAAACCAATACTACTGTTGAAGCTATTCAATAATCTTGGAAAATTTTAAAAATTTCAGAAATCTAAAAACCAGGGTGTTACAAATCTACCCCCCTTAAAGGAATATCACCTTCGAGATTCAAGCAGATCGGAAAAGAGACAAGGGAACATGGTCTTCAAAAATTTCTTCTTACTTTCCAAATTGCTTTTTTTTTTCTTCTGTGTGGTGATCTCATTGTGTTGACATGCTCTGATCACTTTTGTTGGCTACCTGTTTCCAATGGTCTTTAGGTTCCAAAACTAAGAGATTAGCTAGGATGACTACCCCCTTAAAAAGGAGCGGACTTCTCTGACTTACATTTCCAATTCTTGAGAAGTAGACAGGCATGTAGCCTTTGACATGGAATATATCACTTTTTTTGGTGCCTACTGAGCTTCTGTTAGATTAATGAGATTTCGTCGATCTTGGCTATCTTGAGTTACAACATGAAAGTCGTGACAGTCTGAATGTTGGATTGAGATCTTCATATGGGATTTAGGGTTGATCCAGTTCCGTACGAGGTGCTTCGTGGGACATCTTTTGACCCAATGCGTACCTTCTCTAGAGTGGACACACACCTTCTTATCGTTAGGTACAAGGATCCTTAGGGGACATCCATTGGCATAGTGTCTTTCTTCTTCACAGAAAAAACACACATTCCATGTAGGGGCACTCTGTAAATTTTCTCTCGACCTATGAAACTTCCTGGTTGACATAGCAAAGTGCTTATTCAGGAGTGGAAAGTAACCAAGAACTGTTGTTTGCTTGATGGTCTTTAAAGGATTGCTTCCTCTTCTTGATGTTGCCTTGCTTTCCACGCTCATCTTCTGCACCTAGAGCTTCGATGATCTGCAGCAGACTTTCTATATTCTGAGTCATGCCTTGAAGGATCTGAGTCTGCATCTCCAAAAAATATTCCTTGTTGAATTAAGGTGGCATCTACTGGATGTTGCTATTATTGTTGTTGGTACCCTTACCAAGTTGATCTTTCTTTGTGTTCACCATCTGATTGGGATTGAGGCGGAAGGTTGGGGCAAGAAGATAAGGGACTAGAAGGAGAAAACCTAGCTATACTATTAACTGTAAAGATATATAAGGAACACCGCTGTTACCAGATGCTAAAGCATCCCATAACGCACTCCAGCACTCAAACAGAAAATCTAAATCACTCAAGGCACACCACACAAGCACATGCTGCTAACCTCACTAAAAAAAAACTAAATCCGGGAGCGACGCAGAGGGAGATCTTCAAGTCTTCATTGTTGTGGTAGACGATTCTTCTTTGTCGTGATGGATCTTCATCTTTATCATATAAATCTTCACGCAAGGTAGGAGTGCTAAGAGAGATCGTCAAGTGCATCCTCCTCGAACAGAGTAATTGGGATGGTTCAACAATTAATAGTTTGAAAAGAGGAGTGTTGGAAATTCATTTTTCTGAATAGATTGAAATAGGTAAGTAGAGAGAGAAACTGAGAGTTCAGAAATGCACGGGGATGGGTTTTTCAAAAGAGGCTTTTAAAATATGACCTTATGGCATGACCATTCTCTCTAGTCTAGCGTCCTACGGTTAGTATGCTCCGATACCACCTCTGTCACACCCGGTTTCAATGGCAAAAACCAGATGCGACTTATGTGCGCCCAGGATGTTCAACACACATAAGGACGTCACAGGTGAAGTAACAAAAATAATACTTTTATTAAATAAATGTTAAACTCTTACAGCAATTGACATATATTGTCTTCTATTAAGATATCTGCAGTGGAACAGAAGCACTGGTGCCCAACAACACCGCAGGCAACCGATCGGGAGACACACGCCTAGAATGTTGCAACCTTGTCTTGATAGTCTTCAACATCTTCACTCACTAAGCAGCAGCACACATGTCGCATGGTATAGGGAAAATAGCAAGTGTGAGCACATGACGCGCTCAGCATGTGTGGGAAATATAATGATATGCAGGCTTATATCAAGAATAGGCGAACACATGGTATATTTGCGTAAGTGCGAGTAATGAAAAGATATTTGGACTCAAAAGCATTAAACAATTATTAAGTGAATGTAACCCATACAGTTCAACACCCAGCATACAAGACTCTCCACCTTGCATACCACAACCGTCTAGTACTCCCTGTACTATAACCAAAACCACAATCAAATTTATAACCACAACCCATAATCACAACCCACTAATCATGTGAGGATCCAAGTCTCTCGTAAACATGAGCACGGCTGTTATAACAGTTTTTACACTCTACAGAGGTTGTCTGCTTTCCCCACAAGTCATGATTTTCATGTTGCCGTGTTAGCTAGACATTTAACACACGTTAGTGGTGTGTCACCCGAAAAGTCACTTCAAAGCCATTACAAAGTTTCATCTAGTATGTGCATGCCCGCTAGGTTTCACCACCGTCAAAGTGGCATTCACACCACCCAGAAACCCCCTTTTGCACCCTGTAGCTCTAGAAAGATTTCACTCTCCCTTCCACTACACATCCCATACCACTAACCAAATGGTTCTGCCCTTTGCCATCCCAAAACATCCAATCTTCCATTTGGCACGCACAAAAACTGGAATCCATTAATTAATAAACCAGGCCTGTCCCATACCAGGTCTTGTGATTGGTACAATATTTCTTGGGTTGTCGCTCCACGAACAAGTCCTTACTTAGGTCACTGAGCAAATTAAGCCAACAACATAACCATTATCATCAACAACACTACTTTGCTCAAGACCTAAAGTTCCATGTTGCTAGAACATTAACACATTAATGAATATTGTTGCATAAGTTCATTAATCAAGTATATGACGCTTATCAACATCCCAAAAGCATGGCTAAGAAATCTACCCAACAAAGATACCTAACCATAAACAATCTAGGTTCCAAATGATGATAAGGAAAAATCTAGGGAAAACCATAACATAGGTGACTACCTATCATATTGACACACACTGCATGCAATTTTGTAAAACAAAACAGTTTAAATCATAGGTTCAAGATGATCAAGGATACTTGCCTTTTACCCAATGCTGCTCAGTGTTGTCAAAATCTTGGTCTTGAAATCCATCGAACTGCTCCGGAATGTTATCAACTAATCGCGATAACTACCGACAAATAACACAAAGGAAAATACTAAGAACAACATACCAAACATCATTAATGTACTTTAAAAACACTATGGTTGGATAGGTATAATTTTAGAAACATTTATACGCAAGAATCGCCTAAATCAGAGTTAAGATGAAAAGAGAATGAGCTTTCAGGAGATGGATTAGACTGAAAAGAAAGACTAATTTACTGGAGTTATCTTCCTATGCAAAAAGAGTTTATTGTGCAATCATTGCGCTAGGCATGACAACATCATAATACATGGTTCAAGAAGTGTAGGGCAGAACAGACTTGCTAACTAGGCTAAAGAAAATGATGTGGCGCTGACTTGGCATGCTATGCAAGTACCATATTGGATTACAGAAGGGATACACTGAGATCTAGTATCGACCACCCATGATCAAATGGCTGGGATTATGCTTCTAGTTTAAGGATACTACAGGTGACTCTATGTAGTGGTGGTGGTTCGGGTGTCATCAAAGATAGCGATCGGGCATGTGGCCACTGACATCGACATCAGGCTTCAGTGGTGTTTCAGTGAAACGAGAGAAGCATAGCGTAGAATGCGGAAAGACTAACTCAGCGGTATGGTTGGTTTTGGAAGGGGTCATCCAAGGTAGCGGCAAAATAGTGATGACTGCTGCTAGGTTTGATGGTGACCGCAAACAGATGTAGGAACAAAGACGCTCGCGTTTCCAGAGATTGGCTATGAAATTTGAGAAACCGTTTAAACAGAGATGTTCGTGTATCCCGGGAACACAATGCTACGATATAGTTTTAGGTAGATCATCCATTGAGAGGAAGAACGATCAGCAGAGTGGATTTGATCTCCAAATTGTCAAGGAAGCCATCCAGAACTGTTTTGAGCCCAAGCCGGTGAAAATCATTACAAAGTGTGGCATTCTCAGGCTCAACTCTAAGGCAATGACAATGAGCCTTCCGGCTTAGTGTGTCGGCGACTGTCGGTGTATCAGGAACCAGGGGTCCCCGAATCCCGAGGCCAGACCAGCAATCCGCCACATGGCGCCTTCCCGTGGAATCTCCCCCGCAAGGTGAAAAAGATCAAGTCCCGGGAGAGGGCGCTCGGGACCACAGTCGGTGGTCCCTGAGTATCCCAGTTCCCTGATGATCCACGAAGTCTAAGTGCCGGGAAGAAAGTGCTCGGGAAGGTGTGCGGTGACCTCCGAGCACCCAAGTCCCCCGACGACCAGGAAAGCTAAGTACCGGGAGAAACATGCCCGGGGCCGCTAGCGGTGGCCCCCTCGGCACCCAAGTATCCCGAGGATCCACCGAAGGAAGTTCCGGGAGAGAGTGCTCGGGGTTGCGTGCAGCAGCCCCCAAGCACTCGGTCCCTCGAGGAGCCGTACAAGTGTGCCCGGGAGAGAGCGCTCGGGGAGGTAAATAGTACCCCCGAGCACTCGGTTCCCCGAGGATAAGAAAGGGCATTCTCGGGAGAGAGTGCTCGGGGAGGTGAACAGTGACCCCCGAGCCCTCGGTTCCCCGACGACCTAGAAAGCCCCCTGACAGTGGCCCCCGAGGGGCCCACCGATGAGGTGTCAGCCAGTCAAAGGCCCAAAGCCACATTTAAAGAGCGTGCATGGCCTGTCACCTCCAATTGCTCCCGCCGTGCTCGGTGTCAGTTCCTGCCACGTTTTGGAAGAAGGGCGTGGGGTCATTGAATGCACGGGTCCCATCCCGTGCCATCCGGCCCGTCTCAGGATAACGTCGTAAGGGCCGAGGCGTTCCGTCTGCCGTGCTGCTGTGGCAGGGGAACAAGACAGGACGGGCACGCCGGGCCGCTCTGCGGCTGCCCGGTGGGCCCTCTCCACGGCGCCCGTTGCCAGTGCTTTTATGGTGGACCGAGCGTGGGACACATTTTCCACCCCCGGTGACTTCGCCCAGAGGAAATGATGACGCCCTTTCCATTTATGGTGTCTCGGAACTCGTGCTCCCCCTCCCGTTCGGGGCATGCTGCTGCCGGCGGGTATTTAAAGCAGCTGGCGGCACAGAAGAAGTAAGAAAGACAGAGGAGAAAGAGAGAGAAAAAAGACAAGCTTCGAAAGAGGAAACAATTGCTCATAAGCAGAGAAGAGAAGATCACAGGCCGAAGAACAAAGAGCCCCAGGCTCTAAGATAGATAGACATTCTTGTAACCAGCAACATCCTTGAGGGACTTTCTCAGGGCATATATAGTATCCATACAGGAGTAGGGTGTTACGCCCCCGTGCGGCCCGAACCTGTCTAAACACCAGCTCATTTACTCCTTTCCGCATTAGATCACTCCACACCACCGGCCATCGCATTCATACCCATTTATTTCTCCGATGAACATATTCAGGATCATCCCCCCGGCCGAATCTCTAAAAAGGGGTCCCCCAGGATCCCTGCGACAGGAGTTCACCCTCCGACAGCGACCACATTCACTTTGCCTGGATGATAATGAACCTCCAGTTCATAATCTTTAATCAACTCGAGCCATCTCCACTGCCTCATATTCAAATCAGCTTGAGTGAAAATGTACTTCAAACTCTTATGATTCGTATAGATACAGCACAAGTTCCCCATCATATAATGACGCTAGATCTTCAAAGCGTGCACAACTGCAGCCAGCTCTAAGTCATGTGTCAGATAATTCTCCTCGTGGCGCTTCAACTGTCGCGAGGCATAAGCGACAACCCTGCCTTCTTGCATAAGTACACATCTGAGGCCCATGCGAGAAGCGTTGCAATAGACATCAAAACCCTTGCTCATATTTGGTTGAGTGAGAACTGGAGCGATCGTGAGCAACTTCTTCAAAGTCTGGAAAGCGGACTCACACTCACTTGACCACTCTAACTTGTTGCCTTGCTTCAGTAACTCGGTCATTTTCTTGGCAACCTTTTGGAGAAATTCTCGATGAATCGACAGTATTAGCCCTCAAGTCCGAGAAAACTCCAGATGTTTGTGACATTCTTGGGTTGTACCCATTTAAGAACATCTTGCATCTTGCTTGGGTCAACTAAAACACCATTTTCTGACAGAACATGACCCAGAAAAGCTACCTCCCTAAGCAAGAACACACACTTGCTGAACTTGGCATAAAGCTGATGATCTCTGAGCCGACCAAGAACAATACGGAGGTGCTCAACATGCTCTTCATCAGTCTTGGAGTATATGAGAATGTCGTCGATGAAAACCATGACAAACTTATCCAATTCCTCCATGAATACCGTGTTCATCAAAGACATGAAAAATGCTAGTGCATTCATCAATCCGAAGGACATGACGGTGAATTCATATAGCCCGTAGCGGGTCGAGAAAGCCGTCTTTGGAATATCCTTCGGTTGAACCTTAATCTGATGATAGCTCAGTCTCAAGTTGATATTCAAGAAGATCTGGGCTCCGGTTAGCTGATCGAACAAGATGTCAATCCTAGGGAGAGGATACTCGTTCTTCACTGTGACTTCATTCAGTGGGCGGTAATCAATACACATCCACAGAGTGTCATCCTTCTTCTTCACAAAGAGTGCTCAACATCCCCAAGGTGAGGAGCTTGAACGAATGAATCCCTTAACAAGCAACTCTTGTAATTGCTTCTTCATCTTAGCTAGCTCCACTGACGACATCTTATCGACTTTTTCGAAATTAAGGCCACACCAGCCATGAGATAAAT
The DNA here is from genome assembly GCF_958298935.1 of Phragmites australis. Classification (NCBI taxonomy): domain Eukaryota; kingdom Viridiplantae; phylum Streptophyta; class Magnoliopsida; order Poales; family Poaceae; genus Phragmites; species Phragmites australis. The sequence continues at coordinate 14,553,193 of NC_084930.1, read as the reverse complement.
CGAGAACTCCATTGCACGGTCGGGCGGCATCCCTGTCAATTCATCCGGAAATTCCCACACCACAAGAATACTCAACAGATCTATAGTGGGGACAGACTTCAAAGCAAAAACACAAGAATCGACACCCTCAAGCTTCAATTGAATTCGGGTGCTGGACGGACCATTTAGAGTAATTGTCCGCTGACCACAATCCATGACAACCTTATTCTTAGAGAGCCAGTTCATCCCCAATATGATGTCTATACCCTTCGAGTCCATCACCAAAAGATTTGCAACAAAGGGCATTTCGTTGATGATCACTTGATGATCATTGATGCCTTGGTCACACACTGGCACCAACAAATACTCATCAAAAGTAGACGTGAAAGCATGCAAAAGGTGGCTCCTCCAACTCGGGCCAATTATCGACAACGTCTCCTAAGTTTGCACATTCTAGCCCCAGTGGTCGTCGGGGTAGCTGTGCGTCCACGAGAGTTTCGGGAGCTGAACCCATCACTTATCCTGTGGACCCCATTGCAACACGGACACTGTGTGAACTACACATTGGTGATAGGACCATTACCATCAAGGTGGCTTTCGGCATGGCTTGTCCCCGCAGCTCCCATGAACATTTGCATGGATGTCCGATACCGGAGGGCTACACCGCGGTCGAAGTAAATGAGGCAGTTGACCAATACCACCTTGTTGAGATGGACTACCCTGTAGAGGAAGGGGCGAACACTATAGGGGAGAACGAGCACACATTCATTGCGTGGGAGAAGGTCTACATAGTGTTTCCACCAAGGACAGGTCCCGAGACTCTCTACTCTCCACTACACCCCGGGCTGACATCTCCTCTAAGATCTCCCTCTCCTCAGCCATCTTCCAAAAGAAGTCCACCTCCTCAGCCATCACCTCGAAGAAGTCCATCGATCAAGAAGCTAGCACCATCAAGAAACCAGCCATCAGCTTAGAAAACAAGATCAGGTTCTGCAACATCAAAGCAAATGACATCATCTAAGAAGTCGGTGGCATCTAAAAAGTTAGCGGAACCTAAGGATGTCGATTCACTCACTACCGAGGAAAAAAAGATTATGGACGCCAGTGTCACGTCTCATTTCCATCCTCCACCGAAGCTTGTTGTGCCTGAAAATGCTATGAATGTTTTCATGAAAATGGCCAAAGCTAAATAGATGAGGTCGGCTTCAAGTATGCCGTCGACTAACTTTGAACACATCAGCAAGATGTAGGCCGTGAGCAAACCAGGCCCAATCATTAAGGATGCTCCAAGCATTGCGGACTTCCTGGCTTCTTCTAGATTAACAACAGAAGAACTAGCGCGACTTACTGTGGGAGCGGATATATCAAAGTCGGATGTTATATGGTCGTTTGAGTTGGGAAAACCTTTGGTCAAACCAGATACAGAAAGAAACCTTACAACTCAAATACGTCGATTACATCAATGGTATTTGGAGCAGTCCAGGCAGGGTTTTTAGGCATTCCCCGTGAGATACAAAGATGAATATATTCTCAACGGGGACGACTTCTTCTGGTTGGAATTCTTGCACTTGTATGAACTGTACAAGGAAGATGCTCTCGATGTGGCTATAGTCAGAGCGTGAACTCTGTAAGTGACTTATGCATATAATTCACATTATATGATCTTGCACCTTGAAATTGCATAGCTAACTTCTCTCTTTCGTAGAATGGAGATCCAAGCATATGAATAAGACTTAGATAAGAAAGTAGAATTCATCGATCTTAGCCTTATGAACCAAAAACTTGTAACGAAGAATCCAGACTTCACCGAGGCCAACTTATTGAAGTGTCTGCTTCACCACCAATACAAAAAATTTATACTCTTACCTGCAGCTATGAGTACATCCTTGCGTGAAAGGGCGTCCTCATTTTATGGGAAACTCAATTCTAGTACTAATTTTCTATGGTGACATATTATGCAGTTTTCATTGGATCCTCTTTATTATCTACCCAGACTTGAGTAAGATCATTGTGTTGGACTCAAAAAAAGAGATCAGATGACTTACCAACACCTCATCGACATGCTAAACAGGTTAACTCAATCATTTAATCTTCTCGATGATTGCATCTAAGTTTAATTGGTATTCATATTCACGTACAGAGCTTACTTTCATGCATACATTTAGCACAGATGGAGAAGCTGTTAGGTTCAATGACCTTGAGGTATGAAATAACATATTGATGCCTTCTTTTCAATTTCTACATGTGTTCAAGAACTAATTCTTTTGATTCTTCAAACGCAGCGCTCCAAACAATGCACAAGTGTGTTACAACCTGCTGAAATACATGCCCTTCGGGAACAAATGGTCAGGTTCTTATTGGAACATGATCAACCCAAACAGCGAGTTTCATGAACCGATCGTGTCGTCCACGCGTGCGAGACCTTCAGATGACACCTCACCTTCTAGCAGAGAGTATGCAACACGGAGGAAGGCTACCAAGGGGTTTGACAACGTATACTATTTCCACAATTGACACAATATTAATGAATGACATTACCTGTTCTACGATATGCCACTAGTGCATCAACGACATGTGGGACTAGGTCCAACTTGTCATCCTCACAATGGATGTCATATCATAGAACCAGCACTTATTCAGTTGTAAATCGTAGATTTTTCCATTTATTAACGAATGATATGAATTACTATGTATGATGTGAAGTTGGTATCGTTAGATGACTCTTGGACACAATGGCCTTCCAACGACAATGCAAAGGAGGTGCAAGAAGCAGTGTCTCGTAAACGTGCCCAAGAGGAGGAGGATGAGAGGCTAGCTCGTGAGCTGTGCACTGTGGAGGAGCAAGAAGCAGTATCCTGTAAACGCGCCCAGGAGGAGGAGGACGAGAGGGTGGCCCATCAGTTTGCTGCGGTGGAGGTCGAAGGCTCAAAACCTAGAGGTGTTCAAGAGTCAAACTTTGATGTCTTTGACACACCGGTAAGCTTGGAGCATAGGCGACGCTGCAGTTGATTAGGCGTTGCCGGGTCTTTCGCTCCACCACCATTGCCCCTCAGCATCCCTGGACGTACTCACGCCATCAATCATCAGTGCGGGGACACAGTCCTCGTTGCGGGAGAGGTAGAGGGATACTGTACTGGTTCAACTCAACCGACTTTTCAGGGGGTGATTTGTAATATTTGTGTGTTTATCGATACCTGACTTGTAATATGTGTTCATTACTATGTATTAATGAAGGTGTTTTTATTATTAATTTATAGTAAATATATGTATCATTGTATGCATGTATTGAGACAGAGACGGAGAGATTGAGGAGAGAGAGGGACTACAAAGAGGAGGACCGTGGAGGGGGGAGAGGGGAAACATTGCTAGCTCAAACCTTCGGCCGGCAGTGATTTGCTGGAATCACTACCGAAGGATACAACTGGCAGTGATGCCAGCGAATCGCTGCCAGCCGAAGGATTCAGCCGGCAGTGGTGCCTTGGGTATCATTGCCGGCTGAATCCTTCAGCCGGTAGTGATAACCCCCTTCACTGCCGGTCCACCGAGCTGGCAGTGATAGTCGAGGACCGGAAGTGAAGGGGTTTTCTGTAGTAGTGCAAAGATAATGAGGGATAGGATTGTAAATAAACCGGTTGTACTTAGGTTAGTACCAAATTACCCATGAATATACTAAGAATGCGACAGATAGAGGGGTAATAGTGTAAAATGTAACAGAAAACAGTTGGGTATAACCTATAAATAGGACGACATGGTAACCGAAAAGACAAGAGATATTAATACCAGTGAATAGTTCCCTAACTTTGTGTGTACTTCCCTCCAAGCCCTCGGATCTCACTGGTGAACCGAAGGCCTCCCTTTTGTTCGGTTACGCAAGTTTCCAACAATTGGCGTCATCTGTGCAAATCGGTACATTACAAAGCCATGCCACCCAAAAAGAAGCTGAAGGCCACTGATGCATTAGTGGCACAACAAACATAACTTCTAGAGGGGGGGCATAGACACGACTGCTCCTTTGGTCATGGCAGATTCAAACATTACCACATCTGAGGCAGTCAAAGAAGTTCAGGAAGAAGAAAATGATGTGCCCATGCTGGCTGATGGGGATGGTCAAGTTCGTGAATAGCCAAGTCATCAGGAGGATGCAAGTTCTTTGATGCAAAGTATAGAGACCAAGCTTCGAACTCGTTTTCAAGCTTCGGTAGCAGTGAAGGGAAAGGCACCTCATGTTGAAAAGCAGAAGGATTTTGATCACTTCGAAGAATATGAAGATGAAGAGGAAGAGACCAAAGCAGAGAGAGCTATGTGGATAGAAGTTGAGGACCTGGAGAGGCAAATTGCATAGAAGAAGCGTACTCTAGAGAGCTTGGCAGCAAGTCGGAAGGTGGCTGAATATCGCCGATGAGCTGACGAAAATAGAAGAACTCTGGGGCAAATGCAAGAACAAATTAACATACTGCAATGAGAAGGTGAAGAGACACTGAAAATTATCACCCCTTTGTCAGCATTTACAGTATGACATGTGTAGGATCTTTGTCATAAGTCACACGCAGGCGATCCAGAATCCCCACTCTCCACTGGCTTGCAAAACAAGCCCTGACCTTCAGGTTTCAAAATGTTGTGGGTGGTGATGTTTGATGGAGAAACAGACCTGAGGGAATTCATCATGGGCTTCGAGGCAACAGTTGAATCTGCTGGTGGAGATGACACAACATTGTCAAAGGCCTTTGTGTTGGCAGTAAAAGGAATAGCAAGATCCTGGTACTCTGTCATACCTCATAGGTCCATTTACTCGTGGGAGCAGTTGCACGATGCCCTTTTCTACAATTTCCAAGGCAATCAAACCGAGAAATTCACCGTCAATGACCTCTTCGCAATTAAGGAGCAGTCGATGGAGCCGCTGAAAGATTATATGAGTCGCTTTGTGCATGTGCGCTGTCAAGAGGAGGGCTTGATTGAGGACGCAATCATCGATGTTGCTATCCAAGGCATCACAGGAGGGATGCTGGCAGGAAAGCTAACATGAAAGAGGCCACAGAGTGTCTAAGAACTCTTAAACTACCGGCTCGGTGGACCGACAGTGAAAGGGGTTATCACTGCCAGCTGATTTCAGTGATACCCAAGGCATCACTGCCGGCTGTATCTTTCAGCCGGCAGTGACTATTTGGAATCACTATCGACCGAAGGTTTGAGCCAGCACTGTTTTCCCTCTCCCCCCTTCATGGTCCTCCTCTCTGTCCTCTGTACTCTCTCTCTGTCCTCAATCTCTCCGTCTATCTCTCAATACATGCATACAATGATACATATATTTACTGTAAATCAATAATAAAAATACCTTCATTAATACATAGTAATGAACACATATTACAAGTCAGGCATCGACAAACACACAATATTACAGGTTTGCTTCTCCACTATCTTATTGTATTTCAGGCATTGGCAAACACACAATATTACAGGTTTGCTTCTCCACTATCGACAAACACGCAATCATCATCGTCACTATTTTATTATATTTCAAAAGAAATGTTTGCTTCTCCGTAGAGAACAGGATATCAAAAATAAGCATAGCATCAATATCTATACATTAGGGTGCATTGATCAGTACAAAAATAAGCATAGCATCAGTATCTATACATTAGGGTGTAAGAAGAAAAGCAACAAACAAAAGCAAAAATTAGTCACCACCATTATATGCAACCACCATCCAACAAAGAGTCTATTATTTGATTGATCTGCATCAGATTATGGAGATAATTATATGCGACTGCAAACTCGACTAGGATAGTGAAAAGACGTGCAAGGTGCATGTGTTATAACCATCCCAGTCGAGCTTTGCAGTCATTTATATGGTAAATAGTTATCTCCTTCCATCATTTACAACTGCAAAATATGCTTGAGGACCATCCGAATATAAAAATCAAGAAACAAAGTAGTTCATATACACTAAACATGAACATACATGTAAGTGCCATAAGTACAGAAGCAAAACCACCTCCCATCAAGCAAGATAATGAATTGAACAGCATATGGATGATTGAATAAAATTGCTCTCAGATAAATATAACAATTGGCCCCAGGACTACGATATCCTGCTCCCTAATTGTCCATTTGACACATCACAAGCTAGGCTAGAAGCTAAGATCACAACTAGATGTAAAACTGGGAAAAAATGTTCTCTGAAATTGACCTTTCTTCCTGGACAATGCTACTGGACATAAAAACTGACGGGGAGAAGATTACTCTTTGAGAAACAAACACTAAATGAGTAGCAAAATATCATAGCAGTACCAAAGATATTTTGGCTCTTCCAGAATTCAATCAAAATAAGATTAATTGAATCAACAAATACAACAACTCCTGGTCCAGGAATCAAGCCTAACTGGCAATGTACAGACTACCAATAATAAGCACAGGGACCGAAATACTCACAGTGCAATTCGGCTAAAGGCAAAATCAATACAGTCAATAAGCACCTCCAACACAACACCACCACCACCAATCGATTGTCAAAGAACCAAAGTTCTAAACACTAGAACCGAGCTCACTCAGCTCAATTTCAATTGACTAAACCACCCAGTGGTCAAACCAGAACTGAATTACCAAATCAACCATTAACCTCACAATACCTATCACTTCGCAGCAACCACAAACACCGTCTAGGAGGTGTAGGTTGACGGCGGGCGGTGGAGTACTCACCGAGATGATGTATTGGAGCTCGGGGATGATAGTGACAGGGATGACCGTGTGGAGGAACGCAGCCTCGGGGACGGGGTGACGGCATAGAGGCAGGCGACTTCGAGGAATGCTGTGTTGGGGACTGAGGACGGGGTCAACGTCGGGGAGGACGACGACAGCGTCGAGGAAGACAAGGAATGGGGTCGAGGAGGACGAGAATGGCACCGGGGAGGAGGATGACAGCGTCAAGGAGGACGGGAATGACACCGGGAAGGAGGACAACGACGGTGGCGGGGAGGAGGACGATGGCGTTGAGGAGGACATGGATAGCGGGCACAGGCTCGCAGACCTCTAGCGACGTGGGCTCCTCGGCGTCGGGAAGCGTTTCCACAGATGGCACAGGGAATGGAAAAATTTTCTAAGTGTCAAAGGGTGTAGGGCGTCGAGCTATTTTATAGGTGAGGACTTTCACTGCCGGCTCAAATGACCACCGGCAGTGAAATGGTACCTTCATTGCCGGCTCACTAGCACAACCAGCAGTGAAACTACTTTCACTGTCGGCTCAATAAGTACACCGGCAGTGAAAGTAGTTTCACTGCCAGCCCAATATATCCACTGGCAGTGAAACCCCTTTCATTGGTGGTACCGCGGGGGTGCAAAAACTTTGTTTTAGCTTCGCGCGCGCGAGCAGAGACTTGAACCCAAGCCTTACACCAAGTAAGACTGAACAAACCGCTGCGCTACTCAGGTGATTTCTATTGAGTTTGTACTATCTATATTTATTAACATTAAGTTGACCTAGCAGACCTAATATATATTTATTTAAATTTGAACTTGCTATATACCAAAATTAATTTTTGTATATACCTAAAATCAAAAGTCAATATGGTCAACAATAAATATATCTTCCACCATACACTATAAATTAAAGCTTCCATAACAAAAGTGAGGTATAATTACATCTAAAACAAATTTATACATAGTAATTAATACAATTTAGCTATTTTGTCTTAATAATTTGTCCTTCATTATGATCACGATGTACATAGGGAGGATCGTTGGTGTCTTCTATGGGACCTAGGTCGACATCCTCTCCAAAAGGAGGTAGCACGTCGAATTGATTGTAGTCTTCCTCGTCAACAATATTCTCCACTCTGACAATCCTTCTTTTTCCTTGAAGAACCTTGTGGCGCTCCCCCTTGTTAGCCGGATCCGGGTCCTTAACATAGAAGATCTGCATAACATCATTCACATGTACAAATGGTTCTTCTCTGTATCCAACGAGTTTTTGGTTCACTGTAGTCATACCGTACTTGTCGATCTTCACACCCCTGGGAGTCTGACCCATTGGCACAGGAAAAGAGGAAACTTTAACACTCCATAGTCGAGCTCCTAGATCTCCTCTATGAATCCGTAATAGGTCTCCCTATTTCCATTGCAGTTGTAGGCATCTATACGGACACCGCTATTTTGGTTGGAGCTCTTATTATATTGAGCTCTCGTATAAAATGTATAGCCATTCATGTCATATGCTTGGAATGTGAGGATTGTAGTAGACGGTCAGTGAGCCAACACATTCAACTAAGCACACTCTATCTGCTTATGCATCACCTGTCTGTGTAACCAAGCGCCAAAATGATCTCTGTGCTCTTGTGCAATCCAAACATCAGACTTCCCTGGGTTTCTGGTGCATAGCATCTTCTAGTGTTCTTCGACATACGGGTCCACTACAACTGATTGTTGCAGAACTAAAAAATGTGCTTGCGTGAATGAAACGGGATCATTAATGCAAAATGCATTTGGACCTATTGTCCCTTTCCCTGCAGCCTCCCCTCATGGCGAGATACAGGCACACCAATCGATTTAAGATTCATGTAGTCAACGTATCCCCTCTAGATCATCATCAGCCAACGTATCTCCGGCAAGCGGCATATCGATGTATTCATCGATCGGCATATCGGTGCACATGTCTTCGTCTTCTCTTTCAATGTATTGCCCTTCCTGTACGATCTCAACCTTCACCGTGCTCGGTCCAACGAGTATAGCCAGGCATAAAGCCCCTTGACATCAAATGGTAATGTATCTGCTGGGTGGTGGAAAACTGCTTCTTGTTCTCGCAATTGACGCATGGACAACACATGTGTTGAGACTGTGTATTTGGCTTGTGCATCGTAGCTTGTACCAGAAAACAATCCGCACTGTTCTTGTACTTTGCGCTCACACGGCTCACATCATACATCTATCTTTTGTCCATCTATAGTTATATCATTATTGTAAATCCAAATTCATAACATCTAGACATTTTGCGATCACCAACAAATAAATAACCTTGTCATCTCCTACCGGCAATTGGCCTTGGTTGGAGGAGCCGCCTTTTGCATGCTTTCGCGTCCGCTTCCGATGAGTATTTGTTAGTGCCATCCTTAGAAATTTTCTTTATTATTCAACACCTTATCTATGAATCATTAAGGAAACATGAAAAATAAATACGCTCATACATGAATATAATTGTATCTTGCTACATACCTAAATATCATGACAAAATTTTCTAATTCTAAAAATCAAAATAAATATGCTCATACCTAAATTTTCCATATTGGGAACATGCTAATTAATTAAAATAGAAAAAATATAATTGGAGCTTTCTACATACCTAAATATCATGGCTAGTTTTTCTAATTCACTAAAAATCAAACATAAATATGCTTATACCTAAAGTTTCTATATTGGAGCTTGCTAATTAATTAAAATATAAAAAATATAATTGGAGTTTGCTATATACCTTAATATCATGGCTAAATTTTCTAATTCATTAAAAACCAAAAATAAATATGCTCGTACATATAGCTAATGTAAATCAATAATAAAGACACTTTCCACCAGAATTGAAGCTTCCATATCATAAATGAGGTATAATTGCATCCACATTGTCTCGAAACATCATGGACATAGGTTCATCTCCATCATTTCAAAATCTAGATCAATGTAGCAAATAAAATTCAAATAGAAATGGATTGGAGAGGAAGTTACACACCTTGGAACACCTAGGGTATGAGGATTCCTCAAATTTTTGAAGCCACCAAGATCCTGGTAAGCAAAAATGGTCGCCACCGAGCAAGAACAGAGCTCCTCTCTGTTGTGCTCGAGCTTAAGGAAGGAGTGGACAACTTTTATATAGCGGGGATATCACTGCCGGCTCATTTAACTTGCCGACAGTAATGTTATGCTATCACTATCGGTCGATGGATTAAGCCGGCAGTGATGAGGGAGCAGAGCATCACTACTGGCTCAATCCATCGACCGACAATGATGACTCTTATCACTGCTGGTTCATAAGCCATGGTGGTTGATTCTTCCTGCGCGGCTTATGAACCAGTAGTGATGCCCTATCACTACCGACCCATTAGGAATCGGTAATGATGGGCCGGCATATATATAAGGCCAGTTCTATAGTAGTGCTCCGTGGTGCCCCGAGCCTGAGCGCAGCATCGTCGTCCCTGAGCCCCACTCCAGCAACCTTGTCCCTAAGCTCCACTCGGCACTCTGGGCCATAGTGGACGCAGCCGGCACTCTTACTCATCGCGCTCCTCTACATCTTCGCGGTGAGTGCTCCACTACCTGCCGTCTCCCTCCACCTCCCAGACACTTGATGAACCAGTTCAAAAGATAGACATGAGTGAACATTTCTATGGCTTGAAGTACTTTTATAGGTTCAGATTAATGTTGTTCCAGTGTAAATTAGTCTCTTCGACTTTATGTGGAGATATTTGGTGATCTAGTAGAAGAATGTGCCAAGCGCAAGCACTACAAAGCACTTTTTATTCTTAAGTTTAGCCTCTATATTTTGATGTTACGGTATTCAAGAACCATGCTGCCCAGGCACCATGACATGGAATGCATAATAGCTTTGTCATCACACTCTGAGCACTGCTTTGATGATCGGGTTTTGCTTCATATCTTATATTTCTTTTGAAGGGAATTTGTTTCTTAATTTATGCATGCTATAGATACATTTTGATCCAATAAATACAGGGACGTGTCTGTAGTTTAAACATCATGAATTGGTGAATGTTCAGGTGTTCTTTTCAGATTTGGACAGCAGCTTTTTTAGGGAGCGATATAAGAACTTTTAATTAAATGAGGAAGGGAGAATTATTATTGGCATATCTAGGCATGATGCCATTTTTGCTGCCTTTGACAGAGTTATGAAACATAAGGCTTGTAATTTGACCTGTTGGAGGTGTGACAGAATAGGTTCATAATTCATATGCCATACTACTTTCTGGTGAATACGCTCTTACAAATTGGACATCCGATTGGTATACCTATGACAGTAGTCCTTGTTTGATAAGTGGCTATTGGAACAGTGCAGAACTTGTTTTGAAAACACAGAACAATACAAATATTTGTCTTCCCAAAAGTATATATGGTTATATGACAGCAAGGAGGTTACAGATAGAACTAGAAGTTTCAAGGTTTTTATTTCTTAAACCTCTTTATCAGGCCTTTCTTTCCCAAGTTTGACAAAAATGGGTGGTGGATTGAGCAAGCTTGATGTTCTAAGCAACATATCTGTGACATTTCAACAACAGGCTGGTTGCACTTTGGGCTTTTCCTAAGAATTGATATGCTTTTGCTAGAGTTAGGAATGGTTGATACATTAGCTTTTTCCTGTACTTAAGAATTGATATGCTTTTGCAGCATTAGCACTATCTGTAATTTTCCTGTACACCATTAGTTCAGAGAACAAAAATGTTTTCATTAAGAATTATAATTTAAACCTAACATTTATTGATTGCTGCACTGATGAAAAAGATGATTGTACATGTGCTAATTATTACACCGAAAAGTTGTTTGTGCATGCAATGCCAAAAGTGGACTAAACTTGTTACCATAATTCCATCTAATTCTAGTTGCTAAAGCTGAAAAGTTGTTTCTGCATGCAATACACGGCTGCCAGCTTTGTTTTCTCTCCCCCCCCCCCACCCATGTTTGACTGGTCTAGTATTATTTTACCTTGCAGCAATTTCTTTCTTGATTTCATGTCTGTAGCTAAACTGATCCAGTATTATTTTACCTTGCAGCTCAGTTGTAAAGTTTCACTTGGAAGATCTAGGTGGCCTGAAGATTTTGGTTCTGCTGCAACTAGTAGGATTATCTGGTTGCGGAAAGGTGTTACGGCAGTTGAATTAGTATGGCTAGCATTTTATTCGTTCTCACAAAAGCAGAAAGTATCTATGATCAATAATTTGGGCTTAGTTTTTTATCTAAAAAATGGTTTTAATTTTTGGTTTTCAGTGTCTCAATCATGGTAGTGTCTCAATTGTTGTAACTGCACTCATGGTTAATCTACTATGTTCAAGATGGGACTAGTATATCAGTTCAACTGGCCTATAATTACAACAAAACTTCCCATTCATTCCAAGTTTAATGTATGTATAGCTTTGTTATTTTTTTTTCTGTTATTTGTGTAATTTGTATAATTCATTTGAGATGAAAATCCTAGCAAAATTATGAAAACTGACCTAAATTACAAGCAATCTGTAAATTATGCACATTCTTTTTTATATTGTTCTTATGAAATTTATGTACGTGCACTCAGGCTACCGTTTAGTGTACAAATTATTGTGTAAATATTTTGATAATAGTGGGGATGATTGTGAGGACGATATTAGATGTGTGTGTGGAAGCCATCAATAACAACTTTGATTTGGTCCAATTTTTTTTCTCAAATGTTTGCCATCCATTTAAGTGGACACATAAATAGAAATTTCAATAGATGGAATTTTTATGTAGGAATATATCGGTGTAAAGACTAATAGGGTCCCCTGGTAGGGGCACCCATAACGGTCAAATATCAGCCTTTTCTACACGTTATGATTGGGCAGGAGCATGGTCCCGTGGCGCGTCCAGCCAGCGATCACACCACCAGTTTCTCCGACCAGTCCCTAGGTCTCAGAGGGAGACCCTGTGACCAGTTTTCTCTAGTCGCGGGGCAGGTATTTACCTAATCAATCTAATTTTATTACATACTTTTCAACTCAAGTGTTTTCTCTTACCCAGGTCGTCCTTCCGAACGGACCTAGACGTGGCTGGCATAGGCTTGCCGTGTCTCGTCCTATAGCATTAAACACTACGGGACAAGGCGTGGCAGTAGGTTTTGCAGGAGCACAGACGGTGTGTGGGGACGGGACCTGGCAGACCAGGCGATAAGGATGGCATGGACCCTGTAGACCGATAGGGCAAGTGGAATGTGGCCACTCGCCGTATGATGGGTATAGGTTAGAAGGATTAGTTAGGCCTGGGTCTAGCTTGGGTCCCTATGTAAGTCCTCTCTCCCTCGGATATATAAACGGAGGGAGACATGGAGAAGAAGGTAAGTGTAATTAGTTTATTTAGACCCATATAAAAAATACACAGGATGTAGGGTTATTATCCCCAGGAAGGCTCGAACCTGGATAACCCACGGTGTTCTTGAGTTCATCACACGCAAACAACTAAGACATTCGGCCCCAGGTCGCGAATCACGTGCCCGTCGTCAGGTATACCCCACTATCATTTTTAGAGGCAACCCTCAAAATTTGGCGTGCTAGGTAGGGGGTGAGTTTTTCGCATCTTGCTAAATTTCTATAGTGTCTTTGGGACACCCATGGCTAGATTCACCGTAATCGACAAGCCTGGCTCCAAGAACTCGGGTTGCTGTGGGGTGTTCACCATAAAGCAAGATCCAGACAAGCCCAGGGGCTGCAGAGACCCTCACGCTGCTGGGTCCTGATGATAGACTTCCAGGTCATGTGCCTCAGGGGAAAACCACCCCAGCAACTACAAGGCCATCCAGAAAGTCCCCCTCCGTGCCGGGATGCTTCGCTAACCATCTCGTGTGTTACCCTCTTTTTACGAAATGACCCAGAGCCACTGACAAGGTAAGATCCCTAATCAGGTAAAAGAGTACCCTGAAGCTAACCTGATATGAGCCCTCTTTGAGCAGGTTCATCCAGAGAATGAAAAAAAGGGTCTTTCGCTCTTCAATTTTTCTAAAAGAAAGAACAGTCACTTTTTTGTGGATAGCGGGGAAAAAAAAAGCTTGTTCAGAACATCAAAAGACCACAAGTTGCGGACATGGTACGGGTCGTCTGGCAAGAAGGGCATCCAAAACTGCGGATGGACGATCACAGGACCATATACGCCGATAGGTCATTCATGATAAGGGAGCGGGTGCTGGAATGAGATCGACTCCACCAACTAGCGACCTCCTCAGGTATATAGTCCTGTTATGTTTTTTCCAATTATTAGACGATATTGCGAAGTATAAGCGCCTGTTAACTGGAATACGAGCAACACCTGTACAAGGGTTAATGCACCAACTAGCAATGAGGGATTCACTATTGGGCGTAACCCAAGTACATATATGGTGCCAGTGCTTGGGCCAGCCAACGGTGATGCTCTGAAGTAAAAAAGCTAGAGCAACGCTTCATCGTCTTTGAAGTCTAGCACTATCCCTCGCAAGGATAACTTCTTAGGTCAGTGGGTTGGTCTGTCTGACCTCTTCTTACGCACCTATCCTAGTCGGAGTCTTTGAAAAAAGATTCACACGACCACCCACTGTGGTCCCGGACTAATGTGGAAGGGATGCTCTGCTTGGAAACAGAGCACCAGAGGTAACACCTTTAGAGGCAATGCCTCCTTCGGTGTCGTCGAACTCGAGTGGCCATCATGTGGTCGCCCTGCTTGATTCAGGTATGGTCTAGATGGATTAGATCTCAGACTACCTTCAGAATCAAGCAACCCCTGATGATGACATGTCAGTAGAAAAGGTCATGCAGCAAGCTCGCAAAAATACTCCTTGGTAGAGGGACACCTTTACCACCAAAGGAGCAACGACTTTTTACAAAAATACATCACTTAGGAAGGGGGGAGAATAGTGTTTCCCAGCATCCTCGGATGCATCAGTGGTGGCTGCGCTTCATACCACTCTCTGGTAGAAAAAGTGTTCTGGTAAGGATTCTCTCGGCCCATGGCCTTATAGGATGCTTGCGAGCTGATGAAATGATGTGTGCTATGAATGTACCATGGCCAATATATCAACCAACTAACACAAGCACTGAATAACTACGAACCATGAGACTCTATTTGCCAGTCGGAGATCGCCTGTGAACCACCTTCGATGGCCATCTACTCGGTAGTGACCAGGTGGTACGGCAAGAGGGTGATACAAACCCGAGCGAAGAGTTTTTCCATGGGTAACTACGCTCTTTATTTTGAAGGATTTCATGAATAGAAACGATTTCCTGCCAAATTATAAGTTTTTTCGTTTCAAAGGCTTGACCACCTGGTTAGAGTATTTCTTCTTCCCACCAAATGGTTGGCGGCTAGAACTATTAGAATCTGTGTTTTGTTCCCTGGTAGCCAAGTTTTTTTTCCTCCTGATCGTTCACCTTGATGGGATGAGAACCATATGTAGCCAGTCGCACAAAGTCAAAGGTATAGACACTCGTAGGATTGCGACCACAAGGCCACGGGTCCCAAATCAGGTCGAGCACTGGTTACCACCAAGGGGCTTGTCATGCTGAGGGCCACCCTAATGACCATGAGGCCACAGGTCCCAACCTGGGTCGAGCGCTAGTTGCCACCGAGGGACTTGTCGGACCAAAAGTCATCATGAGTGCAGGAACCTAACTCACGAGCGACTATGCTATGGAACAAAAGCAAGCCACTCGTGCAAAGTCAAAGGTATAGACGCTCGTAGGATCATTACCACAAGGCCACAAGTCCCAATTCGGGTCGAGTTCTAGTTGCCACCGATGGGCTTATCGTGCTGAAGGCCACCCTAATGACAACAAGGCCATAGGTCCCAAATCAGGTCAGGCGCTAGTCACCGTCGAAGGGCTTGTCGTGCTAAGTCATCGCGAGTGCTTTGAACCTAACTCGTGAGCTGTGCAACGTGATCCCCCATGCATAGAAAGCACTCCTAATCTACTCGCTACCCGAGCATAGGAAAAACATGCTTAAATAATAGGTCCTCTAATTACAAAGCAACCCCTAAGGTGATACTCGGGGGCTAAAGCTAACTTTCTGATCAGTACATACAGGACCCAAAAACATGTGGCAGGGAGAACAGAATGGCAGGCAGATATAGGTCAACCTAACCTCGAAGCTCCTTTGTGGTCCTTGCAGCATCAGCAAAGCCTTCAGAGACTGTCAGGATAAGTTCAATGTCTGGAAAATGCTCTTGGGTGCAAGCCAAGGCAAGGTAGGCACCGGTGGTTCCAACATCCAGCAAGTGGTCACCTGCCATCATGCGAAGCCTGTCCCCAAGATCACAGGCGTCCTCAGAGGCCGCCAAAAACTAGTCACTATGACCAGTCACGGTATTCCTGGGTGTTAGGCAAACCTGAAAGTTGACAGACAGGAGCGACGAGTTGAAGAGGGTAAAAGCCCGGATAAGGCGATCGTAGAACTTTTCTTGCCACTCATCATTCTCCTTGACCATCTTCTCCTTGTCCCTCCACGCCACGAGGAGTTCATCCCGAAAGAAGCTGAGGTGATTGTAGAACTATTCTCACTGCTGGTCGTTCTCCCTGGTCATTTGTGCTAGGTCCCGCCATACTGTAAGCACCTCGTCTCAACAAGCTGGTCGACAAACAGAACAAGAGTCATGTAGGAGTCAGCTGGTCAAAATTTTACTCAACTAGCCTAAGACTGCATGTAGCTTGGATGATCGGACCAACATACATTGGAGAGTGCCCTGCAGACTCGCTCACTCAACCGCAAAACCCCGCTCACACTCAGGCGCTGCCTTTCAAGTACGCTGGTCATCAAAGTCACACTATGAGTAGAGGGGCCGGTTAGCTCTAGCCACACTCCATTTATGGGCGTGGTTGGGGGCTCGAAGTGAGCACCAGGTTCGGACTTGTCGTGGATTCTACTACCATAACAGCGACACGAGCATATTAGAAAACAAAAGACATCATCCATATATATTACAAAACTTGAGTTGCTACCCAGTTCTTACTCCTCGATGGCCTCCCCCCTAAAAACAGACTGTAAGAAATCTATAGCCCCTTGGCACTCCTGCTGCAGCTTCTCCTCGGCTTCAGGTTCGGTGGCGGTGATTCCCTCCCAACGATGTCCGAATTGAAGTTAGGGTCACGACTGTGGTAGCACCGAAGGACATACCCCGCAGTCTCCCTCACTGCCTTTGCCATGTCCTCCACGGCTCTCGCCACTAGGATACCCGAGAGCTTGGAAAACCTCTTTGAGAGAATCATGGTGTGGGCCCAAGATAGGGTTGTGGGTCATCAGTGCGGCTCAATGATGTCTAGCCCGAGGTTCCCCAAGGGATCTTCCAATGCCTTAAATGCATCTAGGAGAAGGGCATGGGTGGTATACTCGTCCGCCTTGAGCTGGAGGTTCTCGGCAATGAGCGCAGCTTACTAGTGCTGGAGCTTGCTGTAGTTCTGCTGAAGCACGAGCCTCGCGTCCTTCTCCTGAGCCAGCTATCTCTCCAGCTCATTGCCTCCTTGTTGACAACCAGCTTGTGGACCGAGACCGGGAAATGGGCAACCACAAAGAGCATGTCAGATTCCAGAACGGGCTCCACGACCGGCATCGTCGGCACAAGAGTCAAGATTAATGCTCCTGAGGCCGAGGTTGACACTAGAGGAGAGATTAGAACACCCTGCTGTGGTGCTAGAGGGGGAGTCATGACCAGGACCGTAGGAGTGGTTGAGGGCCTGCAACAACAACGGAACAACAAAATCAAAAGGACAATATGAACTTGGTGTATCCTACACCAAACATATAACTCACTACAGATGCAAAGACATGAGTAGGAGTCTAGTCCTCGCGAAGCCGCTGGATCGACTGTTTAAAGAGGACAGGCCTGCGAACGACCCACGGACACTCTTGGAAGCATCCACGACAGAAGAGTTCGCCGCTAGTCTTTTCCCCCTAAGCGCAGACACTCGATCGACAACGGCCTGACTGCTCCCGGTTTGTGCAGAAGGGGTCTGGTTGAGGGATGACTGCTCAGTGGGCACTTGGTTGGGGTGAGGCTGGTCGGAGTGACAAGGATCAGCCCCCTACTATCCGGCACCACTCTCAAGGCCGCCACCCATAATCTCCATCTGGCTCTGGGCAGTCTGGCCACCTCCGCGACCAGCAGTGCTAACTTCTACGGTCATGGCCTCAGTAGTCATCGGATGCAATACGTTGACCAGTGGAAGATCATGCTGTAACACAAACTATGAAATCTCAACCCATGGGAAGAGCGGGGATCAAAAACTCTAAGAAAAAGCCATACATACCATGCTGCGGGCCCTCTCCGAAGGCGATAGATCGCACAGCGGAAAAGCTTCTCACGGAGGTCCATTCTTCCTCGCGGTGGCCGCCATTAGGAGTTTGACCCGCTGCTCGATGACATCATTGGCAAACTCTGAGAAAAGGGAATACGTAAGATACTATACGATCAACAAGCAGATACCGTGAAAAGGGATGCGACGTTAACTGTGGAGCTTTCTCTAGTGACGTCATCCCTCCCAGTGTACAAAGAGGCTGGGTGCTCTCTCCTCCGCAGAGGGCACAACCGGCGCTTGACGAAGTCGCAGATGACGTCTGCTCCTATCAACCCAGCATTCATGGGGTCCTTGACCAGGGCTGCGAGGACCAACAGCTCCATGGTGGACGTGGGGGTGGTTCTCTAGTCCTCGTTGTACTGAGCCGGTTCACTCAACACGTGGATATTATCCATGGCGTCCTCGGTCTTGAGGTATAACCGGTCCTCCCTCCAGCCCGACCATGAGGACTTAAGGCCTATCTCGAGGTATGAGCCAGTGAGGCCATCACGGAGATGAAACCCGCAGCTCCTGATGGCTAGCCCGGTCACTGGCCTGGCCGTGTAGAAGTACCTAAAGAGATCGAGGCAAGGCCCAACCTCGATAAAATTCTCGCACATGTGAGCAAAAATGCTCAGCATTATAATGGAGTTGGGGTTGAGGTAGAGGTGATGGACGTCATAGAAGGAATGATGATAGTGAAGAACTCGAAGAAGGATGGCACGAGACCTGTCAGGAAGAAGGAGGCAAATATCACAATCTCCCCCTCGTGGGGAGTAGGTGTATCCTCCCTAGAATGGTACCTAGAAGAAAGGCGGCGAGGCAGCAGACAGCTCTCGTACATCACCTTCAGCCTCGCCTCAGTGCACTTCGACTTGTGAAAGTCTGCCTCGTTGCCAATGCATGGTGCCATGGGATTTCTAGGTGAGGCTGTAAGGAAAGTTCTGATGGAGAAGAAGGCGATGGGCGTTCGGCTCTAGGGGTTGGTGACTGAGGAGATGGCAAAAAGTTTTGTGGGGAACCTTTGGCTGTCCAACTTATAAGGCCAACACGATATCCCAACTGCCGCAAGCCCAGCCGTTTCAGAATTCAAGAGGCCGCATGGGGAACCAAAATCCTCTTGGGTCTAGCAGCAATTAAAGTTTTTCTCTCCCATGATCCTCTCCCATGCACACGCCTTCCTTTTTCTCTCTCCTAGGATTCTCTCTCTCTGGATGTTTAACCTCCCCTGGGGATGTGGTTTTCTGAGCCATCCATGAAAGTGGACCATGTCGCCAACCGCTCCCTGGGTGAACTCAAGTTCACCTGGGGCCGAAATGGTATGACTAGGTCCATCCACGATCACATGATAAAATGCTCAGTCTATTGTATCCGTGAGGGATCTTAAGGGTTGTCGGTGTGAAGAATAATAGGGTCCTCTTGCAGGGGGACCCACGGCGGTCAAATATCAGCCTTTTCTACACGTTATGATTGGGCAGGAGCATGGTCCCTCAGCGCGTCCAGCCAATGACCACATGCCAATTTCTCTGACCAATCCACAGGTCTCAGAAGGAAACCCCGCAACCAATTTTCTCTAGTCACAGGGCAGGTATGTGCCTAATCAATATAATTTTGTTACATATTTTTTCACTCAAGTGTTTTCTCTTACCCAAGTCGTCCTTCTGGGTGGACCTAGACGTGGCTGGTATAGGCTTGCCATGTCCCGTCCCGTAGCATTAAACACTATGGGACAGCCTGACATGGCGTGGCAGTAGGTTATGTAAGAGCGCATATGGCATGTGGGACAAGACTTGGCAGACCACGCGATAAGATGGCACAGACCCTACAGACCAATAGGGCAAGTGGAATGCGGCCACTCGCCATAATGGTGGGCATAGGTTAGAAGGATTAGGTAGGCCTGGGTCTAGCTTGGGTCGCTATGTAAGTCCTCTCTCCCTCGGATATATAAAGGGAGGGAGACATGGAGAAGAAGGTAAGTGTATCCAATTCATTCAGACCCATATCACAAAATACACAGAATGTAGGGCTATTATACCTAGGGAGACCCGAACCTGGATAACCCTCGGTGTTCTTGAGTTCATCACACGCACGCAACTAGGATATTCTGCCCCAGGTCACGGATCATACGCCCGTCATCAGGTATACCCCAATATCATTGTCAGGGGCAACCCTCGATAGAATGGCACATACAAAATCAAGTCACCACCCACGGACCTGCTCCCTGATACAAAGGCCCCCTCCTCTGACTAGGATCCAGCCTCGGATGATGCTCCAGAGCGTAGCAGTAGCCTGAGTACATACCTCAAATTGATTCAATCTAAAGAAGATTTGCTGGTGGGTTAGTCGTCTGAAGAACTGAAGCATGGCTGAGGTCCTAGCAAGATGCCTAAGGGATGTTTTTTCATCATGAAGGTTGATTCAGTCGGGGAGCCCAAAAAACCTTTAGATGTACTTGGCCAGTTCAAGACAACATGCAGGTGTCTCGTAAGGGACCATGTCGCAATCACTTATAGAACTTGGAGAGGTAAACGAGGTGATAAGTGGGCGGTTCCCGATAGCATCAAGGAATTTATGTTGGGCAAGTTTTCGCAAAATTTTGAGTACGCTGAAGGATGTAACATGGCCATAAAAAAGCATCAAGTCATAGTCATAATTGGCAGAATTTTTAAGAATTTTAAGGGTAAATTGTACATAGATTATCACTTGAAGGGTTGAATGCAAGAATGGAATGATTATCCAATAGTGAAAGATTTGGAAATAATTTTGTGAAGTACATGGATTCGGAGGAAGCAAAAAAGATAAATGAAGTAAACAAGGTCAACTCCAAGAAGAACTTATACCCCGACAGGACCGGCTCACGCAGGTACGTGAGGAAACTTGACGAGTAGAAAAAGATGGAACAAGATGTAACAAAAAGCGGTGTCAAACCTGTGACATTTGAGTGGATTCCACGAGCAAAGAAATACTTGTATGAGAGAGGGGTGACTCTTGTGACTGATGAAGTTTATGCTTGAAAAGCAAACTAGAATAGGAAGTCATGCAGAAGATTAGAGATACCCATGCCCAGTCTTCCCAGGGATCTTTCCAGGTAGATATGGAGAGCAATGAGCTAACATTGGCATTGGGAAATAAGAAGCATACTGGTTGCACACGAGGCAAGGGTTTGAGACCTTGGAAGGTCGGATTTGAACAAAATGCCAATACTTATAAGAAACAAAGAAAATAAAATATATCAGAAGTGATGGCCCTTATAAAAGAAGAACTTGTAGAGGAAAAATGGATGAAAGATGCCAAAATAGCAGCAACTATTCAGCAACCAAGCAGGAGCAATTAGTCGTCACAGATACAACTTTGATGACGAGCCCTGGTTGTCCTCAGAGCAGCTGTGCGTCCATGGGGCTTCCTGGAGAAGCCTTAACCCATCACTCTATGGATGACATTATAGAAAGCACACCATGCAATCTTTTCATGCCCACCTTGGGTGTTCCCACAATGGTGACTAGGGGACTGGCTGAGCAATGGGTGGAATGGACTCTCTTCAACGGCCGCCCGATACAACAGGGATACGACAGGGTACATGTGGATAGTGTAATACATGTGTACCATAAAATTAATTTGGATTACCCTCGAGAGGCGGAGGAAAGGAGGCTCTCAAAAAATGTAGGACATTACATCATGTGGCGCAAGCGCGATATAGTGTTTGGCAAAGACACAGACGAGTCTAGGTCTAGTTTGAAATCATCGGACCAACCCAAAAGATCTCCACCTCCTTCGCCGTCACCTTCACAACCACCAAGAAGATCTCCAACCCCTTCACTGCCACCACCTATCCCACTTTACAAGAAGGTAGCTGATGTGGGTTTGCCCGATCTTCTGAAGGTAATATGATAAGTCGATTTGGTGGAGTTTCAATGTTGATGATCCAAAGGTTATAACCAGAATAGATCGAGAACCCTTGAAATAACTACACCACTACTTTGTGGTTATCAACCGTACTAAGACGCGGTTGACCTCGCCAAGAAAGCTTTTTTCTGCAAGTGAATCGAAAACACAAGAAAGAATAGGTAGATGCAATCTCAATATTACTGATTACTAATGAATTGCTCGAGTTTAGGGTTCTATAAACCGATACGTTAAAACTATCTAAAACAAAATAATCTAAGCAAAACCCAAACCTAAAACTATGAC
Source organism: Phragmites australis (assembly GCF_958298935.1). Classification (NCBI taxonomy): domain Eukaryota; kingdom Viridiplantae; phylum Streptophyta; class Magnoliopsida; order Poales; family Poaceae; genus Phragmites; species Phragmites australis. The sequence continues at coordinate 14,531,018 of NC_084930.1, read as the reverse complement.
GAGTACTGTGTATATATAGGGGCGTGAGGAAGTCACCTAGGGTTGTGCAGCCATGAAGAGAGGCGTACACACCTGGACTCCGATCCTGACATGATTACATGACCTGACATGGTCCAAAATAATGATGTAGCACCTTATTCCTTTAACTCTAACTAAACTATAAGGAATATTTGGTCAAACACAGATCCATTAGAAAGGACTCATAATAAGCTTTCCAGTAAGTCTAAGATCACTTCAATCAGACTTCGTAAGCGAGAATTATGTCCGCTTTAGTGATGTGTTGACCTGAGACTCTGAATCGAATTTGGAGCCTAACTTGAGCTTGACTTAGAGTTCGAGTAGATTTGGCACTCGAGTGATAACATCTGTGTGAGCTTGTGATGCTTCTCTCATACTCCTAAGCATTAAAACATCACAAGAATTTAGTAGTAATCCATTCAATAAAGCTTGAACAGGAAGGAACGAGTTCACCTGGTGGTTTAATTATCATGCACGTGCTCTTGTAATTGGCCCTTGTATGATTTGAGAACTATTAGTAGTATTTCTCGTATCCAAAGGAGTCATGTCATCATCATCCTCCCCCTCTTGAATTAGAGTTGTCCTCGACTCGAGCTCATCTTGTTTTTCCTAGTAGGGCTTTAAATCTAAAATGTTAAACATGGGATTAACCCCAAAATCTATAGGTAGCTCCAATTTGAATGCATTGTCATTTATTTTCTTAGTTATCTTAAATGGTCCATCAGCTCTAGACATCAACTTTGATTTTCTGAATTTTGGAAACCTCCTTTCTCAAATGCAACCAAACTAAATCACCCGGTTCAAATTTAATTTTCTTCCTACCTTTACTTTTAGCAACCCTATACTTTTTGGTCATGCTCTCTATATTCTTTTTAGTTGTTTCATGCAACTTAAGAATAAATTTAGCATGCTTCTTAGTATCTAAATTAAGTTTTTCAAAAATAGGCAAAGGTAGTAAATCAATACGAGCACATGGATTAAGCCCATACACTACCTGAAATTGACATACATTGGTGGTGGAGTGTACCGACCTGTTGTAAGAAAATTTAATATGCGGTAAATACTCTTCTCACATCTTCAAATTCTTCTTTAAAACAACCCACAACATGGTCGATAATGTGCGGTTGATGACCTCTATTTGTCCATCAGTTTGGGGATGACATGTAGTAGAGAACAATAGCTTTGTCCCCAATTTGGTCTAAAGAGATCTCCAAAAGTGGCTCAAAAACTTTACATCACGATCAGAGATGATAGTATTAGACACTTCATGTAGTCGAATGATTTTCCTGGAAAACAAATCAGCTATGTTTGTAGCATCATCGCTCTTGTGATAAGGTAAAAAATGTGCTATTGTAGAAAATTGACCCACAACTACAAATAGGCTATCCCTCCACCTCTAGGCAATCCTAACACAAAATTCATAGAAATATCCTCCCACTGTACACTAGGAACAGGAAGAGACATGTAAAGACCAAGTGGATTTAAATGAGATTTAGCTTTATTGCAAGTAGTACAGTACGACACGTAGCGTTCGACATCGCATCTCATCTTTGGCCAAAAGAAGTGGGTGGCCAGCACATCTTCAGTCTTCTTTGCTCCAAAATGTGCCAGCAATCCGCCTCCATGTGGCTCATGTAACAATAAAAGACGAACGGAATTAGCTGGGATGCATAGCTTGTTAGCACGATAGAGTAAACTATCATTTAACACATATTTAATCCATGTTTTTCCTTCTTTACAATATTCAATATGTCAGTGTATCAGGAACCGGGGGTCCCCGAATCCCGAGGCCAGGCCAGCCATCCGCCACATGGCGCCATCCCGCGAGGTCTCTCCTGTAGGATGAGAAAAGGTCAAGTCCCGGGAGAAGGTGCTCGGGGCCACAGTCGGTGGCCCCCAAGTACCCCAGTTTCCCGATGATCCACAGAATCCAAGTACCGGGAAGAAACTGCTCAGGGAGGTGTACAGTCACCCCCGAGCACCCTAGTCCCCCGACGATCAGGAGAGCTAAGTTCCGGGAGAGAGTGCTCGGGGCTGCGTGCGGCAGCCCCCGAGCACTCGGTTCCTCGAGGATCCGTACAAGAGTGCTCGGGGCTGCATGCAGCAGCCCCCGAGCACTCGGTTCCCTGAGGGTCCGTACAAGAGTTCTCGGGAGAGAGTGCTCGGGGAGGTGAACAGTACCCCCGAGCACTCGGCACCCCGAGGACAAGGAAAGGTATTCTCGGGAGAGAGTACTCGGGGATGTGAACAGTACCCCCGAGCACTGGGTACCCCGACGACCCAGAAAGACCCCCGAGGGGCCTACCGATGAGGTGTCAACCAGTCAAAGGTCCGAGGCCGCATTTAATGAGCGTGCGTGGCCTGTCGCCTCCAACTGCTCCCGCCGCGCTCAGCATCAGTTCCTGCCATGTTTTGGTAGAAAGGCGTGGGGTTATTAATTGCACGGGTCCAGTCCCGTACCATCCAGCTTCTCTCGGGATAACGTCGTAAGGACCAAGGCGTTCCGTCTACCGCGCTGCTATGGCAGGGGAACAAGACAGGGCGGGCACGCCGGGTTGCTCTGCGGCTGCCCGGTGGGCCCTCTCCACGGTGCCCGTTGCCAGGGCATTTATGGTGACGGATGACCGGGCGTGCGACGCATTTTCCACCCCCGATCACTTCGCCCAGAGGAAATGAAGACACCCTTTCCATTTATGGCATCTCGAAACTCGAGCCCCCTCCCTCCGTTCGGGGCATGTCGCGGCTGGCGAGTACTTAAAGCAGCCGGTGGCACAAACGGAGAACAAGACACGAAGAATAGCAAAACAGAGACCAAGTGAAAAGAGCAGAGCTGAAGAAGATGGTTAGAGGTAACGGATAGACAAGAGCACAGCGCAAGAGAAACACTGTGAGGAAGACTGAACCCAGTTCCAGCCGAAGAACAAGGAGCCTCAAGCTCTTAGATAGACCAACATTCTTGTAACAGCCACATCCTTGAGGGACTTCCTCAGAACAGTTATAGCATCCATACAGGAGTAGGGTATTACGCCCCCGTGCGGCCCGAACCTGTCTAAATTCCGGTGCATTTACTTCTTGCACTAAGTCAGCACCCCCACCACCGGCCGTTGCATTCATTCCCATTTATTTCTCCGACGAACGTATTCAGGATCATCCCCCCGGCCGAATCTCTAAAAAGGGGTCTCTCGAGATCCCTGCGACTGGAGTTAATCCTCGGACACAAGCACTTCTTTAAAATCTAAATCAGTAGCATATAAGACCTCAATGGTCTTAAAACCAAAAATCGTATGATCCAGTTGAGATAACATGGTATAACGCCTAGAAAGCGCATCAGAATCACATTGTCCTTCCCTTTCTTATGCTCTATGATATATGGAAAAGACTCGATAAATTCTACCCATTTAGCTTGTCATTTATTCAATTTATCTAACTTCTAATATGTTTCAACTATTCATGATCAGAATATATAAGAAATTCTTTGGACCATAGGTAATGTTGCCAAGTTTCAAATATACGAACTAAAGCATACAATATTTATCATAGGTAGAATAATTCAGACTTAGCCCACTTAATTCTTGCTGAAATAAGCAACATGTTTATCTTCTTAAATTAGTGCACCTCCAATTCCAATGCTACTAGCATCACACTCTAGTTCAAAAGTCTGACAAAAATCTAGGAGTTAGAGAAATGGAGCATGGGGGAGCTTCTCTTTCAACAACTTGAATGTGTTTTCTTGTGCATGTTCCTATTTGAAAACCACTTCTTTCTTTGTCAACTCATTCAATGTAGCAGCAATGGTGCTAAAATTCCACACAAATCACCAATAGAAATTTGCAAGACCATGAAAGCTTCTCACCTGTGTGACAGTCGCAAGGGTTGGCCAGCATTTTATGGCTTCAATTTTTGCTTCATCCACTTCTATTTCCTATGGAATAACAATATAGCTAAGAAAAGAGACTTGATCCATGCAAAAGATGCTGTCAGAGGGTGAACTCCTCAAGCGGGGATCTGGAGGGACCCCCTTTGAGATTCGGCCGGGGGGATGATTCTGAGTCCGCCTCGTACGTGAAATAAATGGAAGTGAATGAGATGCAGGTGGAGTGGATGATTGAATGCAGGAGGAAGTAAATGCTCAGGTGATTTTTAGACAGGTTCGGGCCGCACTGAGCGTAATACCCTACTCCTGTGTGTATGCTATAAACGCTCTGAGAATGTCTCTCTGAGGATCTGCTGTGTTACAAGAATATTTGTCTAAGTCTAGAGCTTCGAGCTTCTTTCATCGTTGTTGTCCGGAGTTCGTCGGATGTGCCCTGACCGATCTCCGTCCGATGTGTCCTCTAGACCCTATCTTCTCCGAGGAGCCCGCCCATCTTTTATACCCGGTGGGGTGGGTGGCACGCCCAGAAAGGATGGCGCAAGTTCCAATGTGCCATAAATGGAAAGCAACCATCATGGGCTGTAGCTTGAGGTGATGGGGAGAGTTGAAAACACGCCCCCGTCCGATCTTCATCGTCATCATTCCGCTTTTCAGCGGTTGCAACGGGGAGGGCCCGCCGGGCAGCCACTGAGCAGCCCTGTGTGGCTGCCCGGTCAGAGCGAGTCTGACACAGCAGTGCGACAGGCGTTGCGCCTTGAGCCCTCCGACGTTATCCCGAGGCGCGCCAGATGACGCGCGATGGGACCCGCGCATTAAATGTCCCCACACCTCCCTGCCAGACCGTGGCAGGGACTGACAGCAAGCGTGGGAGAGTGGTTGGAAGTTACAGGCCACGTGCCCTCTTAAATGCAGCATCGGACCTCTCACCAATTGACACCTCACCGCCGAGCCCTTGTGGGGACCACTGGCGAAGAACTTCTCAGACCCCCGGGGAACTGTGAGTGCGCGGGGACTACTGTTCACAGCCCAAGCACTCTCTCCCGGATATGCCCTCTCTTGGACCTCAGGGAACTCGGGTGCTCGGGGACCACTGTTCACGGCCCTGAGCACCCTCTCCCGGAACTTGACTACTCGGGTCCTCGGGGAACTCGGGTGCTCGGGGACCACTGTTTATGGCCTCGAGCGCCCTCTCCCGGGACTGACTTCTCTTGTCATCGGGGAACTCGGGTGCTCGGGGACCACTGTTCTAGCCCCGAGCACCCTCTCCCGGAACTTGGTCTTCTCAGGTCATCGGGGAACTCGAGTACTCAGGGACCACTGTTCATGGCCCCAAGCACCCTCTCCCGGGTCTTGGTCTTCTCGGACCTCGAGGAGATAATCCCCGAGGGAGGGCGCTACGTGGCACTCTGCTGTCCTGGTCTTGGGACTCGGGGACCCTCGGTTCCCATGTCACCGACAGATGCACTTCTCGAAGTTACTGAACAAACGTGCATCTCTTGAAGCCTTAAAAACCACACGCAATTGATCAAACTGTAGTTCATATGACTTGGTGGAAATCAAGATATCATCGAAATAAACCACCACAAATTTTCCAATAAAATGATGTAAAACTTCATTCATCAAACACAAGAAAGTACTTGGTGCATTAGTTAATCCAAAATATGTTACTAACTACTCATACAAAACAAACTTAGTTTTAACGTAGTTTTCATTCATCTCCAAGTTTCATCCTAATTTGGTTGTATCAACTTCGCAAGTCAATTTTAATGAAAATAATAGAATTACTTAACTCATCAAGCATGTCGTCTAAGCTGGGGATAGGATGATAATATCTTATGGTAATATTATTGATGGCCTTACAATCAATACACATATGCCAACTACCATCTTTCTTAGGGACCAAATGAATGGGAACAACACAAGGACTAAGATTTTCTCGTACGTACCTGCGATTCAAAAGGTCTTGGACTTGTCACTGAATTTCCTTAGTCTCTTCTGGGTTGGTCCGATATCCAGCGTGGTTTGGCAAGGTTGCTCTCAGAATTAAATCAATTTAATATTCTATTTCTCGAATAGATGGTAATTCTTGGGGTACCTCAGCTGGAAATACATCCACAAACTCCCGCAAAAGGTTAGCAATAGCAGGAAGCAAAGAGCTAGATATATCCTCGAGTAAAACTAAAGCATCTTTGCATATCAAAGCATAGCATGGCAGCTCGTTATCATAAATTTCAGCAAGATCAGATTTAGTGGCAAACATAACACACCCTTTCAACTTACCTTTGGACTTAGAATGTGTTGTTAATTTGTCCTTTTTGTGGAAAAATATTTTTTTCGCTACTTGCTGATTTTCATATTCAGGCTCTCGTTCTTTTCTCTTATTTTTAACTATCTCTTCTTCACATCTCACATTTTTAGCAGAGGTTAAAGGTAGAAAAGTTATTTTCTTTTCTTTATACATAAGAGTGTACTTATTACTCCTACCATGATGTGTTGCATCAGTATCAAATTTCCATGATCGATCTAACAAGAGTTAGCATGCTTGCATGGGAACTACATTGAAATTAGCACAGTCATGGTATGAACTAATAGAAAAATGCATCCTAACTATTTTCATTACCTTCACCTTACCGCTATTATTGAACCACTGAATGTGATAAGGATAAGGGTGTGTCCTTGTTAGCAATTCAAGCTTTTTGATCAAATCTGAACTTACCAAGTTGTTGTAGCTCCCTCCATCAATAATGACTCGAACACGATAATCCTTGACTATGAGGACATCTGAAAATAATTATGGCGTTTTCCGCTTTCTCCATTTGAGTGCTTAACACTTGTTTCACAATGAGGATCCTATAATTTTCTGTGGCAGCGGCACTCAATTCTTCCTCGTGATTAATTTTTGTCTCATGTCCGTCCTCATCTCTCTCATGGTTAGCTGCAAAAGTATATTCATTCTCAATATCAATAGCACTTACATACCCACCGTCTTCTGTTGCAATGTATTCTCGCCGACTTGAATAATTTTTCATGACATGGCCCATTCCCTTGAATCGATGGCATACAATTCTGGTGGAACGGCCTATAGAAGCAACCAAAGAATAGCTCTTGGCTGGAGCCTACACAATAGCATATTTGCTTACCTCGTAAGCGGGTAATGGTATTGGAGGTCCTGCTAAACACGCCCTACTCAAGAAAGGGGAAGCAGACTATGTAGCTAAACATGGGGCTATTTTGACTTATCCCGGCATTGATTTTAAAGTATTCATGCTTCCAAAATTGTTTTTGGGTCTTTGTTTTCACCCTTACAATTGTTTATCTGCCAAACATGCAAGTTAGAACAATCTAGAAACACTATTAAAGTCTTTGTAATCAACTATGTCCTGAATTTCACATATTAGTCCTCTATAAAAGGGTGTCATTGTAGCAGCTTCATCCTCAATAATATCACAACGTAACATATTGATTTGTAGCGCCTGAAAATATTCTTTGACAGATCTATCGCCTTGATTTAAGAACTGCAATTTCTTACACAAATCATGTTTAAAAGAGGGTGGAACAAATCTCTTACACATAGGAACCTTTAAAGCATTCCATGTAATAGGTGCTAACCTATCGATGCATACTCTATTCCACCAAATAATTGTAAATTCTTTAAATTCACAAGTGGCTTGCCTAACTCTATGCACTTCAGGAACTAAATGAGCGTTAAACTTCTATTCGACCGTTATCTCCCAATCTAAATACTTTTCAGCATCATAAGCACCAGCAAAACATGGTATAGTAAACTTAACCTTCGCAAATGGATCATCATTAACACGTAGGTTGTGTTGCTAAAAATTATTACCTCTCATATGTTGATGGTTGAAGTTTAATCGATCCTGTTATTGTGCATAAAAGGCATCTTGTTCTTGTCTCAAAATTTCATCATGTTCATGAGCTGCACCATGTGGGTCCATAGGCCATTGTTCGGGGGTTGAGTGACCAACCAATCAAATCGTGTATTGAGCATTGCAATTCTGTCTTTGAGTCACTGCAAAGCAGTATTTGTCCCCGTAAGCTTCTTATCGATGTCATCATTAATAGATTGTTGATGATTATCCAACAACATTGTGAGTTCTTCTGTCAAAACACTCTTTCACATCTGATGCTTCACCTACCATGGTTTGTAGCAAACAAAACACAACAAAAATATATTATCCAAATCGACTACTAGATGGTGGAGATTGAAGTGGAATCACACAGTCTCAAGCGTCTTGACACACTCTTGCAAGTGTTCTTACCAATCACAACAGATGTGATAACTATTGGCTAGTTCGTGATACCTTATCGGGTGCGAGTGAGATGGTTGCAAAAGGGAGAATTGTTCCGATCGAAAGAAGGTGAAGCTTGGACAGGCAATATTTAGTAGCAATAATTAAAATTAGATTAGCAAAGTTGAATAAAAGACCACGATAGTCGTCATAGTTGCTGGCCCAAATGCATTCCTAGAACTAGCTCAAGCAAGCTGAAGACTATAACAAACACAAGCTCAATGGAACAATATTCGCAGTGCAAACCTAAATTTTCTCTTTCCTTTTTTGTACTTACTTTTTGGCACTTTGCTTCTTGATTTCTTCTTTCTCCCCCCCCCCCCCTTGCTAATGTGACACAAACTCAAAACTCCTCTACTACCTTTTCTAGGACCAGTGAGGTATATGGGTCGTAAACTTTTTCAGAGAGCAGGTATAAAGGTAATAAAAAGATACTCGCTCTCTCTCTGAACTTTGGCTTGCTCTATTTTGCCTAAGGAGTTTCTACTTGAACTTTGTCAAACAATGCTCGATATGAAAGGTGCATGGGGGTGTCAGAGAGCAACCTGAAATAGATAGACTCTAACTAGATTGTGGAGGCGAAATCGAGTGCACAGTTGAATCCGACTAGGTGGTCAAACTCAAAAGGATGATCGGATTTGACCAGGAGGTAGTCAAAACGACTAGTGATCAAACCCAATTAGATTGTTGAAATGACTAGTGGTCCAACTTGATTAGATGGTCGACTCGACTAGTGGTCAAACTCGAGTAAATGGTTGAAGCCACTAGTGGTCAAACACGAGTTGATGGTTGAATCAACTAGAGACACAATCTTGGCTATAGCAAACAAGGCCAGGCTGGGATACTCGATGACTAAATCAGCAAAGACTCGACACAAGAAACTAGAACTTGATGACTTGACCAAAAACAAAGAGACCTACGATGGACTCAAACTCAACAACGTGAAAATTGAAAACAAAATTGCGAAGGGCACAAAGTGTTTTGGATAGCGGAAAAACTAAGATATAAATCCTTTTTTGTGAGGCAATTTTTTGGACTCTAGGTAATGGAGCACGATGAAACAAACGGGATAACTGAGATTATCTAACGGGCAATCAAAGCTCTGATACCAATTAATGTGGTTTTCTTGATCTTTCAAAGGTAATATGATAAGTTGATTTGGTAGAGTTTCGACGTTGATGATCCAAAGGCTCTGACTAGAACATATTAAGAACCCTCGTAATCACTACACCACTACTCCAAGGTTATCAACCGTACCAAGACACGGTTGACCTTGCTAGAAAGATTTTCCTGCGAGCGAATCGAGAACACAAGAAAGAATAGGTAGATGCAATCTGAATATTACTGATTACCAATGAATGGCTCGAGTTTGGGATTCTACAATTCGATACGGTGAAATTATCTAAAATAGAATAATCTAAGCAAAACTCAAGTCTTAAACTATGATGACTACTATATACATATAGGGGGCGTGAAAAAGTGGATCTAGGGTTGTGCAGCTACGGAGAGAGGCATACACAACCTAGACTATGACCCCGACACGATTACATGACCCGACAAGATCTAAAATGGTGACGTAGCACCTTATTCCTTCGACTCTGACTAAACTACAAGGAATATTTAGTCGAGCAGATATCCATTGGCAAGGACTTGTCATAAGCATTCCAGAAAGTCCAAGATTGCCTCAATCGAACTTCGTATACGAGAATTATGTCCATTTTACTAGCATATTGTCCTAAGACTCTGAACCGAATTTGGACTCGGACTTGAGCTTGATGTGGAGTTCAAGTAGATTTGGCACTCGAGTGATAATGTCTAGGTGAGTTTGTGATGCTTCTCTCATATTCTAAAGCATTAAAACATCACAAGAATTTAGTAGTAATCAATCCAAGAAAGCATGAACAGCAAGGAACGAGTTTACTTGGTGGTTTAATTATCATGCACATGCTCTTATAATTGGCCATTGTATGATTTGAGGATTATTTGCAGAATTTCTCGTATCCGAATGAGCCATGTCCTCATCAGTAGCATCTGCATAATCTAAAAAGTCGATGTCATCTCAAAAATCAACTTCATCACAATAGCGAGCACCAACTAAGAAGCGGCAAGCAGCATCTAATAAGTTGGCATCTCCTCTGTCATATGATAAAACTAATGAGAAAATCAGAAGGGAAGTAAACTTCATTGTCACTACACACCTCAAACGAAGAGTGCTATCGATACAGCAACGGCTGCCAAGTTTCTCCGGAATTTGGCCAGACCTGTGGACCCACCACCAAAATCTAATTATGCACACATCATGGGTAAAAAAAAGTTGAGGGAGCCATTGTGCTATAAGGTAAAAAATAAAAAGTGCTAGAATAGGAATAATTAGAAAGAAACTATCTAATTGAGGCTGGAATCAGAAAAGAAGCACTTGATGATGAGTCCAAGGTTGAAAATACAAAACCTAGATAGCAATTTAAGCTTGGGGAACTACTGGTTGAGTCCTTGTCAGAGCTATCAACCCAAATGTGGAGATTGCATGCATGGTACATGAAATAGTCAAAGGCCGGTAGAGAAATGTTCGCATTCAAATACAAATCATATTGATTTCCTCCACTGGGAGGGCGAAGTATAGATTCATTTTGATGAAATGTATCAACTGTATCAGCAAGACACCCTCGGTATTCAACTCATAAGTTTGTGGACTCTGTAAGTGTTTTATATGTATATGTCGGAGAGTGAACTCCTGTCGCAGGGATCCCGAGAGACCCCTCTTTAGAGATTCGGCCGGGGGGATGATCCTAGAAAAGCTTGTACGGGAAAAAAGCGGGAACGGAAGTAAATGCGCTGGCTTGCGGGTACACCGGGTTTTTGAACAGGTTCGGGCCGCGCGGGGGCGTAACACCCTACTCCTGTATGAGTGTTATATCTATCCTTGAAGGGGATCCTTCAAGGATATATCTGGTTCTCCAAGGAGAGCTGTTTACAAAGAGCTGGAGGCTCTTATGTTCTAGCTAGCTGGTCTCTTGATCGTCTTGCGATCGGGGGCTGTTGTTTTCTTGTTCTTCGACTGACTCTCTTCTTCTTTTTCTTTGTTCGGTGTCCTCCATCCTTTCCTTTTATAGATGCGCCGACCTCGACATATCCTGAATGGGAAAGAGGGGACGCGAATGCCCAGGTGCCACGGAGAAAGGCGTAATCATTTCATTTTGGCGAAGTGACAGGGGCGGTGGAGGAAGGCGGCGTGCATTCGACCACCAGCCGCTGCGGAAGCTTCGGGGTGCTCTGAAAAGGGCCCACCGGACAGCCTCAGAGGTGCCCGGTGCGCCCACCCTGTCTTGTTCTCCTGCCAGGGCAGGGTGGCAGGCCGAGCGCTTCGATTCTGGCGACGTTATCCCGAGGCGCGCAGGCGAAAACGGGACGGGACCCGTGCATTTAATGGACCCACGCCCCCCTGCCATTGCATGGCAGGGTCTGACACTGGGGCGTGGGCAGCCGAGAATGTCAGGATGTCAGAATGTCAGGCCACGCGCGCCTATTAAATGCGGCATCGGGCCCTTGACTGGATGACACCCTGACGACGGGGCCCTTCGAGTCTTTGAACGAGCTTGCGCGAACCTTCGGGGGACCGAGTCCTCGGGGGCTGCCACGTGCAGCCCCGAGCACTCTCTCCCGAGCACTTCAGCGGGACCTTCGGGGCACCGAGTCCTCGGGGGCTGCCACGTGCAGCCCCGAGCACTCTCTCCCGAGCACTTCAGCGGGACCTTCGGGGCACCGAGTCCTCGGGGGCTGCCACGTGCAGCCCCGAGCACTCTCTCCCGAGCACTTCAGCGGGACCTTCGGGGCACCGAGTCCTCGGGGGCTGCCACGTGCAGCCCCGAGCACTCTCTCCCGAGCACTTCAGCGGGACCTTCGGGGCACCGAGTCCTCGGGGGCTGCCACGTGCAGCCCCGAGCACTCTCTCCCGAGCACTTCAGCGGGACCTTCGGGGCACCGAGTCCTCGGGGGCTGCCACGTGCAGCCCCGAGCACTCTCTCCCGAGCACTTCAGCGGGACCTTCGGGGCACCGAGTCCTCGGGGGCTGCCACGTGCAGCCCCGAGCACTCTCTCCCGAGCACTTCAGCGGGACCTTCGGGGCACCGAGTCCTCGGGGGCTGCCACGTGCAGCCCCGAGCACTCTCTCCCGAGCACTCTGTTTCTACCTATCTTGCAGGGTGGTGATATGTGGTGGACGGCCGGTCTGGCCTCGGGACTTAGGGACCCCTGGTTCTAAATACACCGACAGTATAACTCATAGTATATATTCTTGTACTATTAGATTAAATGTCTTAACTTCTTATGTATATAGAATGGAGATACATACATGTGATCACAAGAGCATCACTAAAGTAAGATTCCTCGACCCAATAGAAATAAACCAGATGACGGTCGCCACCCAGCCACAAGTAACCATGGACTATGCACTTAATTTTATTCTTATGTACCAATTAAAGATATGCATACTTTGACCTTAAAATTTTGGGTATGTGTTTCCCTCCATGTTTGTTCTCCTCTTTGTTTTGCGTTAGGACTTAATACTAATTACCTACGGTGACATATGCAGTTTTCATTGGGCACTCTTTGTCATCCAGATAGACCTTAGTAGTCTCGTTGTCTTAGATGCAAAAAGAAATCCAGCAGATGACTATCAATCCCTCATAGACTTGCTATAAACTAATTATTTTATTAATATTTTAGTAAACTTTGAATTGATTGAATCTAAGTCTAATTACGGTCAATAATCACACACGTATAGGATGTACATGCACTACGTCGAGAGAAATGGATGTCATTTTCCATACCGGAAGGAATGGAAAGTTGGTTACAACTTTCCTTATAGGATTCAAACCGATGACAACAATTTATATGGCTACTATGTATGCGACTTCATGAATGGATTCACCAAACACAATTATAGTAGCATTACCGATGTTAAGGTAACTGGTATATATATTGATAACTAATTTTCATATTCCTCTCGTGTTCAAATAGATTGATTTCTTTAATTCTTGTAATTGTAGGAACTCGAGCTGGAAACATGTATCCTCATGTCACAGAGAATCATCGCACTTCAAGAACAACTCTTTAGGTACATCAATGACGAAGTCATTACAGAGTCCGGCCAGTACCATATTTTCAAATTGTGCTGATGGCTTCGGTTAACAAGAAAACTTGAATGACAACGCTTCTTAACCGTTTGTTGCATACTTGTGTTAACTATGAATTTTTATTACAAACTTGTTTAAGTTATGAACTTTAGTGAATGACATGTGAAAGAGCATGGTTATGTATGCATGAATGAGATGAGATATGAATGAATTATGTATGTATATGAGATTTTATATGCTGAGATGATTATATGTACATAGGAAACTTGAATGCATATTTATTTTTGTACGTGTTGTATGTGATATTATTTGTGCTGTTGTCGGCAACAGCTACATTCTGCACAAGGGGAGGGACCATCAATACTAGCTCACGATAAAAAGCTGGCACTTATAGTCTCCGTATCAGTACCGACTTGTCCTACAAACCGGTATTGGTAGACTGAGTATTGGTGATGGTTCATTGTCCCACAAACCAGCACTAATATTCATTATCAATACCGGTTCATAAACCGGTACTGAAAGTCACGAACTATCAGTATTGATTTAAAAACTACCACTGATAATATTTTTTAGCTAACATTGATAATATTTTTTGTAGTAGTGAATGTGAAATCTTACTTGTTTAAATAAGAACTTAAGTGCATTTAATTTGTACCTACTATCCGCACAATCCATAAATCCTCTACGTTTTCTTGATCGAGAATGCAGGGTACGAGGAAGGGTTCGTAGGTAAGAGAACGATTGGGAAGTTTTCAACAGTGCGGTGCAGTAGACCTAGCAGTGCACCTGTACCCTATTCTCCCATATTATGCATCAAGAGTGGATACGTATCATGACAGATATTCTGCAACCCAGGAAAGAATAGGTTATATTATGCATATCCCGACAGATATTATGCATAATGAAGAGGAAGGAAAAGCTCGAACCGATCTCGATCGAACCATATTTGATGATAGTGATTACATATCCCGAGTTCCCGGCAGATAATCTGCAACCCAGGAAAGACTAGGTTACTGATAGCCACTCCACCCTCATATATATACGCGGTAGCACCAGTAGATAATTCGACCTTTTTTTTTGCTAGATATGCTGGTAAAGAATTATTTTTCCCTCCCTTCAAGTTTTTAGCGACAGACTTCGGCCCTCAAAATATGTTGTGGTGTAGTTTTTGGAGATGTATATCCAACATAATTAAGATTATCTCTATGTTAGATGGTACAATATTGCGTATATAATCACTTTACTCCATATGGTCAATATTTTTTCCTTTGCAACAATTTTCTTGCAGTACATGTAAGATTGGCTATCTTTTTTGCCTTTTTAATAAAAGAAGACAAGATAAGATCCGCGATGGTATTAAAAAGTGTTTGCACCGTTCCGTTTTTATGCATGACGATGGCGCCTCGATGACCAAAGAAATTTCTAGGAATTTTCATGACAAGTGGAATGAACTGTAGAGAACTATACTTTCTTCAAAAGGTAATTCAGATCAATTTGGGCAATTTCTCGGAACACGAGTGTTGATACATCTATTTTTAAAATGCCAAGTTGACGAGGACTTTCGTTGATGATGCAATGAGCAAGACTGCACTACCGTTGCCGATCTATCGACGGATATATAAAAACAAAGTGATCAATCTGTTGATACCTATCCAAAGCTAGCTAATCGCGCATTTTTATGTTGGTGAGCGTTTCTAATGATCATCTGCCCAGTGAGCGTGTAAGCGCGTATTTAGTTAGGTTGAGGCTTTTCTAAAAACTGTTTATGGCTGATGGTTATAAAAGTTGCTTCTGGCCGATGGTTTTAGAGAAGCTAATAAGTTGTTTGATTACTCTGTTTGGCTAATGATTTTTTAGCTAAATAGAGTGTGCAATGTCTATAATGCCTTGACTGTATGGAATGAATGTATTTATTTATGTAAACTATTTTAGAGAATGTTATTAATATTTACTAACTGTATTAGTAATTATTTTAGTTTTATTGGAAATGTAAATACTTAAGCAACCATAAATTTTAATTTTTTGAAACATGTGTATCCCAAAATAGAATGGTCACATTCTATTGATTAGAGAATTACAAAAGAATGATAAGGAACATTACATGTTGCCTATTCTCTTATAGCCATTAAAACATTAGCAATACTATCACGAAAAGCATTCATATCTCTCTCTTCATGTCCCAGTGAACTTGGTTGAGACGACAATGTTTCATGATCATTGGACATGTAGTCTTCATTTTGATCACATTTCTCAAAAAGTTCATCTCTCGAAGCACTATCTTGAATAAAATTGTGAATAGACATACACGCTATAATAATCTTTGATAATATTCTCCAAAAGGTCTATTACCAGCCTTAATCTCCTCAACACAAATTTGGCAAAAGATTGTTTTGACCTGAGGATCCTAAATGGCTACGCATTTTGCCTTCTCAGAAATCGAATCTTGATACAAGAAATTATTTCTTTAAAGAAGGCAGTTCATACATAATGTTTTGTATAAAAGAATGACATCCAAATTGTTACTTTAGATATTGAAGCACATGTAACAGCAAGTATGGACCTTTTTCATTCAAATCTAGCATCATAATTCGGCCAAAGCAAGTATAGCTAATAATAACGTTGTCACTTTGTACATTCAGAGAGAAAAACAGGTAACAACTTAAACTACATATGTGAGGAATCCAATGTTCAGTTCTTCTTGTTAGCCTGAGAAGAAAATGGAATGAAATGTGCATATCTATATAACTGCTGCTACCACTTGACCATATCAAGTAACTGCTGCTACCATGCTGAAACAAAGAAAATCAAAATCTTATATAGTTCTATAGAGAAGTGCTATTAAGCAAACATGAATAAACCATGACTAATTTGGTTCTACAGATGGCATCTTCCACACATCAGATAGTACAAGACATCACTAATTTGGATCTTGGCTCATCAGAATAAAGGATTAGTTGATCACTTTTATTCTTGGCTCATCAGACAAGTGACTAGCAGTACTGCTGCTAACTTTTTCCACTTATTTTCACTACATAAACAAGCTGGTTTACCTAACTCAAAATCTATATAGGTTATTGATAAAATGCAAAAGAACAACTTCTACTAGCTATTGTACATGACATTTCCAAAAGATGATCAGATGACCTGAACTATAACAAGGAACAAAAAGCTTATTGACTAGCAGCAATATCTAGTGATTGAAACATTCAGAAAGCAATGGATTTGCTAGCCCATCCTATTGATAGTCACCTGATGGATCAAACTGAAACTAGTGAACTACAAAAGGCACACTTATCACCAAGGAATTAATAGGATAACAATCATAAGGCCCAGATTATTACATGTTTGTGCCAAACACTACCACATGCAAGCCACTGGATCCCCTCAAGAAAATGCACTCTCATCAACAGAACACAACCAGATCCCCCTACATTGCAGTAGCAACCATCCCCCAATGGCGAGAAAAATCATAATCCCATATGCCACTAGATCCCCTCTCCATCTGCCCTACTAACTCACCCTGCTACCACCAGCAGCAGAGCAGACAAACCGTGCCCCAATCTAGGCTACAGGCAAGGAACACACACAGGGAAGAGAGATGAGTGACATCAAACAGAGAAGCCACTAGACAAGATAAAATGAGAGAGAAGCTACCTGGAAGGAGGCACCATTGATGGGAGGAAGCGGCAAGTGGCGTCCACTTAGGCAGATGGGGCGACAGGGCAATGGCCTGGACAAGCACGTGCGATGGGGCTGCGCTAACGAAGGGACGCCCGATTTTCTGTAGGTAATATGATAAGTCGATTGGTGGAGTTTCGACGTTGATGATCCAAAGGCACCGATCAGAATAGATCGAGAATCCTCACAACCACTACACCACTACTCTGTGGTTATCAACCGTGCTAAGATACGGTTGACCTCACTAAGAAGGCTTTTCCTGTAAGTGAATCGAGAACATAAGGAAGAATAGGTAGATGCAATTTGAATATTGCTAAGTACTAATGAAGTACTCGAGTTGGGGTTCAACAGACCGATAAACGGTAAAACTGCTAAAATAGAATAATCTAAGCTAAAGTCAAACCTAAACTATGATGGATACTCTATATATATAGGGGGGATGTGATGAGGTTGACTTAGGGTTGTGCCGCCATACAAAGAGACATGCACAACCTGGACTCTGACCCCCAACACAATTACAAGACCCGACAGGGTCCACATCAGTGATGCAGCACCTTATTTCATTGACTCTAACTAAATTATAAGAAATATTTGGTCAACCATAGATCCATTGGAAAGGGATCGTCATAAGCTTTCAAAAATATCTAAGATCATCTCAACCGGACTTCGTATGCGAGAGTTATGCCCGTTTTACTAACATGATGTCCTGGGACTCTGAGTAGAGTTTGTAATTCGACTAGGACTCGATTTTGACTCCGAGTAGACTTCACCTTCGAGTGATAACATCCAGGAGGGGTTATGATGCTTCTCCTATATTCCTAAAAATAACATAAAAACTTAGTAGTATTATATTCTTTATGAAGAAAATATAAACAATAAGGGACGAATTTACCTTGTGTGTATCCGAGGGAACCGTGCCTTCATCATGCGTTGTGGATGGGCCAAGGTCGACTAGACGAGGGTGGGGGGAGCGATGGCATGGACTACCAGGGGCGATGGGGCAATGGCCCGGTGCTGTGGATGGCTGGGGGCGCCGGTGACGGGGCAGGGAAACCCTAGTCGGGATGCTGCTGGGTCTCAAGGAGCTGCTGGGTCTCAAGGGATGCCAGGTCGGGCTGAGAGGCACTGTGGGGTTGAAGTCTTTTTATATGATGGCAAACGTGAGTATTTTCATATGAACTATGCCCACTCTGAAATAGCTACCCGCAGAAGCTAGAAAAGCCCACCAGAACTTGCTTTTGAGGTGTAGTTTATTTCTATCTTTTGAGGCCCCTAGCTTTTGACAACTACAACCAAGACTAATTATGGACCTTAGACTACTTTGATAAGCCGCCTATTTGGTTGGGCTTCCAGCTTCTAGATACGAAAAACTAGAAAAAGGCCAACCAAACGGGGCCTAAAAATCAACAAAAGCCTAGGATAGTCATGAGCCTACCTGAACTACCCATTGACTCTATCCATCACTACCTCAGAACAGGTTATTACAGATAGTTATTAAACAATATCACAGGTGAGTTTGATTTTCATCTCTATAAAAGTGTCTATAATTTCGAGCTTGTCTTAAATGGATAACAATCCGTCTGTAACAAAACTATACACAGACATATTTTGTTAATGTCTATCTGAATCTTATGACATATTACAAACAGTATTTGTTAATGTCTGTCTATGTCTTACACATCACAGATGATTTCTATTAATGTATGTCTATGTCTTATGACACATCATTTACAGTTTGTCTTAATATCCGTCGTGATACTATTTTAGAAAAATAGAATTTTAGATGTAGGAAAAATAAAAAATTCTTTTCACACCCAAACCACATTGTCACTAGTAACACGACCCATGCCATATCATCACACAAGTCTTGCGATATTTTGCTCCAAACATGTGCAAGTGTGGTTTATGGGTATCGAACCCGTGACCTCCAGTCTCGCACGTGGCTTCCTTAGCATCTCACATATACATCATTACTGATAGCAATAGAATATTTTATCCTTTTCATCCTTATTGTTCGAAACTTTTGCCAATTATTTAGGATTTAATAACTTCAAATGAAAATGTTATAAACTGCAAAGTTTTAGATCTCATCAAAAGCTACAATTTTCATATAAAGTTTTTATTCATTTGATGTCATTTGGAAATGCATAAAATACAATTTCATTAATGTCCATTTGTGACTTATGACACATCACATGCACTTTTGTTTAATATCCGTCTGTGTCTTATGCCATATTATAGACGGTTTTTGCTAATGTCCGTCTCTATCTTATGGCACATCACAAACGGTTTTTATTAATGTATCTCTATCTGATAACACGTCACAGACGGTTTTTGTCAATGCTCATCTCTGTCTTCACATCAAAAACTGTTTTTCTTAACATCCATGTGTGTTTTCATATCACAGATGATTTTTTTTAATATCTATCTATATCTTATATATGTCACATCACATATAATTTTTGTTAATATCAGTCTGTGTCTTATAACATATCATATACATTTTTTCTTAATATCCATCTATGACTTCTGATACACCTGAGACGGCTGATCATATTACAAATTCGTCTGTTTTAGCAAACCATTAGTTTTCACTGTTTCTATGGTAGTGCATGCATCCGTCATGTCCATACCTGCAATGCGAAGGATGATAAACGAACGTCGCTGTCTAGCTAGCTACCTCATTCGACTTTAATTTGTCAATCTCTAATGGAATGGGAACATTTCATGATCATTAGATGATAAGCTGACTCGGATGGCACCAAATTTTGACTGCTGCCGATAAAAAAGAAAAAAGAACTCCTGGTCTATCATGTTTCAATCTTTAATTGATAGCATATCTTTTGTTTGGAAGTGGATTAGAGATACTTAGGATACAAGTTTTGTGGACTGATCCACGAACCGTAGTATTGCCAGTGTTAACGATATCATTATAAAAATTTATCGATCGATGGCCGCCGGTAGGGCCTGTAAGACCAGTTAACAGACTTATTGGACCCGTTTTCACCCTAGAGAATCTGAACACGGTTTGAACCCATGAACAAAATCTAACTGGAATTTATCAAAAATTTGTGCACATATTTTTGAAATCCCAATTTTATCTGACATTTGTATGAAATATAAATTAACCAAAAAAAATTCATTAGTTTAATTAAAGTTCTTCCGAGCCCCACTAGCAAGGCCGGTAAGGTTCCCAGCCGGTACTGATTCCACAGATACCGCACAAAGCTACTTTCGTAGGCTTTGAGGTTGAGCAGCAGCCCAACCAGTATCAGTGGACGCTATCCTTTACCCTGCGTTCACCTCAAGTTTTTTTTTTTAAAAAGAAAAAATTCCTCCAACAGTTTCAGACTGATTTATAAACAGCTACCAAAAAATGGCATCCAATTATCAAGATTCAGTAACTGTAAAGCAAAATCACACGCTGCCCACAAGATTGCTTAGTCCCACTGCAGCTAAAAAAGGCACAGATAGCATATTCCAAGACGCTTCCCCTTTGCAACCGATCGTGGTCCTGTCGAAATGTGGGTCGTCACAACTTGAGAAGACGTAAATTATTCATCATATATTCATGTATGCTAGCTCTGATTAGATGATTATAGTAACTGAGTACTTCGTTTATATATGGCATGCATGGAGAGGCATGTATGAGCCGTATCTTCTTTCCATATTAATTAATAATGTTTAAGGGCAAGGCGGCGCACGAGGTGCCCACGATCGCAGGGTATGTAGAGGAATGGTAGGTTCACAAAGTAAACATCTCTTAAGGCTTAAGCTACAAATGATACAAAAGAGATGGGGAGCCAGCTCGAGCTCCACCTGAATAGCCTCGACAAAAGATGCTACACAATATCCTATTTTCGATGCATACATAATTAAGTAAATTATTTGTCGATAGAACTGATCAGATGGCTTACGTTTACTCATATCGTCGTTGAAATTTGACTTACACTATCAGAAATGACATTTTTACCAACAAGCGGTCCTATGCTTTCTTTTGGACACCCTTCATATTGATTTTTTACACTATCAGAAATGACACTTATACACTATCCGAAATTTTCAAGTTGAAAGTCCCTTCATATTTGTTTGAAAGCTCATTAATTTTTCTGGTGAAAGAACCCTATTGAGTTTTTAAAGTTGTAGACTTTTGAGTTAAAATTTTAATATTTAATTTCTTATAACGAACCTAATTTGAAGGTGGGACAGTCTGGCATGGGGCAGTGCTCATGCACCAGCAGCCGTGGCTACATAGTGTGGAAGGCTTGACGGTCCGGTTAGTATTTAGAACATGACGGGAAATAGTTATGTACAAATCATGCTATTGGACACACCTCCTTTCCCTTTTTCGTGCTAATTTACTTTAAAAAAAATAAAAAATCATAAATATCTCATTAATTGAGAGAATAAACATAATTATATCCACATGTTATTTTGAGTCTGGTCTCTTACTACAATATAGTTTAACCAAACATAATTTAAAATCTTACGATTATAAGGAAACATAAGTTTATTTTCTAATACAGATATTAGGATGATATAACAAAAACAGATTTATCCTTGCAGTACCAATCTCTAACTGGGCAAGCAATTCGGCTACAAAATGCATAAGCGGCACTAGATTGCTCACAGATTGCAGTTCATACTGTTAGTTTGGATAACAATAAAAAAAAAAGTAACCCAACCGTGGAAAGTTGACAGGACAAAACACAGACACTACGTGAAAATAAACTAAGTAGACGGGTCATAACCGTCATAAAATAGATAAAGGTGACAGGTTATAACCGTCATACGCACCTCGAACGCGTCCCTGATGACATGTAATAAGTGACGGGTAAGGACTCGTCACCAATAAAGTCATTGGTCTCACTTATTAAGGCCATGTCATTGGTGACCTGTGATCCGTCACTTATGAGTTATTTATGATCCGTTATTTATGACTGATATACGGTTTTCGCGCTTTTTAGACACGAAAAAAGTCAAAAAAAATATTTTTCATCCAAGCCAATCCAACTCAGACCTATCACCACTCGCCACGTGTCTCTACCTATTATTCAGGTTGCTTATAGAATGTGCGTTCCGTGGGAATCGAACTCGCGATGGCCCTCGCGCGTGTAGCTGCCTAACCACCTCAACCTCGTGTGCGTCCTGAAGGGACTCGGATAAAAGATCCTTCTAACTATTTTATCGAGGGTCATAAGTGTAATAAGTGACATGTCACAGTTATGACCTATCACCAATATTAATTTTACAATAGACATTAAAACCAGTTGACTTGGAATGCCTTCGGTTAAATGGCCATAATTTTTGCATACGAACTCCGATTTCGATGTTTTTTTTGACTCTATGGACATCTACAGAAAATGTTACATTCGTTTCTCCCCGTTTGTCTAGTTTGGCAAATTTTTCGAGGCCTAAAACAGCTTGGAAGATTGAGCTCTCGCCTCCGGAAGTTTCTGCACCATTTCGGAACGAGCGTTTGTGTCCATAGCCATTACCTCTTATATCAAACTTGAGCAGAAATGTACAATCGTTCATATTCTATTGCTTCTGAAGTGAGAAAAAATAAGAGAAAAAATAAAAATAATTTTTTTTTGCAATGTTTGGATTATTTTCTATATTTCTGAATAACGTCATTGGTTATTAGTGACGGGTCACTTACAACAGGCCTATGAGACTCGTCACCGATGAGTTAGTCATTGGTAACGGATCAAATCTTGACCCGTCACCAATGGCTGGCCTACGATGACATGTGAATGATGAGTCATCATTGGTGACGGATTAAGTTTTCACCCGTCACTAATGATTAGCATTGGTGACGAGTCACAACTATGACCTATCATTTTTAATATAAATGACGGATCATATTACGACCCGTCACTTAGTATCTTCTTTGTCTATTTTTCACGTAATGAGATATGCAGATCTCAAGGAATGACGGATCCAATGGGTGGCACAGGTGGGTCATGGACCACCCTAAGAATTTGTATGTGCCCAAGGCCCATCCACCCATTTGTGATAAAAAAAAAACTTAGCGATGTCCGTTCGGTCGTCCCTCAACCTGCAACGCCACACGCATCCGACCATCCCTCAGCGGCTTAGCGTTCAACATCTCAACCTGCAGCACTGGTGGCCTAGGCTCGGCTGCAGCGCGCGCCGCTGGCTAGGGGGGTGTGCTGCAGCGCCATCTAACCATCCCAGTGGCAGTGCCTCAGCCTACAGCACCGCCAGCCTAGGGGCTAGGATGCACCGCCATCCGACCATCCCTCAGCTGTTAGTGTCTCAGCCTGCAGCGTCGCCGGTCTAGGCTCGGCTTCAATGTGTGCCACCGGCCAGGGGGCTAGGCTGCAACAGTGCAGTGCCATCTGGCTAGGTCGCCATCCATCTTTTTTTGTTTTCTTTGCGTTGTGCTCTAATGTGTAGTTGTACTACTTTGGCCTGGTAGGACATATTTGTAGATGATCTCATAACAAGATTCATTAATTTGTGTTTGAATCTGATACATTGAGTATTTTTATTGTAGAATTGTTAGAACATGAGAGAAATGGAGACATTGCATCTCCTTTTTGGAAACATGCAGCAAAGAAGATTGCTTCTTCTTCACCTCCTTCGGCTGCGGCTGTGGCGGAAGAGCAAACTCAAGAACAAGAAAACACACTAGAGCAAATTTCAGACATAATTGTTGAATTTTTCGATGTTTGCATGTTGGCATGCTATATTTATGGTATTAAAAAAATTATATTAAGTTGAACCATCCTTGCTCAAAATCCTAATCCACCAGTGATCTCAAGCATTCCGGAACCCAGTTGCTACCGCACAAAGGGCAATTTGTAGTACATAGTTTGTGCAAAGGCAAAGGCGCAAAGCTAGGTTAAAGTGCCCCTATAGCACATCAAATTACCAATGCCACTCCTTTACAGAAATTCTCTTGTGGCAGAGTTGACAAAGCAATGAACGGATCTACCGGATCACAAGGGAAACTGCAGCGGATGTTGAATCAGTGGCTACAAATTAGTGCAGTGGAAAAAATATTATATATAGAGGATAATCTTGGTCTATATTAGCCACTTTTCTCACTCCGTTGTCTAGTCCAATTCCAACGACGAGAAAGGTTCAGAATGAGGCCATCCTTTTGTTTGTGTGGAATTCGTCCGAAAGCAAAGGCTAATGTGTGCAGCCGGGTCAAAATCTTCATCAAAGATCACATCTTGGAACGCTAGTGGTAACTGAAGATTACTTATAACTGGAAACCATGAGCATAAACAAGTGAGGAGCTACACGTGCGTACCACTAACCAGGTGAGAATTAAGGATCCGCCACCCTCCAATAGAGCAAAGGAAGGTATGACGACGATTCCCATACATTAAAGCGCTTGTTGTGAACCCAAGGGTTAAGTTTTGTCCAAAAAAAAATACTAACGGTTAAGAGAGAAAGGGTGGTAGTTTAAGAACATGCATTCATTCATTTACTGTGCAAATGCAGAGTTTATGAGTTATGAATATGCTTTTTCGAAACGAAGAGTTATAAATCTGTTGACCACATAGGTGAGTGACATGCTCAGCTTATGCTGGTTGTGCAGGCAGACAGAACAAAACCGAGTGTAGTAAAGGCTGGTGACTCAAAGGCTAAAGAGCTAAGAGTGTAGCCGCAGATGTGAACTACATTTGCACCGTCAATATATATAATTCAGGCAAAGCTGGCTAAGAAAAACCCAGCTACCTAGTTAAGCATAGAAGAGGAAAATATAGCCAACACATACACTTTCTTGTCGATGTCTTGCTGCTTCAACGGAAAGGGTTTAGTCAGCCTACAACTTTGTGAAGTAGTTTTTCAGGGAAGTTGGTGCTGGAGAATGTGTATGCTACGCTAGCATAAAATAAAAGTTTTATCACATTCATCTATGAAACCATACGAGTAGAAGATCATGGATCATTATTACTAGACATACAGTGCAATAGAAGAAGAGTTGAAGAAGGGTGGTCTAACGTCTGTGCATTGGTGTAGAGGAATTAGTCGATCTTGTCACGAACCAATCATCTCTTCCTCACGTCCTTATCGCCAATCAACACCGCAGCAATAGCAACAACGTATCTATGGTATCCACACCTCTAGGGGTGGAATGCTGTGCGTCAATATGCTAGCACCACGTGTCTAGCTAGAGATTCATTGGAAAGTCACGTGGAGGTGGCAGCTAGAGTTTCAGCATATTACAATTAGTGTCACCCACAACCACACATCTTCATTTATATGGACCTCACTAATAGGCTACCACGTTGGAAGCTCATTAACGTTCTAGTCCCTCATAGATCATTATCTGCAAGGTCCACATATAGGTTCAATTAGAATTAAAGATGGCCTCTAGAGCATATCACTAATTATTGGGACAAAAAAAATAGAAAATCCTGATCAGGGAAATTGCGAAAACAATCGTGATCACTAATTACCAGTGCTATCAGTAACCTATTTAGTATTTGTAAACCTGAATGTCTCTCTAAAATACACTACTATAGAAAAAGTCATATGTGCCTCCTTTTCACTGCCGGTTTAAAAAGAACCAGTAGTGATAAAGTATTGCTACCGGTTCCTACTAAAAAATGACAGTAATAGTCCATCTGGTAAAAACCGACAGTGATAATCAAGTATCAGTGCTAATTAAATTGAAAAACCGGTAGTGGTACCATCACTGTCAGTTCATATTATGAATCAATGGTGATACTTCACTGGTTCCAGCTATAAACCGACAGTGATAATGGAGGCATTATCACTGTCGGTTCGTTATACTAACCAGTAGTGATAATAAAATATAGTTCATTTGGAAAATTCATGACATTTTCATACTGGGTCAGATGAAAACAAACTTTATATAAACATTATAGCCCTCGACAAGATCTATAACTTTGTAGTTAATAACTTTTTTATTTGAAGCAATATAGATGCCCAAATAAGCATCTAATAGCTATAGAAGAAAAACTACGCACTAAACAATAAAATAAATTGCCAGATCTAGTGTATGACTAGTAGGAATGATTAAAAAAGTCACACGTAAGACCACATAGTTGAAAACTACACCTTCAAATATTTTTATTGCAAGTTTGGTACTCAGATTGATGAAATATCTACGTAGCACTGACTTTTAGATGTAACACTATGTCTCGAAAAATTCAAGCAAATTGGAGAAGCTCAAATTTTTGACAAAAACTTTAGAGTTCCTATCGATGATCTTCTGAGCTATTCTTAGGGTCAAGAAAGGTACATGTGTAAACACTATAATTTTTTTAGATGTGCCTCCTCGTTAGCTTTGAAAGTAGAGGTCAAACCTTAAAATCAGACTTCGTAAATGTTATGGTAGTTTTACCGAATAGTGCACAGATTGGAGACCAACTTTGCATACAAAGACAGATGGAGACAAACTTTATATGAAAATTATAGATCTCGACGAGATTTATAATTTTGCAGTTGATAATTTTTTTATTTGGAGCAATCTTGATACCCAAATAATTGTCTAAGGTTTTGAGCAGGAAAAATCAAAAGAATAAATTGCTCATCCATCAGGTAAGACTGTGAGGTGAGATGGTAAGGAAGCTTCGTGTTAGGGATATGGTTGCGGGTTCGACTCTTACAAACTACATGGGCACGTAAATTGCTATATTTGCAGTTTCAGCTCTCACAGAAGCCACGGGATCATCAAAAGTCAAAAAAGCCACGGGATTTCGTTCATCGATGAAAAAAAAATCTTACAAACCTCAGATCTGGAACCGAATATCACTACCATTTTGTAACAAACCGGTAGTGATGACTCTATTACTGTTAGTTTTGAACCGGCAGTGATAAATTTTTCTATTGTAATGATGGTGCCCGTTTTATAATCAATGGCATTGGCTTTTCGGACGAGGTAACTTGAATACTGAACTCACGGACAGTTTGAACTTCGCTCAGAGTATGATAAAGGAATTATAGACCGCTTTCCGTATTCTAATGACATTTTTTTACCCATGACAACTAAAAAACCTCTGCTTTCTAGACAAATTTTTAAGGGCTTATAGACAATCTCTAGTCGTATTCGCATGCTCTGATAGATACTCGCTTTCGGTGCGCTCTAAATATTACATGCAATTAAATACTTGAAGGTTCCCACAACAAGTCACCACATAACCTCCTTCGAATGATAGCTCCTTGCTATCCCAGCCGGCCGCTTCCACACACGTCCCAGTCGATGAACTTGTTCGACCAGGGCATCAGCCATTTCCTTGCTCCAAAGGGCTACCACATATATTACATGGCCAAGCCACGGCAACGGAACGGAACAAGGCAGGCAGAGGCAGGCAACCAGCTGACCAACCCAACACAATCGCCAACCCAAAGCCTCTAAACTCAGCTCAGCTCCCAGCAAGGCCTTCACCCAAGTAAAGTAAAGAATTATTGCCCAATCTACCTGGTTTCCAGAAGCCTTCCTCTACCCTGCAGCTGCCTATAAATACGCTGCACTCTCCTACCATCCTCCCTCCCCCTTCCCTCCTCGGCTCACTCGATCACACATACCTTCATCACGAACAATGGCGTTTGCATTGCTCAGATCAAGACTTGTGATCGGTGCCCTCCTCCTCTGCGTATTTCTTTCTTCAGGTACTGTTACGCCTCCGAAACGGTGGTCACCAACCAAACAGCATTGTCGGCCTGTGGTATAAGCTATATACGTAAATGACTTAATTTGCTATTTGTGATCGGAATGCGCGCATTCAGATGTCGGCGTGCCGCGGCGGGCGATGGCGCTGGGCATCAACTACGGGCAGGTGGGGAACAACCTGCCGTCGCCGCCGCAGGTGGTGCAGCTGCTGTCGTCGCTGCGCATCGGCAAGGTGCGCATCTACGACGTCAACCCGCAGGTGCTGTCGGCGTTCGCCGGATCGGGAATCGAGCTCATCGTCACGGTGCCCGACGACCTGGTTCCGTCCATGGCCGCCAGCCCGGCGGAGGCGCTGCAGTGGCTCACCGCCAGCGTGCGCCCTTACTTCCCGGCGACGCGCGTGACGGGCATCGCCGTGGGCAACGAGGTCTTCACGGGCGACGACGAGCAGCTCAAGGCCAGCCTCGTGCCGGCCATGCGCAACCTGCACGCCGCGCTGGCGCAGCTCGGGATGGACGCGTACGTGCGCGTGTCCACGGCCAGCTCGCTCGCCGTGCTCGCCACCTCATACCCACCGTCGCAGGGCGCATTCACGCAGGAGGCGACCGGCTACATGGCGCAGCTGCTGCGGTTCTTGGCCGAGACCAACGCGCCCTTCTGGATCAATGCCTATCCGTACTTCGCCTACAAGGATGATCCGACAAGGTACGCACTTGCTTGTGCTTCTTCCCCTTTCCTCTCTCTGTTTTTTTTTCCTTCTGGATAATTTTACTTCATCCCAATGCAAATTGCACTTTCACTTCCATTTTGCGTAGAGAAGTACTTTGCGCACAAGGAAAGTTTTTATTTTATACACGAAACCTCGCAGAACATTCACTAACAACTCTATGATAGTACCTTTGCCTCCTATGCAACGGACAATCTAGCTATATAGGTTTCATAACTTTATAGTTATAAATAATATATTTTATAAAAAACTCTAATTAAAATCTAATTTCGAAGATAAAATACGTCTATAAATAGGGAAGTATATCGCCACAAATGTCAAAAATGTTACTTTACACGTATCTAGGTCAACTAGCGACACACTAAATACTTCAATTGATAAGGCAAGTTGGTAAACTTCAATTTTCCTACTACGTGCATGTGGTTCGATTTACTTTCGTTCACAACGTAGACAGGGTCTTGGATACACACCAATATATATATATATATATACATCCTAACTTTGTCACCGTGCCATCCCGCCGCAGGGTGTCCCTAGACTACGCGCTGTCGAACTCAAACCACGTCGGCGCCGTGGACCCCTACACCCGGCTGCAGTACACGAGCATGCTGTACGCGCAGGTGGACGCGGTGACCTTCGCGGCGGCGCGGCTGGGCTACGGCAACATCCCGGTGCACGTTTCGGAGACCGGGTGGCCGTCCAAGGGCGACGCCGATGAGCCGGGCGCCTCCGTGGAGAACGCACGCCAATACAACAGCAACCTGCTGGCGAGGCAGGTGAGCGGGGAGGGCACGCCGCTGCGGCCGAAGCTGCGGCTGGAGGTGTACCTGTTCGCACTGTTCAACGAGGACATGAAGCCCGGCCCGACGTCGGAGAGGAACTACGGGTTGTACCAGCCGGACGGGAGGATGGTGTACAACGTCGGTCTGTCCCAGCAGTCGAGGACGTCGGCGGCGGCACTCTCCCTCGACACGTCGCCAGCCAACAGGAGGGTGAGTCCTGCTCTTGATTCTTGCGATTCTATTCGGTTTGTACGGAATTTCACCATACAATTCAGTGAAAATTTTCAACTCGGCCCACCTCGTGCTTGAACTGTACAGATTGTGCAATACTACGTACGTCATATCATTGGTGCGTACGTGGCTCTAGCATCCTAGTGTAGAAAGATTAGCACCACACACCAAGAGTTCAGATAAGTCGATACACGCATATAAAATCCAAGTAACCCAAAAGCAAATAATTTTTAGGTTAATCTTTTCACTAGAAACAAGCACGAAAGTATAAGCATGATGCTATATGTGCACAGGCACGTCCCGTGTAGAGGTTAGACATGGAGAACCTTTTAGGAACTGGGATGTTATTTTATAACGAAAGTAATTGTCAGAGATAACAGTAATACTGATTACCTTAGCATACGTGCATACTTCTAAGCATAGCAGCAGTCAATGTTTGCATGAAAGCTTTCTCAGAAATTTGGTAGTCCTACAAAAATGGATCACTTCGATCCTTTTCAGCCAGATCACCCACAGTGACGTTTTATTTCTTTAAAGATTTGCATTCCCCCAAAGGAAAATAGGTGCCAGACACATGTGGAGCACTGTTGGGCCAAGCTAGACTTTGCAACATCACAGTGCCAAATCCAAGTGGTCCATGACCATGCAGGACTTGCATTCTCTATCACAGCACAAATAAACCACTTGATCAAAATTCGATCCTTTCATACGCACGCAAGATTCTTCTTTGCACCCAAGAACGACGTCAGAGCAAGCACGCAGCCTGCTTTCTTGGGCAGCAGTTTTTCATTGACCTGGCTACACTGTTATTCTTTCCTCCGTTTCCACTTAACGTGCATGCATGCTGGCTAGACCTGCAAAGATTGCTCCATTCTCAAAAAGGGTGCAAAAGAAGCATAGCTTATAAAGATACCATATCCATTGACAAAGGAAAAAATGGCCATTTACACATGATCGAGTTCACACGATCTTCTCGGAACTTGGAAAAATGTAACCTAGCTTGCACGGGACAAATTTGTAAGGCCGTGTGTGTTTTATAATTTGATCATCGAGAGGCAAAGACTTCTAAATATTCCTAGCGCATTTGCGAGCACAAGAACAATTCCGTAGTGTGCGCTTTTCGCACGATTTAGTATCTTGAGGGGCAAACTTTCATGAATCATGATTGAACAATCGGCATTACGTGTGCATGGCATTCTTCTGGCGGAGGGCATGTTGTACTTGACTAGTGGAGCAAAATGATGGCTGCTAATTAATATAGGAAATCATCGAAAGTAGATGTGAATGTTTTTGATCTATTTGTCAAACTGGAGTTAGAACGATAATGGAAATGCTTCTCTGTAATCTGATTTAAAGAAAACAACTAAGATTTATGGTATTTTTAGAAGAAAAGATATCGGGTATATTCCTTTTTTTCTTAGATTCTGGTTCATGTCATTAATATCAGTTGTTTTCTTAGCCCAAGCCATATACTCAGTTTATTATGAACTAGTTATATCTGACAATGTATCATTTGTGCCGCAGGATGTTAGGAAGGACTTTGCCGGCCTATGTCTCTTCACATCTCTGGCCATCCTGCTTATCAACCAAGCTTTCCTCTTGTGATAGCAAAAGCGCCCAATGGCGGCCAAATACAAGGTCAGCAAAATTGCCTAGCTTTTGTGGACCAAAAGCCTCCAAGACCAGAGGGGAGAGGAGATGCACCATTCTAAGGTATGGCCCTCCTGTGTCATCTTATTATGTTCTTAGATAACACAACCTTACCCAACCTCCTTTTGAAACTTTATATCACCAAGCCCCAGCCATCCATGGAGGAAAGGCCCTTTCGTTTCCTTTTTCACATGGGACAGACACCATACCACACACAAAATAAAATCATCACAAAAAAAAGAGGGTCCTATGTAAGATCACACCATAGGACAACTTACAAGGGTCTGGCTGCTCTTTTGCCATTGCAGGAGGCAAAGGAAAAGCAGCTGTAGCCCACAGGAAAAGCTTTGGAGGGGGCGATGTGGAAGGCACTATCTTGTGGACGGCCACAGCGTGTAAAATACATGGCGACTCCATTTTGTGACGCACAGACAGGGAGACACTTTATTCCTTGATTTCTTACAGAGGAGAATGAAGAAACAACGGATTCTGAGATTTATGTGAAGAGGAGTTGATGGAAAAAAGAGCGGTTTGTGTTGCTTCGGGTGGGTGGGTGGGGTAGCTTTATTCCCTTTGCCTTGCCAAACAGTGGTGTGGGCTTTATTAATTTCTTAATGCAAATGTACATATAATTGATTCATTTATTTATTGGTAACCCCGTGTAGCTGATCACTCTCACCATGGTGATGAGTTTAAATAAGGGATCGGTCGGTGATGTAAATAAACTGAAAAGATGATGACATTGTTGCTTATTGTTGTAATTTGTTCCGAGCCATGAGATTATAATGTTCTTATTCTCTGCGGATGAAAAACTGGGCCATCAACAACTGGACTTCGCCGGAACCTCTAATCTCAAGTGAGACTTCTGCTTTTGTTCAGAGTTTTGGGGCCCTTTGGTTGTCGGAGATAATACACAAATGCAAAACATCAGAAAAAATGCTTGCCTTTCATTACGATTGGGGCAATAACTATTACCGAAATTTCAACCGGAAAAAAAAAACAGCTTTACGCCAAGAAACAGTGCAGGGTCCAGGATATCTGCCCCAATTCTGCTTCCTTAACCATTACAGACCAAGAAAATGGGTTAATCCCATTTCAGCCCATTAGACCATATGAATAAACAGAGTTCATACAGCTAACTAAATATACTATGTAACCATACCCAGCATCCAACTCCTACTTCATGAATATATCTAACTCACGTGCCAAAGTTCTATAATCTTGAGGTGTTTCCTGATGAGGAATCATCTACGCAAAACTTCCACCTCAAGCCGTTTATTGCATTTAATCCATTACAAGGTGTCATGTTATTGTAGTAAAAAAAGTAGCACACTCCACAGAAGAAAAGAACATAGCATGCATCATATTCACAATCGGTTCATCATACTCCATTCAACCTAAATACGTACCAAGAGAACTCATATGAAGACCATGGTCTTGGCGAGCTCAAGTGCTCTCTCACGCCCAAAGAGTTTCTCCACAATGGCAAGCGAGAATTCCATGGAAGTGCCAGGACCTTGGCTGGTGATCAGGTTGCCATCAATGACAACTCTGTTGTTGCATTCGCTTTGGTCTGCAAGTTTGTTCCACATAGCAGGATAGGACGTAGCCTTCTTTCCCTGATGTTAAAAAAAAGGATTTGTTAAGTCCCAATAAATGTTCCAGCATATTTCCTCCAATAGGACAGCAGGATAAAAGTTCATCTCATACTATACCTTTAACAGGCCATGTGGTTCAAGGGCAATTGCAGGAGAGGCACATATAGCTCCATACAATTTATTTGCCTCAGCTTGCTTCTTGATCAACGCAATTAGTTTATCAGATTTTGCATAAGCTTCGGCACCACCCAGACCACCCTATCAAAGAATTATTGGAAAGTCATAAGATCTGAGAGTTATAAGTTACTGGTTCATGGAAAGTTAATTTATCAGACTTACAGGTAACAGAATGAGATCAGATTGCTGTTTAAGAGCATCATCCAACAGCACATCAGCAATCATCTTCACCTTCCTGGATGCAACAATCTCCAAATTGTCTTCCAAGGAGGCAACCACAACATTTGCTTTCGCCCTTCGCAGAATATCAATGATCATAGTTGCCTCCATCTCCTCTGTCCCATTAGCAATCGGTACAAGGATCTGCACAAGTAATTACCAAAAAACTTGAACTGTGAAATACAGCAACACGCATTTGAACTCGGCCTCCAATGCAATGACAATGTAGAAAGCAGACAAGCAACAAGGGGTGTATCCTATGCATCTTCTGCTGAGAGAAAAAAAAACTGCTAGCTCCAATCACAACTTCCTATCACAGTGGAAAGTTTGTTCAACTTTCAGAACTTTGACCTATTACACTTTTTCCTCAATATTTAGTTTGGTCACATGAATGAAATACCAATAGATTTATCATTCATCATAAATTATACTTTTTATTATTCTACTTTTACTAATATAATGTAGCAAAAACAAATGGCCAAAGTTGCATCTCTGAGACAGTCATAGGGAGTACGAACGAAAAAAATATGGGCATGCACATAAAATGGAGTTGCAATGCTATGACAAGAAAATAGATGCCGCTTTTCACTAAGCAAAAGCCTACAGGAGATCACTCGATGATAATACAGATAAACAACATTGACGCAAAGTAAAAAACAATATCCATGCGTGGGTAACAACAATGAACCAAACTTTACCTGATCTACAGAAACCATGAAATATTGATAACAATACAAAGTTCAGCTGCAGAGGACTGATATAACCACGTGTATAAACAGAGCTCAATGAATTAAATGAACTGATGGTATTAAGATACATCACTTTAATTGCTGGACAGTGGCTACTGTGATATACTATCCTTAACCAGACCCTACATCATCAAATGTAATCATTAGATACTCCCACTTTTCTAATAGCCCCAGCTTCCCTCACTCCAGAATCCACATTACAAAACTCAGCAAGGATTACAATACATGTGAACAGAGATTGTCTGGAAGGACAAGTGACTACTCAATTCAAATTTCTTACATTAAAATCTATCAAACCTAGTGATCAAGCTTCACTAAGCACACTATGAAGTGTTTCCATAGTTGCATGAATACTACCTATCCTACTCCGGTACTTGAAAAACTTTGTTCCCCCAATACAATACCACACTAACTTGGTAGTTTAGAAACTTTGTTTGCCCTGATATCATGGAGACATCTGAAATCAATTTCAAATACTACAATGCACAACCTTGTACTAGATGACATGAGTCCTCAAAATAACATATTCTTGACCAAGAAGAAACAGACTATATGATCTAACCAGGAATTGCAAATTGTACATATATGACATGAAATACAAGCAAATGAATGCTACATGGAAGAAAAATGTTTTGCAACTAAAAATGCTTACATGAGGTGTTTCACCAACATTCCAGCTAGTTGAATTAAGCTCTTTTATTGAGAATTCCACACCATGCTGAGGGCGCATAACCTGAAAGGAAGTAATCACTTAGTTGAAACGTAAACAGCAGTTGTAAAGAATACATGAGCAATACCCTAAAAGAACAAAGAGAGCCAGCAGATTATTGCAATGTTAACAAAAGCACCAATTGGGTAGAAAACAGTACTTGAACACATGTGAAAACAGGACTCAAATGCAGGAAAGCCATAAACAAACACAAAAACATAAATTTTGCTAACCACTATGTCAAGGGCTAGCACTATGGGTCCTGTGACTCCTGTCTACAGCAAGTAAGAGAAAATGTATAGCACAGAAAGTGAAAGGAAAAACTTCGTCACACTGTAACAGCCAGTTTCAGCTAGGATGTGGATCAGAAAGTTTTAAAGCCAGGTAAGTTCTCTATACTCGAAATGGCAACAGTTCTCCACAGTATTTTAACTAGTTTCAGAATAAAACTATATAACTACGCCTATGTAGTTTCAACATAGCCGGAACCCTCTTGTGTTGTTTCAGCATAGCCAATCCCAAGCTAGGATAAAGGAGGATCGTTATGATAGGCTTGGCGAGAGCCCGTAAAAACCCAACCACTCTTATGGAGATGAAACCCAACCACTCCATACAGAGAATTATAAACTGAATCAAGTCCCATCCCATGAAATCAAATAATATTAATGGTTCCCTGTAAAGAATTATTATTTTAAAAAACTACTTTTGCTGTTACAAGTGTGTGATTACTTGGTGAATCTATGAAGATTCACTGTGAATATTTTAGGTAGACATATTAAGAATGATATTTTTTGTATCAATATTGCAGGGGAGTATAAATTACCAAACAAGATGGTCACCAAGAGGTGCCACCTCTACATTATCTAAATTAGGAGTAGTTTATCTAGGCCTCCAATGAGGCTAACAACAGCAAATATAGAAAAATCTTCCATAAGGAAACAGCAGGGCACTGTAAAAGTTCCCAATACAGCACCATTGTGAATTCCCCCCCTCCCCCCCCCCCCCCAAAAAAAAACACTTACACACAACACTTCTGCGAAGAACAAGACACTGCATTACTGACAAACATATGCAATGTTGAAAACGATTCCTACCATCGGCCCAGCAACTTCTTCAGCCTTTTCCTTCCCATATAGTTGTTCCACCAAAACAACAGAATACTCCATGGCCGTTCCTGGTCCACGACTGGTCACACACTTCCCATCAATCTGCACCCTTGATTCCACAGCTTGCACCTCTGAAGGAAGTTTATCCATGAATGAAGGATAACATGTTGCCTACCATAAAAGTAATGATGAGTTTGACCCAGATGAAAGATGCTAATACTAGGTATAAGGAAATGAAAATTGGATGAATATATTACCTTCAAGCCATTAAGCAAACCCCAAGTTCCAAGAGCCATGGCTGGTGCAGCACACATTGCAGCATAAAGTCTACCCTTCTCTACATGCTTTTTAACCATGTTCTCCAAAACTTTACAGTTTCTAAAAGTGGAAGACCCAGGCATCCCTCCCTGGATAAAGAACAGCCCAGTTAGCACCAAATGGCAAGGAGATCTGTTTCACTATTCCACATTTGTCTTCTAATCCTCTGGCTGAGCTTTGCAAACTTATCATATTACTGCTTTATTATCCAACAGGTACATAATCATTACACTCGGCAGTAAACTCAAGATACTTTCGGACTGTTCTTTTTTAGTGGAGAATGGAGAGGCACGTAAGGCTACATATAACAGATAATATAGCCAAGCCAATAACAACAGAGTTGTAATTGGGAATGAATATATCAGGAGATGGCAGATCCACAGCAAACAATCAGGTTCAACACAGGTACTTCAAGGGGCTAGTAAACAGTAAAGAATTTCTAATTAGCTCCTCCTGAGTCCAAGTACAAGAACAGAATTCCACTGTTTTATGTTTACTAAATACAATTTTTCATGTGGACAAGGATACAGTGCATTGATTTATAACCAAGTTTGCAGTCCTTTACCACTATGTATCATGAAGAAACACTACTTGTTGGAACCTAATTTTGCTCTGTTACAGCTTAGTCTAATTTGATATTTCAACTGACCGGGGATTCAACTTCACTTCAATAGTTCTGTGTATAAACACATGGTCCGCAGCCACCACATCCTACTCGGTTCAATTTCATAATCCAGTAGAAGGGAATTGATTTCCATCCTTCTAAATAAAACGAGAACGCTCCAAACAAGCACAATCAACCGCACTTCGCCTCAATTTCCTGAACAGCAATAGTCCAGGGAAAGCAAGCAGGCAGGTAGACTCACGGGGAGCGAGATGAGGTCGAACTCGGCGTCGGCGAGGTCCGCGAGGAGCGCGTCGGCCGCGAGCTTGACTCCCCACGATGCGGCGACGGTTGCTGCCCCGGGCTCGACGGAGGCGACGGCGACGTCGGCGCCCGCGCGGCGGAGCACATCGATGGTGATGATTGCCTCCATGGGCTCCGTCCCGTTGGCGATCGGCACCAGCACCTGCGGGAGCAATCAGTCAATCCAACCGTTCGGCACCACGATTAGGACGCAACGCAGGGCGACTGAGGTGGCGAGAGGGAGAGAGAGGGGGGAGGGGGAGCTTGCCTTCTTGGGGGCAGGGGACGACGCCATGGCCTGGGGAGACGAGGAGGCGGCGAGCGCGCGGGTTAGGGTTTGGAGGCGGCGGAGGAGGGGAGGTGGGGAGTGGGGGGAGGGGGCGTGAGGGGTTTTGGAGACGGGGAGGGCGGAGACGAGTGGCCGCGTGGCCATTCTTCTTCGCTTGCGCGGTGGTGTTCCAGAAGCGCGGACAGCGTGAGCAACTGTGCTTCCGGTGGATGATACCACTGTCACGTGACCACATCGGTGCCACTCGCTACGCGGCGACACTCGATCTGAGCCGTTCGTTTGGCCCCCGAGGGGATCAGATGGTCAGCAAACAGGGCTTCATGTATTCCCGTCCCCATTCCCCGTACACGTTCTGAGTCCAAGTTCCTTCGCCACTGCCGCCCGAATTCGTCCCCGTACCGTAAAGTATCGATCGGAAAACACCGTTCCCAACTTTTTAAGTTATAGGGAGCTTTGGTAGCAACGTGCGTGAAACGTCGATAAAAAACGCCGCCCCCTCAACATTTTAAGCCGTAGGGATCTTCGGCGGCAACGAGTGCAAAGTATTGATCGAGAAATGCCGTCCCCCAACTTTCAAGCCGTAGGAACCTTCGGCTTCGGCAA
Source organism: Phragmites australis (assembly GCF_958298935.1). Taxonomy (NCBI): domain Eukaryota; kingdom Viridiplantae; phylum Streptophyta; class Magnoliopsida; order Poales; family Poaceae; genus Phragmites; species Phragmites australis. Next base: position 14,493,317 of record NC_084930.1, on the reverse strand, counting down.
CAACGTGCGCGAAGTGTCGATTGAAAAACGCCCCCCCCCCCCCGGCAGTCTTTTAAGCTGTAGGGACCTTTGCCAACAATGTGAATGAAGCATCAATCGAAAAACATCATCCCTGTAACCTTTTAAGCCGTAAGGACCTTCGGCAGCAACGTTCATGAAGGGTCAATTGAAAAACACTATCCCCCAACTTTTCAAGTCGTAGGGATCTTCGGCAGCAACGTGCACGAAGTGTCGATCGAAAAACACCGCTTGCCCAACTTTTTAAGCTATAGGGACCTTCGATAGCAACGTGCGCGAAGCGTCGATCGAAAAATACGGTCCCCTCAACTTTTTAAGCCGCAGGGACCTTCGGTAGCAACAAAAAATGCAATTCCCCAACGTTTCAAGCCATAGGGACCTTTGACAGCAATGTACACAAAGTGTCGATCGAAAAACACCACCCCCAACTTTTCAAGTTGTAGAGACCTTCGACAGCAACGTGCACGAAGCGTTGATCGAAAAACACCGTCCCCTCAACTTTTCAAGCCATAGGGACCTTCGACATTAATCGCGTAGCTAAGAGTTGCTTCAACAGATTTGTAGTGTATTTTGGTCATGTCTAGTGGACTGTTGTATCAGCGTGAACCATCTAACTGAAGGGTGCACTTAACATGCAATTGCAATCAAAGTTGATTTTTTTCTTTCATCGTGTACTACTCATAATAACTCGAGTAATGTTCTGCCTTCATTTAAATCGAAGCTCGTAGCCCCCACTTGGGTTTGGCTCCATAGCTACTTAGCCTTCGTCTCGAGGCTGGGGAACACTTCGCCTTTTTTCTTTTTAGCTCTAGAGATGTGCAACATCTCATACAACCATCTTAAAAGGTGCTTTGCCTTTCAGAAAACGAAAACACATAACAATCAATGTACACTTCAATGTGTATACATAGGGACGAATGCCTCGATACATTGATATATTGCGCGTGTGTGGAAAGTAAAACTTCGACATATTCGTATTGAAAATATTTTTTTCCATTCATTTTTTAATTCTCGGAAAGTTTGTTTTGACTTCGGTGCGGGACTAGCATTCTTAGCTCCCATCTTGCTTATGATCCAAAGGTTCAATTAAGTTTTCGGAGTGAGGGCAAGCACTCTTAGCCCTTGTCTTTTGTCATGATTCAAGAGGTGGGCTGCCTTTGTTTAAGGCCTAGAAACACTTCGGCTTTTTCCTGCAAAGGTGCTTAGTCTATACCTGGTTTAGCAACACTTCGTCTTTTGTCTCCCTGAAAGTCTGTTTTGACTTCGGTGTGGCGCTGGCACCCTTAGCTCTTGTCTTGTTTATAATATGAAGTTTTAATTGATACTTCAGAGCAAGGGTAGGTATTCTTAGACCTCATCTTTTATTTTTAGCCGAGAGGTGCGCTGCCTTTGTTTAAGGTCAAGCAACACTTTGGCCTTTTCCTGCAGGTGTGTACCCGTCTTTTAAGTCAATGGGTAAGGTGTTGGGCACACCGACATTCCTTACCTTGACTTTTCTTTGGCTGGCTATGGCCCGCATTGCTTCATCGATTAGTGTGCATCCTTCAATCGAAGGCATGCATCACTTCACTGATGAACTATGTAGTAATTCTATTGAATCATATGCTTTCTAGGGGGTAACTTTTTATAATCATAAGGGTTTACAAAGGTAACTACATCGTTAAAAACCTCACACCCTAGCGAAAGGTTTCTCTGTGAGGAAAAGAGTACATCACCTGTACATGAATTCAAATGCTAAATGTAAAAATACATGAAAGTAAAGGGCTTCGCCTATTACTACGAAGGTCCCATGTTGTCTTTAGTTACACATAATACTTGAGAAGGCTGTCAGCATTCCAAGTATGTGGAATTTCTTCTCATTCGAGAGTAGCCAAGTGATAATAAGTAAGACTCTTTGAACTATTGACAAAAAAAGGTTCATCCCACTTGCTTCAAAGCTTTCCCACAGTCGAAGCATAGGAAACCTTTGGAGCACTAGGTCCCCCAGAATGAACTCCTTCGGAGATATGTTCTTGTCCCTCCATCTTTTTGTTTCCTCCTGGTACTTCATCAGGTTTTCCATGGCTTGCATTCTCATTTCTTCTATTGCATATTTTGTTATCAGCTCTTCGTTTTGAGCCGTCTCAGCTGTGACACAAAATGATTTGATTTTACATTCCTCTGGAGTCATAACTTCTTCACCGAAGAGCAAGAGAAATGGTGTAAAACCCGTTGGTCTTGTTGTTGTCGTCTAGATTGACCATAATACCTTTGGCAACTCTTTGACCCACTTACCCTTCCGGAGACCTTGTAGGCAGTTTGAGACACCATCCAATACGGTACCATTTGCCCTCTCCACAACTCCGTTTGACTGGGGATGATACACTTAAGTGAAGCGGACTTTGATTCCCATATCTTCGCAAAATCATTTGAAGCCTTCGCCGTCAAATTGAATCAACTGTTACTTCATGAGGAACGCTGAAGTGACAAATGATGTTTTGCCACAAGAATTTTTGGACAATTTTTGACATTATCCTCGCCAGTGGGACTGCCTCCACCCATTTGGAGAAGTACTCAACCACCACCATAGTATATCGAAGGTTTCCTAGAGCAACTGGCAACTGTCCAATGATGTCAATCCCCTACCAAGTCAAGGGCCAAATCGGTGGGATGAGCTATACTATTGACGAAGGTTTGTTTGAGCCCTTATCCATGTGTTGGCATTTCACACAGCTTCGGACTGTGGCCTCTGCATTAGAGATGGCCTTCAGCCAATAGAATCCTTGCCTGAATGCTTTTCCGATGAGTGTCTGAGTGCTAATGTGAGAGCCACACAATTTTTTGTGTATGTCTTTGAGCAAACTTTGTCCTTCTGATTGGGGTATGCATCAAAGCATTGGTACACAAACTCCCATCTTGTACAAGTCAGGCCCCACAATATTGTAGTTTCCAACTCTTTGCACCATGCTCTTCACCTCCACCTGATCTTCAGGTTCGTAATGATCTCGAAGGAAGGACATTATAGAGGAGCGTCAATCTTTGCTCTCAATGATAGTGACACTACGTGCCACCTATTGAGGGGCTTTGACAGCTGGTATCTTGAAAATCTAATGAAAAACATCCAGAGGGAATGACATATTTTATGTTGTGGCCTTGGCTAGGTCATCGGCTTTCGAATTGTCATTTCTTGATATACTCTTGACTACAAATCCCAAGAAATGCTTTTCCATTCTTTGCACGACTGCCATATACTTAGCCAGCTCTGGCTCCTTCGCCTAAAATGTTTTGTCAATTTGGCTTGATACCACTTGAGAGTCTATCTTGACCAGCACCCTTCGGGCTCTAAGGGCTCACGCCTTACAAAGGCCGAGGAGAACCGCTTGGTACTCTGCGACATTGTTTGTTGACCAAAAATCAAGTCTGGCTGTGTATCGTAGCTTCACGCCCGAAGGCAAAGATTTAACTACTGCTGATCTAGCACCCAAAGCCCCCAAGCTCCATCACAATATATGATCCACATTGGGTCTAATGGTATTTCTTTTGAGCCTTCAGTCTGCGGTGTCCAATCTAAAAAAACTCCGCTAAGGCTTGTGATTTTATTGCCATCCGCGCGACGAAGGTCAGCATGAATGGTGGAAGCTCTGCAGCCCATTTCCTGATTCTTCACCTAGCTTCACGATTTTCAAACATGTCGCAAAGGGGTGATGTAGTCGGCACCGTTATGTTATGTGATATGAAATAGTGTAGAAGCTTTTGAGATGCCATCACCACTGCATATGCCCATTTTTCCATTTCAGAATAGAACCTCTTCAGCCCTACCAAAGCCTCTGACACATAGTACACTGGAAGTTATTGTAACTTCTCATTGATTTTTATTTCTTGCACAAGCACTGCACTTACCACCAAAGGGGAAGCCGCTATGTACAGCAATAACTCAGGCTTCGAATCTGGGCTATTCAAAGATATGAGCTTCACCAAATACTCGTTCAACTCATCAAAAGCATTTCGTTGCTCTGCACTCCATCAAAATGGGTCCGAGCCCTTGTGAGTTTTGAATAAAGGCAGGCTTCGCTCAGTAGACCTAGCTATGAATCGGCTTAGAGCTGTCAATCTTCCCCCCCAAGCGTTGTGCCTATCTTCTACTCTGTGGAGGCCTGATATTAAGTATTGCTTGATTTTTTTCCGGGTTTACTTCAACACCTCTCTTTGACACCAAGAATCCCAATAACCTTTCAGAGCGCACAACAAATGCACACTTCTCTGGATTCAATTTTAATCCCACACTGCGCAGATTGGAGAAGGTCTCCCAAAGGTCATCCAAGTGGTCATATTTCTTGTTGCACTTGACAACTATGTCGTCAATGTATGTAGATACATTTCTCCCTAACTGTGACTTAAGTACAATCTGGACAAATCTGGCGAAGGTGGCCCCAACGTTCCGAAGGCCAAAGACCATTCTTACAAAACAATATATTCCGAAGGAGGCTCTGAAACTTATTTTTGCCTCATCATCCTTCGCTATCCAGACTTGATGGTATGGAGAATATGTGTCCAACAACCTTAACATTTGATAACCAGCTGCAAAGTCTACCAACTAGTCAATACATGGCAAAGGAAAGTCATCCTTCGAGCAGGCTCTATTGAGATCTATAAAATCAACACACAATCTCCAGTTGCCATTGCTTTTCTTGACTAACACCGGGTTCACCAACCAACCAGAGTGTAGTGCTTCGCGTATTACCTCATCATCGAGCAGCTTCTGCACCTTAGCCTTCGCTGTGTTTTCTCTTTCTTTGGAAGCCTTCCGAAGCCTCTTTTTCTTTGGCTTTGCATTCAGGTCAACATTAAGAGTATGCTCGATGATATCTCTGCTGACTCCTTGTATATCCTTTGGTGTCCAAGTGAAGACATCCTCATTGTTGCAAAGGAATTATATCATGCTTCGTTCAACTTCTTCTGTCATTTTAGCTCCTATGACCACTACTCTTTCTAGTCTATCCTGACATAGCAACACTTTCTTAGTCTAGCCTTCAGGCATAGCCTTTGACACTCGTTGTGTCTGTAGGAGGCCCTCGTCTTCCTGAGGCTTCAACGGAGGTTTTGTTATGACATGAACATTGCGGCGCCCCAGAGTGTATCCCACTTCAATTATGTGGGCCATTTGCTGATCTCCCAACACATATATGATGCCTCTGAGACCGGGCATCTTGATGAACAGATAACCATGGTGTGGTACTATGTCGAACATATTTAGCGCCCCTCTTCCAAAGATGGCATTGTATGGATAGCTTATATCAATGACATCGAAGGTAACATCTTCTGTCCGAAAATTGGACCCTTGGCCAAAAGAGACTAGTATTGTCACACCTGGTTTTAACAAAGAAAACCAAGTACGGCTTATGTGTGTCCATGAAATTTAACACATATAAGGACATCACAGATGAAGATAACAGTACCAAAACTTTAACTTACAACCGTTCAACTATTACATAAAGACATGAACTAAATAACTTTATTGCCTAAACGACATCAAACTAAACGACGACAGCAGAACAAAAGCATCGGCAACCAAGTAACTGCACATACACCAACCGAAAGATACACTCCTAGTACACCAGGTCGTTGTTTTTGAAATCTTCAAAATCTTCCACTACACTACATATGTATTGTGGGAGATAGCAAGGGTGAGCACATGGAGTACTCAGCAAGTGTGGTAAAGTAATGACATGCAAGCTTTCAACAAGGATATGCTAACACATGGTATGTTTGTGAAAATACGAGTAAAGAAATAGTAATGTAACTGAAAAGCATTAAGCAGTTGTTACGTGAATGCAACCCAAACGACCCAACAACTAGTATCTGAGGTTAACCACCTTGCAAAACATAATCATCTAGTACCATCTGTACCATAACCGAAAACGATAACCACAACCAACTAGTCATAACCATAACCAACTAATTAATCATGTGAGGATTTAAGTCTCCCATAACCGCGGGCATAGCTATTATAACAATTTTACACTCTACAGAGATTGTCCAGCTTTTCCCATGAGTCAGTGAATTCCATGTTGCGTGTTGTGCAAACACTTAACACACTCCTATGGTGTGTCATCAGGAGATCACTGCATGACAATACCACTAACTAGAGCCTACTCTAGTGTGCGCCTACTCTAGTGTGTATCTACCCACTAGGTTTCACCACTAGGGTTTACGGAATACCCTTCCAACCCAAAATCCCCCTTTTGTGCTGACCCGACACACACTAATCAGAAGCTTGTGTGGTAGTTGGTATGATACTTCTTTTGTCACTCCATGAACCGGTCCTTACTTAGGTTACTTGAGCAAAGACTAAACCAAAAACATAATCGTGATCATAACTACCAAAACCACTCTCCTCAAGACCTAAGGTTCCATGTTGCTAAACCATTAACAAATTAACAATCATCATTGCATATGTTCATTAGTCAAGTATATGATACTTTCTAACAACCTGACAGCATGGCTAAGCAATTCTACCCAAAAGACTCATACCAGCTACCACACAAGCTTCGAGGGATGTGAAGAAAAAACTAGGACAAACCCTAACTTAGGTGACTACCCATCATATTAACATACACTGCATGCCATTTGTAAAAAAAACATTTAAAAGTATAGGTTTAAGATGATCAAGGACACTTGCCTTCTCCTTGTTGTTGCTCAGTGTACTCTATCTCCTGGTCTTGATGTTCCTCAAATTGATCCAGGGCGTTGATGTTTAATCGCGCAATTACTGGCAAAGCATACATACAACCACACTAAGAATAGTACACAAAACAAAAGAACAACATGATAAAATCTATCTAGAAAGATAGAGCTCTAAAAAACGAATCCAACGACGCAAGAATCACTGAAAAAGGAGCTAGAATGACAAAGTTACGCTAAAAACAAGTTTAGGGTTAATTCTGAAAAAGAAAATGACCTATTTTGAATAAAACATAAAGAGCAAGGGCCTTTTTATAAAAATAGAAGGACCATTTTGTAAATATGGGAATATTTAGGGACTAAGATGCAAAACATAAGGCTTTTATGTAAAAATAGAAAAGTTTAGGTGCTTAAGTGCAAAATTACATTAGTTTCAGAACTATCAGATTTATTTTTGTATTGGAAAACATTGAATTATTGCATAAGCACTAACTAGGCTGCTGAATAGGTGTGACTGGGCTGAATATGTCAGCAAAACAGATGACATGGCACTAATGAGTACACTGATGTGGCAAAAGTGTTTAAGTTTGACACGTGGCGGCTTCTAACTGGTTGCTGAAGGGATATCAGATGGATATAATCATGGTCGGACGATCTGGATCGGACAGTTGAGAGAGAAGGGGGTGGAGGGAGGGCACAAGCACAGAGGAGCCGAGGGTGACACGATGGTGAACTCATCGGGATAGCGTTCCGGCTCGCCGGCGGTGATTGTGAGCGGCGTAGCACAGAGAGGGAGACATGGAAAGCCTGTTTGGGGGCTTACTGGTGAGCGCGTAGCTCGGGAAGATGATCGGTGATGATGAAGGTGGTGAAGGCACACAAAACTTGACAGGGAGGCTGCTCTGGTGGCCAGGGAGCAAAGGCGTCGGCAGGAGAAGCTCCGGTGGGTGACGGTGAAGCTTTTGGGCAGCTCAGGTGGGTCAATGCGGTGCTAGAGCAGCACGGCGGTGAGCTTGGCTGAGGCAATGGCTATGGCAAAGGCTGCATTAGGGTTTTAGCAGATTGGCTCGGGTTTCAGCAGAACAGATTGAGGGAAGACTTATATAGGCAGGGGATATCTTGTGGGGAGTTGGTATTAGGCCGAGTTTGTTGGGATTCGAGCTCGGTGAGGGCGGCAGTGTTCATGGCCAGCTCGAACTCGAGACGGAGTGGCGTGCTTGGGTTAGAGACGAAGGAAGAGGATGGGCCCCACCTGGCAGCCACGCGCGACGCGAAGGAGGGTTTCAGCCGGGGCCCCAATAGAGAAGCTGGCAACAGCCTACTGGGTGTCTGGGCTGGGTTAGGCAGGGAGGTGGGTGAAGGGAGACCAACTCAGTTGGGCAGGCCGGACCGTTGGGAAAAGAGCGGGCCGAGGAGGGAGAGGGGGTTTGGGCCGGGTAGAATTTGGTTTTTCCTTTTTCTTTTATTCTTCTAATTTTCAAACTGAAGCAAAACAATTTCAAACAAAAGCAATGAGACCAAATAAAATCCAACAACTTAAATGAAACCCCAAATGCCTATTTCAGCATGAATTATCAGGAAAATATATCCTATGTCAAATTCAATTTAATTTAGAAAATAGGTTTTATCCTATTTTATTTATTCAAACCCTAATTTAATTCTATAAAAATTTAAGAAATTAAGAAATTGAAATCAAGGGTGTTACAGGTATCTCTACCTTGCCCGAAGCATTGATTGCTTTTCCACCAAAGCCTAGCAATGGAGATCTAGCATGCTGTAAAATACTTCACTGCAGTCTCATCCTATCGAAGGCGTCGGTGAAGATGATATCTGCTGAGCTTCCACCATGTACCAGGATCCTATGGACTTCGCTTCCTGAAATGTTAGCAGCGATGATGAAGGCATATGTGTGAGGGTAATCCAAGACCCCCATGTCCTCCTACAAGAAGGTGATGGGGACATGGGACGACTTCGAGTGGACAAAGGGAGGGTTTACACAGACATGGTTAACCCTTTGCACATTTTTTTTTTCACTGCCTCTTAGACTCTTTCCTGATTAGAGCTACCAGGGATTGCCAAAACCACATTCAACCCATGAGTTATAGTGTTCATCGATCTGCTGGTTTCTGGGGGAGCTTCAATTGTAGGCTTTGGCAGAGGGGGTGGGAGCGTTGCTTGAAAAGGTGCCAACTGACCATAGGTTTGGTCCGGTGGGGCTGAAGGTGCTGGAAGATATGGCTGCGTAGAAGCCATTGATTGCCAAATGAGAGGCGAATGACAAAGGGTTCGGCCGGTGAGCCTGACCCTGGGTCTGCTGAAACCGTCACGCGTTGCCCGACCTGTATGGTGCGACGTGATGCACTACCCTGGTAGGGTCGAAGGGTTGCTTCCCTAGGCTTTCCTTCATGGCAACAACATGCAGACATTGCTTAGTTGTATGACCAGCACCATTACCATGCAACTCACAATACAACGTGCTTGGGTCACGAGGTGCCCGTCCACCTCGGCCACCTTAACCTCTACGGCCTCTACCGCTTTGGCCGCTATAGCCCCCCCCCCCCCACCTTGGGATTTGACGACCTCCTGCAAGACATTATCAGGTTTGGATTCTATCTGGTTGACTTCTTTTTGCTTCAAGTTGTACCTGAAGGCCTCACTTTTCTTTGAGTGCTTCGGCCTGTCATTTGGCTAGCCAATGTTTGTTTTTCCTTGTTTCAGGGATATGGCTTCGATGTTTTTGACGCTGCCATGTTGCTCTTCCTTCGATGATGGTCCACCTTAGATCTTACATATTCCTCCATTTCATTGAAGAGTTCATGGACACTCTATGGCTTCTTGCGTATCAGCTTTCTTGCCACCAACCCTCCTCTTATGCCTTGCATAGCGGCATCGATGATTGTGTCCTCGCTCAAGCCCTTCGCCTGACAGCGAACATGTACAAAGCGGCACATGTAGTCTTTTAGTGACTCTACTGGCTGCTACTTTACTGCGAATAGGTTGCCAGTTGTGACCTTCTTGGCCCGTTTACCTTGGAAATTATAGAAAAGGGCATCACACAACTGTTCCCATGAGTAGATGGACCCTGAAGGTAAGGTGGAGTACCAGGATCTAGCTATCCCTTTTAGTGCCAACACAAATGCCTTTGCCATCGTTGTATCATCTTTCTTTATCTTGGTGCTGCGGAGACCGGTGTTGCTGATCGAACTCATTTTCTTTCGAGGAGATCAAAAATCTCTTAATTTCTGCGAAATGAACCAGTAGATTCAACAGTTGCCACGAAGTTGTCACACCCGGTTTTAACGGATAAAACCAGATGCGGCTTATGTGTGCCTAGGATGTGCAACACACACACACGGACGTCACAGGTGAAGTAACAAAAATAATACTTTTATTAAATAAACGTTAAACTCTTACAGCAATTGACATATATTGTCTTTTATGAAGATAACTGCAGCGGAACAGAAGCACTGGTGCCCAACAACACCACAGGCAACCGACCGGGAGACCCGCGCCTAGAACGTCACAACCTCATATTGATAGTCTTCAACATCTTCACTCATTAAGCAGCATCACACGTATTGCATAGTATAGGGAAAATAGCAAGTGTGAGCACATGATGTGCTCAGCAAGTGTGAGAAAGATAATGATATGCAGGCTTATATCAAGAATAGGCTAACACATGGTATATTTGCGTAAATGCGAGTAATAAAAATATATTTGGACTCAAAAAGCATTAAAAAATTATTAAGTGAATGTAACCCATAAAATTTAACACCCAGCATACAAGGCTCCCCATCTTGCATACCATAACCATCTAGTACTCCCTGTACTATAACCAAAATTACAACCAACCCATAACCACAACCCACTAATTATGTGAGGATCCAAGTCTCTCATAACCGTGAGCACGACTGTTATAACACTTTTACACTTTGCAGAGATTGTACAACTTTCCCATGAGTCATGATTTCATCACCTGCAAGCAGATGACTAAAGTCTCCATGCTGCAACACCGGCCAAGCACTGTACAAATGATAGTGGTGTGTTTCCAGGAGATCACTACGAAGCCTTTACAAAGAATCCTCCTAGTATGTGTCACCAACACTCCAGGTTTCACCGCTAAGTGCTACCACCTAGAAGCCCCCTCTTGTGCCATGTGGTTTCTGAGAACTAACTTCCCTCATCCACGCCTCCCATCTAGCCCACACAACACTGGAAGAACCCTAATTAATCGGCTAAGCCTACTCATATCAGTCTCGTGTTTGTACAGAACTTCTTAGGTTATCGCTCCACGAACAGGTCCTTACTTAGGTCTCTTGAGCAAACACTAAACCAACATCATAACCATGACTACTATCACCAACATCCCTATGCTCAAGGCCTAAGGTTCCATGTTGCTAAACAATTAACAAGTTAACCACCATTATTGCATATGTTCATTAGTTAAGATTATGACACTTCCTAGTATCCCAAAAGCATGGTAAAATACCTAACCATAAACCATCTAGGTTCCAAAGGATGATAAGGGAAAATCTAGGAAAAACTCTAACATATATGACTACCCATCATATTGACAGACATTGCATGCAATTTTCTAAAATAAAATATTTAAAACATAGGTTCGAAATGATCAAGGACACTTGCCTTTTACCCAATGTTGCTCAGTGTTGCCGAAATCTTGGTCTTGAAGTCCCTCGAACTGCTTCGGAACATTATCGACTAATCGCGGGAACTACTGACAAACAACACAAAAGAAAACACTAAGAAAAACATACCAAACATCATTAAAACACTTTAAAAACACTATGGTTGGATATGAAAGAATTTAGAAACATTTAGATGCAAGAATCGTCTAAATTGGAGTTAAGATGAAAAGAGAACAGCTTTCGAAAGATGGATTAGCCTGAAAAGAAAATCCTGGTTTACCGGAACTATCTTCCTATGGGAAAAGGCTTTATTGCATAATTACTGCGTCAGGCTTGACAACATCATTGTGCAAGATTCAAGAAGTGTAGGGCAGACCAGATTTCGCTAACTAGGCTAAGGAGAATGAAGTGGCGCTGACTTGGGATGCTATGCAAGTACCATCTTGGATTAAAGAAGGGATACGCTGAGATCTAGTCTCGACCACCTATGATGGATAAAAAGGCCGAAGGTTGCGCTTCTAGGTTAAGGATACTAAAGGTGATTCGGGTTTCATCGAAGACAGCGATCGGGCACGTGGCCACTAACATCGATGTCGGGCTTCGATGGTGTTTCAGTGAAAGGAGGGGAGCATGGCATAAAACGCAGAAAGAGTAACTCAGCGGTATGGTTGGTTTTGCATGGGGTCATGCGAGGTAGCAGCAAAACAACAATGACTGTTGCTAGGTTTGGTGGTGAGAGCGAACAGACGTAGGAATGAAGATGCTTGCGTTCCAGGAGTTGGCGATGAAATTTGAGAAACCGTTTGAACAAAGATGTTCATATATCCTGAGAACGCAATACTATGTCATGGGTTTTGGTAGATCATCCCCTGAGAGGAAGAACAATAAGCAGAGATGAGACGGGTGATGGCTGTGACATGCTGTGGTCGGCAATCACGTTTTAGTCGTGTCACTGCACAATCGGGGATGGGCTCCTAGGGTCACGTAGAAGACTTGATGGGACATGCCGTGATGTGGTTGGTGCATCAATACGGCTTTTCGATTGATGGGGAACGCGAATGAAAATCTGGTGCGCGCAGAACGGGTCCAGAAACCGGACAACGGGCATGTCGACCTTGATTTCAAAGGTTTGGCTACTTTACTGGCCGACCTAGTTGGTGAGGGCGTGGGGAACATCATGGGACATGCGCTGGTGAAAGGGCATGGCAAACGGTGCACTAGTTGGCCGGGAATGTCGATGCAAATAGGCTATAGTGTAGCTATCCGTGATGTCGACAATCATGGCAGTGTAGATCGGGCTTTGGCCGGGGCTAGGGCTTGGCTAGGGACTTAGTATGATGATAAAATGGTACTAAGGGAGGAGAAGAAAGGGGTCCTCACCTTGCTTTGATGGTCGAGGAGGGAGGATTCACGAAGAAGATGACGTTGCGCATCACGGGTAGCGGCGGCGGCGGCTCCGGTGAATGGCGGTGTACGGACAGGGTTGCAGAGATGTATGGGGCTTGGAGGCATGGAATAGGGGTAGAAGAGGGAGCACAACACTTATTTATAGAGCTAGGGGTGGCTGGTTGAGGTGGAGTCTAAGCCGAACACGAATCAGATTCGAGTTTGAGTCGGTTATGGCTTCCTTTTTTGCAGCTCTCTATTCCGAGGATGATATATCCATTGTCTGGACTCCAAATTAGACGTTTCTGGAGTCTAAATTGTAGTACTAGAAAAGATCTACAACTTTAGTATTCATTTGAACTTCTAAACATACCATCTTGATTTAAAAAAATGCATCACAAGATAAACTATTTGAAGTGAGACTTATCTGCGTAGCACTGATCTCGGGGGCCATAACTCTTAGCTCTATTATCCAAAAGGGGACTTTCATAGGTTCAAATCGAAGCTCTTGACGGACCTACAACTTTGGTAGTGTCAAGATTTGCATTTGAGGCTGTTTTGAACTCCGAAACTTCATGGGAATATGAGGCTGTCCAGGACTTCACAAAAATTTGAAGATTTCATGGAACCTTTGTGTTGGACCTTCTAGATGACTTATGTGCCGACTACGGGCTTGAGCTTGGGTTTAGAAAAAAAAAATTATAGAGAAATTTGAATAGGGTTTGAATTTGAATCGAGCTTGGAGTGAATTTAAGAGAAACAAAAAATAAGATTAAACAATAATAGTAGTAGATAAGGAATTTGAATTTGGATTTGGGTAGAATTTGATAAAGCAGAGAGATTGGTTTTAAACAAGGATTTGGATAAGATTTGAATTGAACTAGACAAGGATCAGGTATGATCAAGAACTGAATAGATGATGAATTCAAAGATTTTGAATTCCAACCATTAAGATCCTTAACTAGTTTACTACAGAGTTTTGTAAAAATCTTTTCAAAATCTTTTTTTACTGAAAACACCAAAGAGAAAAAAAGAAAAAGAACTCTAATGCATTTACCTGGCTCCTAACAAAACTCAGCATGCAATGCACACATAATAATAACCTATATTGATTGATTGATTAAGAAAATAGGTTTGAAACATATGCTACTGATGAAGTTATTCAATAATCTTGGAAAATTTTAAAAAGTTGTAAATTCTAAAAATTAGGTTGTTACAGAAGCTCATGACGAATTCCATCGGGTCTGATTCTCCATTAAACATCATGACCCTCAGCATTTTGAAACCCGAAGGTCATGGCTGGCTTTGTAATCCGGTGGAGAGCAATGAGTCTGGATTGCTTGTGTGTGGCCTATGCCGAAGATCCGTCACATGCCATGTTGTAAATGCCGACGAAGGGGTGATTATGTTCTGCATCTCATCGCCCTCTTGCTATAGTATGTTGATTTGCTCTTGCATTTGTTCCAGAGTTCTTCAGGCTTTTTTAGCTCACCGACGATATTCAGCCACCTTTTGACTTGCTGCTAAGCTCTCTAGCATATGCTTTTCTATGCAATTTGCCTTTCTAGGTCTTCGGCTTCTAGCCGTGTAGCTCTTTCTACTTCAATTTCTTCTTCATCATCTTCATAGTCTTGAAAATGATCGAAGGTTTCATGTTCCTCAACACGAGGGGCATTTCCTCTTACCGCTGACAAAGCTTTGAAATGAGTACGAAGGCTTTCTTCAACCCCTCACATCGAAGCATTTGCATCTTCCTAGTGAACTTGCTCTTCGTGAACCTGACTGTTTCCATTGGCCAGCACAACCACAACATTTTCTTCTTCTTGAACTTCCTCGGCTGCCTCAGATGAGGTGATGCTTGGAACCACCATGCCCAAAGGGTTAGCCGTGACCACATCCCCCTCTGAAAGCTGTGTTTGCTGTGCCACTGATTCATCAGTGGCCTTCGTCTTCTTTTTGGGTGGCATGGCTTCGTAATGTGTCGATCCCCATGGACTACGCCAACTATTGGAAACTTGCGTAAACAAACAAAGTGGTGGGCCTTTGGTGATATGAACAAGGGTTCCCGATCTTCCGAAAGGTTCTGGTAACTCTCGATTTGGTGGAAACGAGACACAAGTCGATCCGGCTTCCGAACAACACGATCCGAAACCTCGCAATCGCAGTACCACGTCTCCTCTGGTTATCAACCGACGTTGCACGGTTGACCTCGCCAAGAAGGCTAAAGTCCTTGCCTGCGAATCGAAGAACACAAGCAAGAACAAGGAAGAATGCAACCAAATTGCAGATGAATGATTAATCTCACGAGTTGGGGTCTCACAAACCGATGAAACGGCGAAACTGTTCTTGACAGAATAATCTAAGCAAAACCCGTCCTAACGAGAGCGGCGGCGGCTGATAATAAGGGTCTAAGGGTCGTCACACCCCCTGGTCACGCCCCCCTAATGGGCTCAACGACGATACACGGCCCAATGGACCAAAAACGGTGACGCAGCACCGGGACAGATTCTGGACGCTGACTTGTTTCGACGTTTCCTGTTGACTCAGAAGGAATTTGGACCTCAAACCAACGCCATTGGTTTCCTTATGAAATTATCTTTCCAACCATATGTGAATCGTCGAAAACGGAGTCCGGATGCGTCCTGGGCGTCCGTTTTACTGCTCGCTGGTCCTGGAGGTCGAGACTGATTCGGACTCGAGTTGGACTAGACCTCCTGCTGTTGTTGGACGTCCTAGCTGCTCCTCCACGCCTCCAAGCCTTCCTCTATGTGTCTCCTTGTCCTCTCCATGATTCCTAAGCAACACATAATCATTAGGTAGTAATCTATTCTCAAAATTATATAAAGAGTTGCTTAGGAACGAGCTCACCTCTAAATTTAATTGTCGTGCGCGAGCTCTTGTGATTGGACCTTGAAAGTTCAATGGAGGATCATTGTATGTATCCGAGGGAGTGATGTCCTCATCATCCTCCCCCTCTTGAATTGGAGTCGTCCCCGACTCAAGCTCATCATCGGCTCCCAAGTAAGGTTTCAAATCTGCAATGTTAAAAGAAAGACTAACCCCGAACTCGGGTGGCAACTCAAGTTTATATGCATTATCATTTATTTTCTCAATTATCTTATAAGGACCAGCAGCTCTTGGCATTAATTTAGACTTACGCAGCTCTGGAAACCTATCTTTTCTTAAATGTAACCACACTAAATCACCCGGTTCAAGTTTGACTTCTTTCCTACCTTCACTACCAGCAATTCTATATTTTTCATTCATCTTTTCGATATTTATTTTAGTTGTTTCCTGCAACTTACGAATAAAATCAGCACGTGCACTAGCATCACTATGTGTTCTTTCAGTGGTAGGTAAAGGCAAAAGATCAATAGGAGCGCGAGGGGTAAAACCATACACTACCTGAAAAGGACTTACCTTGGTGGTAGAATGTGTTGCCCGATTATAAGCAAACTCCACGTGGGGCAAACATTCTTCCGACATCTTTAAATTTTTCTTCAAAATAGCTCTCAACATGGTACCCAAAGTGCGGTTCACTACCTCCATTTGGCCATCAGTTTGTGGGTGGCAAGTAGTAGAAAACAATAGTTTTGTACCCAACTTATTCCATAGAGTGCGCCAAAAGTGACTCAAAAATTTAGCGTCGCGATCTGAAACAATAGTAGAAGGCATACCATGCAAGCGAACAATCTCTTTGAAAAAGAGGTCAGCAATATAAACGGTATCATCACTTTTATGACAAGGTATAAAATGTGCCATCTTAGAAAAACGATCCACAACAACAAAAATGCTATCCCTCCCCCTCTTAGTCCTAGGCAATCCCAAAACAAAGTCCATCGAAATATCTGCCCAAGGAATAGAAGGAACAGGAAGAGGCATATACAAACCATGTGGATTCAAGCGAGACTTAGCCTTTTGACATGTGGTACAGCGTGCCACGAACCGCTCAACATCTCTCCTCATCTTTGGCCAAAAGAAATGTGTGGCCAACATATCTTCCGTCTTCTTAGCACCAAAATGTCCCATCAATCCTCCTCCATGTGCTTCCTGCAACAACAAAAGACGAACGGAACCAACTGGAATGCATAGACGGTTAGCTCTAAACACAAATCCATCATTGATCACAAACTTGTTCCACGTACGTCCCTCTTTACAGTTCAGCAATACATCTTTAAAATCAGGATCAAGCACATATTGTTCTTTTATTGAGTCAAGTCCAAAAATTCTATAATCAAGTTGGGACAACAAAGCATATCGTCTAGACAAAGCATCAGCAATTATATTATCCTTCCCTTTCTTGTGTTTGATAACATAAGGAAAAGATTCAATAAATTCAACCCACTTAGCATGTCTACGATTCAGATTATTTTGAGAACGAAGATACTTAAGCGATTCATGATCTGAATGTATAACAAATTCTTTAGGCCACAAATAATGACGCCACGTCTCTAAAGAACGTACAAGTGCATACAATTCCTTATCATACGTAGAGTAATTAAGAACAGGGCCATGCAATTTTTCGCTAAAGTATGCAACGGGCTTACCTTCTTGCATCAAAACACCTCCAATGCCAACTCCACTAGCATCACATTCTAGCTCAAAGGTCTTACCAAAATTTGGAAGTTGCAGCAATGGCGCGTGCGTAAGCTTGTCCTTCAAAGTGTCAAAGGACTCCTCTTGTGCCTTACCCCAATGGAACACCACACCTTTCTTTGTCAACTAGTGTAAGGGGGCAGCAATGGCGCTGAAATCCTTCACGAAACGACGATAAAAACCTGCAAGTCCAAGAAAACTTCTCACCTGTTTGATGGTTTGGGGCACCGGCCAACTCTTTATGGCTTTAATTTTCATCTCATCCACCTCAATTCCCTGTGGAGTAATAACATAGCCAAGAAAAGAGACTCGATCCGTGCAAAAGATGCACTTCTCAAGGTTACCAAATAAACGTGCATCACGTAAAGCATTAAAAACAGCACGTAAGTGATCCATATGTTCATCCAAAGACTTGCTATAAATCAATATATCATCAAAGTAAACCACCACAAATCGTCCAATAAAAGCTCTTAAAGCCTCATTCATCAAACGCATGAAAGTGCTAGGTGCATTAGTAAAACCAAAAGGCATTACTAACCACTCATATAATCCGAATTTAGTTTTGAAAGCTGTTTTCCATTCATCTCCAAGTTTCATTCTAATTTGGTGGTAACCACTACGCAAGTCAATCTTTGTAAAAATTACAGAGCCACACAACTCATCAAGCATATCATCAAGTCTAGGAATAGGATGGCGATATCGAATAGTAATATTATTGATTGCTCTACAATCAACACACATACGCCAAGTACCATCTTTCTTAGGAACCAAAATCACAGGAACAGCACAAGGACTAAGGCTCTCACGTACATACCCGCGGTCCAAAAGCTCTTGGACTTGCCGCTGAATTTCCTTAGTCTCCTCGGGATTGGTTCGATACGCAGCACGATTTGGCAATGTTGCTCCCGGGATCAAATCGATTTGATGCTGTATCCCTCTCATAGGGGACAGTCCCGGGGGTATCTCAGCTGGGAAAACATCCTCATACTCCTGCAAAAGGTTAGTGGCAGCAGGAGGTATCAAACTAATAACATCATCAAGCGAATACAAAACTCGTTTGCAAACCAAGGTGTAGCAAATATCATTATTAGAAATTTCAGCAAGGTCACTTTTTAGTGCAAGCATAACACCACCCTTCAATTTTATGCCCTCTACCTTAGAACTAGGTGCAGACTTATCCTTTTTAGGTGGGTAAAGAGAATTAGCAACTTGCTGATTTTCAGATTTAGTATCACGCAAATTAGCAGCTTGTTCTTTATCAGCTTGTACAATTTCAGCAGGGGTCATAGGAACCAAAGTAATTTTCTTTCCTTTATGCATAAAAGTATATGTATTACTTCTACCATGGTGTATAGCATCATTATCAAATTCCCAAGGTCGACCCAATAAAAGTGAGCAAGCTTCCATAGGTACCACATCACAGTCAACATAATCAGCATAGGAACCAATGGAAAAAGAAACTCTGCAAGTTTGTGTTACCTTAGCTTTTCCAGCATCATTAAACCACTGAAGGTTATATGGATGGGGGTGTTGGCGTGTGGTCAAGCCAAGCTTCTTGACCAAATCTGAACTCACCAAATTATTACAACTACCTCCATCGATGATGACACGTGCTCGCCGATTTTGGATGACGAAGAAAATCTGGAACAAGTTATGGCGTTGCAGCTTCTCTGGTTGTTGTACCTTTGTGCTGAGCGCCCGCTGCACAATGATGCTCCTATAGGTCGCTGTGTCATCACTGCCCAAGATTTCGTTGCTCTCCTCAACAACTGGTTCTTCTTCTTCTTCTTCCTCAATGTCAGAGGCGCTGATGTACCCATCTTCCGTTGCAATGTATGCGCGCTGACTTGGGCAATCCTTCTGCACATGACCGAATCCATGGCAGCGACGGCACTGAATGCCAGAGGTGCGTCCCGTTGATGCAACAGAGGAAGCACTCTTGGAAGGTCCCTGCAAAACAGAATTTTTACCTGAGCCTGAAAGTCGTGTAGTGACCGGATTTGGTGCCGTAGCTGCTTGTTGCTTGCTCGCTGGTGAGGGAGCCCTGTAAGTGGATGGTTTGGACAGCCCCAAGGATGGTCCTGTGCGCGGCGTGTATGTGGTGCTGGCCTTGTACTTGCCCTGCTGCTCACGCCCCTGCAACTCCTTCTCTGCAAGCATAGCAAACTGAAACAACTGGTTGACATTGTTAAATTCTTTATAATCAATAATATCCTGGATTTCACGTCTCAAACCCGAATAAAATCGACAAATAGAATCTTCGTTTCCCTCTACTATGCCACAACGCATCAAGCCCTTTTGAAGCTCACCATAATAATCCTGCACAGATTTATCTCCCTGTTCTAAGCGCATCAATTTCTTACGCATGTCTCTATGATAAGATGGGGGAACAAATCTATCACGCATAGCAACCTTAAGCTCTTCCCATGTACGAGGTGTGGCACCATCTGCAGCTAAACCAGTCCACCAAATAATAGCAAAATCTTTAAACTCACTAGTGGCTTGCCTAACTCTATGTTGTTCAGGTACTTGATGGGCACTAAATTTTTGCTCTACTGTCATCTCCCAATCAAGATATCCCTCAGTATCATAATGTCCCGAAAAAGAAGGTATAGTAAATTTAACCTTAGCATAAGGATCTTCAGGAGCTCGATTATACATACCTCGATGGTGGTGGTGATGTGGAACGCCACCCATACCTGTGGTGTTAGTGCGAAGACGACGCCGTAATCTGTTTTGCAATGTCGTCGCTGGATCAACATTACCATCGTCATCATACAACTCATCACCGGTGTTGCTTCCATTCACATCTTCGTTGTGCACAGGACGGTTTTCCAAAGCATTTACCCTGTCGGTGAGCTCGGATAACCGTTTGTCCACCCGCTCAACCGCGTTTGCGAGTTTCATCTCAATTATCGCTTCAGTGACAGCCTTGATGACTGTCTCCTTCATCTCCTTCTGAGCATTGTCTACAACAGCTTGTAGCTGCTCTTGGCTGACACACTCCTTGAAGTCCTTTGGCGTTTTATCTCCATCAACTGACATTGTGGAAACAAACACAACAACAAACAGTGAAGGTTATCCCTAATAATCGTACTACAAAGGTGGAGTGGTGCCTCTCAATCAAGATCAGCAAAGGTAGACACCTTACCAAGCTCTTACCAGGGTTCTTACCAGCAAAGCAAAGGATACCTGGAAGGCGTGCGAGCGATTGCAGGGATGCAAACCAGTGCTGTCCAGAAGAATCTGTGGAGCTTGGAAGGCACACAAAGAGAACAAATATGTATATGTGGAACACAAATCAGAAACAGATAGTAATGCTGAATTATAGTCCCAAGTACTTGTTCTTGTTGCTGGCCTAAAGTGTTGCAAGTACCAAGTATGTGTGATAAACAAGGTGGAGAAACAAGTATGATGGATAGCAAGAGCAACAGAAACAAAGAACTAAACAGCACACGCTAACACAGCTCACTTTGCCCTTCTCTATGTGCTCCTCTAGATATTGTTCCTCTTTTGCCCCTCTCTCTTTTCTATTTATTTTGGCTGTCGTTGTTTTTTTTGGAAAATTCGACTTTTTCTTTTTATTTTTTTGATATTTTTTTTCACTTAGGAGCACACAAGAGGGAACCACAGAAAATTTGAGCTTAAACAAGTGAAAGACGTGGCCTGTAGAATTTTCTGAAGTTCAGTCGGAAAATGAGAAAAATATTTGGAAATTGAAAACTCAAACTTCGGAGGCGAATTTGGGAATTCTGATTTCGCCGAACCCAGCAAAGCGAGGGACGAACGGATCCGAAACGCCGTTTCGATGCGAAAAACTCTGTGACTTTTCTGAAAACGGAGTTCGTACGCGAAAGTTATGCCCGATTTGGGAAACGACTCCGAATTAGAGGACAAAACGGGAAGAAAGTGGGGAAAATATGCGACGGAGGCTAGGGTTTGATGGAAACGGTGGGGGAAAACACACGAACTGGACTCTAACACGACCTAACCAGCAACAAGACCTTGACCAGGACACAAACTCAACACGACGGACTCTAAAACTGAAATATGCAAAAGCTAAAGGCGCGGAAGGGTTGTAGGACAGGAAAAAAAAAACGATATGGCAGTGGACTATGGAACGAAGGCGAAAACACTCGAAACTAAGGGTAGATATGAACCTGACGGTATACCTGAAGCTCTGATACCACTTGATATGAACAAGGGTTCCCGATCTTCCGAAAGGTTCTGGTAACTCTCGATTTGGTGGAAACGAGACACAAGTCGATCCGGCTTCCGAACAACACGATCCGAAACCCCGCAATCGCAGCACCACGTCTCCTCTGGTTATCAACCGGCGTTGCACAGTTGACCTCGCCAAGAAGGCTAAAGTCCTTGCCTGCGAATCGAAGAACACAAGCAAGAACAAGGAAGAATGCAACCAAATTGCAGATGAATGATTAATCTCACGAGTTGGGGTCTCACAAACCGATGAAACGGCGAAACTGTTCTTGACAGAATAATCTAAGCAATACCCGCCCTAACGAGAGCGGCGGCGGCTGATAATAAGGGTCTAAGGGTCGTCACACCCCCTGGTCACGCCCCCCTAATGGGCTCAACGACGATACACGGCCCAATGGACCAAAAACGGTGACGCAGCACCGGGACAGATTCTGGACGCTGACTTGTTTCGATGTTTCCTGTTGACTCAGAAGGAATTTGGACCTCAAACCAACGCCATTGGTTTCCTTATGAAATTATCTTTCCAACCATATGTGAATCGTCGAAAACGGAGTCCGGATGCGTCCTGGGCGTCCGTTTTACTGCTCGCTGGTCCTGGAGGTCGAGACTGATTCGGACTCGAGTTGGACTAGACCTCCTGCTGTTGTTGGACGTCCTAGCTGCTCCTCCACGCCTTCAAGCCTTCCTCTATGTGTCTCCTTGTCCTCTCCATGATTCCTAAGCAACACATAATCATTAGGTAGTAATCTATTCTCAAAATTATATAAAGAGTTGCTTAGGAACGAGCTCACCTCTAAATTTAATTGTCGTGCGCGAGCTCTTGTGATTGGACCTTGAAAGTTCAATGGAGGATCATTGTATGTATCCGAGGGAGTGATGTCCTCATCATTTGGAACCCGGATGTGATCCGAAGGCTTAGTGGAAAACACGCACAAGCTGGGGAACTATGCACTATAATTAATGTCACATGTCTTTTCGATTACAATGCCACCCTATATATAGACCGTACCTAACCGTTCTCTATTATAATGTACAATAATATCCCTCTAACTACCACATCCCTAGCATATTTGTGGGTATTTTGGTACTATCCTAAGCACGCATATCCTATTGATAATCACGCCCTTCTTGATCTTCAGTTACCAGCGACAGTCCTCCCTTCGTCTGGGCTCCCAAAGGTCTATCCCCGATGGCACCTGCGGTGCACCTTCGGTCGACTTCCTAGTGGCACCTTGCGATAGTCTTCGACCGGCTTCCGAAGGCCCGCTGAATGCTTTGCCTGCGATGACACCTCTGGCATCCCTTCGGTCATTTCCTTCCATGAAGCCTAACGAAGGCCTTCGATCACCTTCCGAAGGTTTAACACAGGCTTCACCGATCTCGGCACCCGTACATGCTCCGGTGGCACTGAGTGTCCACAAGGTACCTTCGGCATGTCCAAAGGGTTCCTGGAATATTAAAAATCAAATAGCCATACACTTTGTCAGTAAATAGTGGCCGCACAGGCCTTCAACCATGCATCCGAAGGGGCCTGTGAGACTATCCCCCAAAAGGAAGTGTCGATTGTGGTGGACCACAATTGCACACTGGACGAACTTGAGCCAAGCCATAGGAATCGGACATCAGCTTTTGTTGGCAATGTCATGTATGGCTAGACTGTGAACAACTTGAACTATGAACCATGGTCCATAATCAGGGCAATTGAAGAGCATTACCAATACACTATCTGCTACAACAAGGCTTGTAGGGCAAAGAAGAAGGCAATTGAGATGAGGTTCGGGACCTACGAAGCTTCATATAATAATCTGCCACATTTGCTTTAGACCATTGCTTGAAGGAACCCACAGACTTATTATGACTTCGATAGGTACGACATTGACACTTTAATCTATCATGTCATATGTTGAGAATGAGCTGAAGGAGAAGTGGGCTCTGCTCTACAATACAAATGGGGATAGGTATGAAATTATGACTACAAATTTAGCAAAAGTGTACAACTAGGTAATGAAACGTGTGAGAAGCATACCGCTAGTCGGAATTGTAGAGTTCATTCTTCAAGGAACCTACAAGTATTTCATGGATCGTTATGCAATAGCTCTGCCGACACTAGATGATGCTCGTCTAATTTATGGGACGAATATCACTAAGTACATGGAAGACAAGACAGAGAAGGAAAATATGCATTGGGTGAAGCCCATAGGTACTTCACATAATAGATACGAAATTCTATGGAGGTACAAAGGCAGGAGGGGGCAAGCGTGAGAGAGTTATCTAGGAGTGTATCATATTCGATGATAGGTGCATTTGCAGTTGCTACAAGTCGATGATACTACACAAGCCATGCTCACATGTGATTACCGCATGTGCTATGACGGATATGAGGACTCGAATGTACATTTTAGAGTACTTCAAGAAGGAAGTTCTCTTCAGCACATGGAACCATGAGGTATATAGTTTCAAGATTTATGGTTCATTGATGAAGGACCCTAGATCGGACTGCTTGTTCATCCATGATCCTGATAAGATGAAGTAGAAGAAGGAACAAAGCAGGATGATGAGGATCCTTAATAACATAGACAGAGCAGAAGTCAACCGTCTTGTCAAATGGTACAGCAAGTGCAACAAAATAGGGCACACTTACAAGAAATGCACCGTTGGTGTGCCAGGTGCTAACCCCATTGAAGCAGGTCCTTCCAGCTCAGCTGCAGATTGGAGACATCCCTGTGCTCGTCAATCATCGACTTCAGGAACTCATTGAGTTTGATTCATGTTGTAATTCACGGTGTGATGAATATTCATGTGCGCAACATTGTAGTTTTCTATGCTAGTCATGACACTATTATTATGATTGATGTTGTAATGTGTTAAGTCATGATTGCTATTTTGTCAAGTATGTTATGTCATGTGGAATGTATGTATGAGACTATGTTAACATATTTTTGTACACATTGACACTTTAATCTATCATGTCATATGCTGCACTCTTATTTGGTAATTTCCATTTGTTTTGCTTAACAAAGTCTAATTAACTTTCAAACTTGCAGGTATGGCTCAAGTGCACATGGAGCTACTTGACCTTCAGCTTGACATCAGGCGCCGGTCATACTTGACCACCGTGCAGGTTGACGAGCTCCTGGTACTATGATCCCGTGTGTTAGATGAGCTCATGAGGATTGACGCTCACTATATTGTGAGGTCTGCATCACTTATATCTATCATCGTATACACCTTATTGTCGAAATTCTTCACTAAATGTATTTTGTTTGTAGGTTGCGTGCTGTTGGGCTTCTTCCGCTGTGTAGGATGGTGGAGGTGGATGCGGTGCTGGGGGCTCTGAGTCGACTAGGCCCTTCAGCTAAAACAAGGCCCTCCTAGCGGCCCTTATAGATGTGTGGCGTCCCAAGACGCACACCTTCCACCTCCCGAGAGATGACACCCATGCTTGAGGACGTCTCGCTGCTACTGGGCTAGCCTTCTCGAGGCGCCACAGCTTTTTGCGAGGGATATGGGCGTGACGTGACGTGATGACTTCCTTGCCTAGTTCAGAGGTGTTGTCTGGTGGGACAGCTTGGCCCCCTTAAGGATAATCCTTGGGTTAGAAAAGCACAGCTCGACGAATGCCTTCCTCATACAGTTTGTGGTACATCTGTGTAATGACTTTTTGGTAGCATTCATTTGAAGTAATGTAAATAAAAAGAAAGAAGAAAAACAAGAGAAAGAAGAAAAAAAAAGAGAGAAAAAGATAAAAGAAGAAGAGGAAGGCTCCTTCAGAGTTGGGCCGCAACAGCGGCCCATTTATTTTCCCTCTCCTTTTCTAGGTCATGGCAGCCTAAGCTGGCCCGAGGCTACCCCCTCTTCCCTTGCTGGTCCAAGCCAAACCGGTCCAAACATCTGCCCCTTTTCCTCTCCTCGGCCGAGTTGGTCCGAGGAGGGCCTTCTCCTCCTCTCCTCCAACTCCCGGGCTCTTGTATTTCTTCCTCCACCACCACCCGAGCTTGTGCGAGTGTGCCGCTAACCCACATGCTACACTGCACCGCCTAAGCCCATTGCTTCTCACCCCCTGCTACACCTCCTTGCTTATCGTGTACCACACCTTGCCGCTCCTCTCTTCCTCTTGGCCAGACCTGCACTACCCCTCCTCTCTACTGAATCTGCACCGTTAGCCTCCCTTGGCCCAAGCTTGTCGCACCCCTCTTCCTTTGGGCCCGAGCTTGTGGACGACCTCCTTGGTCGAAGCCACGTAGCCTCCTCTCTATCTTACCCACCTGAGTTGTCATGGCCGATCACCGCCTCTATCTCTATCCTTATCCAAGCCAGTTTGAATTGATAGCCGCATGATCTTCTTGAATTGTAACCGAGTCCACCTCTATCTCTTCTTGGTCACATCCTACCTTAGCCTATATATACACCAGAGGGGATCAAGGTGTGGGAGATCAATTGGAGACAAGTGCAGGAGCCCTGCTAGATTGTACTTCCCTGCAACCAAGAATCAGGCTGTCGTGTTTAGCTCGATACCTCATTGCCATCGACAATGAAATTGGGAAGCCAGTTGGGGATTTTGATTTGAGGTGAAGCTCTGTTCTTGCGTCGATGGGGAAGATGGTCGCCACTACCGTGCTCTCGGGTTAGTCACCTCCCCCCCTCCGGGCCCATATCTATGATGCTATTGTGTTGCTTCAGTCGTACCGTCATAGCCAGTGCTCCGGCCATGCCGTTGTGGTTTCTCTATGTTCATGTTCGGCCGTGTCATCGTAGCTAGTGCTCCAGACATGATGTTGTGTTTTATCTGCGTATGCCTATCCGTGTCATCGTAGCTGGTGGTTTGGATATGCCATTGTGTTCTCTCTTTGTTTATGGCCAGCCTTTATGCCATGGATGCCTGCGCTCCAGCTATATGTTGTGGCTGCACGCACTCCGGCCGCACGCCATGGATGCACATGCTCCGATCGCACGTCGTGGATGCCCACTCTCTGTCCATGTGTCGTTGAAGCATGGGCTTCGGCTGCTGCCGCCATTGAAGCCCATGTGCATGATCTTCTTATCTATGATTTAGTTGGCTTGGTAATTCGTTGCCACCATCGAGCTATGAGTTGCCATTGTTCTGGTGCCCATCATGGTGCCGTCGATGTGCTGGTGCCCCTTCGGGGTGCCATCATCGTGCTGGTGCCCTTCATGGTTGCTCCCGTTGTGTCGCTGTTGCTCAATTCTTCGCTGCTATATATGTGTCTCCGGGTATTGGCTTTTGGTTTCTTCCATCTTGATGGCTAGCATACATGTCTGATGGCCGCCATGGGTTTTGGCCAGTTCATTTGTGTGGTTGGTCATTGGTCCGTTATCACTGCCACTTCAGTTGGCTCGTGTTTTTCTCGGTGAATTGGTAAAGATCATGTTGCCTATTAGTTCTTGCAATTATCTATGGTATGGAAATATTAATATGCTAATGTGATTCATGTTATCAGAAGGAAAATTTTACCTACTATCTATATCTCATGGCATGTTGATAGTTTTCTGTTGCCTGGTATGAGCATATTGTCAGGGTGTTGTTATCTTCCCTGGCATTTGGCGCTAATGTCGGATGGACCTATTGTTCCTCCCTATTATCTGGTCCTATGTTCCTATTGCCGGTATGGGAATTTTGTTGTCGATCACCGCTGTTGCTTGTTTCAACCAGAGCTATGTCACTGATGATGTATTCAGTTGCTCGATATGGTGGGATTGGGAATGCTAGAGTTCGGCTATGCGATGTGGCTTTCATGTGATTGAGCCCTCTTGTTGCCCTCTTGGATATGATCAATCAATGATGTTTGTGAAGGCTGTGTGATGCCTGTTCCCTTTAAACAGTTGATGCTGGATTTGTGTTGCTCGTGCCTTTGTGGCTATCTTGCACTGAGCTTTGTTCTTGCCTTTGTGGCTCTCTTTTGTTAAGCTCTGCTATTGCCTTTGTGGCTATCTTGCGCGAGCATTATTGTTGTCTGTTGCCTTCGGATATGACTGATGAAGTGCATATTGAGGTCCAGTGGCTAGTGACCTAAGCACTATGCTATGCTTCTGGTCGCAGCCTAGCTGCTGCACTAGTTAAAGCTATGCATCGTGTTGTGCTCCTAGTCTACTTCTATTGACTTTACTATGCTGAGGTCGATGATATGAGATGATGATGCCTCGGGTTGCCTACGGTTGATGATGCAATGCTAAGACCAACCAATATTTTATTCACTAACACTATCACTCTTCTTGTTTTGTGTTTCTTGTTTACAACCTTGTAGACTCGTATGCTACCTCAAGAAGGCAACCACCAACGCAGCTTAATTGAAGGTAGCCCAATGAAATGGGCGTAATTAATCGGAGTGCTTCATGAAGCCCGGGGAACCAAGAAGTTCAATTTCTAGAATATCATAGTCAGATAGTCTCTGTGTGGAGTAACATGGTGTGCGTGAGAAATTTTTCACTTTATGAATTCAATAATGAATGAATAAAGATTAATGTTTCCATGGCATTATTCTCCCTTTACCCGTATACTTTGTGTATATAGGCATGCCCCGTAGTTCTACTTTTCAAGTTAAATGAGTTTCTCGTTCATGAAACAACGTCATTCGTGTAATGTTCTTTCATGTCCTTCATGTTACTAACTGATTAACTTATTGTGTGCCGTTTCATAATTCACAGACAGAGAACATCTACCCACTAGCTGGTGACGATGACGTCTCCTGCCACTTGAATGTGTACTTGCTGTTGTTTTTCGGTTGGATCATGTTGACTGAGACCTATGGCAACTCGGTCTCGCGGAGCATGGTCCCGTAAGCTAGGGAGATAGCGGATGTCGGACCGGGGGTGGTCCCGCAGGCCACAATACAGGTTAACTACCATAACGTGTACTAGTTTCTAGGAGATGGCATCGACAGGCTAACCATGGGGTCTTTGTGGTGCTGACGGTGGGTAAGAACTATCAACTCTTCACGCATTCACTAAATCCTTCCATTACTATGTTTGTCTAACAAAGTTTTGGTGCATAGCCGACTGGGTCCAGTGTGCAAACCAACGGAGCTTACTCAAACTTCATTTCACAGTTCAACAAGCTGATGGTGAATGATGTCAGGTGGCGGCCATACATTGACGAGGTGGTACAAATAGGCGCCCCCTAGACTTCTATCATTTGAACACGGGACTGGGATTTGCTGATGCGGAGCGCCCTCGTGATCAACATTTGCGTTGAGGAGTACTCCCCGGATCATGTGATGTGGTAGTTCAAGCGGTACCCGGCATTCCCGCTACCACACACTCGGATGGTGTCCCTTAACATCCACAGGTGTGTACGTTGTAATTACTTTTGCAACTTCATCATTGTCAAACCATATGTCATGTGCTTACACTTATGTAGGGACGCACAAGGGAGCGCAAACCACAAGCATGTTTGCGTTATATGTGCAGACATGGGTCCTCAAGTGGGACTGGGCTGTCGAAGATTTGGTCACCATCACCTCAGTCTCCAACTCCTATAGTCCTGCTCTCCGCCCCTATAAATCTCAATCCTGGTTGCGCCCCTCAATTTTTTTGTTGCAAACCGCCACCTCTCCTGTGCCCTAATCCGCTGAGACATCAAAAGTCCTAGCAACTACCGCCATTGCCGCTCCTCAGTCGTGTTTGTCAATCTGCCGCGCATTGCCATCGCCGAGTAGTCTAGAAGCATCCCAAGAGGTTGGTGAAGCTTCCTCGAGCCTCTCCATCGTTGATTGTGCGCTAAAGAGTCCTTCCCGCTGAGTTCCGAGAGCCGCCGCAGCAACCTCTCACTTCCAGCTCATCTTGCCACCTCCATGACCCATCTTGTGCGCTAGGTGAGTTCATCATGTCTCACCGATACCTTTCTACCACTCACCGTAGATCATCCTGCACCGGAGCACCGATCCGATCATCCTCCGGTAAGCCTTCACTGTCTTCACTCTGTGTCCGCCGCCCTTGGTCCACATGACTCTCCATGAGTTGAGACCATCGCCCACTGATCCACAAGTCTAGAGATCTGGTCCACAAACCTCAGTCATCAGATCCAAAAGCCAGGGCCCAGATCTGAGCCTTTAGCCACGTCAACATATGTGCCATGTCAGTCCACCACCTCATCTGCCACATCAACAAATTTGTTGACGTGTCTCCCATATCATCAAAGTCTGCCCAGTCATCATGTTCAGTCAATAAATCCATATTTTCAGTCTCAAAAGTAATTCCAAGAATTCCTGAAATTCTTGTCTTTTTGCAGAAAAGCCCCTGTAACTTCAAAATTTCATAACTTCTTCGTTTTAACTCTGATTTAAGTGATTATTGTGCTCGATTTTTTCTAAAAACAAGATCTATCCAACCAACCATTTTTAGGTATAAATTTTCACATATTTATAGTAGTTATTCCTCATTCACATCTAGATACCTACGACATGAAGATATTGTTTTAATTAGTAAATTTATGGTTGTCACAATGGCATATAGGTCCTGATCAAATCTACATGTTATTATTTTACAAACATGAGTTTATCTTAAAATAATGTATTAATGTGTTGGTCATACATGTTAATGATTCAATCAATCGTTTCTTATCATTTCATGTGAAGCTTTAGTTTCAATTCCTTAATCTTTCTTCGAGAGAAGTCCAATCAATTCTGTTCTTCTTGTCCAGTCCAATCAAAGATCCTAGTCTTTCATTCTATTCCTATTGTCTCTGCAATTTACAGTTTATTTGGTGTTTATTCGATGTTGCTTTTTTGTTTGTCGGTAGAATTAGTGATTAGTCGATAACGCTTCGGATCTGTTCGAGGGATTTCAAGACCAAGATTTTGACAACACTGAGCAGCATTGGGTAAAACGTAAGTTACCTTATCATATTGAACCTATATTTAAACGTTTTATTTTACAAAACTGCATGCAATGTCTCTCAACTTGATGGGTAGTCACCTACGTTAGAGTTTACCTAGTTCTTCCTTTACATTCCTTGAAGCCTAAGTGGTAGTTGATATGAGTCTCTTGGGTAGAATTGTTTAGCCATGCTTTTGGGATGTTGGGGAAGTGTCGTATACATGTTTAGTGGACATATACAATAGTAATGATGAACTTGTTTTAGTAACATGGAACCCTAGAACTTGGGCAAGGAGTTGGTTCGATAATTGTGGTTCATGTGGTGGGCTTATGGATACGTTCTAAGAAAAAATGTTAGGTTTTGTTGGTTATTTCCCTGTTAGATAGTCTTTACCCAAGTGTCACATATATAGACCAGTTCGTGGAGCGACAACCTAAGAAATACCGCACCAAACACGAGGCCGATGTGGGTAAGGCTTAGCATATCAATTAGACACCTAGCTGGCATTTGTTGAAGTACCAGGACCTAATTGATGGACCATGCTTCGTATTGATCTTCTGGCGACACACCACTAGCGTATGTTAAGTGTTTGCGACACGACAATATGGATATCACGACTCATGGCTAAAAGTTGGACAACCTCTGCAGAGTGTAAAACTGTTATAGCAGTTGTGCCCGTAGTTATGGGAGACTTGGATCCTCACATGGTTAGTTGGTCATGTAATGGTTTGACTATAGGTTGATGATACGGGTGATGGTTGGATGGTTATGGTTTGTAAAGTGGTTAGCCTTGGGTAATGTCTAGTTGTTGGGTTGTTGTGTTATATTCACTTAAGAATAGCTTAATGCTTTTGATTACATTACCATTTTATTTACTCACATTTACACAAATATACTATGTGTTAGCATATTCTTATTGTAAGCCTAAATATCTTTATCTTTCCCACACTTGCTGAGTATTCCATGTGCTCACCCTTGCTATCTCCTACGATACATATATTGCTCAGTGGAAGACTTTGAAGACTTTCAAGATGACGACCTGGTGTATTAGGAGCGTGTCTTCCAGTCAGTCCCTGTGGAGTTGCTCGGTCACCAATGCTTCTGTTCCGCTGTTGTCGCTTAGTTGCTATTGTTTAGCTAAAAGTATTGCTTTTGTTACTTCACCCGTGATGTTCTTATGTGTGTTAAACTTCCTGGGCACAGATATGCCGCACTTGATTTTATCCGTTAAAACCGGGTGTGACAAAGGTGGTATCAGAGCCATACTGACTGTAGGACCGTAAGCCTAGATAGAATTGTCATGCCATAAGGTCATGTTTTAAAAAGCCTATTTTGAGAAAACCTCATACTATGCTTTTCTGACCCCTCAGTTTCTCTCTACTTACCTACTCCAGTATATTGAACAAAATGAATTTTCAACGCTTCCCCTTTCAAACTTTTAGTTGGTGCATGATCCCAGTTTCTCAGATTGGGAAGGGTGCACTTCTCCCAGTGAAGACATGAAGATCTACATCTGCGCTTCTCCCAGTTTTAGTTTTTTCAAGTCATAGGAGGATTTTCCCCTGTTCTTCGGAAAAGCTAGAGCAATGTTTAGTGTGTGTTGTGTTACGTGCCTTGTGTGATTTGGATTTTCTGTCTCAGTGCTGATATGCGTTGTGGGATGTTTTAGCATCTACTACGCAACCACATTTCCTATAGGTTTACTATCCCTATAGTCAATAGTATTGTTGGGTTTTCTCTCTCTAGTCATTTCTCTTCTTGCCCCAACCTTCCTCCTCAATCCTAATTAGATGGTGAACACAAGGAGCAATAGTAGCAACAATGAGGCAGAAATTGTTTACTTGCTAATTGTTTACTTCGACCATCTCAAAATAGGTCA
The DNA here is from genome assembly GCF_958298935.1 of Phragmites australis. Classification (NCBI taxonomy): domain Eukaryota; kingdom Viridiplantae; phylum Streptophyta; class Magnoliopsida; order Poales; family Poaceae; genus Phragmites; species Phragmites australis. The sequence continues at coordinate 14,461,078 of NC_084930.1, read as the reverse complement.
ACTTGGATTCCTAGATGAACCACCCCATGTGGGTGCCACAATGGCATGAGCGTCCATTGTGCAAGTGTGGCAACCGAACTTGAATGTCGATGTCCTTTGAGGTCTATGCTTTTGGTAGGATGTTCTTCATTGTCTGGACCTTGATGATGATTTCATAGTGCGTCCCACTTTTTCCCTTCATTCAGACCTCCAAACTATATATTACGCAGAGCACTACTAGCGTAGCTTTATTATCCTAAGCCATGTTGTTTCAAGAAATGGATCAACCTTGTCAAGCCACCTTACAATGAAGGCTACATCAGAGAGGCTGAAACCAAATATGAGTACGAGATTAGGATGGAGGAAGCACACCTACGATAAGAGGCATAACATGAGCACCGACAAGAACATCAACGTCAAGAACAAGAATGCAAGCGACATGCCATGGAATTTCATAGGCGTGAGGAGTAACACCGTCTCTGACAGGACATTCCAAGGGGAAATGAAGCCAAGCTTCAAAGGCATGAGGAACAACTGCAATGGTTTGAAGTGCTCCTGCGTTAGCAAGAAGGGGTTGAGCATGAAGCGGCACATGAAAGAAGGGGGAAACATCCCTGGTCCATCCAGTAGAAGCCTTTTTCAATCCACATCACTATAATATTAGCGTGAACTTTTTGTTACTTGTAGACGTCCAACAGTGCTAATAAGATTGCCATCTTTTACTAGACTCATCCAATTAATAAACTTGTATTCGTTTGAAATGTACGCTTTTCAGAAGTAGACTTTTCAGACCTAGCCTTTTCAGCCATAGGTTTCTCAGAAGTAGCCTTTTCGGACCTAGCTTTTTTATAAATAGTCTTATCAAAAGTATGTTTTTCAAAAGTAGGCTTTTCAGAAGTAAGCTTTTCAGAAGTAGTCTTTCAGAAGTAATATTTTCAGAAGTAGCATTTTTAGTTGACATGACCACTCCATATAGCAGAATCAATTGCAATTCCAGGTTCAATTCCCATGGACTTAGTACATGAACTAGCACGAAATGTCAATATAAATAGATGATCCCCTGGCCACATCTAAAACCAAACCATTTGCCTCAACCTCCATAACTCCTATTACAATGACGTCTGATCCTCTCCCCAAAAAATACTAGTCGGATACTATGCCTGCTGGGGTCGAAGTGCCCATGTGCTGGTGTGTTGACCTTTGTAGTCTGATAAGGTTCTCTGGATTCTCTAACACCTACGGAAGGAGGTTCTTCATGTGCCTAAACTACGAGTACGATCCACCCCAGAGCAGCATCCATGTTGGCTACCATTGCCACGTAGACACTTCTTGCCAAACAACTCCAATTCAACTGAGATTTACCCCTAAACATTTTTGTCTTTATTGTAGTCTTCACCATCACTATGTGACTTCGTAGGGTGGCTGAATACTAAGTAGTATTAAGCAAATGTATTCCTCCTACACACTTAGCACTAGGCCTCTTGGAGATGATTCCATGAAATGGAAGCTGATGAAAGGAGGGAGGCTATGTGCAAACGCATTTAGGAGGAGCAGCATAAGATGTGGACAAAAGCAAGGGAGAAGAAACAAATGAAATACACTATGAGTTGTATGTAAAGTTGTCGAGGATTTTTTTTCACGACAATATGTCCACAAGAATAACGGGGTTGTCTTCGTGATCCAGGAATCGAACAAGAGATAAGGCACACACGATGTATATAGGTTTGGGCCCTCGATTTGAGTAATACCCTACGTTTTGTGTGCTTGATGATGTATTTGTATTCACCCAATTACACTCAATGTGTCTATATCTATTACAAGGAGTAGATAGGATCTAAACTAGACTAATGACGAAGTCACGGAGTATCTCCTGTGGCCATAGTGTTTGCGTTGAGTTGCAGATAAGTTGTGTTCCTATAGAAAAGAGTCTCCCTTCGGGGGTTTGGGTCCCCGCCTTATATAGGGGTTTTGTACCACCTCCTATCTCACTGTAGTCAATATGGAGTCCTTCATCTTGTCCACCAAGAAAGTTTAGATAAATCCGACTAGGATACTAGATGTTTTTCGAGTTGGGTAACCAATCGAGACCTTCATAGTATGCACCTTCTAGATCTCTGGGAGTATCAGGTACTACAAATTTGGTTACATAACATCCGGAGTTGTTAAGCATGCACATGGCATACCTTATCCATATATGGTATACTCTTTATATATATATACCCCAAAGTTAGATATTCGACAGTAGCCCCCTAACTCTGCTCTAGAGGAAGGGTTTTTGCAATTTTCCACTCGAGTGCCGTCAAGTCTAAGCTTGGTCCAGTAAGGTGGTCCAGGCTTGCAGTCGAGAGAATCGAGTAAGAATGGATCATATTCTGAGTATTGAGTGGAAACACAATTGGGTCGAGCGCCCTGCTATTAACCACACTCAAAGCTCAAGAAAGGACTAAAAGCTCGATTAGTCAACACTCGATTTCGAGTAGAGTTAAAAAACCTTTCTAAATTTGAACTGATGGGTATATGCACATTTAATGCATGTAGAGATTCACACTATATCATCACTCCACCTTTCACGTCGATGAAGGCATGACAGAAATGTGTTTCGAAGTGGAAACTTTTTCCAAATTTTACTTGGAGATAATGCCTACTTATTCCCTCAAGGAGAAACTCCATCGCCTCATCTTTTTTGCTTTCACTAGACTCTCGCTCTTGAATTTCTTCTCCAAAGTTTTTCAGCATTATCTACTTTTGTTTGAGAAATTTTTGTTCTTCTCCTTCATGGACAGGAATCCTGATTGGGTGGCCCTACCATTGGGAGTGCTGGACCTCATCTCCAACAAGTTACTGCAACTGGAAGATTTTGCCTTCTTCCAATGTGTCTGCACCACTTGGCATGAAGTGCGTAGGATGGCCGAGTTCGCACCTTGGATCCTAAAAATCCTTGGATCCTAAAAGGGTCGTTCGTGCACAACGATGGCTTGGTGGAGGTGCATCATCTAGGAAGCACCAGACCATCTCGTGTGTACTGTCCCTCTGGCTCTGGAGTCCCTATGAAAAATACTCCAACGATGCTCCGATGTTCAGTTATGGCCATCACCGGACTATCCAGTGTGTACAACACGAGTCAGGCTAATTTGCAACATCTCTGTTAAATGGTATGGTGTTCAAAACCTCTGAACATCAGACCTTCCAGTGAGTAGACCAGATCTAGCACTGAAAACTTGCATCTCTATTAAATGCTATGGTGTTCTCTGAGCCCATCACCAGACAATCCGGTGTGGCATTCAAATTTTGCCGCCAGATAGAAATGATCCAGCGTTCCTTCCACAGAACACCGGACTATCTGGTGAAAACAACTTGCCTCACACTGGATTGTCTGGTGAGCATATTTTTCCTATAATCTAAAACAAACAACTTCAACTCCAACTTTAGTCAGTTTCAAACATAAACAAGCCCAAGCAAACTTCAAACCAAATCGACACATATGTCAAGCCCTCATCACACAAGAACCAAGGTATATCTCAACTTGGTTTCTCATTCTCCCCCTTGATGAGTGCATTAACAACCCTTAAAGCACAAAGAGTTTGGTTGGAACACAAGACAAGAAGCTCATCCAAGTGACCAAAAAACTCGGGAAAAAGTAAGAAAATGTCATTTGGCATAAGAAGATTGCAAAAGCCCAAGGAGAAGAAGGCTTACCAAACAACATGCAAGAAAATGCAAGAGAGACAAAGCTTATGTAAGGAATGTTTCCTTCCCCCTTGATGAATGCACATGATTATTAGCAAGTTTTTCTTTCATTATGCAAGATTCTTTTGTGGAAGAACATTTTCTCCCCCTTTGTGACTTGTTTTATCTTTTCTCCCCCTTTGGCAATGCAAACATCAAGGGCAAAAGCACTATGCAATGCATGAATATGCAAACCTAATGAGCTTTCACAAGTATATCACAAAGCATTTGCATAAGCTAAAAACATTGAAAGGCTATGGAGAGTAGAGGATGGAGCTCACAATTGTATAAAGGCTCAAAAAGAGATAGGGACAAAAGAACATGAAGCTACACAAGCTAAACTGTAAGAATCAATGGCACATTTGGATTCAGTTAGCAAAAGAAAACATGTTAAAACGGATCACCATATAATCATCCACTCGTTCTAAGTCAATACAAGTATTGAGAACAAGCCAACTACAATCTCATTTTTGCATGCTCACATATGAAACTAAGACTTAGCTAGATCAAGTGATTAGAAACAGAATTTATCATCGAGACACAATTTTCATTTTTATCCTCAAGTTTTCTCTTATCCAAGCGAAGTGTCGCGTGACTGTGTACGACAAACACCTCGAGGCTTCAAGCCAACCGTATTGGATCTCTTTTTGCACAAGTAACTTGATTACACAAGATATTACATTTTTCACAAGTTATCAAGTTTTCACAAGATCAAGTCAAGTAATATTTTTGCAACACAAGGAACACATGTTCCCCCAAAGTTCTATCATGAGCTAAACATTTAATAAAGACAAAAAATATAGTGCAATATTTTTCAATCCACAGTCTTAAATGAAGAAGCCTAGAACAAGATATTTATAAAACTAGCCTTACCACAAGCATTGATCAAGCCTAAGCAATGACAAACATGGTGATATAGAATGTCGTATTTCTTAGTTTCCATGATTCATAAAACTGTCAATTTTCTCCTTTAAAAAAGCAAGCTTGCTCGGAGATTTTCATATCAAAGCATCAAGATGAGCCTAAGATTAAAAGCTTGCTCCACACAGCTACTCACCTTATGTAACACCCTAAATTTTCAATTTTTGCAATAGTTTAAAATTTTGCTAGAATTTTAAATAGGAGTTGTAGATTTTGTTCAATAGAAGGAAAATTAATTTCTAAATTCAAATTTGCCATAGGTTATATCTATATTTTCATGCCGTCGTAGTTGCGATATGTTTTTATGCTTGAAAAATGTTTGCAAAATTTGCTAGAAGACACTTGTTTAAAGACCCCTTTTGAATTTGGCTCAAAATCTTAAAAGAAAAGCATTTCAAAATAATAAAAGTGCTCCCAGGCCGATTCTTTTCCCTAGCCCACTTCCTCTTTTCCCCCTCTCTCTTTTTCTCTCCCCGCGTGGGCTGCCCTCCCCCCTCCCGCGCTGGGCCGCCCGAGCCGGCCTGCTCGTGCACCCGAGCCACCCCATCGCCACCCTCTCTCACTGCCAAGCAGGCCCCATCTCTGGCGATGCGCCAGCCACCCCACCGCTGTTGGCCGCCGCCCGCCCGTTTCAGCACCGCAGGCCAAGCCCCCATTGAACCCGACCGTCGGATCTCAATCCAATGACCGAAATCGCATACCCCTTCATTTTGCATAATTGGTCCGCCGTGGACATGGACCGGCCCTCCAGGTTGTGGTCGGCCCATGGACCATTTCCATAGTTTTCCCAATTCAAAATAATTCACTAAATGTTTATGACATCATAATTAAGATTTTCAGTATAAAAACAATTCGGTTTATTCTCTGAAAATCAAGTAAAATTTGCAGATAAGCCCTTGAAACTTTAAAAGATCAATACTTTTTGCTCGTAGCTCCAATTTGGGTGATTTTTGAGCTCAAATGTTCATAGAGACATGTAGAATCTTTTTATAGGGTTTCTACCTAGATTTAGTACTGTTTTGTGTACTGTTCTTAGTAGTTTCCCTTGTATACTTTTTTGGTGTGTCGATTAGAAGGTGGTCAGTTCGGGAATCTGCAAGAGCAAGTTTTCGAAGACTTCAAGTAAACCTCAGCTGAAGGCAAGTGCCCTTGAACATCTTGCTCCTGTTTTAGGAGTCATGAGTAGTTATTTATCCTTCATCGCATGCTTGTCTAAATTGGAATTCCATGTTACGGTTTACTAGCTTTGTATGATTATTCCTTGTCACTCTTGTTTAACCATGGGTTAAAATCAGTAGTATATGCTAAAAGTAGTTGGTAAAATGTTAATCTTGACTAATGGCTATGCAATATAAATCGGGAGTGGTAATCTTTTGTAGCAACATGGTATAGAGATCCTATCAGGATGGTTGGTTTGAGGTGGTGCTGAACAGTAGGCTTGGGTTTGTTCCTGTGTGGGGTCCTAAGGACCGGTTCTTGAACATGTAACCAAGTGAATCTGCACAACCACGAGACCTATATTGGTACGGCCTGGCCAACTAATTAGCCACCCCTCTAACTTTGTGGGCACCGTTGGACGGTTGAGTGGTACAAGAGGGGGCTTCTGCAGCGAGGTAATCGTCTGTTAGCGGTGAAACCTTAGTGGGTGCCTGCAACTTGGCAGGAGCTTTATAAAGGCCTTGTAGTGAGACCCCGACTCCACACCCCAAAAGTGTGAAGCAACACGAGAATCATGACTCATGGGGAAAGTTGTGCAAACTTTGCAGAGTATCAAACTGATTGGTCAGCCATGCTCATAGATAAGAGCAAACTTGGACTTCTTCAGGATTAGAGAGGATCAGGGTTTGGTATGGTTTGTTGGGTAGCCGGGTAATGGAATTACGTGGTGAGTCTTGGTAGTCGGACAGAATCCGATGAGTCAATCCTTTTCGTTATGGTGCTGTCTTCACAGCTAGTAAATAGGATGCTTGTTGTTGGAATCATTAGGCTAAAGTTTGCTTAGTGCAGTTAACCATGTCTAACCTTTCCTTGCCTTAAGCCCCATAGCATATTTTTCCCTCACTTGTGGAGTACATTTTTGTACTCACACCCATTGCCCCTTCTCTTGCATTATACCGCTGTTCAGCCGTCAATGAAGCTACAACCTTTGATGAAGACGACTTCAACCCAGAGTTACTGTTCTAGGCTGGAGTGCCCCCGGTTGATGCCTATCGAAGATGGAAGCCCCGCTGACGATGAAGATCATTAGTTCCGCTGTGTTTTCTTTTAGACCCTCGGGTCCTTTCGTAATAAGTTTTATACGTTATTGTAATTTTAACACTGTGATGATACACTGATGATGTAAATGCATCTATGAAACTTGATCCTGGCATATATGTGTTGTGCCCGGTTTTGTTCCTTTAAAACTGGGTGTTACACCTTAGTCCAAATTCAAGTCTAGCAAGAGAAAATGCTATAGACATACAAGTTAAAGCGCAACTACTATAATTATCTTACAGGATGATATGCAATGCAAATGCAACAAAAAGTAAGGTAGACTATATACAATGGACACTCCCCCTCAAACAATACCATAGGAACGGCACACCCCAAGCTCTCCCCTCAAATAGGCAAATCTAGTAGAATCTAGGGGCTTGGTGAAGATGTTGGCTACCTGATATTGGGTATCAATGTATTTCAAATCTATATCTCCCTTCTCATTGTGGTGACTCAGAAAGTAAAATCTCATATCTATGTATTTGGTTCTGGAGTACTAGACTGGATTATTGGCTAAACTTATAGCACTGGTGTTGTCACACAAAAGTGGCAGACTCCTGAAATATAACCCAAAGTCCTCAAGGTAGCAACCATCCACAAAATCTGTGAGCAACATCTAGTGGCAGCTATATATTTAGCTTCAGCAGTAGACTACGTAATGCTAGACTGCTTGCAAGAAGACCAACACATAAGAGAAGTGCCCAAAAAATGACACGTATCATAAGTACTGTTCCTATCAATTCTACACTCAGCAAAATCCGCATTGGAAAAACCTTGAAGAGAAAGCGAAGAGGAAGTAGAAAACCGGAGTCTATACTCGAGAGTATGCTTGAGGTACCTCAGGACACGTTTCACCGCTTGGTGGTGAGACATCCTCGGTAAAGCAAGGAAGCGCACAGAGGCAGATGATGAAGTGGTGTCCGGTCTTGTAACAGTCAAGCACAAGAGAGAGCCAATCATGCTCCTGAACTTCCGCTGGTCCACCACTTCGCAATGGCCATCCGAATCAAGCATAGTCTAGGTATCCATCGGTGTCGCCAAGGGCTTTGCGTCACTCATGTTGAACTTCTTCAGCAGCTTCTTGGTGTACTTCGTCTGGTGGATGAATGTACCCTACTTGCATTTCTTGATTTGAAGTCCAAGAAAGAAATTGTGCTCTCCCATCATTGACATCTAGAACTCTCTGCTCATACTTCCTATAAACTTGACCACAACTGCATGAGAAGAGCCACCAAAAATTATATCATCCACGTAAATCTGAACAAGTAGAAAATCTTTTGTATGGGAACAAACACACTATGCTAGCCTAAAACAGAAATTTTTCTACCGCATTCACCCAGGAAATCATGCTAGTAGGAGATCATAGATCGTTACTGCTTGACGTGCAGTGTAGCAGAAGAAGAGTTGGAGTAGACCGATCCAACGTCGTGCGTGTCAAACTCCTCGAACAGCTTCTCGATCAGATCCACGACCAGCCCCACATAGGTGGTCACACTCCTTGACCAACTCCGAGCAAGTGGTCGTGCTCCTCGACCAATCCCAAGCAGGTGGTCATGCTCCTCGACGAACCCCGAGCAGGTGGTCGTGTTCCTCGACCAACTCCGAGCAGGTGGTCGTGCTCCTCGACCAACTCCCATTCAGCTCGCCGAGAACATCAGCATTGCAACCAGCGGCAGCGCCTCTATGGTATCCACACATACTGGGCAGAAACATCGAGCGCCGATGTGCTAGCACCGTATGCATAGCTAGGGTTTTGGGAGATTGTGTGGAAGATTGCAGCTAGGGTTTCTGAGTGGCTCAACCTTCGCACGCCATACCCACGCTTCTCCTTATATAGAGCTCGCCAATGGGCTCCCACGTCGGAAGCCCTTTAGGACTCTAACTTCTCATGGATCACAATCCAATCAAAACCCATATATGAATCCAATTCACATGTTTTGTTCCAACCCATTAAGTGTGTGACCCGTTAGGTTCATGTACAAACGGCTACGATTCAGAAACCCTTTCCAAACTAAAATTAATAGCGGTCTCTAGCAGGGCATGTTGACTCTCGAGTATACATAAAAGATCATATTGGTTGAACCTTGATATACACATGCACCGATCCCTTCGCCTCACGATACTAGTCAAGCTCAAGGCTAGATACGTGTCACCCTTGTGATAGCTCAAACATTCACTCAATCAAGTAGTGGATTTAACATGATTAGCTCTTTAATCATATTGGTATGGCCATGCACTTTCTCAATCCAACTACCTTGAGGGGCCCAGAGAGATCTCTCCCGTTATCAAGGAGGGGTAAATTCTATCTTAATCACTCATACCTCATGACATGTTTCATGATAAACCCGAAAACTACCTTTATGACTATCCAGTTACGGTATAGCGTTTGTCAGCCTCAAAGTATGCCACTACACATTCTGGGAATCAATGACGATCTCAGGTCTAAGGATCCTGTAGGTACACCATTTGAGATAACAACTGATGGTACATCATAAATAACAATCCCAAGAGTATCTCGGTGGATCTATGATGAGGACATCACTCCCTCGGATACATACAATGATCCTCCATTGAACTTTCAAGGTCCAATCACAAGAGCTCGCGCACGACAATTAAATTTAGAGGTGAGCTCGTTCCTAAGCAACTCTTTATATAATTTTGAGAATAGATTACTACCTAATGATTATGTGTTGCTTAGGAATCATGGAGAGGACAAGGAGACACATAGAGGAAGGCTTGGAGGCGTGGAGGAGCAGCTAGGACGTCCAACAACAGCAGGAGGTCTAGTCCAACTCGAGTCCGAATCAGTCTCGACCTCCAGGACCAGCGAGCAGTAAAACGGACGCCCAGGACGCATCCGGACTCCGTTTTCGACGATTCACATATGGTTGGAAAGATAATTTCATAAGGAAACCAATGGCGTTGGTTTGAGGTCCAAATTCCTTCTGAGTCAACGGGAAACGTCGAAACAAGTCAACGTCTAGAATCTGTCCCGGTGCTGCGTCACCGTTTTTGGTCCATTGGGCCGTGTATCATCGTTGAGCCCATTAGGGGGGCATGACCAGGGGGTGTGATGACACTTAGACCCTTATTATCAGCCGCCGCCGCTCTCGTTAGGGCGGGTTTTGCTTAGATTATTCTGTCAAGAACAGTTTCGCCGTTTCGTCGGTTTGTGAGACCCCAACTCGTGAGATTAATCATTCATCTGCAATTTGGTTGCATTCTTTCTTGTTCTTGCTTGTGTTCTTCGATTCGCAGGCAAGGACTTTAGCCTTCTTGGCGAGGTCAACCGTGCAACGCCGGTTGATAACCAGAGGAGACGTGGTGCTACGATTGCGGGGTTTCGGATCGTGTTGTTCTGAAGCCGGATCGACTTGTGTCTTGTTTCCACCAAATCGAGAGTTACCAGAACCTTTCGGAAGATCGGGAACCCTTGTTCATATCAAGTGGTATTCAGATCTTCAGGTATACCGTCAGGTTCATATCTACCCTTAGTTTCGAGTGTTTTCGCCTTCGTTCCATAGTCCACTGCCATATTGTTTTTTTTTTCCTGTCCTACAACCCTTCCGCGCCTTTAGCTTTTGCATATTTCAGTTTCAGAATCCGTCGTGTTGAGTTTGTGTCCTGGTCAAGGTCTTGTTGCTGGTTAGGTCGTGTTAGAGTCCAGTTCGTGTGTTTTCCCCCACCGTTTCCATCAAACCCTAGCCTCCGTCGCATATTTTCCCCACTTTCTTCCCGTTTTGTCCTCTAATTCGGAGTTGTTTCTCAAATCGGGCATAACTTTCGCGTACGAACTCCATTTTCAGAAAAGTCACAAAGTTTTTCGCATCGAAACGGCGTTTCGGATCCATTCGTCCCCGCTTTGCCGAGTTCAGCGAAATCAGAATTCCCAAATTCGCCTCCGAAGTTTGAGTTTTCAATTTCCAAATATTTTTCTCATTTTCCGGCTGAACTTCAGAAAATTTTACAGGCCACGTCTTTCACTTGTTTAAGCTCAAATTTTCTGTGGTTCCCTCTTGTGTGCTCCTAATTGAAAAAAAAATATCAAAAAAATAAAAAGAAAAAGTCGAATTTTCCCAAAAAAACAACGACAGCCAAAAAAATAGAAAAGAGAGAGGGGCAAAAGAGGAACAATATCTAGAGGAGCACATAGAGAAGGGCAAAGTGAGCTGTGTTAGCGTGTGCTGTTTAGTTCTTTATTTCTGTTGCTCTTGCTATCCATCATACTTGTTTCTCCACCTTGTTTATCACACATACTTGGTACTTGCAACACTTTAGGCCAGCAACGAGAACAAGTACTTGGGACTATAATTCAGCATTACTATCTGTTTCTGATTTGTGTTCCACATATACATATTTGTTCTCTTTGTGTGCCTTCCAAGCTCCACAGATTCTTCTGGACAGCACTGGTTTGCATCCCTGCAATCGCTCGCACGCCTTCCAGGTATCCTTTGCTTTGCTGGTAAGAACCCTGGTAAGAGCTTGGTAAGGTGTCTACCTTTGCTGATCTTGATTGAGAGGCACCACTCCACCTTTGTAGTACGATTATTAGGGATAACCTTCACTGTTTGTTGTTGTGTTTGTTTCCACAATGTCAGTTGATGGAGATAAAACGCCAAAGGACTTCAAGGAGTGTATCAGCCAAGAGCAGCTACAAGCTGTTGTAGACAATGCTCAGAAGGAGATGAAGGAGACAGTCATCAAGGCTGTCACTGAAGCGATAATTGAGATGAAACTCGCAAACGCGGTTGAGCGGGTGGACAAACGGTTATCCGAGCTCACCGACAGGGTAAATGCTTTGGAAAACCGTCCTGTGCACAACGAAGATGTGAATGGAAGCAACACCGGTGATGAGTTGTATGATGACGATGGTAATGTTGATCCAGCGACGACATTGCAAAACAGATTACGGCGTCGTCTTCGCACTAACACCACAGGTATGGGTGGCGTTCCACATCACCACCACCATCGAGGTATGTATAATCGAGCTCCTGAAGATCCTTATGCTAAGGTTAAATTTACTATACCTTCTTTTTCGGGAAATTATGATGCTGAGAGATATCTTGATTGGGAGATGACAGTAGAGCAAAAATTTAGTGCCCACCAAGTACCTGAACAACATAGAGTTAGGCAAGCCACTAGTGAGTTTAAAGATTTTGCTATTATTTGGTGGACTGGTTTAGCTGCAGATGGTGCCACACCTCGTACATGGGAAGAGCTTAAGGTTGCTATGCGTGATAGATTTGTTCCCCCATCTTATCATAGAGACCTGCGTAAGAAATTGATGCGCTTAGAACAGAGAGATAAATCTGTGCAGGATTATTATGGTGAGCTTCAAAAGGGTTTGATGCGTTGTGGCATAGTAGAGGGAAACGAAGATTCTATTTGTCGATTTTATTCGGGTTTGAGACGTGAAATCCAGGATATTATTGATTATAAAGAATTTAACAATGTCAACCAGTTGTTTCAGTTTGCTATGCTTGCAGAGAAGGAGTTGCAGGGGCGTGAGCAGCAGGGCAAGTACAAGGCCAGCACCACATACACGCCGCGCACAGGACCATCCTTGGGGCTGTCCAAACCATCCACTTACAGGGCTCCCTCACCAGCGAGCAAGCAACAAGCAGCTACGGCACCAAATCCGGTCACTACACGACTTTCAAGCTCAGGTAAAAATTCTGTTTTGCAGGGACCTTCCAAGAGTGCTTCCTCTGTTGCATCAACGGGACGCACCTCTGGCATTCAGTGCCGTCGCTGCCATAGATTCGGTCATGTGCAGAAGGATTGCCCAAGTCAGCGGGCATACATTGCAACGGAAGATGGGTACATCAGCGCCTCTGACATTGAGGAAGAAGAAGAAGAAGAACCAGTTGTTGAGGAGAGCAACGAAATCTTGGGCAGTGATGACACAGCGACCTATAGGAGCATCATTGTGCAGCGGGCGCTCAGCACAAAGGTACAACAACCAGAGAAGCTGCAACGCCATAACTTGTTCCAGATTTTCTTCGTCATCCAAAATCGGCGAGCACGTGTCATCATCGATGGAGGTAGTTGTAATAATTTGGTGAGTTCAGATTTGGTCAAGAAGCTTGGCTTGACCACACGCCAACACCCCCATCCATATAACCTTCAGTGGTTTAATGATGCTGGAAAAGCTAAGGTAACACAAACTTGCAGAGTTTCTTTTTCCATTGGTTCCTATGCTGATTATGTTGACTGTGATGTGGTACCTATGGAAGCTTGCTCACTTTTATTGGATCGACCTTGGGAATTTGATAATGATGCTATACACCATGGTAGAAGTAATACATATACTTTTATGCATAAAGGAAAGAAAATTACTTTGGTTCCTATGACCCCTGCTGAAATTGTACAAGCTGATAAAGAACGAGCTGCTAATTTGCGTGATACTAAATCTGAAAATCAGCAAGTTGCTAATTCTCTTTACCCACCTAAAAAGGATAAGTCTGCACCTAGTTCTAAGGTAGAGGGCATAAAATTGAAGGGTGGTGTTATGCTTGCACTAAAAAGTGACCTTGCTGAAATTTCTAATAATGATATTTGCTACACCTTGGTTTGCAAACGAGTTTTGTATTCGCTTGATGATGTTATTAGTTCGATACCTCCTGCTGCCACTAACCTTTTGCAGGAGTATGAGGATGTTTTCCCAGCTGAGATAATTTCATAAGGAAACCAATGGCATTGGTTTGAGGTCCAAATTCCTTCTGAGTCAACAGGAAACGTCGAAACAAGTCAGAGTCCAGAATCTGTCCCGGTGCTGCGTCACTATTTTTGGTCCATTGGGCCGTGTATCGTCGTTGAGCCCATTAGGGGGGCGTGACCAGGGGGTGTGACGACCCTTAGACCCTTATTATCAGCCGCCGCCGCTCTCGTTAGGGCGGGTTTTGCTTAGATTATTCTGTCAAGAACAGTTTCGCCGTTTCGTCGGTTTGTGAGACCCCAACTCGTGAGATTAATCATTCATCTGCAATTTGGTTGCATTCTTCCTTGTTCTTGCTTGTGTTCTTCGATTCGCAGGCAAGGACTTTAGCCTTCTTGGCGAGGTCAACCGTGCAACGCCGGTTGATAACCAGAGGAGACGTGGTGCTGCGATTGCGGGGTTTCGGATCGTGTTGTTCGGAAGCCGGATCGACTTGTGTCTCGTTTCCACCAAATCTAGAGTTACCAGAACCTTTCGGAAGATCGGGAACCCTTGTTCATATCAATCTATCTAACATCATGTTCTCTAACATAAATATCCATATTATTGACTTGGTATCTCTATACCTATGATCCATGAAACGTGATCATCAATCAATACATGTGCTGGTCTTATGTATCATCACAATGATATGCGACTAGGGATTGACTAAGAATAACATCGTGATATAAACAAAGAGTTTCATGAAAAAGTCACATACTTACCAATCAATGTAAATGATAGTCATTCTTGGAATAACACATTATTCGGTAGTACATGAATATAGATCTGTGATACAATCATCTCTATGATTGCCTCTAGGGCATATCACCTTCATCTTTGCCATGCGTGAGAGTGAATAAAGTTTTATCAAGTGACCCCATGACATACTCATGCTCTAACAAGAAAGACCTAAGCCTATGATACCAAGCCATAGGTGCTTGCTTCAACCCATACAAAGCTTTCTAAAGCTTGTATATTCTATATGGGTATTTGGTGTGTTTCAAGCCTGAGAGTTGCTTGACATAGACATCTTCCTATATGAAGCTATTTAGGAATGCACTCTTGACATTCATTTGATATAGCTTGAAACCCTAGGATGCCGCAAAAGTAAGAAGAATCGTAATGGCTTCTATCCTAGCTACCGGTGCAAAGGTCTCTCTAAAGTCTATCACCTCTATTTGAGTGAAACCCTGAGCCACTAGTCTAGTCGTGTTCCTCACTACAGACCCATCCTCCCTCTGTTTGTTTTTTAAAACCCATTTTGTGCCTATGGTGTGAACATTGGGAGGTGGCTCTACAAGGACCCAAACTTCCTTTCTCTCAAAGTTTTCTAACTCTTAATGCATGGAATTGACCCAATTTGAATCAGATAAAATATGTCCAACATCATGGGGCTCAAAAGAAGTAACGAATGCAAAATCAGTAAATGAGCATGAGAAGTGTACTTGTACATAGCTACACTCTCATTGAGGTCTCTGATCATCATGTGTGGGGGATGTCGCCGTTGAATATGTTGAGGGGCCTCATGTCGTGAGAGAACCTCCTCCTCAAACACAGCTAGTGCAGGCTTGAGAGCAGCTGAAGTGGATGTAGAGACTGGAGAACCCTTTGCTGGAGTAGAAGGAGGAGGTAGCTCTAGAGTAGGTGTGGTCGAGGGGAGTAGTGGATCATTCTCATCATCACCAGGAGCTGGAAGATCACTATCTACAAAGATGATGTCGCTTATCTCTTGGTCACATGCACACTCAAAGATAGAACTAGCACAGAGGGTTAATTCATCAAAAGTCACATCTCAGGATTTCATGATGGTGTTAGTGTCAAGATTATAACGACTCGAACTTGTCAAGATTTTCACTCTTTAGGATGAAACACCAACAATCGAAAGCTCTCAAATGTGAAACATTTGGCTTCTTCCCAAAACGCAACTCATAAGAAGTCAAATTCAAGATCGAGCGCAAGAAAATCCAATTTGAGATGTAGCACACTGTGCTAATGGTGTTAGCCCAAAACTTCATAGCAGTCCTATGCTCATTGAGCATCATCCCAGCCATCTCCACTAAAGTCCGGTTCTTCCTCTTAACCACACCATTCTGTTGAGGAACAGGTGGGTAGAAATTTGGTTCTCAGTGCCATGTTCAAGATAGAAAGCATCAAAAAGATAGTTCTTGAACTCGATACCATTATCACTGCGAATTGCTCTCAATGTACCAGAGAGTTCCTTGAACAATATCAAAGCTAAGCTTCGAAAGTGTGAGAATACTTCATCCTTGCTTATAAGAAAGAACACGTAGGAGTAGTGAGAGTAATCGTCAACAATAACAAGTACATACCACTTTCCACCCTCCTAACGAACCCAGGAAGGACCAATGTTGTTTATATGGAGAAGCTCTCTCGGTCGTTCAGTCATCACCAAATTGGCAGGTGGGTGAGGAGCGGCAACCATCTTGCATGCTGACAAAGAGCACGAACAAGGTTCTTCTCAAACTTGAGCTTAGATAATTCTCGGATCAAGCCTAGGGCACTCAAACAAGTAAGCAAATCAAAGCTCATGTGCCCTAGTCTCCTATGCCACATCCAGAGCTCAGAAGAAGGTTGGACAATAAAACACCGAGAAGAACCAGAAGACTCGGAAAAATTGGCTCCAAAACTCCCAACTCAAGAAATCTTGCAAATCAAAGCGCTAGACGAATCAATAACTCGAGAAGTATCACGCTTAAAGTGCACTTCCAAGTCCTCATCAAGCAACTGAGATATAGAAAGCAAGTTGTATCCCAGATACTCAACTAAAGCCACATCTATAATAGTGAAACTCTCATTTACCTTTACTGTTCATTTGGCCTTCACTCTACCTTTCTAATCATCCCCGAATATGATGTACTCGTGATGCTTTGTTGGGGTGAGGCTGGAGAATCATGATGAATCTCTGGTCATGTGATGTGAACAACTGGAGTCGATGAGTCACTTGTTCTCTAGGCCTCCGCCTGCCACCTACATATTAGCAGAATAGAAGGTGGATGGATCAATACTGGGATTAGTCAAAAACCTCTTGAAAATCTAGTACTGGGTCATCCGTCCTAAAAAAGAAATAGTAGGTGCATGCAACTTAACACCAACACCCTGGAGGTGAGTACCACGATGAGAAAAATGAGGTCTGCCTAAGCGCTAGGACTCAAAGCCTCTTACACGTGGACTAAAACCATATGAGTCATGGTAAAATCCACACCGGGCAATACCTCTAGGAAAAAGACTAAATAGTACTAGGGACTCATGGGTAGGAGCAGAGAAAAGGCTCATGTACACCAATAGAGAGGTGGTACATATCTCAGGTACTCCACTCACACTCACGCCGCTCATCTCTCCTACGACGAAAGAAAAACCTAACCAAGTGACCCTACCTCTGACAGTAGGTGCAATGGTAAAGTCTCTAGAGGGCTCGACTGCCAATCACTCTGGGCTCTCTCACAGGGACTCTCACCTTAGGTTGTAGAGCTTTCTTGGCTGTGTGCGGGTTTATTCTTAATGGGTTGTGATGTGGATTTCTTCTTAATTGGTGGTGGTGTAGCATCAATCTTGGACTTTTCGGCTTCTAGGGTAGTAAGTGTGGTGAACACAGTCTTACTCTTACCATTGTAAGCCACCCTCTCAAAACCTAACTCAAGAGCCAAACCTGCCTTGTCAGCACAAATCTTGGTCTTGGCCAAGATCAAATTTGTTTTTCCCTTGCCCTCTGAGCACTTCTCTATTAGAGAAAGGAGGTACTCATTCTCTGTCAAAAGCTTTTGAACTTGCTCTATAACCCAGCTGAGTTTATCTTGAAAGACTATGCAGGTGGAACAGTTCGGTTGTACATCCTTTGAACATTTAGCACTCTCCAATCTACATTCTAGCTCCTTAAGGCATTTCTCTTTCGTTTCAACATCCTTTGCAAGCAAAGGAAAATTTTTGCAAGCACCTAAGATAGTAGACCTAGACTCATCCTCAAGGTGCTTCTTCTCAGCACTCGCAAGCCGACTGACGACTTGAGTATGCATATTTTGAAGCTCTGCAAGTTCAGCCATGACAATCAAACAACTCTCACACTCCTCAACATCAGGCCTAGACCTAAGCAATGTAAGTTTAGTAGATACAGACTCATACTTAAGCCTAAGATCCTTCAACTCTCGCACAACTTTCTTAAGTAATCTAAAATGGCTAACAAGAGCATCATTGAAGGTATCGACTTAGATGGAAAGTTGGTTGCAGGAAGGCAATACCTCGAAAGAATCAAGCTCGTGGTCGATGTCATTGTCATTGTCATCTTCAATGAAGTAGAGACATGTGAAGTCCTTGACCTTCTTCTTGCTCTTCACTTGCGGTTCCTCCTCCTCCGAGCTCTCCTCCTAGCATGAAGAGGTGTCAAGGTCACCGAGAGCTGCCACGAATGCCCTAGAAGTTGCCTTGGCCGCCTTCTTGACCACCTTGTCGTGGTTTTTCTTGAAGAAGGGCTTCTTGTTCTTCTTCTTATGCTTGTTGTAGTCATGATCGCTGTCCTCCTTCTTCTTGAGCTTGGAGCACTCTACCTTGAAGTAAGTGGTTTCACCACACTCAAAATAAGCATAAGAACACCCTCTCCTCCAGTCTCTTCTGTTGTTGTAGAAGCGAGTGAACTTCTTTACAGTGAGCGCAATGTCCTCATCATCAATTGCGTCCACCTTTTCATCTGTGATAAAAACCAAGGAAGACAAAGTAAATCCACAATGTAAAGTGTTAGCACAAGAAAAACTAGCTCCAGCCTAATTTCCACCACTAGGTCCAAAAACCAACACCATGTTCTAAGATAGGGGGTTTCCAAAACCGATCCGAGCCGGCTTGGCTATCTCGATGGACTTGAGCTTGCTGAAGAGTTCATCACAAATTAACATGCCATAACTTGGTAACTCTTCAATGCTCAAGATCTTAACTTCCTATATGCTATGGTCGAGAGCATAGAGAGGCTTGATCACTCTTTTGTAGTTACAATAAGGCAAAATACCAGTGGATCTAAGGTTGCTAACAATTCTATCAAAATGAGCAAATATAGCATCCAAAGATTCTCCAGGGTTCTATATGAACATCTAGTATTCCTGGTTAAATGTGCTCTAGCACCTAGCCTTGATCTAGTTAGTGCCCTCATGAAAGACACTAAGAATGGACCATATCTCGCGAGGAGGACAAAGGTATTAAACTCTGTCAAACTCATTATGACTCAGGCTAGCGAACAATATATTGCGAGTTTTGTTGTTGGCCTCATATTGTCCAATTTGGGCCGGAGAAGAATGAGCAACAGGAATCACATAGTTGGAATCTATAATCTCCAATATTGCACTTTCTTGGCTTTGGAGATAAGCCTTCATGCGCACCTTCTAGTATGAAAAATCTCGACCATCGAAGAACGGAATTTTTCCACTTCTCTTCATTGTCGCCTAAGGATCACAAAGTCGGTTAAGGTCAATAAGTAATCAAACCGGCTCTGATACCAATTGTAGGACAGAAAATGGCGACTAGAGGGGGTGAATAGGCGCCTTGCAAAATTTCTTTCTAAACTTTGATGACCTTTTCCTATTGAATCACCCAACGCATCTTAAAGCACACAAGCGAAAGCAAACTGTGAGAATCAAAGGAAAGAATCAAAACCATGTGACTTCATGCATGAGATATCTACACATGGTTCCATTTAAGATTAATCCATGAACCTAGTCACAAAAAGGTTGCAACTTTAAAAGAAACTCAGAAAGATGGACACCAGGTGAAGAAACGCTCCAAGTTGATGACTTAGAGGGAAGGGAATACGAGACCAAAATTTGTACTATTGAACGCGTATTTTATGCCTCTAGCAACAAGAAGATCAACTTCACAATGGTAGAAAAACTGCAGCTCAAAAGGAAAATGAAAATCGCTCCCAAAAAGAGAAACGCGCAACAAAGCAAGGGAACCAAAAGAAGGAGACTAGAAGGAGATGAATGCAAGCATTTAGAAAACTTCCTTCTTCATTGAAGCACAGAGGTCAACACTCTTTTTGACAGATTACAAGAAAGTTTCCTCTCAAAAGCTCTCACCTACTATATAGGCAAATCACACCTCTCTCTCCCGTATCCAAAACCCTAGCTCTAGGCTCTCAAAAGGATGGATCATACTCCTCAACCAGCCAACCCCCTCTATTTATAGCCTAGGAAACTTGATCCCTAAGTTTCCTAGATTGTCCCCAAAATACCCCTAACTGGGAATGCACTTTTATCTACCATTGGGGTATTTTGGTCCAGATTCTACTCTATCCGTCGAATGGCCACGACATCTTTATGACTTAGTTTCGCCTCAACGCAAGCTTCGCGATAATGCCACGTGACTCTCTAGTCATCCCATGGTTTTGAGGTCAAACCACAAAACCCTAGCACACTTCTCAAAGCGTGACTATCCCCCACTTACTTTGCCTCAAGCAAGTGCTCTGATGTGGACGCATGTGCTCCACCTTATGATCTTGACCTTCGGCAAGTCTCTCCCGCTCCCGATCCCTCGTGTCGCCTGATCACTTCCACCAGTATCCCTTCACATGACTTTGTCAACACGCAGTTTTTATTCTTTCTCTCATGCTTTGCTTGACCTCCACGTGTACTACTAGGATCACCTTTGACTCTGCCCATCCTCCTCGATCGTATGGCACCAAGCCTCACGCTTAGCCTCGATCACCTCGCCGTCGATCGCCAAGTTGCATCCATCACCTACACATCATTAGACAAGTAAACATGCATCTCCAAATCCATATAACTGCAACACAAGTTAGTCCAAATCAAATACCAATTAAAAAGAAAGTTGCAACAAAACAATGTGAACACCGGATGGTCCGGCGCTCACATCAATACAAGCACCGGACCATCCGGTGTGTACTCTCTGTGGCTCTGGAGTCCCTCTGAAAAATGCTCTGGCGATGCTCCAGTGTTCAGTTATGCCCATCATCAGACTGTCCGGTGTGTACAACACCAGTCTGGAAAATTTGCAACATTTCTATTAAATGGTCCGGTGATCAAATGCTCTCAACACCGGACCTTCGGTGAGTAGACCAGCTCTGGCACCGAAAACTTGCATCTGTGTTAAATGCTCTAATGTTCTCTGAGCCCATCACTGGACCATCTGGTGTGGTATTCAAATTTTGCCGCCAGATAGAAATACTCTGGTGTCTCCTTCCACAGAGCACCAAACTATCTGGTGAGAACAACTTGCCTCACATCGAATTGTTTGGTGAGCATATTTTTCCTAGACTCTGCAACAAACAACTTCAACTCCAACTTTGGTCAAGTTCAAACATAAACAAGCCCAAGCAAACATCAAACCAAATCGACACATATGTCAAGCCCTCATCACACAAGAACCAAGGTACATCTCAACTTGGTTTCTCAGAGCTCTTGATGGTGCATTGGCAGCGATTTGCAGAGACGTGCGGCGCTAGAGCTCGTGATGATGGCCTGGTGCGATGAGACAGAAGAGGAGGTTAGCGTGACAGATCATGGCAGATTCGTATCGCACGTGCACAGTTACGTGCGGGCTTGGCTCCATGATGGCGCAGCAGCGAGGCGGAAGAGCTACACCGTGGGTTTGTCGGCACGCTCATTGTGCTGTTGTGGCATTGACGTGGCTCAGAGAAATAGGGGAGAGAGATCGATCGTGGGAGGAAGAAAGGGGATGAGCACGTCACGACACGAGGAAGATGATGCAACAGTACAACATCATCATGGGCCATGTGTGCTGGGCTGGAGTTCGTGCGGAGAAAGAGAGAGGGATGATGGGCTCTAGCTAGGCCGAGTTGAAATAGGGAAGAGCAGAAAAGAGGTGGGCTCAGTAAAATTAGAGAAAATGGGCTTGGCTCAATAGGACTTAGGTCTTAGGATTCGTTTTGAGATTTTTAGAGAAGAGGAAGGCATTCAAATTTGAATAGAATTAAAATTTGAATTGTGCCCAAAAATCCAAATAAAAATCAGGGAAAAAACAAAATGCTGAATGGTGAGCTTTGTGTAGGTTTTCAAGTTTCAAAAATTTAAATTTTGTGTGAACTTGAAATACTTTGATTAGATTCAATTAGAATGGTTGTAATTTTAAAAAAAATCAAAATTTTAGTGATTTTTAAATGCTGTCAAAATACAGGGTGTTAGAACTATTAATGATAGTATTTCTAGGAATTTCTTTTTTTTGTCATATGTTGATTTTAGGATTATTATGGTGCCTTGAAGACCACCTATTAACATTGTTGTACGCTATACATCTGTAAAGCACCAGTGCCACATGATAAGCATCCTGTGCGGTGAAAAAACAATTTTCTCTTTGCTAAGTGCGGAAGTGCCCCTGTAATTAAACACTCGCACTAAAGGTGGCCTTTTCAAGATCATTTTTTAGATTTAGACGAAGCATACTGTAGTAAGCATAACAACAAATCTATACTCGAGTGAGTATATATTCCCTTAACAATCTACCTTCTTCAGTGGGGGCAAAACAGTATATCAACCGAAAACTCCACCTTACCCTACTTCGATCCACCAAGAACTTCGAGGTCCACACTGGACAGGATTTCCTTTTCCTTCGGCAGCTTTCACGTCTCTCGTCCCGATAAGCGGGACTGCAGTTTGACACCAGTCCACTCTCCATGTGACGCCAACAAAAACTGACAATTCCTAGCTAGTATAACCTCGGCAACTCTGACAAATAGCTCAAAATAATGCATGTGCACAGCCTCCGAACCAGCCGCCATCGATCCATCCATCGCTCGTACCACTGCGGCCTACATACGCCGGTGGGTAACGCCGCGGTCAGTGCGTTCGAGCCGGCGCTGATCGTCATGGCGGAAGAACGCCGGGCGTTATCGCCACGGGCCACGGCGTGCATGGTTCTGCCATGGCTAGGTGCTGATCATCCTAGCTGCAGCTGGTCTGCGGAGCGCGTCGGCTGCGGCTGCTGGCTGCGACCTGTTCCTGGGGTGGCGGACGAGTCGTACCCTCTGTACGACGCTTCGGTCTGCCCGTTCGTGCTGGACATGTTGAACTGCCGCCAGAACGGCCGCCCGGACGCCGCCTACCTCAAGCTGCGGTGGAGCCTAACTGGCTGATGACTCATTAATGATAGATCATTTTAAGTTAATTATTAGTAATAGATTAAATTATGATTCATTATCAATAATAAATTATCAATGACGAGTTATTCTAGTCAGTCATTAGTAACAAAGTTGTGACACATCACTAATGATGGATTAAATTGTGACCCGTCGTTAATAACAATATTTATTAACGACGGATTACTGTTACGACCCGTCACCAATTACTTATGAATGAAATAGGAGGGAAGCTTCAAAGCCCAATCTTGATGAGAATACAAATATGACAAACGAGCATTTAATTGTAACAAAATATGAAGGTATTTGAGTCAATAATAGTCAACAAGTTATTAAATCTAAGTTTGTCAAATGTAAGAGCATCTCCAACCAAGCCCTCTTCTCACCCCCTATCCTATATTTGAGGAAAAAACGATGAAAATTGATCTCCAACCGACTCCTTATCCGACCCCATTTATTTGAGGAGTCCTCAAATCTCCTCCCTCACCCCCTACATTTAGGGGCTCCTCATCCAACCCCTCATTTGGGAGAGAGGGGAGAGAGAGAGGGGAAAAGAGGGGAGAGAGAGTTACCGGATATTAATAAAATAGAGGTGATTCGAATATAGGGGGTCAAATATAAGGGGTCGGTTGGAACACGTTGAGAAATAGGGGATGAAATCTGGATGAGGAGCCCCTAAATAAGAGGAATATGGGGTCAAATATGAGGGCTTGGTTGAAGATGCTCTAAGAATGTATCCACACATAAGCGGAATCAAGAACATAACACGAGAAAAGGAGAAAAAAATTTATGATTTGAGAGATACATTATTAGATCTTTTGATATCTTTAGGTGATTGCTCATGAAAACTGCTTGAGAAAAGGAATAGATATTGCAATATAGTGGGAATATTTAACAACTCAAAAGTGGATAGTTTTAATTTTAACATAATCACCACAATACTTTCTAAAAGAAATAGCTAGCCAAGTCGTTTTATATTCACTAATGACTAATTAAAAAAATATTTTTACTTTTTTTCTCACCTCAGCAACATTAGAATAGGAAACATTGTACATTTATGCTCAAGTTTGATATAGGGTGGCGGCGATGGACACAAACGCATGTTTTAAAAATGGTGTAAAAACTTCAGGGGTGATAACTCAATCTTTCAAACTGAATTTAGTCTAAAAATTTGCCGAACTTGACTTTGTCTGGGAGAAATGGATATAACTTTTTCTGTAGATATCCGTGAAGCCAAAAAACGTTAAAATTAAAGTTCGTATGCGAAAGTTGTATCCGTTTTATTGAAGGCACTACGAGTCACCTATCAAATTGTGATCGTTTCGATAAGATATTCAGAAATTTATAAAATATTTATACAAATTTGGATGAAGAAAATTTTTATATGTAAATTATAACCCTCAATGAAATTTGGTAAAATCAGTCATTAGTGATGGATAAAAATTACGATTCGTCACTAAAATTCAGTCATTAGTGACGGATCATCTATGATATTCGGTAAAAAAGGTTAAAATGATAAAATCTCCGGTGTCTATCATAATTATATGATAAGTGACGTGGTAAGACAACTTCGTGTGTCAGAGGAGGTCGGCATGGCTCGAGTGAAAAAAAAAATATTTTTTATTTTTTCGTCTCTAAAAGCACGTAAACATTCATCAGTCACAATGACGTGTTTAGAGCGACGAGTGCAAAACCCATCACTAATAACTGATCTGAAGTGATGAGCACAAGATCCATCACTAATACTAGTTATCACCGTCAAGTTGTACTTTCATCTGTGGAAAAAAGGAGTAAGATCGTGTTCGTTGGGGACTCGCTTAGCACAAACCAATGGGTCTCCCTCGTCTGCATGCTCCACTCCGCCGTCCCGGCCCCTGCTCGCGTGAACTTCACCAGAACCGCTGCCGAGCTCGTCACGTCCGTGCACTTCGAGGTTAGTTCGTCGGGAAACCAGTCGTTCTCCTGTACGACACGTACACCTTTCTTTCGTCAAGCTCTGTTCATCAGCCTGAACGACGATCGATCTGGCCAAGGCAACAATTAAACGGAATGCTGATTGATACATCATCCTACACGTCTCCTGCATGTCTCTGCTCTGCTAGGACTACGACGTGAAGGTGGTGGCGCACTACACCAGGTTCCTGGTCGACGTCGTGCGGCAGGACATCGGCCGGGTGCTCAAGCTCGGCTCCATCGGGGACGCCAGCCCATGGCGCCATGCTGCCCGCCGTGCGCACCTTGTCGTCTTCGACACATGGCACTGGTGGACCTACTCGGGCGCAGGCCAAGAGTACGTACAAGCTATAGCCAGCTACTAGCACATATCCATCGTCCTGGCTTCTTCTCTAGATTGACTCTTGAAGCCCTGCAATTCGATGCACCATGCGTGATCCGACGTGCAGGTGGGAGTACGCGCGTGAAGGACGGGAACGGCACGTACCGGGACACCGGGACATGGACCGGGTGGCCACCTTCTCCAAGGGCCTCTCCACATGGGCACAATGGGTCGACGCCAACATCGACGCGCCGCGGACCGTGGTCTTCTTCCAGGGCATCTCCCATAGAACGTGCGCCCTTCATTCTCGTAATACTCACCTAAATAGATTTAACATTTATACGCTGACGGTCTCTTACATACAAACGAGTAGGTGGGAGGGGCAGGAGGGTGATGGAGGTGGTGCAGAAGCAACACCGGTTGGAGGATGTTACCGGCAGACCCGGCTTCCGCAGGCGGCCATGGCCGCGGCAGGGAGCATGCTCCTAGAGTAGGACGCCGTGCGGGAGGCAGGGGCGGAGCCAGGGCCCGTGCTGGGGGTGCTGCAGCACGGGTCCAGCCCAATTTGTCTCAGGTAAATTTATGTATATTTGGACCAAAATATTAGAATTTGGAACAAATCCAATTAGCCCAGCACCTGTCCACAGGCCCAGCACCCGGTGGCAGGCCTTTCTGGCTCCACCCCTGGCGGGAGGTGATCGTCTCCATGTCAACGCTGGTGTTGCTGCTGGACATCACCGCGCTCTCGCAGCTCAGGATCGACGCGCACCCGTCCGTGTATGGCGTCGGCGAACCTCACCGGCGCGGCATGGATGCATCGCCGTGGTGCCAGACCACTGGAACCAGATCATGCGTGCCATCCTTCTGCAGTAGGAACGATTCAGGAAAGCAGCACTACTACATAACTTTTCATCCGTGCCCTCTTTTCACCGTTGATTTGAAAACAACCATCAATAATAAGATATCACTGCCGGTTCACAAGTTCAATTATTAAATCGTTAAGAAACAACAGTAATACCCATTATCACTGTCGTTTTGTGTCATGAATCAGCAATGATATATTATTGCTGGTTGGTGTCGTAGACCAGTAATGATACTTCTGTTATCACTATCGATTAGTTCCTAGAACTGGTAGTGATGAAGCACCGTCAGTTGGTGTCATTGACCAGCAGTGATAAAGAAGTATCACTGCCGGTTTCCATCCTCTCTTTCGACGTCGATGGTTAGAGAGAGTCAAGGAAGTCTCTCCTGCCTCTTTGTCGAGTAGATCTTTTAGTACGTCTTGTAATCCTCTTTTCCTTAGCTTGTCTGTAAAAGAGCTCAAATTCTTGTTAAACGAAAGGTTACGATTTTTATTGGAATGCATGTATATGGCTGTGAATCTTCTTGTGAATGCAAATGAAGTTCAAATAAGTGTTCGGCCTTTATTTCTTTTGAGTAACTTAGGGTTTTTTTTAGGGTTTCTTATCGAAATGTTCATCGTGGTCACCTTAGGTTAGATTTCGAGTGGAAAATATCTTAACTCCCAGGTACTTGTTGACACGATAAGGTTTTCTGCGGTTCTTAAAGATATTTCTTCCCTTCTCGTCAAAAATATGGTGCGCACGACAACTCTTTTAGTCTTAACGTGAAACCCTCAACTAGTTATCAGGTAAGGATTCTCGAATGGACAGTCTTAGAATACACAGTGAATGTATGGGCGTAAGTTCATGAACAATGGTTTATCTCTGTTTTTTTAAGGCATGTGCTCGAAATAGATAAAAAAACATATATTGATAATATGAAAATTAGTATATATAAAATATATCTGAAATACTTACGCATAGAACTCGCATAGCTGATCGATATTCTAAGAATTTTTAAGGACTTGACCATCCTCCATAACTAACATATATGATCTTAGTCGGTTAGATTCGACCACCCTATAGGGATGTTCCCACCTCAGAAATAGCTTGTTGCTATTTTTCTAGCTCTGTATGAGTCGTACGACTAGATCTCTAGGTTTGAAAGATCTTTTGTAGATATTTTGGTCATGGTAATATTAGAGAGCTTGCTGGTACTATGTTGATCATATTAACACTTGGGTCCTTTTTTCTTCGAGAATATTGATGTCATCATGTCTTCTCTGAATTTCACCCTTGTTGGCGTATAGTTTGACTCGGGGAGATTTTATCTTTAGTTTATAGGGAAGCATTGCTTTGGCCCCATAGACTAGGAAGAAAGTTGTTTCACTTCTCGCCCCTGCTGGATGTCGTTCGAAGAGCCTAGAGTATGTTAGGCAACTCGGAAGCCTATGCTTTAATGTAGGCAGATAAGAGGATAAAGATGTGGATCTTGATTCCTTGAAGTAATAGATTGTTCGCCCGCTCAATCTGTCATTACTTTGAGGATGTGCCATGGATGAAAAGCAGACTGTAGTGCCTAGTTCTTTGTGGTAATCGATGAATTCCACACTGGAGAACTGAGTGTCATTGTCGGTGATGATCCTACTCGGAATGCCGAACCTTGTCATGACGCTTTTCATGATGATTTTCTTGGCGGTCACCCATGTGATTTTTCCAACTGGCTCAGCTTCAATCCACTTGGTGAAGGTATCAATTGTGAGGAATAGAAACTTGAAGCCCCTAGGTGCTACCGGGAAGGGCCCCAAAATATCCAGTACCCAAGTTGCGAATGGCCATGACAAGGTGATCATCTGTAGGACCTGAGTGGGTTGATGTACTCGTCTGTTGTGAAATTGATGGCATGTACACTTTTTTACTAAGTTGCTCCCATCATGGAGAGCCGTAGGCCAATAGAAACCTTGTCTAAATGCCTTTCCGACTAGGGTTTGGAAGGAAACGTGAGCTTTAGACACCCCTTCATGGATTTCCTCGAGTAGTTCTCTACCGTGCTTCTGAGAGATGAATTTCATAAGTACTCCGTGAGCACCTCTTCGATAGATAACACTGTCCACCAAGGTATACATCTTGGATCGACGAAAATTTGCTCGGTTAATGCATCATTATTAGGCACAACTTGATCTTGAAGGTACTTACAGATTGGGTCCATCCAAGAAAATTCACTTTCGAGCTAAGCCACGAGTTCCCCCGTGACTTCTTTTGGGTGTCCGTAAATAGCGAGCCCCAAGATGGTTATAGGTCTCGTAGACAACCACTCCTTTGGTTGTGTCCTCTAATGATATCAGCAAGAGTCTTAGTGAGGCAGTTGTCCTTCCTTGGAATATACTTGACATCAAGTCTGACGAATTTCTTTTCTAGCTTCCTCACCTCCACGAGATAGTCTATCATGGTCTTATTCAAGATTTGATATTCCTTGTTAACTTGCTTCACCACTAACTGTGAATCCCTTTTCACAAGTAGGCGACGGATGCTAAGAGCAGAAGCTACTCAAAGTCTAGCGAGCAAACCCTTATATTCGGCTACGTTATTCATGCATGGAAAATTGGTCTGCAAAGTGTATTGCAGGCTTTCTCCCGTTAGAGAGATCAGTTAAATCTCCGCCCCTACATCTTGAAGCGTAAGTGATTTGTTGAAGAATATAGTCCATACATCTGATAAGTTGTCACAGTCATCCTTGGGTTGATTGGGTTCTATCCATTCAGCCACGAAGTCAACGAGTACTTGCGACTTGATTGTTGTTCGAGGCATGAAACGGACGTTGAATTTTCTGAGTTCAATAGACCACTTGGCAATTTGGCCAATTGCATATCTGTTATACAGGATCTCACCGAGTGGGAATATTGATGTTACGGTAATCTTGTGAGCTTGGAAGTAATGTCACAATTTGCGAGAGGCCACCAGTCCAGCATACAGTAGCTTTTGCACCTGCAGATAGCATTCTAGGACCCTGGAGTACTTCACTGATGTAGTACACCGCTCGCTAGCCTTTCTCTCATTTGTCTTGTGCTTCTCTTTCCACCACCAATACCGCATTTATAGCACACGGTTCGGCCGTGATGTATAAGAGCATATCTTCATCATGGTACAGAGCAATTAGCATGTGGGGGGGGGGGAGGGAGAAAGATACCTCTTTAAATTTTTGAATACCTCATCTGTCTCTTTTCACCATTCAAACCTGTC
Organism: Phragmites australis; assembly: GCF_958298935.1. Classification (NCBI taxonomy): domain Eukaryota; kingdom Viridiplantae; phylum Streptophyta; class Magnoliopsida; order Poales; family Poaceae; genus Phragmites; species Phragmites australis. Next base: position 14,432,030 of record NC_084930.1, on the reverse strand, counting down.
TTGTTGTCTTAGTAGCTTGAAAAAGGGAAGTCATCGATCTCCGAGCCAGGAAATAAAACGGCTAAGGGCTGCCATACATCTGGTTAGTCTTTGAACTTCTCACACTGACCTGGATGGTTGCATCTCTTCAATAGATTTGATCTTCTCGGGATTGACTTTTATTCCCTCGTATGACACCAGGTAATCGAGTTGTTTCCCCGCGTTGACTACAAATGCGCACTTCTTCGGGTTCAACATGATTCGATTCTTATGGATGTTGTTGAACGTTACCTGTAGATCAGAGATAAGATCTTCCTTCTTTTTGGTTTTGATGATGAGATCATCGACGTAGGCCTCGGCATTCCGGTTGATCTGATCATGGAGTATTATCTACATTCCCTGTAGGTGTGTAGCACCAACATTCTTCAATCCGAAGGGCATCATAACATAGCAATAGACTCCAAATAGAGTGATAAATGAGATCTTCTCCTCATCCTCTAGATGCATGCTAATCTGGTGATAACCAGAGTAGTCATCGAGAATGCTTAGATAGTCATAGCCAGAGGTGGAGTTAATTATCTGATCTATTCGTGGTAGAGCAAAAGCATCCTTAGGGTATACTTTGTTGAGATCGGTGAAGTTAACACATATTCACCATTTTCCGTTTAACTTTTTGATCATGGTGGGGTTTGCGAGCCACTTGGGGTGATCCACCTCCTAAATAAAACCCACTTCGGTGAGCCTTTCAGTTTCCTCTTTAATGGTTTCGTTCCAATTGGGCATGAACCCTCGGAGTTTCTGCTTGACCGGCTTTGCGTTGGGTCAGATAGCTAGTTTGTGCTCAACCACCTCCTTGGGGATCTCAGGCATGTATGATGGTTGTCAAGCAAACACGTCGGTGTTTGCTCAGAGGAAAGTGATGAGTGCGAGTTCCTATTTGGGATCCATATTAGAGCCGATCTAAATGGTCTTGTATGGTTCTGTTGGGTCTAGAGGAACTGATTTAACTTCACCGTGGGACTTCACGATGGCCTTAGGTTTCGAGTTTTTCATCTCTTTGTCGAATTGATGCTACGGGCCATGTCTAGGCTCCATTTGTAGAAATCGGCTTGATTGCAGATCGAGAGATCTGCACTCCTTTGAGCTTGTTAGCGAAGAGAATGTTCAGGGAACTCTCTCTATCGATAAGTACTCGGGTGACCCTATAATTATTTATCATAGTCTCAATCACTATTGGGAAGCAACCTTGCCATATGAAGTTATTAGGGCAATCGTCTTGGCGGAAGGACATTTCAATGATTAATCACTTAATGGCCTGACGACCCTTGGGGATTGCGGCTAAGACTTTTTGGGCTACCATCTTATACTAACTTTTAGACTCGTAGGATGCAGAACCACAAAACATGTGGTCGATCATCCTCTCATCTAGCTAAAAACACATCGGATCCACGTCATCCTCACTACGGCTGGAGCTGGAATCCCTACTCTGGGCTGCAACTTGGGTCTTCTTTCCTTTGGCCACTTTCTTAACCTCCTCTTTGACCATATTCTTCCAGAGGTGGCACTCATGGAGGCTGTAGCAAAAATATCCCTATTAGGTCATGATTGTGATTTTGGTGATTAATGACAACATAGTCAATATGACTAACATGTTTGTGAATAATATATGTTAGTAAGTCTCATGGATGCAATACATGAAGAAGCCACCGCAGTTAGGACAAAGTTAGACTGAATTGGAGAAGTCCCAAGAAGATTTGCCACACCGGATGGTCCGGTGAACTGAGTGTTAAACTCACCAGAGCATATTTGACAAAGGGGAGAGAGGCCTGAAGACCTCACCGGAAGGTTTGGTGATCAGAGAAGATACACACCAGAGCATTTTGTCGAGAGAAGGTTGCAGCCATTGAAGTTGAAGATCAACGCACCAAATGGTCTGGTGATCAAGTGTTACACACATCGGAAAATGAATAGTGCAAAGAAGCATAATGAAGATCAACGCATCGGATGTTCTGTTGATTAAGTTTGTGCGCACCGAAGCATTATTTCCAGAGAGGGTTGCATTGGCTTGGATGGTTGAAGTCAACTCACCGGATAGTCCGGTGATGAAGTGATGGGCACTGGATGCTTACACCGGAGCAATTTACACAGAGAAGAAGGAAAGGCTAAGATGACTCAGGATATCTCACCGGATAGTCTGGTGATGGAGATAAAGTATACATCGTAGTGTCCGATGTTCACAGAGGCTTAAGTGGGGTTCCAATGGATAGTTTGTGAGAGTGTACTCACCGGATACTCACCGGATGATTCAGTTTAGTACTGGTGTTCTCACCAGATTATCCGGTGTTAACAACTTTTCTGAGTCATTGGGTTAATGGCTAGTGCGCGATTTTGAGGCTATAAATACCCACCCACTCGGCCATTTAAAGGTGTTGGAGTCCAGAGAAATTCATGTACACCTGAGAAGGCATCCAAGCCATCAAAGTGCTTAAAGTGATTATCCAAGGCGATTAAGCACAAGATTAGAGAGTGTTTAGTGCTTATAGGCCTAGAGAGAGTGTTGCTAGGTGATTGCTGTCTAGAGAGTGGATCAAGGAGTGATCCAACCTTGTACCAAGTGGTACATCGGCACCTTGGAGTCTTGGTGACTCACCGACAAGCTTGTTGGCCCTCCGACTTGGTGTGGAGTGGCGACAAGGTGGTTGTGCGGGGACACGAAGACCCTTGCTTTGGTGCTCAAGCTCTGAAGTGATCACGGCAGCAAAGAACTGGAAGAGAGGCTAGTGGTCAGACATTGCCTTGGTGGTTCATCCGGGTGGAGGCCTTGTTTTTATGATTTGGTGACTCAAGAGCTGTGACCGGGTGCCGATCGAGAGCATATCCTTTGTGAACCTCCAACATGGACTAGAAGTGACATTCATGCCATCGATGCCACAGAAAAAAATCCTTGTACCGAGTTTTCTCTCTCTACTTTATTTACGTTTCCACATTTATATTCTTGCAATTTACCTTCTTCGATAGGTTGCAAGCACTTTGATCGGTAGAGTAGACACACTAGATAGCACATTCAGATAGAAATTGATATAGGTTTGTCCAAAATAGTTCTAAGTATCCTAATTCACCCCTTCTTAGGATGTCACCGATCCCTTCAACTGGTATCAGAGCTAGAGCTCACATCTAGCTCTTTAATTTGTGTTAGAGCTTCACACCTTTCACAAGATTTTACCAATTCAAGTGACATTTGAGTCTTATTCTTATTGTGATTGGTTAGGCTTCATCGGCTAGTGAGTTGTGATGTCTGGGGTTAGTATGGATTCCTATAGTACTCCACTTTTCAATGGCACAAACTTCCCTGGTGGAAAATTCTAATGACTTATCATTTGCAAGCCCGATGGTTAGATATTTGGAGAGTCACTGAGGAAGGGATGAGGCAACGCATCACCAATAAGGAGGGGCAGTTAGATGCATTGGTAAAGAGTATCATTCTATCATCTATATGTGTTGATGCATTTAATCATATTTATTTTCTCACCAATACACATGATAGTTGGACTATTCTCATTGAAATACATGAAAGCACAAAGGATGTGTGCAACAACAAATATCATGTGCTTTTTACTAAGCTCTATGGCATCAAGCAACTATCCCATGAAAGTGCTAATGATATGTATTCTCGTTTGAACATTCTTGTTAATGAGATCAATGGGTTAGTTTTGATGCCAATTGAAGATGATTAATTGGTGAGAATAATACTTCAAGCTTTTCTTTCGAAGTACAAGTTAATAGTCTCCATCATCTACGAGAACAATGACATTAAGAAGATGACTCCAAGTCAAGTGCTCGGCAAGATCACCACCTATGAGATGGCAATGAACATAGGAGTGGAAGCTTCTTCCTCATCCGACACCAAGAACCTTGCTCTCACAAGGAAGCAAGCTCAATACCAACATATGAAGGCAATAATGAGGAGACAAGAGTAAGAGTCAAGTTCAAACGAAGATGATGGTGATCAAGATGAAGAGAGCTATAAAGAGGATGATCAAAGCACATCAAGTGATGAATAAATTGATCCTAAGATGGCTAAGCTCTTCTCAAAGTTAGAGAAGAACATGAAGAGGATCAATACTAAGGTTGATCATCCTATCTCCATTAAAGACTTGGTCAACACAATTGATGATATCAAGAAGGAGAAGAAGACCAAGATCAAGAAGAGGGAGACAAGTGGAAGAGTCAAGGCATTTGCAAGCATAGGGAGATGGGTGAGTGACGATGAGGAGTCAAGCTCAAGTGATGAAAGCTTCACCATCTCTCCTCCATGAAAAGCTCTTCCTTAAGGTTGTCATCACACAAGTCATCATCATGCAAGTTATCTCACAAGTGTCTTATGGCCAAAGGTATCGATAGCAATGTAAGTGATGATGAATCTGATGAGGATTCTCCTTCCTATGATGAACTCTTTCATTTGATCAATGAGCAACAACGGGCCCTTAAGAAACAATTAAAAGAGCTTAAGAAATTTAATGCACTTAATGACATTCATGCTACCTTTGTTTCTAATTATGAACAACTATTGTGCAAATTCAATTTGCTAAACAATGAGCATGAAGAGCTTAAAGCTAAATTTGAGTGCATTGAATCTCAAACTAAGGTCCCTTTGAAGCAAGGTACCTCTCTATTTAATTACAATCATAAGGTAGATGCTTCCATTTCGTGTGATGATTTAATCGATTTATCTATCTCACCCCTTTGCAATGAGATTTATGTTGAGAATGTTGTTGTAGAATAATCTAATGATGTTATTACATAAAAAAATGATGAGCTCAAGCAAGAAGTTAAAAATCTCAAGAAGGACTTGGCAAGACTAAAGGGTAAGAATCATGTCCAGCCTCCTCAAGATAACTGTGCTTTCATGGTGAAGAAGCTTGCGGAGGGGTCCACCGTGATATACTTCAAATTCCATCAAGAAGGCCACAAGTCCTTCCAATGCAAACAAGTGAAGAAGGAGACCAAGTAGAAGAAGAAGATGATGAACCTCTACAACAAGATCCTCCAACCTCTACACCAAGCCCAACTACAAAATCAAGATCAAGAGCAATCACTACAAGCTCAAGAAGAAGGACAATAGTAAGGTGATTGCACACATGGTTTGGAAAAAGGACCGGAGATGGAACCAACCCATTTGGGTGCCTAAGGAAGTCATCACCAACATGAAGTGGTCCCAACTGGTTTTGGTTCCAAAGAAGACTTGAAGCACAAGTCAGCTTGTGGATTTGGAGGTTTGGCTTACAAAATGAAGTGAAGATTCAAGCCAAGAAGCCAAGTATACAAGATAGGCACATTGATGAAGATCATGATCGTCACATACCCAAATCCCTATTCGAAGGAAAAAGAGGTAAGTGCAGCTAGACTAATTTTGATGCATTTTGTTGTTTAGCTTCTAGCTTATTTACCTCGTCTAGGATTGCATACGCTTATTTCAATTTATTGCAATGCCTAGTGTAGGTTTTCATATGGTAGATTATTTGTGTTTATCTCTAACCCATGAACAACCTACATGGTTTATTAGTTGTAGGTTCATTTTTTCATGGCACTAGTTTTTATATTTGGCATCTTTCATGTGCCATGATCCAATCTATATGATAAATCACCATTGTTATCGAGAACAAGTGCACACACACACACACACACACACACACACACACACACACACATATATATATATATATATATATATATATATATATATATATCACAAGTATTCAATACTTGTATGCACATATTTAGGGGGAGTATATCCTATAGGTTGTGATATTTAGACTAGCATGTGTTTCTAGTGACATCTTTTGTAGTCTTATGGAGCAATCAACATGTCCCCAGAGGTATACAATGCTTAAATGCTTCAATTGGTATCATTGTCAAATCTTTTATTCATTTAAGCTACCTTCATATCTAATATAGCATAAACATACTATCTTGATATATTGTCTAGTTGTGCATATATTTATTTCTCATCATATGTATGCACACATATAGGGGGAGTTTAGACTATAATATGTGAGTTTCATAAATTATGATGCATGTGCTTTCAGAGCTTATAATTGGTATCATTATTTGTAGTGATATCAATATAATTGGTATCTTTTTATTGGATCATGATTTGTGAAGCTCTCTTCCATGTGCTCTAATGTTTCTCCCTTGAGTTCAACATGTGTTTATAGCACTTTTTTGGAGATTATTGACAAAGAGGGAGAAGTTTGACAACCAAAGTAAGATGAAAGCAAGATGAACAATGTAGGGAGATTGTAGCAACAAGCAAGATATCTAGGAATGCCATAGTTGACAAAGGGGAGAAGAAAAGATGCTAGGCACCTAGATTGACAAAAGAGAAGCTCTTGCATAGGTCATTCAAGGGAGATAGTAGCAATGGAGAAAGGAAGAGCCACAACAAAGGGTGACTAACTGGTAAGAATATGCATCCAAGCAATGTGGTAAGACTTTGTGCTCGCTTATGATCTTTATATTTGGTATCATGTATTATTTGCCACTTGCTTCGGTTTTGTTGTCATCAATCACCAAAAAGGGGCAAATTGTAGAAAAAATGATCCTATTAGGCCATGATTGTGATTTTAGTGATTAATGACAATATAGTCAATAGGACTAACATGTTTGTCAAGAATATATGTTAGTAGGTCTCATGGATGCAATACATGAAGAAGCCACCACAGCCGGGATAAAGTTGGACTGAATTGGAGAAGCCTTAGGAAGATTTACCTCACCGGATGGTCTGGTGCTCCGGGTGTTGAACTCACCAGAGCATATTTAGCAAAGGAGAGAGAGGCCTGAAGACCTCACCAAAAGGTCCGATGATCAGAGAAGATACACACCGAAGCATTTTCTCCCGAGAAGGTTGCAGGCATTGAAGTTAAATATCAAAGCACCGGATGGTCCGGTGATCAAAGTGTTGTACACACCGGACAATGAACAGTGAAAAGAGGCAGAACAAAGATCAACACATCGGATGGTCCGATGATGAAGGCTGTGCACACTGGAGCATTATTTCCAGAGAGGGTTGCATTGGCTCGGTTGGCTGACGTCAACTCACCGAATAGTCCGGTGATGAAGTGATGTGCAATTTACACCAAGAAGAAGAAAAGGCTTGGATGGCTCAGGATAACTCACCGGATAGTCCGGTGATGGAGTTGAAGTATACACTGGTGTGTCTTATATTCATAGAGGCTTGAGTAGGGTTCCAACGGTTAGTTTGTGAGAGTGTACTCACCGGATGATCTGGTGTTAGTACTATTGTTCTCACCGGATCATTCGGTGTTAACAACTTTTTTGAGCCATTGGGTTAATGGCTAGTGTGTAGGTTTGATGCTATAAATACCCATCACTCAATCATTTGAAGAAGTGGCATGCTGCTGGAATCTATAGGGTGCACATACACAGTTGAGAAGACATCCAAGCACCAAAGTGCTTAATGTGATTATCTAAGGTGATTAAGTGTAAGATTAGTGAGTGATTAGTGCTTATGGGCCTAGAGAGAGTGTTTCTAGGTGATTGTTGTCTAGAGAGTGGATCAAGAAGTGATCCAACCTTGTACCAAGTGGTACGCCGGCACCTTGGAGTCTTGGTGAATTACTGGCAAGCTTATTGACCCTCTAACTTGGTGTGGAGCTAAGGCAAGGCGATTTTGTGGGGACGTGGAGACCCTTGCTTTGGTGGCTCAAGCTCCAAAGTGATCACGGTGGCAAGGAACCAGAAGAGAATCTAGTGGCGAGACTTTACCTTGGTGGCTTGGTGGCTCATTTGGGTGGAGGCCTTGTCTTTTGTGACTTGGTGGCTCAAGAGCCATGACCGGGTGCCGACTGGGAGCATATCCTTTGTGGAGCTCCAACGTAGACTAGGGGTTGCATTCATGTCATCGATACCATGGGTAAAAATCCTTGTGCCGAGTTTGCTCTCTCTGCCTTATTTACATTTCCGCATTTAAATTCTTGCAATTTATCTTCTTAGATAGGTTGCAAGCATTTTGATCGGTAGTGTAGACACACTAGATAAACCTAGAGAACATTTAGATGAAAATTGATATAGGTTTTATCTCATCTTGTTTTTGGAGCCTAAATAGTTCTAAGTGTCCTAATTCACCCCCTTTTGGATGTCATCGATCCCTTTAGAGGCTGTGGTTGTTGGTCTGGTGGAGGTCACACAAAGGCTTACAGCCATGTTCACCGAAGCTTGTTGTAAAGCTCTTACCCTGAGAAGAACTGGGAAGCTTGTCTGGACGGGTGTCAGACAAATCTACAAAAACTTGCTCAGAATTATTTTTCTTTCCCATATCTCTCTTGAAATTCTTTTTGCGCTTGGCCTTGACCCTGTCACCCTCGAGCCCGGGTTGATGGCGTTTGATGCCCTGAGTCTTCTCCTTGACGAAAAGGAGTGCATCTTCAGACTTCAACACACTTCTGACTCTTGACCCCCTGAGTACAGACCTATTTGACATCATAGTCACTGATGTTGGGGATGTTGTTCCGGATACTGCTGAAGCGGTGTACAAACTCGTTCATTGTTTCATTCCCCATCTGCTTGCAATGGTAGACATCATTTTTTATGCCAGGGTAGACTTATGTACCATAGAAGTGGGCTCAGAATACGTTGGAAAGCTGCTCCCACGAGTAGAGTGTCCCTGGTGATTGGTTGGTCAAACTTTTCCTAGCTGCCCCTTCAAGGGCTGTAGTAAGGTAATTTGACATTACCTTCTTGTCCCCACCAGCCACTTGGATGGCCGTGGTATATATCTGGAGAAACTTAATGGGATTCGTGCTTCTGTTGTATTTCTTGATCATCCTGGGGCGGAACCTTGCTGGTCAGCTTACATTCTGTAGATCTGGAAAGAAGGCTAGACATCCATTGATGGCGACCTGCTTGGTTCCAGTAGCCTCGGGAGTTTTCCCACGTGGGTCAAGGATCGACCGAGATTTGACCGGTGTCAGGATGTCCTCCGATCAGATTGCTGAGAGGTAGACAAAGCCCCTTCGAAGGTCCTTGGCCACCTTCGCCAACCGTCAATAACCTCACACAAGTTATTGCTCGGATGACCTTTGAATGGCGAGGCTTGACGATAGTTATTCGCCCGATTGCCATCCTAGGAAGCCTTGTTCCGGAGGTTATGCCTCTACGAGTCCGATACGTCTTGCGACAGGGGTTTGCATGGCATGTCCCGATTAGTACTGTTTCTGGCTAGGGCCAGATGAGAGCTCTCGGCCTGGATGATGACCTCTTTCGTTAAGTCAATCATCGAGTTCATCAAATCCTTACCGGTTGGTGCTGCCAGATCTATGGTGGGAGGATGCATGAGGGCCTCTTGTAGAAGAAGGGTCCTCTTAGTGATTGCATATCTGAAGCATTCAGCCCCCTATTGATGGTTGGGAGACGGTAAGATCAGTTCTCCATTAAGGATCTAGGGAGGTGTGCTCATCTTATGTTGATTGTAGCCTGCACCCAGAGCAGAGGGCCCTGCCAATTTGTAGGGTCATCGTCATTATTACCCAGACCGTCACCCTTGTCTCCGATAGAGGAAAATTCTCGGGCTAACCCCCGCTAGAGAAAGTGTCCAGATCCATCATGAATTTTTCATCAAATTGCTTTGGGTTGGTGTCTTGAGAATCCATGTTGTCAGAAGTTGCGAGGATTCATCCTGACTTGCTATGAATCAGACATTCACAGTTGTCTTAGTAGCTGAGTGGTTTGAACTCAATGCCATAATCTTTAGTACATTGATTCATAAATCGACTTACCTTATTGCTTGAATCGTCGCTAGAAAGTTCATCGTCGAAATTCACCCGATCGATCACTAGATCGCCAGGAAGAGTGGTAAAGTTGTTGTAGAACCCCTCATCTGAAAAAATCAATTCTCAATGAAGGATTGGCTGACGCCGATGACATGTTCTGTGTAGACTCTTCAACGCATATTATCAAGATCTCCACAGATGATGCCAGTTGTCGATGATTTGTGAACTATCGATCCAATGAACTTGTTGAAAAGGTAGAGGATGCTTTGAGTAAACGAGTCACAAGAGAACACAAGGGGTTTTTTTATATAGGTTCGGACCTCCTTGGGGATAATAACCCTATGTTATATTTGTCTTATATTTATCTAAGCCTGTTACAATGGGGTATGTGGCTAGCCTTGATGGATCTAAACCTAGTCGATGACTTCCTTGCTTGACTTGGGGTGTCTTCTAGCTCGTCAAAAGGTTTGAGTGACTTCTTCGACTTCTAATGGCTCTTGTCTTCTACAGGGACCCTAGGCTCCGTATATATATGAGGGTGTCATACATCCTCTGGAGTCTTCCTTCCTGTTCTTGGAGATAAACCTTCCTATTTACGGGATACCATGGGTACTTATAGTTAGTTTCTTTCATCCAAGGATCCCCTGGTTTGAGCGACTTCAATGACTTCGAATGGATCTTGTCTTCCACAGAGGTCCCAGGCTCTGTATATATATGGGGATGTCATACGTCCTCTAGAGTCTTCCTTCCCATTCTTAGAGATAAACCTTCATGTTTACGGGATACCATGGATACCTAGAAGTAGTTTCTTTCATACAGGGACCCCCTTCCTAGAGATAGAGATATGTCTCGAGAATTGTCGGAAACTATAGGGTGCTCAGATATGGTAATTATCTAGTATTTTATCGTTACACCTGATTTTTTAACCTCTTAATGTGCTTCAAGATTCAAGTTTGGATGGCCTCTTTCTTCTTCTCTGGCGATGTCGACGGTGAGTTGCTCAACAAGGTTAGAATCCATGGTGGGAGTTCATAGGAGTATGATAGGCTTAGAGGGAAGCCTGCGGCAGTAGGTCGATGTGGCAGTGGTGGCAGTGGTGGCAGCTGGTCAGTGGGGCATTTGCAGCAAACATGCCCTTAGGGAGATTGCTGCGACCATATTTAGAGCATGTATGTGATTTTAGTGATTAATGACAACATAATCAATGGGACTAATATGTTTGTCAAGTATATCCTGTAGTAGGTCTCATGGATGCAATACATGAAGAAGCGGCTAAAGCCGGGATGAAGATTGATCAAATTGGAGAAGTCCTAGAGAAAGTGTACACATTGGAAGGTTCAACGCAGAGGTGATTTTACATGCCAGAGCATTCAGCTCATGGCAACTGTACATGCTGGAACATCCAACGATCAACACGCCGGACTGTCCAGCTCGTTGATAATATACACACTAGAGTATTTTGTGCAGAGAAGAAAGTAGCTCAGTTCTCAAAAGCAATGTACACACCAGATAGTACGGTTATAGAGCTGGTGAACACGTCAGAATATCCGGTGTTCACAAGAAGGTTAGAGTGGGGTTCCAACGGCTAGTTTTTAGATGATGTACATGCCAGATGGTCCGGTGAGTACAATGCTATTTACATCGGATTATTCGGCGTATACAGTAAAGTTAAGCTATTGAGGAAATGACTAGATTGTGGGGTTGAGGCTATAAATACCCCTCCACTTGGTCATTTGAATGTGTTGGAGTCTAGGGGAATCTCATATACAATAGTAAAGACATTAAAGCCAACAAAGTGCTTAAAGTGATCATCCAAGGTAATTAAGTATATGATTAGAGAGTGATTAGTGTTAATAGCCCTAGAGAGAGTTGTGTCTAGGTGTTGCTGCCTAGAGAGGGGATCCAGGAGTGATCCTAGCTTGTACCAAGTGGTACGTTCACATCTTAGAGTCTTGGTGACTCGCTAGCACCTTGGGCCTTGGTGGCTCAAGCTTGTTGATCCTCTGACTTGGTTTGGAGCAGAGGTAAGACTCTTGTATGGGGATGCAGATACCCTAGCCTTAGTGGCTCAAGATCTGAAGTGAAGATGGCGATAAGTGACCAGAAGAGAAGCTTGTGGTGAGGTCTTGCTTTGGTGGCTTGGTGGCTCAACCTACTTGAGGACTAGTGTCACACCTTGATTTTTAGATTTCTCAAATTTTTAATATTTTCTAAGATTATTGAATAGCTTCACTAGTAGAATAGGTTTAAAACCTATTTTCTTAATCAATCAATAAAAATAGGTTATTATTTTGTGTGCATTGCATGCTGAGTTTTGTTAGGAGCTAGGTAAATGCATTAAAGTTCTTTTTCTTTTCTTTCTCTTTGGTGTTTTGAGTGAAATAGGTTTTAAAAAGGTTTTTACAAAACTCAATAGTGAATAAGTTAAGGGTCTTAATGGTTGGAATTCAAAATTCTTGGATTCATCATCTATTCAATCCTTGGTCATACCTGATCATTCTCTTGTTCAATTCAAATCTTATACAAATCCTTGTTTAAAGTCAATATTTTCTTTTCCTCAAATTCTATCCAAATCTAAATTCAAATTTAAACCCTATTCAAATTTCTCTACAAAAGTTTTATTTATAAAACCCTATATATGCCTAAGGTGTCATTAGACCTAATCCTACCTAAGGCCAAGCCCTTGGCCAGCACACAAGTCATCTAGAAGGCTCAACACAAAGAATCCACAAAATCTGCAAATTTTCTCGGAGTTCTAGACAACCTCATCTTCCTATGAAGTTTCCGAGTTTAAAACGACATAAAATGCAAATCTTGACAATATCAAAGTTGTAGGTCTCGTCAAGAGCTTTGATTTGAACCTATGGAAGTCCCCTTTTGAATAATGGAGGTAGGAGTTATGACCCCTAAAATCAGTGCTGCGCAGATAAGTCTGAGTTTAAATAGTTTATCTTATAGTGGATTTTTGGAAATCAAGATGACGTTTTCAGAAGTTCACATAAATACAAAAGTTGTAGATCTTTTTTAGTACTACAATTTAGTGTATAGAAACGACCAATTTGGAGTCTAGACGGTGGAGATATCATCATCGGAATAGAAAGTTGCGAAAAAGCAAGTCCTAACCGACTCGAACTCGAATCTAATTCGTGTCCAGCTTGGACTCCACTTCAACCAACCGCCCCTAGCCCTATAAATAGGAGTTGCATGTTCTCTCCTATCCCTATTCCATACCCCCAAGCCCTAGACGCCGCTGCTGCCCTGTCCGTGCACCGCTGATCGCTGGAGCCGCCACCGCCACCCGTGATGTGCTACGTTGTCTTCTCCGCGAATCCTCCTTCCTCAACCATCGAAGCAAGGTGAGGACCCCTTCTTCTCCTCCCTTACTACTGTTTTACCATCATACTAAGTTCCTAGCCAAGCTCTAGCCCCGGCCAAAGCCCGATCTACACCACCACGATCGTCGCCATCGCGGACAGCCGCGCCATTGTTGATTGGCATCGATGTTCCCGGCCAACCAGAAGTCAAATTGCCATGCCCTTTCACCAGCGCATGACCCATGATGTTCCAATGTCCTCACCAACCAAGTCGACCAGTAGAGCAGCCAAACCACCGAAATCAAGGTTGACATGCCCGCTGTCTGGTTTCTGGACGTGTTTTGCGTGCGTATCAGATTTGCATTTCCGTTCCCTGTTAATCTGAAAGTCGTATGGATGCACCAACCACATCACGACATGTCCCATCGAGTCTTCTATGTGACCCTTGGAGACCATCCCCATTTGCGCAGCGACACGACCGGAAGGCGATTGCCAACCATAGCATGTTGCAACCATCACTTACCTCATCTCTGTTGATCGTTCTTCCTCTCAGGGGATGATCTACCCAAACCCATTCTATAGAATTGTGTTACTGGGACATATGAACTTCTCTGTTCAAATAGTTTCACAAATTTCATAGCCAATCTCCTGGAACGTGAGCATCTTCATTGCAACGTTTGTTCACAGTCACCACCAAACCTAGCAACAGTCATCGCTATTTTGCCGCTACCTCAGATGACCGCATCCAAAACCAACCATACTGCTGAGTTAGTCTTTGCGCGTTCTAAGCCATGCTTTTCTTGTTTCGTTGAAATACCATTGAAACCTGACGTCGATGTCAGCGGCTACGCGCCCGATCACCATCTCCAATGAAACTCGAGCCACCAACACTACATAGAGTCACCGGTAGTATCCTTAATCTAAAAGTGTAACCTCGGCCATTTGATCAGGGGTGGTCGAGACTAGACCTTAGCGTACTTCTTCTTTAATCCAAGTCGATGCTTGCATAATATGCCAAGTTAGCACCACATCATCCTTCTTAGTCTAGTCAGCCCTATACGTCTTGAACCATGCATAATGACATTATCTAGCTTGGCGCAATGATTGCACAATAAATGCTTTTCCCATAGGAAGATAACTCCAGTAAACTAGTATTTCCTTTCAGCCTAATCCATCTTCTGAGAGCCCATTCTCTTTCATCCTAACTTCGATTTAGATGATTCTTGCATCTAAATGTTTCTAAAATCATACCTATCCAACCATAGTATTTTTAAAGTATTTTGATGATATTTGGTATGTTTTTCTTAGTGTTTTCTTTGTGTTGTTTATCGATAGTTCCTACGATTAGTCGATAGCATTTTAGGATAGTTCGAGGGACTTCAAGACCAAGATTTCGACAACACTAAGCAACATTGAGTAAAAGGTAAGTGTCCCTGATCATATTGAACCTATGTTTTAAATGTTTTGTTTTACAAAATTACATGTAATGTCTGTCAACTTGATGGGTAGTCACCTATGTAGGGTTTACCTAGTTCTTCCTTTACATTCCTTGAAGCCTAAGTGGTAGTTGATATGAGTTCGGTAGATTTGCTTAGCCATACTTTTGGGATGTTGGGAAGTGTCTTATACATGTTTAGAGGATATATGCAATGGTGATGATGAACTTGTTAGTAACATGGAACCCTAGGACTTGGGCAAGGAGTTGGTTTGATAATGGTGATTCATGTGGTGAGCTTGTGGATACATTCCAAGAAATTTGTTGGTTATTTCCCTATTGGTTTGATAATGGTGGTTCGTGTGGTGGGCTTGTGGATACGTTCCAAGAAAAGGTGTTAGGTTTTGTTGGTTATTTCCTTGTTGGATAGTCTTTGCCCAAGTGTCACATATAAGGACCGGTTCGTGGAGAGACAACCCAAGAAATACCATACTAAACACGAGGCCGATATGGGTAAGGCTTAATATATCAATTAGACACCTGACTGACATTCGTTGGAGTACCAGGACCTAATTGACGGACCATGCTTCATAGTGATCCTCCTGGCAGCACACCCATGGCGTTTGTTAAGTGTTTTGTGAACACGGCAATATACAAATCACGACTCGTGGCTAAAAGTTGGACAACCTCTGCAGAGTGTAAAACTGTTATAATAGCTGTGCCTATAGTTATGTGAGACTTGGATCCTCACATAATTAGTGGTTTGTGGTTATAGGTTTGGTTGTGGTTTTGGTTATAGTACAAGGGGTACTAGACGGTTTTGGTATGCAAGGTGGTGAGCCTTGTATGCTGGGTATTGCACTGTATGGGTTACATTCACTTAATAATTGTTTAATGCTTTTTGAGTCCAAATATCTTTTCATTACTCACATTTACACAAATATACCATGTGTTAGCCTATTCTTTTTGTAAGCTTACATATCATTATCTTTCCCATCCTTGCTGAGCACGTCATGTGCTCATACTTGCTATTTTTCCTATGCCATGCGACATGTGTTGTGTTGCACAGTGAGTGAAGATGTTGAAGACTATTAAGATGTGGTTGTGACGTTCTAGCCACGTGTCTCCCGGTCAGTTGCATGCGATGTTGTTGGGCACTAGTGCTTCTGTTCCGTTGCAGATATCTACATAGAAGACAATATATGTCAATTATTGTAAGAGTTTAACGTTTATTCTATAAAAATATTGTTTTTGTTACTTCACCTGTGACGTCCTTATATGTGTAGATCATCCTGGGCACACATAAACCGCATATAATTTTATCTGTTAAAACCGGGTGTGACAACTAGATGGCTGAAGGGCCATGACCGGGTGTCATCTAGGAGTTATAGCCTAGGTGGCTGCTCCAACCTAAACTAAGGGTGGCATTTATACCATCGATACCATGAGATAAAATTCTTTTGTGCCGAGTTTGCTCTCTCTACCATTTTACATTTCCGCATTTACATACTTACAATTTACCTTTCTAGATAGGATGCAATCTCTTTTGAACGGTAGAATAGACACACTAGATAAACCTATAGCACATTTAGATAGAAACTGATATATGTTTATCGTGTGAAATTTTTGGAGCCAATTAGTTTTAAGTGTCCTAATTTACCCCACACTTACGACATCACCAATCCCTACAATTGGTATCAGAACCTCGTGCTCTTGATAGGTTTAACCGCCTAGAGTTGTGACATCTGGGGTTAGGATGAATATCGGTAGGGCTCCAGTTTTTTATGACACTAGCTTCCCCCATTGGAAAACTCTAATAACTTATCATTTGCAAGCCAAAGGGTTAGATGTTTAGAGAGTCACCGAAGAGGGGATGAGATCGCGTCTCACTAACAAGGAGAGACAATGCGATGCTTTGGTGAAGAGTATGCTTTTATCATCTCTATGCACTGATGCTTTTAATTATGTTTATTCTATCACCAATGCACATGATATTTGGACTAGTCTCATTGAAATACATGAAGACACAAAAGATGTGCACAATGAAAAATATCATATGCTAGTCTCTAAACTCAATAGTATAAAATAACTTACCCACGAAGTGCTAATGACATGTACTCTCATTTGAATATTCTTGTCAATGAGATAAATAGGCTAGGTTTGACACAAATTGGAGAGATCAAGTGGTAAGAAGTATACTTCAAGCTTTTCTTTCAAAGTACAAGTTGCTACTCTCCATCATCTACGACAAGAATGGCATCAAGGAGATGACTCCAAGCCAAGTAATTGGCAAGATCATCGCCCATGAGATGACAATGAATATAGGGGTGGAAGCTTCTTCCTCATCCGACGTCAAGAATCTTGCTCTTATAAGAAACCAAGCACCATACTCACATATGAAGGCAAAGATGATGAGACAAGAGCAAGAGTCAAGCTCAAGCGAAGATAATGATGATGAAAATGAAGAGAGTGGCGAAGAAGATTAGTAAAGCACCTCAAGTGATGAAGAGATTGATCCCAAGGCCACCAAGCTCATATCGCAAGTGGAGAATAACATCAAGAGAATTAATGCAAAGATTGATCATCAACTCTCCACGAAAGACTTGATCAACACAATTTATCATATCAAAAAGGAGAAGAAGATCAAGAATAAGACGGAGACAAGGGAAAGATGCAAAGCATTTGCAAGCATTGGAAGATGGGCAAGTGAAGATGAAGATTCAAGCTCATCACACAAGTGCCTTATGGCCATAGGTATGAAAAGCGATGTAAGTGATGGTGAGTCCGATGAGGATTCACCCTCTCAAGAAGAACTTCTTGAATTGATCAATGAGCAACAAAGGGCCTTAAAGAAACAATCTAAAGAACTTAAGAAATTAAATGCCCTTAATGATATTCATTCTACCTTTGTGTCTAATTATTAATAATTATTGAGCAAATTCAAATTATTAAACAAGGAGCATGAAGAGCTTAAGGTAAAATTTGACTGCATAGAATCTCAACCTAAGGTCCCTTTGAAGCATTTTACCTCTCTCTTTAATTTCAATCCTAAGGTAAATGTTTCCACTTCTTGTGATGATTTAATCGATTTAACTAACTCAACCCTTTGCAATGAGACATGTGTTGACAATGTTGTTGTAGAATCATCTAATGATCTCATTGCACAAGAAAATGATGAGCTTAAGTAAGAAGTGATGAATCTCAAGAAGGACTTGGCAAAATTATAGGGCAAGGGACATGTCCAACCTTCTCAAGATAATCATGATACCATAGTGAAGAAGCTTACAGAGAGGTCAACTGTGGCATGCTTCAAGTGCCATCAAGAAAGCCATAAGTCCTTCCAATGGAATTAAGTCAAGAAGGAGACCTAGAAGAATAAGAAGATGATGAATCTCTCCAATAAAACCTCTACACTAAGCTTAACTACAAGATCAAGACCAAGAGCAACCACTACAAGCTCAAGAAGAAGGATGATGACAAACTGGTTGCACACATGGTTGGGGAAAATGACTGAAGGTGGAACTAACCCATTTGGGAGACCAAGGTAGTCATCCCTAACATGAAGGAGCTCCAATCAGTTGGTTTCCAAAGAAGACTTGAGGTCCACGGGTCTTCGAGGATTTAGAGACTTGACTTACAAGATAGAGTGAAGATTCAAGCAAAAAAGCCAAGTGTACAAGTTAGGGTGCTTTATTGAAGATCATGATCATCATATACCCAAATCCATCCAAAGGTAAAAGAGGTAATGGTACTAGATGCAAAATCCTTTCAATTAATGAGTATATTTTCCCTATCTAGGATTGTATATGCATATTTCATTTCCTTGCAATCCCTAGTGTAGGTTTTTCATATGGTAGGTTGTTTGTGTTTCTCTCTAACCCATTAGCAACTTACTTATTAGTCGTAAGTTCCTTTCATACCATGTTTCTACATTTGATATTCTATATATACCATGAATCCAATTTGTAGGATAGATTTCCAATTTTTATTCATAACAAGTGCATATCTCTCACAAGTATTTAACATTTGTATACACGTATTTAGGGGGAGTATATCCTATGAGTTGTGATTTTGAGACTAACATGTGTTGCAAGTGATCTTTTTTGTAGTCTTATAGAGAAATCTACATGTCCCCGAAGGTATGAAATGCTTATTTGTCAATTGATATCATTGTCAATTCATTTGTTCATTTAAGCTACATCCGTACATAATATGGCTTAAGCATCTTATCTTGACAAATTGTCTAGTTGTGCATATGTTTCTATTTTATCATATGTATGCACACATATAGGGGGAGTTTGTATTATATTATGTGAGTTCATGAATTGTGATCCATATGTTTTTATTTTAATTGGTATCATATCCTAGTATTAAACTCCTTCAATTGGTATCATTTTATTGGATCATGCTTTACAAAGCTCTCTCCCATACGCTCTAACGTTTTTCTCTTGAGTTCAATATGTGTTTGTAGCCCCTTTTGAAGATTCTTGACAAAGGGAAAATTTTTGATGGACAAAGCAAGTGCAAGATGACATGTCTAAGTGGAGAACAAGTAAGAAAGCAAGATGCCTAAGGATGCTAAGGTTGACAAAGGAGACAAGCTCTTGCATAGGTCAATAGAAATAGTGGCGATGGAGAAAGGGGGAGCTACAACAAAAGGGGACAAGGTGAATATAAAGTAAAGGTACGAACAAAGGTTAGTTTCCTCACAATTAATATCATTTGTTGTTCTTACCATGTATCCAAGCAAAGTGGTAGGGCTTTGTTCATTATTTGTGTCATTTACTTTTGGTACTATCTATTTGCCATTTGCTTTGGTTGTGTTGTCATCAATCACCAAAAAGGGAGAGATTGTAGCAAACATGCCCTTAGGGAGATTGTAGCAACCATATTTAGGGCATGTCTATGATTTCAGTGATTAATGACAACACAGTCAATGAGACTAATATGTTTATCAAGTATATACTTTAGTAGGTCTCATGGATGCAATACATGAAGAAGCCGCCGAAGCTGGGATGAAGAATGATCAAATTGGAGAAGTCCTAGAAAAAGTGTACATGCCGGAAGATCCGGCATAAAGGAGATTGTATACACTAGATCATTTCAACTCATGGCAACTATATATGCCGGAAGATCTGGCGTATGAAGCCAGTACTCGTTGGAGTGTTTTTGACAATGGAGAGAAAAGCTAAAGCACGCTGGATGGTCCAGCGATATGGAGCTGAATACGCCGAAATATTTCTTGCAGAGAAGATTTTAAGTGTTGAAGAGTGAAGATCAACACGCCGGATGGTCCGACGCCTTGATGATATACGCGTTGGAGTATTTTGTGTAGAGAAGAAAGTGGTTCGGTTGGCAGAAGCAGTGTACACGCCAGATGGTCTGGTGATGGAGCTGGTGAACACGCAGAAACATCTGGTGTTCACAGAAGGTTTGAGTGGGATTCCAATGGCTAGTTTTTGGATGATGTACACGCCAGATGGTCCGGTTAGTACAATGTTGTTTATATCGGATCATCTGAAGTATACAGTAATGTCGAGTCGTTAGGGAAATGACTAGTCTGTGGGGTTGAGCCTATAAATACCCATACACTAGGTCATTTGAAGGTGCTAGAGTCCAGAGGAAGCTCATATACAATAGTAAAGACATCCAAGCCACCAAAGTGCTTAAAGTGATTATCCAAGACAATAAAGCACATGATTAGAGAGTGATTAGTACTAATAGGCCTAGAGAAAGTTGTGTCCAGGTGTTGCTGCCTAGAGAGAGGATCAACGAGGGATCCTGGCTTGTACCAAGTAGTACTCCGGCACCTTGAAATCTTGGTGACTCGCCAGCACCTTATGCCTTGGTGGTTCAAGCTTGTTCACCCTCCGACTTGGTGTGGAGTGGTGGTAAGACTCTTGTACGAGGACGCGTAGACTCTTTCCTTGGTGGCTCAAGCTCTGAAGTGAAGACGACGGCAAGTGACCGGAAGAGAGGTTTGTGGTGAGGCCTTGCCTTGGTGGTTTAGTGGCTCAATCTACTTGAGGCGTAGGTAGGTCAAGGGTCGTGATCGGATGTCCTTCGAAAGCTATAGCCTAGGTGGCTGCTCTAACGTGGACTAGAGGTGGAGTTTATGCTATTGATACCACAAGATAAAAATACCTTGTGCCGAGTTTGCTCTCTCTACCATGTTTATGGTTCCACATTTACATACTTGTAATTTACCTTTCAAGATTGGTTGCAATATCTTTTGAACGATAGAGAAGACATACTAGATAAACCTAGAGCACATTTAGATAAAAATTAATATAGATCTATCTTGTGAAGTTTTTAGAGTCAATTAGTTTTAAGTGTCCTAATTCTCGCCCTCTTAAGACGTCACTGATCCCTAAAGCAACGAGGCGATAGGGGCGCCACTAGCCGATGGGCAGGGTCGGGGAGGGGAGGAGGATGCCTAGGATGAGGTGAGTGATGAGGCGGTGACAAGGAGACTACCACGGAAGGGTAGTGTCTCGCCGAAGGGTGTCACAAGGGCAGGGGTGCGTGAGCCATTAGATCGGGATCCAATAGCCACAAAAGTCAAATGCTAGGCACCCGACCACTTGGGTGACCAGTAGATAGCCCCTTCTAAAATGTCTTGCAGTTATATTCCTCTAGTTAGCATTATGGAAATCGAACCAGTCTACCATTGTAAGTTGCATATGATGGTATAGGTTTGTGAACCTACTCTTTAGCAAAGTTTGTAAAAAAAAAAAAAAAAAGACTTTTTGATGGTATTATTGGTACCAGGTCAGTTTTGGTGGTATAGATGCATATTTCTGTAAAAATAATAGACTCTACTTGTAAGCTCATGTTTATATTAGTGAAAGGACAACAAAATACGCCATCACGTTCTCTTTAAGGTTTAGGAATCACCATGTTAATCATAGAAAAGATTAAAATCTATAAAATGTTTGGTGCCTTATATAAGTTTAGATTTAGCTGAAGATGGTGTGAGTTGGTATAGAACAAAATAAGTAAGTGACTTAGACTTATTCAAATAGGATCCTATTTGTGGATAATACAAGTCGGGAGAGAAAGAAAACATGCCAAACAATACAACATAGGCATATTAATTATCCTTTGGACGAATTCACTGGTATAGGTTTCTGTTTTGTTACTCGCAACCTTGCTTTAAGTTGCGAAATATATGCTTTGGAACTAGCGAGGTGTCCCACACATTCGCGTGGCTAGTTTTGTAGGACACTTCATAAAATGTGAATTTCTCACCATTCCTGTCGGAATCGAAAGTGTTTTTTCTATGAAATTATTGTAAAACTTATGTGTAATTACTGTGAAATTTCTATTAGAATACTACACTCCATATAGACCCCAACAAATTCTTTTCTAACATTGTGCTCTATCTGTCCCTTTTACCTTCAGATTGATGTGGATTGTGCATGGCTAGTGGACTCGATCTGCGGAGGCAAGACTGACATGGGAAGCGTAAACTTCTGGCAGATAGACCCTTTCGTCAGTTCTCCTGGGAAAGTGCCGCAGCATTGAGGAAGGTCGTGTTGAGCGCTTACGTTGCAAGGACATTGGGAGTGCATCTTGATCCTTGCGTGCTTGACATGGAATTGATCTGCTTCTTGCCTGCATCCCTTGCCCCTTGGTTCGTCCAAAAACAGCACGGCTAAGGGCAAGGCGACGTTGAGCCTGCTAGCGAGTGGTGTACTGGTATTAGGATAGTTAATCATGTCTTTCTTTGTTTCTGAAATAAGTCAGCACGATGCCTGGTTCTTCAGTTAGCCTGGGATCAGTGCTAGTCAGTTAGAAGCTGAGCTAGTCAGCGTTCAGTTAGACAGTTAGAGCCGAGTCTTAGTTTGTTAGCTGGTCAGTAGGAGTTAGTTAGTAGTGGCCGCAACGATTGGATGCTAAAGTGTCGGGAAACTTGCTCATGTAATTCTCAGTCTGTTTGCCTATTTAATCGATCAAAGAAAACTCTGCTAAGGCACCTAAGCCAGCACCAAAGAACCAGCCTCAAACCTTCAGAGTTCTGAATTTACTGTAGCTCATCTGGCAGTTCGCTGTTTTTCATCAGAGAGCAACTGATTGCAGGACGAGTCGATTGTCGGCTGCAACAACAAGTGGCTGCATGAATTTATGGCTGAAGGACTCGATCGCGGAGGCAATACTGATATGGGCGGTGTAAACTGATGGCTGATGGACCTTGTTTGTAGCTTGCATGTTTCTGTCAATACAGATGAAACAATTGCTCAAAATCCTTCACCACCGGGGCTCTCGGTGGCATGTGACCACTCAGAGACGTTCCTGGTGACTCCAACTCTGTATCTTCATCGTCATCCAATGCTAGGAGGGTGAAATCCAAACACCGGGCTGAGCTCGTCGACAACGATGGGCCGGCGAGGCTAACCCTAGGTGTCACTATGGCCTCCTGAACCACCTATCTCGTAGAACCCGTCATCTCTTTCCCTTACGTCTTCGTCAGTTTTATTTCTTATATCTCCTGATGCATGTCGCTTCTACTCCGTTTCTTCATCGGTTTTACCACCGTTCCCATCTCCCAATCCACGTCACTATTGTCCTCCATATGTCAATGGCTAAACCTCAAAGATAGAAACCGGATCTAGCTTTCCCCAACTATGTTTGGAATTCAGATCATATTTCAACAATAGTAACTACGATTATCCTTCGCCCTCATGGCCCAACAAAGGTCTATCCTTTTCCCGATTAGGATGGATGGCCTCCTCTTGTTCTTGTGCAACAAATTCAAAAGAAGCAGAGGAAGCCATGGGAGGAGCTTTGGGGAAGATGAAGCACTCCATGGCTATTGAAACCTGCATCACATCTGTTTCTGACCAACGAATTTGGTTCCCTCGGGTGTACTATTCTCCGTCGCCGCCTTGCATGGCTTCGTCGATGGTCACGTGCCAGCCTAGTACGGAGTTGAGGGATGTAAGTTGGAGTTTAGCCATCATGGAGTTTTAGGGTATGTTTGGTGGAGATCCAGCTTAAAGAATCCTTCAAGCTAGTTATTTCTGTAGCTCTATAAATTCGTGGAGCTAAAATTATGGATACACCGAGGATATTTGGATGCATCATTTAATATTTATTTTAGTTTAAAATAGTGACTTAAACCAATTTATCTCAGCCTACAAATATAAAATCTGATGTAGAACTGAGAGTTGGAGTTCTACTCTCAACAAAATCTTACTACCGGCCAAACCGCTCGCGAAAGTACGTGGCTCATTTTGTTAATGCATGGTGGAGACGGGCAGCATTCAATGTGTGGCCTCTCATCGTGGACCTCCAATTCTTATGTGGACTTCAATCAATCAAGATATGGAGGCTTCATCAATTACTAACATAATAGATAACAGATCACTACTAAAA
This sequence comes from Phragmites australis, assembly GCF_958298935.1. NCBI lineage: Eukaryota > Viridiplantae > Streptophyta > Magnoliopsida > Poales > Poaceae > Phragmites > Phragmites australis. The sequence goes on along the minus strand of NC_084930.1, from coordinate 14,408,136 downwards.
AAAATCTGTTCACTGCCGATATGTCCTTACCATCTCACGACAAAAGTACTAGTGATAACATTAGCATATGCAATCCTTTTGATATCTTCTATCTGAAACTTGAAACGATTATTTGGATATCTAAATGATATCAAATGAAAATGTTTTCAACTATAAAGTTGTAGATCTCGTCGAGGGCTATAGTTTAGATACAAAGTTTGTCCCCGTCTAACTTTGTATGAAAAAATTATGAATTTTTTAAAATAAGCTCGCATCCATTATCATTGTTGGCTCTAGCCATGAGCCAGCAATGATAGTATCACTGCCGGTTTGTGTTATGAGCCGACAGTGGTAGTGGATTTTTACTGTCGGTTCTTTTTTAATAGTCTTTTAGTGCCAGTCCTTGATACGAACCGACAGTGATATTTTATCACTGCTGGCTCGTAAGAAACCGACAGTGATGGGCCGGCATATAAGCCTATTTCTGTAGTAGCTGATGGCAAAGGTGGGCAATAGAGAAGCTTTCGTAGGGGTATCTTGGGTTTACTTTTTCGTAATGACAGTGATGGGATACTTTGCTTTTTTTCTCTCTGATTAACGTGGTTATTTCTAATCTTTGAGAGTGAAGGAAGAGTTTCTTTTGTTGGACAATTAGTAAGATAATAACATATGCTATTTGTGATGTGACCAGCTCCTCTTTCACATGTTGCTTCGGTCTAGATAGAAAAATCCCAGCGGTCAAATTGGCGTGCATGTCACAGTCAGACTACTGGAGGCCATCGATGGTTTGGACCTGGTCGAAACATTCTGGTGGTCTGACCGGTATGTTGGGTGGTCGAACCACCTGGGCGCAGAGGCGAAATGGCTCTGGAGGTCTAACTGGGCTCTGGCGGTCTGACTGTTGGAACTTGCAATCTCCAGACTTATACTCAAAGGGGCATTCTCCTGTGGAGTGTGTGCTCATTTGTAAAAAGGAGTGAATTCTTGTGAGATAGAGCTAGGGTTAGGAGACTTAAGGGAGAGAGTTTGATCCACCAAATCTAGCCACAAAAGAGTGAGATTAGTGGGAAATTTGGAGCATCCCCTCTCTTGTTAGCTCCCTCCTCGTGTACTTCATCTTCATAGTGGATTACTTGCTCATCGCCGCCCATGGTTTTTTCCCTGCAAGGGGGTTTCCACGTAAATCTTGGTGTCAACACTTGATTTGGTATTTCTCTTGTCATATGTGTTGATTGGATATCATCTTACTTGCTATTGGTGTCATTTCTCAAGTTTATGGTGTATGGTTGAGTGGCATATGAGGCATGGTAGTGTTCTTTGATATGTTGATGTTAGGATCATGGGGATTAATGCTCTAGTGAGTTAATAGTTGCAAGTGTATGCTTGTTGATCCATTGGACAGCTTGTGGTGAAGAAATTTGAAGCTTAGGGATTTGTTATTGTTCGTGCCCACAAGGTGTTCGATGAAATGCTTGCGACACATTAGCTCATCGATTTGCTACACTTCCGTTACCCCTCTGTGCTCACAAGTGGTATCAAATCCATATTATATAAAAGACACTTGTTTAGTTGTTGTCTTGCTTCAAAATGTCAAGTTTGGAAGTGAGCAAGTTTGATGGCAATGGTGATTTCCGGTTATGGCAAGTAAAAATACAATTTGTGTTGGTTGACAAGGGTTTAGACAGTACTCTAGAAGAAGGTGGTCCAAATTTAGCAGCCACTTCAAGAGGTGAGATGAAGAAGATCGATAAGAAAGCATTGGCAGTGCTCCGTTTGGCTCTTACAGATAATGTATTGAGGCAAGTTTGTAAGGAGAAGACTGCTATGGCTCTTTGGAAGAAATTAAGCTCTTTATTTGGACAAGTCACTCTCAAGTTGTTTCTACCTCATGATGCACTTGTTTAGGATGCGTATGCAAGAAGACACTCCTATCAAGAAATATATTGATGAGTTCAACAAGGTGGTGCTTGACTATCAAAATATCGGTAGCTCTATGGACAAGGAACATTTGACTATCTTGTTCTTGTGTTCACTCCCAGATTCTTATAATGGCATTAGAGACCAGATTCTCTATGGTACTGATTCTATCTCCATGGATAATGCTACTTCTATCCTTCTGTCAAAGGATTTGCTCAAGAAGACTCGCATGGAGGGTCATGGTGAAGGTGAGGGTCTTGTTGTGTCACGTGGGAGGTCCATAGACCGTGGTTATAGTGGTGGTAATTCTTGTAGCAGTGTTAGAAGGAAATCAAAGAGCCATTCAAAGTCACGTTCTGGCAAGAAAGGTATATGTTGCAAGTATTGCAAGGATTTGGGCCATATCAAATGAGATTTTCCTAAATTGAAGAAGAAGAGGGACAAACAAAATAATGGCAACAGGAGTGAAAATTCTTTAGCTACTATGGAAGTTGCAGATGGCGATTCCGTTGAGTCTGATGAGTTACTTGTTGTCTGTGCAGATGTTTCATCAGTTGGGCATTGTGCTTCTAGTGCTTCAGCTGATTGTGATATGAGTTTTAGCACTGGTTGGGTTCTTGATTTTGCTTGCTCTTACCAAATGTGTCCTGCACAGAGAGCGGTTTGCCACTTATGAACCTATGGATGGTGGTTCATTTTCTATGGGCAACAACACAAAGTGCAGAGTTGTTGGTATTGTTCACACACTCATAGATTTTTGCCATGTGGTTGGGCTAAAAAAAGAATTTGATCTCTTTCAAGGCACTTGATCGGAAAGGCTACAAGTTTGTGGCTTATAGATATCATATCAAGGTGTTCTGGGGCTCCTTGTGTGTGGTGAAGGATCTTACTACTCCAGATACAGATGATTTGTAATTCTTGTAGGGTAGTTTGCTTACTTGGTCAGCTGCAGTTGCTTCTTGTTTCCAGATGGATGATGACACTATGACTACATTATGGCATATGAGATTGGGGCACATGTCAGAGCATGGTATGGCAGAGTTTAGTCATCGTTGTCTGTTGGACAATCGAAAGATAGGTAGTTTGCAATTATGTGAGCACTGTATCTTTGGGAAGCAAACTCATTTGAGTTTCAGTAGGTCTGTTCACATGACTAGGGCCATTCTTGACTATGTGCATACTGATTTGTGGGGTGTGGCACCGGTTACTTCTATTGGAGGTGGAAAATATTTGCTAAGTTTTATTGATGATTTCAGCATGAAGGTTTGGGTCTACATCCTAAAGTCCAAGGATGATACATTTCTTTATTTCCATCAGTGTAAGGCTATGGTGGAAACACATAGAGAAAGGAAGGTAAAATATTTGAGATCAGACAATGGCACTGAGTCGAGAGATTTTGAGAAGTTTTGTTAGGATGTCGGCATTATTCGACACTACAACATAGTTGGTACTCCATAGCAGAATGAAGTTATGGAACGTATAAATATGATACTATTGGGGAGGACCCATTGCATGCTCTGTCATGCCGGGCTACCACAGAGTCTTTGCGCAGAGCCGGTAACCACAACATGCTATTTAGTAAACTGCTCGCCTTCGACAACTATTGAGTGTAAGACACCAGAGGAGGTGTGGTCTTGCAAGCCACCTCAGTATGATCACTTGAGAGTATTTGGTTGTCTGATATATGCTCACATTTGCTAGATCAAGTTGGAACCTTGAGTATTGAAGTGTGTCTTCCTTGGTTACGGTGATTGAGTTAAGGGGTATTATTTGTGGTGTAAAGATTCTAAGGTGTGTGTGACCTTCAATGAGATGATGATCGTTATTCTAGCTTGTCGACAGTTGGGAGAGGCTTCCACTTCAGGTGGAGCTTCTATAGGTGGTAGTTCAGAGGCTGAACAGATAGCACAGAGGGTAACATTTGAGGTGGAGACTCCAGTGACTGAGTGTACTACGGTTGACAGTCAGCAACAACAACAACCATTATTGTTAGAGTCTACAGAGGGTGTTCAGGATTACACTGATGAGGTAGATCATTAGTCAGATGCAGGTGATAGTTAGTCAGAGGATACAGTTTCAGGTGAATCTTCAGAGGGTTCAGACTCTCCTATAGCACATCGTCTTCAGCGATTAAGGAGACCACCACATCACTATAGAGAGTGGGTCACACCAGTTGCGAGAGGCAGAGGTACAACTACTTTCACTTTGACAGTTGTTGGGGATATTGAGCATGATGAGCCTAGCACTTATAGAGAGGCAGTTCGCAGTCCTTAGGCAGCTAGTTGGGTCTAGGCTATGACAGAGGAGATAGAATCATTGCTCAAGAATTACACTTTGGACTTGGTGTTGCCGCCCAAAGGGTGCAAGATTGTTGGTTGTAAATAGGTATTTAAACTCAAAGATGCTTCTCCAGGAGTTGATGCTCCAAGGTACAAGGCTAGATTTTTGGCGAAGGGCTTTAGTCAGAAGGAAGGAATTGATTATCATGAGGTATTCTCTTCAGTTGTGAAGCATACTTCGATTCGGACTTTGTTAGCTCTAGTGGCTCTATTTGATTTGGAATTAGAGCAAATGGATGTGAAGAAAACGTTTCTTTATGGTGAACTTGAGAAGGAGATCTTTATGGCAGAACTAGAAGGTTTCGTGGTTGAAGGCAAAGAAAACCACGTTTGTTTGCTAAAGAAGTCATTATATGGCTTGAAGTAGTCTCCAAGGCAATAGTACCATCGTTTCAATTCTTATGTTAGTAGCCATGGATTTGAATGAAGTTCATATGATGCTTGTGTGTTTCAGTAGGTCCTTGCAGATGGCTCAAGGGTGTATACGTTGCTTTATGTTGATGACATCCTTATTGCAGGAAATAGTCGTTCTGCTATTGAGGAAACTAAGGCTATGCTCAAGAGTGAGTTTGAGATGAAGGATATGGGTCCAACTAGGAGGTTGTTGGGTATGGATATTCGTCGTGACAGGTCTCATGGCAGACTTTGGCTTCTCAGAGTCAATATATTGAGAAAGTTCTGCATCGTTTTCACATGTCACAGGCGAAGCCCGTTTCTACTCCATTGGCTGCTCATTTTAGGTTGTCTACTTCATCTAGGCCAGTGGATGCAGAGGAGGAAAGGTACATTTCTAGAGTCCCTTATGCCTATGCAGTTGGTATTTTGATGTACGCTATGCTTTGCACACGTCCTGATATTGCACATGTAGTTAGTGTTGTGAGCCATTTCATGTCAAAGCCACGGAAAGAATATCTAAAAGTAGTTCAGTGGATCCTCCGGTATCTTAGAGGCACAGGCAAAGATGGTTTGATGTTTGATCAAAGGGTAGCAAATCTAGGATAGGTTGTTGGTTATTCTGATTCTGATTTTGCCGGTGATCTTAATGAGAGGCACTCCCTCACTGGTTATATGTTTCAGCTTTGTGGGTCTTGTGTTAGTTGAAGGGTAACTTTGTAGCATACAGTTGCATTGTCCACCATAGAAGTTGAGTTTATGTCTTTGGTTGAGGCAGTGAAGGAGGCTATTTGGTTGCATGGTTTTCTTGGTGATTTGGGCATTGAGCAAGTTGATCGTGTTGTCTTTTGTGATAATCAAAGTGTGATTCACCTTACAAAAGATGAAATTTTTTGTCAAAGAACTAAGCATATTGATGTGCGTAATTTCTTTATTCGGCTTCATGTGAAAAAGAAAACTTTGTTTGTTGAGAAAATTGGCATAAAAGACAACCCGACTGATATGTTAACCAAGGTGGTCCCAAAAGCCAAGTTTGAGCATTGCTTGAACTTGGTTGGTGTTTGTGCTTGCTCGAGTTAGCTCCATGTGGCATGTTGATTGGTTTGGTTAAAGATGATGCATTTGAAGTTTGAACATTTGGCACCAAAGAACTTGATGTGTTGGCTCTATGGTTCAATTGTCATTGAGGTGGAGAATTGGGATGTCACAAGCTTCTCTTTCACGTGTTGCTTCAGTCTAGGCAGAAAAATACCAGCGGTCAGACTGTAGTGCGTGTGGCAATCAGACTCCTAGAGGCCATTGATGGTTTGGACCTCGTCGAAACCTTCTGGCGGTCTGACCGGTGTGTTGGGCGGTCGGATCGCTTGGGTGCAAAGGCAAAATGCCTTTGGCGGTCTAACCGGGACTTTGACCGTCTGATCACTGGAACCTGCGATCTTCAGACTCAAACTCGAAGGGGTATTCTCCCGTGGAGTGTGTGCTCATTTGTAAAAAGGAGTTAGTTCTTGTGAGAGAGAACTAGGGTTAGGAGACTTGAGGGAGAGAGTTAGATCCACTAAATCGAACCAAAAAAGAGTGAGATTAGTGGAGGATTTGGAGCCTCACCTCTCTTGTTTGCTCCCACCTCGTGTACTTCATCTTTATAGTGGATTACTTGCTCACCGCCGCTTGTGGTTCTTCCCCGCAAAAGGGTTTCCACGTAAATCTTGGTGTCAATACTTGATTTGATATTTCTCTTATCATATGTGTTGATTGGATGTCATCTTGCTTGCTATTGGTGTAATCTCTCAAGTTTATGGTGTATAGTTGATTGGCATATGAAGTATGGTAGTGTTCTTTGATGTGGTTATGTTGGGATAATGGGAATTGATGCTCTAGTGAGTTAATAGTTGCAAGTGTATGCTTGTTGATTCATTGGATAGCTTGTGGTGAAGAAATTTGAAACTTAAGACTTTATTATTGTTCATACCCACAAAGTTTTCGATAAAATGCTTGTGACACATTAGCTCACAGATTTGCTGTGCTTCGGCTGCCCCTCTAAGCTCACACTATTGCTCCCAGATACTGTATCAAAGTTGCTCATTGTCCTCGCAAAAAAGAAAGAAAGAAAGAAACTTGTGCATTGTCTTGCTGAAGAAATGAACAGATATGAAAGATAATTTGACATGGGTGTCGAATAATATTCCTGTCGGAACACTCTGTTTGTCCAGACAGCCCAGCAAAGTGCTGAAACACCTAGAAATGAGCAGATATCACAAATATCTTTGTTATTTGGCAGCAAATCATCTATCCAACACCAATATTGGTGTAAACATGTGGGCCTAGTATTAGCACCCAAAAAACTCCCTATTATATCCCAGATCATTTTGGCTACAATGCTGCCAGAAAAAAGATGAATGCATTGGCTGCTTCATTCTGATCACAAAAATAGCGTTGAGACTTCCCTGCCATTTTCTATGCAACAAAGCATCTTTTGGAAAAAAAATAGCATGTTGCTCTAGAGGCCACAAAAAACCTTGAGTTTTGGAGTAATCTTGGATCACAAAAATAGCCGATCGATTGACCAAGAAGTTGTAACAAAGTTGCTCATTGTCTTGCTGGGTTTGGTGCGTCTGTGGAAGCCGAGTCTGGTGTGTGTTTGCTGGACAATGCTCGACCAGATGCATGTAATTGCTTTGGTGGCCAGTGATTTGGGATTTGTCTGTGCCTCAAGTTAAATGGAAAACACCATTCCATCTCAATAAAAAAAAAGTAATTAAAAAAAGAACGCCACAGAGTAACCCGGCCTCGTCTCCTCCATGCGCTCGCGCCAAATCCCTCCAAAACTGTCACCCCGTAGCGCCAGCGCCATACACTTCACCTTCTCCTCTCCCTCTCTTATCTACTCGACGGCCTTAACTTGCTTCGAGCTGCCGGTGAGGTCGAGCACTATTGCAGTTGCAGCAACGCCATGGCTGAGGACGAGAAGTCCACCAACCAAATCCTCCAGGCGCTCGACGCGCTCAGCCACACGCTCTACCAAGCGCGCGCTAACCGCCGCAACAACTCCCTCGCACTCCCTCGCTCTGCCGGCGACGGCAAAGATGCCAGTGGCGTCGACGCTGTCGAGGCCGAGGCGCGCCCTCTGTCCCGCCGCTTGTCCCTGATGTCGCCGTTCCGGTCCAGGTCTAAGCTGGACAAGAATGAGGACAACGATAATGAGGAGGAGGACGACGATGCGGCGCCGCTCAAGAGCCAGGGCTTCGCCGCGGTGACCCCGGAGGCAGCCATGGCTGACGGGGAGAAGAAGGGGATATGGCGCTGGGGGCCGATCCGCGCGCTGTCGCACATCGGCATGCACCGAGTGGGCTGCCTCTTCTCCGTGGAGGTGGTGGCCGCGCAGGGCCTGCTGCCGTCCATGAACGGGCTCCGCCTCGCGGTGGCCCTACGCAAGAAGGAGACGCGCGACGGCGCCGTCCAGACCATGCCGGCCCGCGTGCAGCAGGGCGCCGCCGACTTCGACGAGACGCTCTACGTCCAGTGCCACCTTTACCGTAGCGGCGGCGGCACCACGGGTAAGCCGCTGCGGTTCGAGCCCCGGCCGTTCGTCCTGTCGGTGGTCGCCGTGGACGCGCCGGAGCTTGACTTCGGCCGTAGCGCCGTGGACTTGAGCCTGTTTGCAAAGGAGTTCACGGACAAGTGTCAGCAAGCAGGGGAGTGCGTCCGGCAATGGGACATGGCGTTCCCGCTCGCCGGGAAGGCGAAGGGCGGTGAGCTCGTCATCAAACTGGGGTTCCAGAGCATCGACGACGGGGGCGCCGGGTTGTACACCCAAGCAGCTGGAGCAGACAAGACTAGCTCCTCGTCGTCGTTGTCCTCGTTTGCACGGAAGATTAGCAGGTCATCGTTCAGCGTCATGCTGAGCCCGAAGATGACTCGCACCGTGTCGTCACTGACGCCGAAGATGGGGGTGTCGTCCCCGGACTTAAAGGGCATCGACAACTTCAAGCTCGACGAGCCAACCCCAGTTGCCGAGGTCAAGGAGACGCCGGTGGCCGAGGTCACGGAGACACCGGTGGCCGTGGTCAAGGAGACACCGGTGGCCGAGGTCAAGGAGGAGCAACCGAAAGAGCCAGAGCACGAGCCGCAAGAAGCGCAAGCCGATGATGACTCGGAGATCCCGGAGTTTGACGTCGTAGACAAGGGAGTTGAAGGGCAAGAAGTGAAGAATGAAGAGAAAGAAGAGACTGAATCGCACACTGGAGGCCTCACCGAGCTCGAGGCGATTACAAGCCAGACGAAATCCCTCGAGCTGACCATGCTCGGCGACGTGTCAGACGCAGCCGCCAAGTCGGTGGAGCAGCTGGAGGACGAGGCGGCAGGGCCCGACGCCAACGAGGAGGAAGTGACCGGAGAATCCTTGCAGGTGCTGGAACAAGGAGAAGACAAGAACGCGACCGCCAAGTCGCCGCCGGGTCGAATTGGGTGGCGAACTATTGCCATCCTTGTCACCCCCATAGCAGTCCTCGTAAGCAAAGCTCTTGTCACAACGCGCTGAAAATATTAGGAGCCGTTTCAAAGTGGTGTATGCGTATATTGTTTGCCACAATGGTGTATAAGTGCTTCATTGTAACATATGTAATCTGTAGTAGTTCAACATAACGAACAAAAAAGGATGCATAATGCATACCGGTATTATAGTGGATAATCTTGTCAAGCCATTTCAGGTCTTCCTTAGCACCAGTTATTTCAATTTGTGCCTTGCAGATCCACTCATAATAGGGAAGGGAAAAAAAGAAGAAAAGCAAAAGAAAAAGAAAGTGTGAAAGTCTGAGCAGTAACAGTCTTGTATCTTGCTCGCCTGCCACGTCATTCCGAGGAGGAAACCAACCGTGGGCTGAGCCTTGGTTGCCCCCAACCCCACACGACGCCTCTCGCGGCCCGCCAAGTCGAGAAGCGCGCGCCGTGGAATGGGACGCACGCCCGGACAGCACGATGGCAGTCCGCTCCGGCCGCGGACTCGATCCCAAACACGTTGGGATTCCGAAGCCGGAACACACTCAGCATTGGGTCACTGGCTCACTGCATGTGGAATTTTTAATAATATTATTTTATTAAAAAATTACAAAAATAATATCTGAAGTCATAAAATTGCAACAATACAACGTATGTGGTAGTGAGCCTGACATGTCGGCAAACATGTGTGGCCGAAAATACCTATCGGCATGCGGATATGGCAATGGGCTAGGTTATAGAGAAGGGATCAGTGACGTCTTAAGAGAGAGGTGAATTAGAATATTTTAAATTAATTGGGTTCAAAAAATTTATAAGATAAATCTATATCAATTTCTATTTAAATATTCTCTAGATTTATCTAGTGTGTCTATTATATTATTTAAAAAGGTTTGTAACCTATATCCAATTCTAGCAAACTACTCTAGAAAGATAAACATGTAAATATAGATTGTAAGTACATAAATGCGGAAACGTAAAGATGGTAGCGAGAGCAAATTCGACAAAAAAGACTTTTATCTCGTAATATTGATAGTATAAACACCACCGCTAATCCACGTTAGAGCAGCCACCTAGCCTATAGCTCCCGGATGACACCGATCATGACTCTTGAGCAACCTAAGCCTCAAGTAGGTTGAGCTACCAAGACAAATCTTCACCACAAGCCTCTCTTCAGTCACTTACCATCGTTTTCACTTTAGAGCTTAAGTCACCAAGGCAAGGGTCTCCGCGTCTCCGTACAAGAATCTTGCCACTACTCCACACCAAGTCTAAGGGTCAATAAGCATGAGTCACCACGACTCACGATGCTGGCGAGTCACTAAGACTCTAAGGTGTCGACGTACTACTTGGTACAATGTTGGATCACTCCTTAATCCCCTCTCTGGGCAGTAACACCTAAACACAATTCTCTCTAGGTCTATTAGCACTAATCACTCCTTAATATTGTACTTAATTACCTTAAATGATCACTTTTAGCATTTTGGTTGCTTGGATGTCTTTTTAAGTGTATATTAGCTTCTCTGGACTCCAGCACACTCAAATGGCCGAGTGAGGGGTATTTATAACCTCAAGCTCGCGCAATAGCTGTTGCCCTAACGGTCGCAAAAGGCTGTGAACACTGAATGATCCAGCATCAACAGCAGTACAAACACCAGACCAACCAATGTGTACAACAGTTGCAACTAGCCATTGGAACTCCACTCAAACTCATTTGTGAACACTGGATGTTCCGGTGTAACCTTCAACTCCAACACTAGACTATCCGGTGTATAGACTTGAGCCGACCAAGCCACTTCACTGTCCATTTATTCGGTATGTATAATGCTCTAATCACCGGACTATTCAGCATATACAACATCGCTAGCCATTGCAACATCTTCTGGAAAATACTCTGGTCAAGCTTACAGTGTATGCGCCTTTAAATCGCTTGACAATCGAGCGTGTAGAATTCCTTCTACCACCGAGAAACACCTCCTGGAAAATGCTTTGTCGTGTTTATCACCTCAACACCGGACCATCCGGTGTAGTATTCAATTTTGTCTTCTGAGTCAAAACACTCCGATGTTTTTTTTATGAGCACCGGACCATCTGGTGAGTACACCTTGCTGAGCACCGGATCATCTGGTGTAGTCTTCAACTTTCTCTTCTGAGTCGAAAACACTCTGGTGTGTATAGATTTATGATCACTGGACCATCCAGTGTTAACAATTTTTCCTGAACTCGTCCAATTCAAAGTTTCTTGAGTTCGGCTTTGGTAGCTTTTTCACATATTCCATCCATGAGACCTAATAAAGAATATACTTTACAAATATGTTAATATCTTTTACTATATTATCATTAATCATCAAAATCACATATATGCCATAAAAGAGCCATGTTCGCTACAATCTTACCCTTTTTGGTGATTGATGATTACACAACCAAAGCAAGTGGTAAAATATAAATGATACTAAATATAAAGTGTATAAGTGCACAAAAAATGAATGACAACAATTATAAAGAGCATGAAGACTTACCACTTTGCTTGGATGTATGGTAAGAACAACAAATGGTACCAATTGTAAGAAAATCAACGATAATACCAATTGAAAATGAATCACTGATACCAACTGAAGATGGATCAATTGTAAAGGAAAGATCCCATCTTTATCATACCTTGTTCTTACCTTCAATTTATCCCCCTTTTATTATGACTGTCATGGAGACAATTATCCCCATTTCAACATGTTAAACTCAAAAGAAACATTAGAGCATATGGGAGAGATCTTCATGAACCATGATCCTAAAAGATGATACCAGTTGTAGGAATCCAATTAAAATGAATGATATGAACTGTATGGTAAATGATACAAATCGTAGTTATGCATGCCAACTGTAGGAATCCAATTAAAATAAGCAATGTGGATATCATTTGAAATGAAAACACATGTATCACAATTCAAGAAAAATCACATAATATGGTTTACACTCTCCCTATGTGTGTGCATACATATGATGAGATCCATTTGTAGGTATGTAACAATTTATGCACTACTAGGCAATATGTAGAAGTATGAAGTTTACACCATATTATGTATAGAGATAACTTAAATGTACGAATGAATTGACAATAATACTAATTAATGGATAAGCATTGCATATTTCTGAGGACTTGTAGATTATTTCATGAGACTACAAAAGATACCACTTGAAAGACATGTCGATCTAAAAATCACAACAAATAGGATATGCTCCCTCTAATTATGTGCATACAAGTGTCGAATACTTGTGAGAGATATGCACTTGTCATTGATAACAATGAGAAATTTATCCTATAGATTAGACTCATGGCATATAAAGGATACTATTGAAGAAATATGCCATGTAAAGAACCTACAACTAATAAACCGTGTAGGTTGCTCATGGGTTAGAGAGAAACACAAGAAACCTACCATATGAAAAACCTACACTAGGCATTGCAAGAAAATAAAATATGCACATGCAATTCTATACAAGGCAAATGTACTAGATGTAAAAACAAAATGCATGAATAAAAGTTCTAGCTACCATTAACTCTTTTACCTTTGGATGGGAGATTTTGGGTATGTGATGGTCAAGGTTTTCATCAATGCGCCCAATCTTATACATTTGACTTCTTTGCTTGAACCTTCACTTTATCTTGTGAATCAAGTCTTTAAATCCCTCTAGCTGACTCATGGACTTCAAGTATTCTTTGGAACTCAAACTGATTAGGACGCCTTGATGTTGGTGATTACTTCCTTGGGCACCCAAATAGGTTGGTTCTACCTCTGGTCCTTTCTCCCAACCATCTGTGCATCCACTTCACCATTATCCTTCTTCTTGCGCTTATAGTGGTTGATCTTGATCTTGATCTTGTAGTTGGGCTTGGTGTAGAAGTTGGGGGTCTTGTTTGAGAAGTTCACCATCTTTTTGTTCTCTTTGGTATCCTTCTTGATTTGCTTGCAATGGAAGGACTTATGACCTTGTTGATGACGCTTGAAGCATGTCACGGTGGACTCCTCCGTAAGCTTGTTTACCATGTTATCATAGTTATCTTATGGAGGTTGGACATGATTGTTGCCCTTCAATCTTGCTAAGTCATTCTTGATCTTCTCCACTTCTTACTTGAGCTCATTATTCTTTTGTGCAATGAGATTATTACATGGTTCTAAAAAAATTATCAACACATGCCTCATTGTAAGGGGGTGAGCTAAATAGATGAATCAAATCATCACAACAAGTGGAAGCATCTACCTTAGAGTTGAAATTAAAGAGAGAGGTAGATTGCTTCAAAGGGACCTTAGATTGAGATTCAATATGCTCAAGTTTTGCCTTAATCTCTTCATGCTCCTTGTTTAGCAATTCAAATTTACTCACTATTTGATTATAATTAAAAACAAAGATAGCATGAATGTCATTAATGGAATTGAATTTTTTAAATTCTTTAGATTGTTTCTTTAAGGCCCTTTGTAGCTCAATTATCAATTCAAAAAGTTCTTCTTGAGAAGGTGAATCCTAATCGGATTCATCATCACTTACATCACTTTCTATACCTTTGACCATAAGGCACTTGTGTGATGACGACTTGCGTGATGACGACCTTGAGAAAGAGCTCCTCTTGGAGGAGTGGATGGTTAAGCTTTCATTATTTAAGCTTGAATCTTCATCTTCACTCACCCATCTTCCTATGCTTGCAAATGTTTTACTTCTTCCCCTTGTCTCCCTCTTATTCTTGGTCTTTTTCTCCTTCTTGATATGATCAATTGTGTTGATTAAGTCTTTCATGGAGATTGGATGATTAATCTCTATGTTGATCCTCTTGATGTCCTTCTCGAATCTTGAGATGAGCTTGATGATCTTGGGATCTATTTCTTCAACATTTGAGGTGCTTTGCTCATCTTTTTTATCGCTCTCTTTATCTTCATCATCATCATCTTCGCTTGTGTTTGAATCTTGCTCTTGACTTCTCATCTTCTCTTTTATGTGTGGTCAATGAGCTTGCTTGCTTGGAGGGCAAGGTTCTTGGCACCAGATGAGGAGGAAGCTTCAACCTCTATATTCATGGTTATCTCATGGGCGGTGATCTTACCGAGAACTTAGCTTGGAGTCATCTTGTTAATGTCCTTGTCGTAGATGATGGATACTATGAACTTATACTTCGGATGTAGAGCTTGAAGTATATCATCTCCAATTGATGTCAAACCTAGCCAATTGATCTCATTGACAATAATATTCAAATGCAAGTGTATGTAATTAGCACTTTCGTGGGAAAATTGTTTAATGTTTTTGAGCTTAGAGACTAACACATGATATTTCTCACTGCGCACATCCTTTGTGCTTCATGTATTTCAATAAGGTTAATCCAAATATCATGAACATTGGTGAGAGAATATATTCGATTAAATGCATCAATTCTTAGAGATAATAAAAGAATACTCTTCACTAAAGCATCGAGTTACCTCTCCTTGTTTGTGAGATGTTCCTTCATCCCCTCCTCGGTGACTCTCCAAATATATAAAATTTTGGCTTGCAAATAACAAGTCATTAGATTTTTCCAACGAGGGAAGTGAGTGTTGTCAAAACATAGAGCACTACCGATATCCATCCCTACCCTGGATGACACAACTCTCAAGGATGTTAAGCCTATTAAGAGTACGAGGCTCTGATAACAATTGGAAGGATCGGTGATGTCCTAAGAGGGGGGAGGGAGGGGTGAATTAGGATACTTAAAACTAATTAGCTCCAAAAACTCCACAAGATAAACTTATATTAATTTCTATCTAAATGTGCTCTACGCTTATCTAGTGTGTCTACTCTACCATTTAAAAAGGTTTGCAAACTATATCCAATTCTAGAAAACTAATTTGGGAAGATAAGCATCCAAAGGTAGATTGCAAATATGTAAATACGAAAACGTAAAGATGGTAGAGAGAGCAAACTGGCACAAGGGATCTTTATCCCATGGTATCGATAGCATAAAGCCCTAGTCCACGATGGAGTAGCCACCTAGGCTATAGCTCCCAAACGACACACGGTCATGGCCCTTGAGCCACCTAGGTCTCAAGTAGGTTGAGCCACCAAGGCAAGGTCTCATCACAAGCCTCTCTTTCGGTCACTTGCCGCCGTCTTCACTTCGGAGCTTGAGCGACTATGGCAAGGGCCTCCGCATCCCCGTACAAGAGTCTTGCCGCTGCTCCATACCAAGTTTGAGGGTCAACAAGCATGAGCCACCAAGAATCACGGTGCCAGCGGGTCACCAAGACTCCAAGGTGTCAATGTATCACTTGGTACAATATAGGATCACTCCTTGATCCCCTCTCTAGGCAGCAACACCTAGACACAACTCTCTCTAGGCCTATTAACACTAATCACTCTCTAATCTAGTACTTAATTACCTTGGATGATCACTTTTAGCACTTTGGTGGCTTGGATGTCTTCACTAGTGTATATAAGCTTCCTCTGAACTCCAGCATCTTCAAATGACAGAGTGGAGGGGTATTTATAGCCTTAACCCCACGGACTAGTTGTTGCCCCCAACAGCTCAACTTTAATTTATACGCCTCTCTAGGCAGTAATACCTAGACACATTCTCTCGGCCTATTAGCACTAATCACTATCTAATCTTGTGCTTAATTACCTTGGATGATCACTTTTAGCACTTTTGTGGCTTGGATGTCTTCTCAAGTTTATATGTGCTTCTTTGGACTCTAGCATACTCAAATGGCCAAGTGGGGGGAGGGGGGTATTTGTAGCCTCAAACCCGCACACTAGCCATGTGAGGAACTGTCCAAATAATATTCTAATTAATCATCAGGAGGATCATTATTCATAAATACAACCTCAATGATTAACCAGAATACCATCCCAGTAGTCCCAGCATGTGTTTTGTGCCCAAGATCAGAACACATGCATTTTCAACATGTACATCACAACATAGATTAAGAAAGAGTGAGTAATTAAAGTTATATACAAGTTCTTAAGCATACAACCATTTGTAATAGTTTACACAAAGAGAAACTATGTAGCAGAAGATTAAAACTTTAACAATAACAAAAGGAGAGTGGAGTCATATGCCCTTAGGCTCCACCCCAAAAGCTACGCCTCACCATAGTAGGATGCACTACTCTTGCCCACCACCTGCATCGGCGGGCACGAAGTAGTCAAACACCACCTCACCCTCACCAGCAGAACCTGAAAGCGCAGGCATGAGTACGAAGATACTCGCAGGACTTAAACCATATAGAGCACATATACGTAGCTCAACTCCAAGGATTATGCATTGAGCTGTTAGCAAGAGTAGGCCACAAGGTTAAGTAAAATATATGAGGTAAGCAACCTAGACACATATGTGTGAGCATCTATACTTAACTCAAAAACAACTACATTTCTACCCTGTAAACCACAACTTGAACATGTATGTATAGCAACCATAGTATCTCATCAACAAACTACCAACCAATTCCATCATACCATAACCTTATCCCACATTCGTAAACTCTACGACCGACACAAATGAAACAATAGCATGCTCATGACCGAGAGCGCAGCATTTTGAAATATTTTTACACCCTGCAAGGGGTACAACTTTACCCACACGACTCGAGGACCATTCGGCTTGTGCTACTCACGAAAGTACACACAAGGGGGTACTAGAGTCAACCTTTCTCATACTCGGAATCACCCACTTGCAATGCCCCTGTGGCACCGGGGTTACCGTGAGCATCTCCCAGACACCTCTAGCTCCCCGCCACCTTGCTTCTCCTTTTCTTTTCTCTTACACGTCATAGAGCTGCAGGGCAAGTGTCAGCACGGCAAGTGGATAATTGGCTTACCTTACCATTGGATCAGAATGTGGTGAGTACGGAAAGTGCTAGAGCCAACTGTACCAACGAACGGCCTTAAATGATACAAGCGGTCTATGGCATCTGGGCTTCTCTCCTGAACTACCCAGAGGACTCCTCCTGGGCAGAAGATACCCCTAACACCGCCCACATCTCGCCTCAATCTCACATCTCAATCATTCATCTCAACCTCATCTTTGTATCTATAAACAGTGATTAAGACCTAAGCTCGCGAACAACGGCAACACTGTCGCTCGATTTCTACCGAGGGCCTAAGCATTGCTAAGCATTTCGAATAAACCTTGAAGCTAGATAAAAACTATATCATCAAGGCTACAAGGATAAGGATTCATCAGTAAGTCAAGGTAGAGATAATGCATGAACATAGGTTCTACCCATATCAGCCCGTCACTATACTCAACACATGCAAACATACATAAAGTATAATTTATCAATTTAGACTCCATTTAATTTGAACAAAGGGTGTAGTATGCTTAGATGCTTGCCTTTCTACTCTAGGATTTGCCCGATACTTTCCGAACAGAACTCGCAGAAGTGGTGTGCCTCGGTGTCGCCCTCAATCACACTCGCGTCACGCTCTGGACCTTTGTTCGCTTAAACAAGAACGCATGCAATGATGAGCATGAAGGAGGTGCAATGCTTCATGACATGAGTTTAAAGCAATAACGATTTGCTTAACTTTACTTATTATTAAACATTTAATATTTTCTGGATTAATTAAGCTTAAAACAAGCTTCACCCTAATTAGAAAATTAACTATGCTTAGCATGAGTGTGTGTATTTTTACTGAATAGGGCATCAATTAACAAGATTTAAAAAATTTATTTCATCAATTTTGGAGCTACCAATAATTAATTATGGATTAATGAAGCTCAAACCTATTTTATTAATCCATGCAATTTAAATACATATTTCATAGCTCCCAGTATTTTTATCATGTAGATTATGATCATATAAATCCAACAAAATTAGTTTCACTATTTTTGGAGCAATATTCTATTTTCTATGCATTTTACAACTTTCAGCTGAATTACTAGTTATACACTAAATCCATTTCGCATTTTTCGGAATATCCGGATTAAAAGGGCCCCAAATCTTTTTGCACCTAGGCCGAGCTAGCTATAGTCGCTGACAACGGGCCCAGTAGGTTTGACTCGAGTCAAAATCAAGTGAGGGCAGGGCAGCACAGTGCCGGCGGCACGGCCAGGCATCGCCGGCGGCGAGTGGTGGCGCAGCTCGGCCATCCAAGGGAACTAGTGGCACCAGCGCGTGCACACGGTCCTGACTGACACACACGTGGCCGGCGGCGATGATCGAAGGATGGCAGCGATGGCGCACGGTGGAAACAGCACGGCGGCGGCACGGCTCGGCTCACTGGTAGCTAAACGACGATGCAATCTAGCTGGACGAGCACTCCACAGCATCTACACAGGTATGTGGATTCAACGGTGTGACTAGTTTCTGACGGGCCCGATGGTGGCCTGGCCGGGCAGCATGCGCTGAGGTGGTGGCGGCGGGCGGCTCATGCGGAGAAGCACTGGCGATAGGCAAAATGGAAAACTATGCGTGCAAAGGGTTCAAGAGATCGTGGGGAAGCTCACCGCGGGACCGATTCGTCTAGAGAAGCAACAGTGCGGTGGCTCGATGGAGATGTGGCGACGAATGCCGCCGGAAATGGGGAAGAAGGCGCCTGCACCCGATTTCGGCCACGGAAGAAGGGGAATCCGGCGGGATTATGTCGGTGGAGCGTCGCACGACCCCTTCCTTAGCTCCTCGTGGCTTGGGCCTGGTCGAATCGAGCTTGGCTCGTCGAATTTTCCTTAGCGTCACAATTTTATGAATCATGTAGACTATGAAATGTTACATTCTTGATCACCATGTTCATAATTGCTTTGGCTTAGTCAATGCTTATGTTAAGACTAGTTTGATGAATATCTTGCTCTAGGCTTCTTGGTTCAAGATAGTGGATTGGCACTATATTTTCTATCTTTGTCAAATATTTTAGCTTATGATAGAACCTTCGGGGAACATATGTTCCTTGTGTCGCAAAGACACTACTTGACTTGATCTAAGTGAAAACTTGATAATTTGTGCAATTTGAATATTTTTGAGCAATCAAGTTTCTTGTGCGAAAATATGATCCTATACGGTTGTCTTGATGCTTTGTGTGGTTTGCCAAAGGAACAAACCCGTGGTTGCTAAAGTCAACTTGAGGATAACATGAATCGCAAAGAAATGTGCCTAAATGATCAATTTTGTTTTAATCACTTGATGTAACTAAGTCTTGGTTTCATATGTCAGCGTTTGCAAAGCCTACTATTATGAATACTTGCTTGCCTAGTTTGAGATTGAAGTTTGCTACTTCTTGATGCTTGTATTGCCTCGACATGAGTGGATGCTTATGTGGTGCTCACTTTTAACATGATTAGGCTACTTGAACTTAAATGCGCCAACAATTCTTCAAGATTTGCTTGTAAAGCTTCATGCTCTTATGTCACTGTCTCTTTTTGAGCCTTTACACGATTGTGAGCTCCACATTCTACTCTCCATAGCTCTTTGATGTTTCTAGCTTGTGCAAATGCTTTATGGTATACTTGTAAAAG
Organism: Phragmites australis; assembly: GCF_958298935.1. Lineage (NCBI taxonomy): Eukaryota > Viridiplantae > Streptophyta > Magnoliopsida > Poales > Poaceae > Phragmites > Phragmites australis. Next base: position 14,388,549 of record NC_084930.1, on the reverse strand, counting down.
CTCATTAGGTTTGCATATTGATTTCATAGCATTTTAGGTCCTTGATGTTTGCATTGCCAAAGGGGGAGAACTTATGCACTAAATCACAAAGAAGAAGAATCCTGAAATCAGTCCATTCATCAAGGGGGAGCTTTTGCATATTCGGCTTGTCTTTGTCTCTCTTCGAGCTTTTGCAATCTTCTTATGCCAAGTGACATCTTTTGCTTTTTCTTGAGATTTTGGGCACTTGGACGCGCTTTTCTTGTTAAATTTCTTCAAACCAAAATCTTTGTGCTTTGAGGATTGCCAATGCACTCATCAAGGGGGAGATTGAGAATCCAAGTTGAAATGTGCCTTAGTTTATATATGATGAGTGATTGACAATGTTGTTATTTTGATTTGTGATTTGCATGAGCACGGTTATGCACTGCAATTATGATTCTGACTAACCAAAATTACGGGGAAAATGGGGTTGACATTTTTGTCTCTAAGTCTCTCTGAGTCCAACAAAATTGCATATGCCGGATGGTCCGACGCCGGGCAATTTGTACACGCCAGATGATCCGGCCCATTGGAAGACTTCACGCCGGAGCATTTGAGCTTAGAAGCAAAACTTGAAGTACACACGGGATGATCCGGTGATTAAATGAAGAGAATGCTGACTATTTCTTGAAGAGAGATTGCAAAATGAGTTCTGGTAAGAATGTACATGTCGGATGGTCCGGCGATAGGCAAATGTACATGCCGGAGTATTTCATCCTAGAGGCAAAGATTGAAGTGTACACCAGATGGTCCAGCAATGGAGTGAAGTGAACGCCGGAGCTTTTCTTGCAAAGAGGTTGCAAACTAGCTCTAGTGAACTTGTACTCACCGGATGGTCCGGTGTTCAAAAGGATGAACAACGGATGCTTCGCCAGAGCATTTCTTGCAGAGAGGTTGTAAGATGGCTGATCCAGGGAAGTAGTACACGCCGGATGGTCCAGCGCTCAGAAGCTATGAGCAACGGATCATCCGGCGTTCATGATTTTTCTGAGATATGCTTTAACTGAGGATGTCGATTTGGAACTAACTAGAGAATGTTTGGAGATATGTGTGTGCTTATCTCATGATGTGTAGGTGATGTATGCAACTTGGCGGTCGACAGCGGGATGATCGGGGCCAAGCAGGGTACTTCGTGCCGAATGATTGAGGGGGCCGAGCGGAGTCAAGGGTGATCTTGGCTATGCACTTGGAGGTAAGCAAAGCAAGGAAAGAAGGATGAAGTCAAGCAAATGGGATGCTGGTGCAAGTGACAAGGAGGCCCAAGGGATCGGGAGTGGGAGAGACTTGCTGACGATCAAACTCACAAGGCAAAGTACACACGTCGACATCAGGATACTTGCTTGAGGTGAAAGCAAGTGGCAGCAAGTCATGCTTTGAGAAGCGTGAGAGGTGGTTTCGCGGTTTGGTCTCAAAGCCGTGGAAGGATTGAGAGGATGTGGCATCATCGTGAAACTTGCATCAAGAAAAAACTAAGTCATGAAGGCGCTATGACCGTTTGATGAATGGAGCGAAAAATAGACCAAAATACTCCGGTGGTCGGTAGGAGGCCATTGGAAGAGGGGTATTTTAGGAACAAGGAAGCATAAGCGCTAAGCTACCTCCCTAGGCGTATAAATAGAGGCGTAAGGCTATGTGGGAAGGTTGAGTGCTAGGTTTTAGAGGAAAGGAGAGATGATAACTTAGCCTTGTAATAGGTGAGAGCTTTTTGTGAGGAAAATACCTTGTAATCTACCGAAAAAGGGCTAACATTTGCAAGAAATTAAGTACATGTTTCCTCCAATGCTTGTATCCATCTCCTTCTAGTTTCCTTCTATTGCCTCCCGTGCTTTGTTGCAAGTTTTTCTTTTTTGATTGTGATTTTTTTTGATGAGCTGAGATTTTCTCACCTTGAGAAGTTGTTCTTCTTGTTGCTAGAGACATAAAAATTACATACAAATGTATACAAGTGGGTCTTGAATTCCTTTACTCGGAGAACTTCTTCTTCCGGTGATCTTTTGTTTGGAGCAAATATTTCTTTCTTCAGGTTGCTATCTTTCTGTGGTAATGACTTGTGGGATACCTGTCAATGAAACTAAGAGTTCATTTGCACCCATGAGAGCCATGCTTGGAGTTTTTCGTAGAAACTAGGTTATCTCTAGTTTTTGCTTCCGTTTTGTTTTGAGTACATTGGATGACCAGAATAGGAGATGGCCATTAAAGAAAATTTGTGAGGTGTCTATTCACCCCTTTCTAGTCGCCATTCTCAGTCCTACATCACCGTCAGCCGCTGATGTGCTAGACTAACTTGCAGAAGATTATACAACCAACCTAACACTTCGGCTAGCCTCATCTATCTCGGACTATTCAATCTAGTCTACATACTGGAAGTTACTCAAATCCAGCCCACTGTCACAATGCATGACATATACAGGCCCCGTAAAAAACCGGAACCCCACTACAGTCGACATCCCGGATTCAACATTCAATACCAATATTTTGTGAGCTAAAATAACTCTAATTACCTTACAAATTACTCTAATACTTCCTCTGGTCATAAATACTTGTCGCTTTGACCAAGATCTGGTTAAACTTTTAAAACTTTGATTGCCAAAAGCTTCCAGAATATTTAGTTTGAAAATATAAAAATCATATATGTAAATTTATCTTGAAAAATACTTTCATACTATTATATTTTATTAGATATTATAACTATATTCTAATAGAAAACAATGGTCAAAGTTGCACATCAAAGACGTAAAAAGTCAAAAGAGACAAGTATTTATGATCGGATGAAGTATCAATATAAAATGCTTAAATTTCTTCTGTCATCTACCTAAATATTCCAACCAAAAATCCAATTTTAAATATACTACAGTATATTCTCTAATTTTTGTACCTATCGTTGCCATATAAATCTAATCTATACATAGTCTCAACCTGGTCGCATTTACGTCCTCCCAGCTTATCCACGTCATCACATGGACTGGAAACCGTCGGATCTAGCTGCGGAAGTTAAGGACCGTCCAATTGGGAGCTGCTGCGCTCGGTCCTTCGAGAAACCTCCGCCTCTCGGTCTTTCCTCACTCGGTCGCTCCAGCGCCACCGCCCTCTCCAGCCTACCTCATTTGGCCACCGGGACCCACGCGCCGTAGCCTCCTCCCCTCCGCCAACACTGACACACGACGCCCCACCCCCTTGCACCCGATCCACGGGGGAAGGAGCAGCCGCGCGCCTGCGCGTTACCACCACCCCGATCCGGCCTCCCCGCCTCGTGCCACTCCTCCCCTCCCCTCCCTGCGCTGCCCCGCCCCTCCCTGTGCCGGCGAGACGGTAGAGGGTCTCGGCGCTCCGCTACTTCGGCCGAATGTGCTCCATGGTGATGGCATTCCTCGGCTTCGACCTCGGCGGTCCCCTGCATTACGGTTGCTGTTTGGTCCTGGTGCTCTGTTAACCACCTCATCGCTCCTCCACGGTTTGCCGAAATAGCACTGCTTTGCCACCGGACTCGATCACCTCCCTCGAGATAGCAGCGCCAGATTTGGGCAGCCTGAGCAGTTCTGTCACGGATGACGCCTGCACCTCCACCGCTGCTTCTTTCCCCTTCCCAAGCTGCATTTCCATTTAGCTATCCATTTTGTTCTGCGACGTGTGCATACTGCCTGTTCGACCAAATGCCTCACAAGGTAACAAGTAACTGCCATAAAACCTTCACAATTATTCTAACGCAATGAGCTACTTTAGCTACAGTGTTTCAAATTCATTGCAATGACTTTAGTAGTGATTGCTATAGAATGAAGTAAGATCATAAGCAACAGGTATACCTCAGTAACCAAGTCTTTGATGTTTGCTTACTACAAGCTTTTAGCAATCAATCTACATACTAAATTAACATTTTATGAGCATGCAGCTGTGTGCATATAGCTTACAAAGAAGTGTATTTCTGTGCCATCTTTTGCTCCTACCTCTTAATCTTCGTGAGCTGCAAAAGCTTGCCTGCAGAATTTGAATGGATCGAGGCAGGACTACTAGAGGTTGATAATTCGTTGAGACTTGCTCAAAAGATCCCTGAAACATTATTTGGATTATTCTTTGAGGTGAGATCCTGCTTCTTTTAACTCCCTGTCATTTCATCCTTTTAGATTCTCTAGCATTTTGTATGCTTTCATGGATGTCAAAAGTATAATATAATCCTGTGTAAGTTGCACTGGCCATCGGTTGGAATGTAATGCAATATGGCACAGCCAATTGCTATTCCATTACTTAAATCTGTGGCCTCCCTAGAACACCAATAACCTCAGTTAAAAACACAAGCATGTAACTTTTTAGTATAAATTGTTACTTTTCATAGCGTGAATTCCCCATCCTATATGCACATTACATAAAACAACATATATATGTTTTCTACTAAAGAGTTTAATTTTCTTTTCATTACCTCAGCAGACTGCTTCATACAAATTTCAGTTGTCAAAGTGAACTGATGTCAGTGCACATCTCATTTGGTTTTCTTTCATGACACAAAATGTTCATGTGTCGCTTAACCTGTTGAGTACACTTTTTAACATTTTTCTTTATACACGTGGTTTTTCTTATGCAGATTTTAAAAGCTAATTTATAGTATTGCAGCCTTGCTAACAAGCAACACCATAACATTCTCCTGCTAAAGTGTTGATTTCCTAGGTGGTTTTCTGGAGTCGAATCCTGAAGTGTTGATTTCCTAGGTGGTTTCAAGACCTCTGATGTCGCATTCTAGCAGAGATTGCAAGGTAAGCATATATGTTGCACATGGAAATATGTTCGTTCATATCAATTTCTTTTAGATTAAAATTCATTCCTCTCTGTCTCTAGACATAGAGCGAAGGCTGTTGATGAAGACAAAAGAGTATGACGAGCTTCCCCAATTGTGAAAGTTACTACTCTGTTAAATGTATGTTCTTTGAATTGGGTAAAGTTCTATGTCAGAGTTTATATTCTGTGATCGAATTATGCAGTATTCTCTACTTGCTTTCAATAGGCTAAGACAAGAAGTAGATTTAGAGGGATCAAGATATAAGACATGGCCTTGTTATGATAAGGATTTTGAAGTATGCATCAGAAAAAAAATGCATGGGGCTATTGCTATCTTGAACCCTAAAAATTTAAGCTTCAAATATACTTAATGCTTTGGTTAATTTGTACTTACTGTACGAATGAGTTAACTCCATGCCTTTGTTCATCCAACACAAAAGAAATATACTCTGTTGGGAGAAATACCCCAGCCCACAGACATTGTAAGGGGTCGCCATTAAGGACCCCCTCCGGAGCCCATTGGCTCCGAAGCCTCCGCCAGGACCACGTCTCCAAAGCCTCTGCCCAGACCATGCCTCCCAAGCCTCTCCTAGGACCACGCCTCCCAAGCCTTCGCCAGAACCACACCTCTGAAGTCCTGCATGCCTCCTCGGGCTGCTACCGGCGAAGTCTGGGGGAAGTAGTTGGCCTCCGTAAAGAATATCAGCAAAGGAGAACATCCATTGCAAATTGGCCTGGCACAAGGTGACCGGTAGTTAATACTGGTGCAAGTGGTGGCTATCATGACATCCCAGTGCAAATGAAGCCCCCCTGACATCTGCGGCAGTGCGGCACCGCAATCTACGATTGGCTAAACACTATTGTATTTGTCATAATAGATAATATCTTCTAAGTAGGGGTAAAAAGTATTCTACCTGGACCTGGGCTGTGTGACTCAACTGGTCGTAGGTCCCTGTGGTATAGTGATAGCTTGTATCACTATCCCTGTAAGGATATACTTTTGTATTTACACCTGAATGGTATTATAAATACAAACCTATGACCATCAGACCAGAGGACAAATCTATGGTTGTGAATCTTCAGCAACAAGGGAATATTTGTGGAAATGCATAACCAGTGTATTTGGGGGACACAAGAAATATAACGTCACGACAGAGAAAATGTAAACCTTTTCTAAATAATATAAGTACTTCCTTAAAAAAAAATATAAGTACTTCCTAAAAATATATATATAAGTACTTACATAAATCTAAAATATTATCTTATTTTTTATAGTGTAAGTCCAGGTCTGTTTCTACGAACATTATGTAACATTGTCAATATAAATTTAACTATAGATCTCGGTGACAGGACACACGGCGCAGCAAAGCTGCGCTATTTTCTAGTAACTACTATAAACATCGTTCTCTAATTCTCCAAAATCCTATAAATATTGTAATCCTAGATTTCTATTTAATCGAATTCAAGTACTATACTCTAAATATCCAATTCCATATGAACTGTGAAAATCATATTCTAAATTTATTGTCCATAGTTCTTTTGTACCTAAATTTTCTAAATATTAAAATTTTATTTCTGAACTGGTTTTCTACCTACATTATACTGTATTTTTCATAAATATTCTAATATAACAATTACACGCTAAGCATATATCTAACTATTTAAAAATGTTATAACCGAATTAAAACAAACATTACACTAAAAAATTATAACTTTTGTAATGCAACTATTCCTATTTTTCTATTCGTACTTCCCTAAATTTTCTAAATCTGTGGACTACTCTACATCCATATGTCTATTTTGAATTATCTCTATTCCTATGTTTCTACCTAAATTTTCTACATCTATTTCCTATCTAAATCTCCTATCTAAGCCTCTATGTCTCTAATAATCCTATTTTCTTCATTTATTCTTATTTCCTAACTATTCCTATTTTTCCTACATCTAGTCCCTATCTATTCCTATTTTTCCTACCTACGTTTCTCTATTATTGCTAAATTCCCTATATCACTAATATTCCTAGATTTAAAAAAGGAAAATTACCGTCGCCGCCACACCTTCAGTTCCCTATGTCAAGCGAGTTCGAGATGTCAATGATTGGCGAGCTCAACTACTTCCTTGGATTTTAGATCAAGCAATTGAAGAAAGGGACATTCATCCATTAAGAGAAGTACACGAAGGATATTCTCAAGAAATTCAAGATGGATGATTGTAAGCCAATCAAGACTCCAATGCCTACCAATGGACATCTCGACTTGGATGAATCGGGTAAATCGGTTAACCAAAAGCTTTACCGTTCTATTATTGGGTCACTTCTTTACCTTACCACATCTAGGCCTGATATTATATTTAGTGTATGCATGTACGCTCACTTTCAAGCTAATCCTAAAGAATCTCATCTTAGCACCGTAAAAAAAATCTTAAGATACCTTACGCATACACCTAGCATAGGCTTATGGTATCCCAAAGGTGCTAGTCTCTTACTCTTAGGTTATTTGGATTCGGACTTTGTCGGATGCCATGTGGATCGTAAGAGTACTTTGGGTGGGTGCCACTTGCTAGGGGACGGTCCCCAGTTTCTTGATCATCTAAGAAGCAAAATTTCATAGCTTTGTCCACCGCAGAAGTCGAATACATAGCTGCCGGAGCATGTTGTGCTCAAATCCTTTATATGAAGCAAACCTCGTTAGACTTTGGTGTTCATCTAGAGAAGGTTCCACTTCTTTGTGATATTGAGAGCGCCGTAAAAATTGCAAATAATCCCGTTCAACACTCTCGCACAAAGCACATTGATATTCTCCATCACTTCCTTAGACACCATGATAATAATGATATCTCTCTTAGTGGTGCAAGATCGGAAGATCAATTGGTGGATATCTTCACAAAACCTCTAGATGAAGCCACATTTTGTAGATTGCAGAGTGAGTTGAACGTAATAGATGCTTCTAACGTCATGTGATTATTTGTCATATATATGCATTCATGATAGGCGCTTGTCTAACTTTCTCAAGATAGTGGTGAACATTGGTTTTGCTTGAGTTGGTGGCCCCTTTGTTTCACTCAAGGCATGTAGTTGGGTTCACCATGAAAAAGCTTAAGAAAGGAAGTAATATGAAAAGATAGTTTATTTTAATGCTATACATTCGCATGTCATATAGTATGCACTCATGTTTACCTTCATGCATATGTCATGCATTGCTTGTGCATCGGCGGTAGAGAGTTCACAAAGGAAAATATCAATCTTTGATATTGTTGTTCGCTCTCGATGTGAACATACACATCTATAAGTGTGATTAGATAGATGTATGTGCTTTGTAACTATTGAGTCATGTCCTAATGAATTTAAAGCCTTAATTTTTGAATTCATAAGCAATATGGCTCATACATTTCCTTTGGAGTTTTCTCCCTCTTTCTTTTGTTCTTATTGCCTATTGCGAAAATTATGTATAATATAGCCTTTTTTGTGCAATTATTTGAAAATGAGTTTTTGAGAGGTAAGGGCTTCACTCAAACTGGCCCAAATATGTGTTTTGGTTAATTGATTATTTGAAAATGAGACTCAGTGAGAGATTTTAGTTTAGCAGAAAGTTTTTCTTCTCACTGGATGATCTAGCATTCTCTTCTTTCTTCTTAGCGGATCATCTGACACTCAGTGCTCTGTCACTCCTATTAAACCATGGAAAATGGTCCGACATCTACTTAAGGTCATCACCGGACCTTTCGGTGCTCATATAAGTGGCAGCTTATCAGAAGTTTTATAAATTAGTCTGACGTGTACAAAAAGTTCAACACCAGACCTTCCGGTGTTCAAAATTGAAAATTTCCTAAGAAAAGGTCCGACGTTCAGTGCAATGTTCAGCGGAATATCTGGCGTTCAGAAGTTATTTTTGGGTCAGTTTGCATGCTCTCTGCAAAAATTAGTTCAGCACTCTCTCCGGCGATCAAATGGATTATCGCCGGACCTTCCGGCGTTTACAATTTTACGCGGGTCCCACCTATCATATAAGCTTTCGCGCTCAACTCCTGCTCTCTCATTCTTGATTTGTGTTGCTACTACCCATACCTCTCACGTCACCCGCTGACACACCGCCCCTGCGCCTCCCTCTGCCAACAAGCTCCACCGCCCAGCTCCTTCCCCTCACCACCGTCGCTCACCAAACCACTGCAAAGCCACTGAGTGCCATCATCTCTAGCGTTTAGAGCCATCATTGCCATGTGCCCTAGCCACTGCCGCCGTTCTCACCGTCACCAGCCTCTTCTAGAGCTCAGCGTTGACCTCTACTCCCTCAATCCTTCGTGGTGAGCACAAATCTTCAGCAAAAACATCAAATTGCTCATGCCCTAGTTTGACTTCATCAACTTTGCTCTAATTTCATTCAAATTCAGGCCAAAATCCGAGAATTACTTGACCAATTGTTGCAATTAGAGCCATATCCTTTACATTGATGCTGTATTAATGCATGTTGATCCAAATTGTGCTCAAATTACTCAATTCTTTCAAATTTGGGTCGAAATCTTGCAATTTCATATGCCCTTTGATCAATTCCCTCAAATTAAAGTCAAATCCTTTAAAATTGATCATTGCCTACTATCGCAAACCTAAATCCACAGCATGTTCTACAATATTGTCCACAAATTATTGCTTAGGATTCAAAGTTGGGTCAAATTTCTTAAACTTGAATCGTTCGCTCATCTCTTCTCATTTGTTTCATCTCCTATACGGGTCATGAATGCCACGACAAGGGCAAAGCTGTTGAGCAGCCGAAGAAGAAGAAGTCGAAGGCACATAAGGAGTGGGATAGAGCTTTTGTTGCAGCCAATGCGTCAGATATGCAGCATGGCTTTCAGATCAAAGATGACTCCTCTACGCCCTGTTGGTCCAGTCGCACTCGTTCTGACATGGGGTTTGGCTCGACACCTTCTGGACAATTGGTTAGCTGGAAGAGGGCTCGTTAGGAGTCAGAGTTAGAGGATAAGGAGGAGTAGTAGACAGAGGAGTAGACGGAGCAGCAGCAGTCAGAGCAGCAACCCCCTGCTCAAAGAGAGATACGGTTGCGTGACTTGACCTCCTTCAAGTCACCAAAGATTAAGAAGTTGTGTTTTATGCCCGTCGATGAGTGGTTTACCTCGGACAGAGATGAGGGGGTAAATTCTAGGTTTTGGACGTTACTGCAGATGAGCTTCCATGCATCTTACAAGAAGAAGAAAGTCTACCTGAGCAAGCATAAGACACTGAACTGGTATTACTTGCAGCAGGAGGTGTGGATGTTAAGGCTCACTTTGACACCTTTCCTGGACTCTCAACTCTTCTGACAGATGTTGACCGATATGTTAAGGACTAGGTCCAGGTCTTTTATGCTATAGTGTGGATAGAGTCTGAATGTAACTTCATTCAGTTCATGTGTGAGGGAGAGCAGATGAGGCTGTACAGGAGCAACATGCTAGAGGCCTTGGGGGTTGAGGTGAGTCAGAGGTTTTTGCATGAGGTCATTCATCTGAACGCCAACCCCCCTCATTGTGATCTCGTTGGAGGAATTTTCCCTATTGACGATGAGATTAGGCCACTCTTCAGACAGCCCTTCGTCCTAGGCTCACCTCACATGCCGGATATGCTTACACCTGAAGCGAAGGTGATTCACATGGCTATGAGATGCAATTTGCTGCAACAGATTGGATACGCAAAGTCGATCACGAGTTTGCAGCAGTGGCTCCTCCTTTCCATTGTCAGTCACTAGCACTTTGATATTGTTGATCTGATATTGTATGAGATTGAGGATGTGATCGCCGATGGGATGATGATGGTCAAACAGCAGCCTTATGCGCATATCATCTCCCACTTGCTTGCTTATGCCATCAGGTTCCCTCAGTTTCTGCACACGTACGAGCAGTCTCCTCACTCCTTCAGGCAGTACATCCCCACTGCACCAATAGATAGATGTACAGGTCAACATACTATGTTTTATGCTTAGTAGCAGGTGATAGCTAAGGATAGAGAGAGAGAGAGTTGTAGTTGAGGACCATATACTAGCTGAGGCCGAGGCAGTGTTACCTCAGGTGCTCTTTGACTTGGACAGTGACAATGACTCAGACGATGTTGAGTATGTTCCTCTGATCGCTAGGTCACACGACGCTGAGGCAAGAGGTTCCTCTCAGGCTGCTCCTCAGTTTTCAGCTCCGCTTCCTTTGGCACCTGACTCGACACTTCCTGTACCTCCTGCAGCACCGCCTTCAGAGTTCGCAGCTATTCTTCCATAGATGATGCAGCAGCAACAGCTTCTACAGCAGTAGGGTTTCCAAGCTGAGACACAGAGACGTCATGATGAGGCTCAGGCGAAGGTTTAGGCAGATCTTGCACACCAGCAGGAGCAGCAGATGGCTCTTTTATAGTCTCTTCAATAGTAGTAGCAAGTCATGATTTTAGTGCTTTAGTTGGACAGGCTGAACAACGATCGGTTGTTTGGGCTCTTGTTCCAGGTTACCAGACTTCAGCTACTTGCTGCCCCTCAAGCGCCTGCTCTAGCTCTTAGTCCACTCCTAGGTAGTGTTAGTGGACTTTTGGGTACTCTGGTGTCAGAGTTTCCTCTCCTAAGCTCTGGAGTTTTCTCACAGCCTACTAGGACGTCTTTAAGGCCAATGCTTCCTTTGTTAACTTTACCTTTGACCACTAGACCTCTCAGTTTTGAGGACTCTCCGTAGCCGACAGCCCCTACTCCATAGCCACCAACTCAATCTCCTCCAACTGTGTAGCCAGTGCTTGATGAGGTAGATTCTACTCTTTAGGCAGTATAGTCATAGGTTGACCAGTATTTCACTTTCGAGGAGATCAATACTACTAGCTCTGAGTCCGGCTCAGGATCTCTACAGTGCCAGACTCCTCTTCTCCTCCAGCTTCAGATGTTTAGATGTGTCTTAGGTGTCTCCTTTTTGGTGCTTAGATGCCAAAGGGGGAGAGTGTTTTTGGAGAGTCTTAGTTTCAGAGGAGTTGGGAAAGAGATTTATTAGTTTGAGTGTCTAGTGAGCTTGTTAGTTTCAGGGGAATTTAGGAGCTTGGGTAGTTTGGTTCGGCTTATTGGATATTATTTTTTGTTTTTGATGTAACGATAGGCTATTTGACTCTCTCTTTGGATGTGTTTCGTTTGTCATCACATTGTGTTTAAATTTTATGTGTGCTTAATTCTATTTCATCTTGCATGATAGGTTGTTCTACAGTTTTTCTCTTGCTTAATTATTATATGCTATCAAATTGCCTAGTACGATAGGGTGTACTTCATTTTATATCTTTATCTTCTTATATGTGTTGTCATCAATCACCAAAAAGGGAGAGATTGTAGCATTTAGGCTCCTAGGTAAGTGGTAAGTGTTTCGGTGATTAATGATAATCATATCATTGTGACTAACATGTATGTTTTGAAGGGAATAAAAAATTTAGTTCACAATGTTAATTGGGTATTCTTGGTTCCTAAGTTGAACTCATGGACGATCAAAAGACTTAAGTATCAAGATTAATAATCTTCTAGTTCTAAGTGTCACAAGGAGATGAAAAACACTTAGAGTAGTATATGTTCCTTTTTTGGTAGTCTTTTGACTGTACTATAAAGAGGGGCTAAGAGTAGTAGCTTGACCTAGGTGAGTCTAGACATGGTTGATGCACACTTGTGAAACTCTAGCACCAAGTAGCTCAGAGAAGCCCATGGATAAGTTGCCGAGAAGTTAGAACTCGAACTTGGTTGAATTGGATGAGTTCAGAAGAAAATACCTACACCGGATGGTCCGGTGATCTTGAAGATGAACTTGACGGAGTATTCTTGGTTTAGTTTAGAAAGTTGTTGAGTGCACCAGATGGTCCGTTGAGATACAAAGTCATTTACACCGAAGCGTTTATTGGGTGAAGTGTCCAGAAAAACAACAAGTTCATGCCGGATGGTCTGGTGCTCTGTGGGATGAACATGCTGGAGTGTTTTCACTCAGAAGGGCAAATTTCGAGTCTACACGCCGGATGGTCCGGCATTGAGGATGAAGAACATCAGAGCATTTTACACAGAATAGGATTTTTGGCAGAAGAATTGAGTGTGCACGCCAGATGGCCTGGCCTTCACTGGATGACATCGTCAGAGCAATTTCTGCAGAAAAGAAATTTCATATTGGTTTATGTGTTTGTACATATAGGATGGTCCGCCGTGTGAATCGGAGGCTTCGCTAGACTATTCCTCGCAGTAACGGCTAATATTAGCTGGCACAGTTTGGGGCTCTGAAAATGTACACGTCGGATAGTCTGGCGTGGGTGAGCCATTGCACACCAGACCTTCCAGCATTCACAGAAAGTTGGGTTGTTGCGCAATGGCTAGATTTCGATCTCTATCCTAATAATATCCCCTCACTTGGTTTTAGTTTACTCTCTTGCGTACTCAGAGAAGCTAATACACTTAGTTTGTCATCAAGATGCAAGAGAGAGCAGCAAGTGTCCATCTAGCAATAGTCTAAGCTTGATCTTGGTCAAGTAACACTATTAGCTTATTACTCTTAGTGGTTGGCAACACCTAGCTAGTCTTTGGTGTTTGGTGGTGTCTCGATGAGCTCTTGGAGTTCTTGTGAGAGCCCCGTGAAGAGCTATGTACTTGGTTGGATGCCCGCCAATCTGGAGATGGAGAAGTGGCAATCCTGATGGAGCACTTGAGTCTTGGTGACTCAAGGGTGAGCGATATCATTGGTGGATGCTCCAATGAGGACTAGGGGGAGTGCCAACTCCTTGATACCTTGGGAAAAA